>NC_060142.1:223725225-224925225 GCF_021461385.2 Schistocerca piceifrons
ATCCCAGACGTGTAATAAACCCAAATTAACTGGTTGAACTGCATTTCTCTATTGCGATAGGCCTATTTCGGCTATAATTGCCTTTGTCAAGCTATTTGAGAGTAATACATAGATTTTTATCGTTACAAGCTTAATTTCTTTTTCCTGTATTTGCATATTATGGTTATATGATTTGTGTATTTACATTGGTACCTACGTATCGTTATTCTTGACTTCTATTTCACATCGATGGGCCACGTTGCTTATTAAATTGCTGTCTACGGCTATATTTGTATTTTAGTGAATTTGTAAGAGTCTGTTGGTCCTTTTTTTAGTCAGTGGATGCTATCCAACGTAGTTTAGTTTATACTTACATGTTGGCGAATTTATAACAGCACATTTGACAGTTGCCCCAACGATGCTATATGGCTACAAAGTAGCTATATATAGAGTGTGAACTTAACTGATTAACCTTTTGATCTTTACTGGCAATTTTATCTTTGACTATGAAGCACTTTTGTTATGTGTGTTTATCCACTATCGTAATTTCAGAGTTGAATAATATTTTCTACACAGTCTTATGTCCAAAGTATGTTTGTTCGTTTAGTATGTTTCTCGGTTGCTTAATTTCCATTTTCTTCAAGAACTTACATCGTTAGTCCTTTTGGTATTATGTGCAGGATTTTCATTGCTTGTTCTGCTTTGCGGTACTCGGTTTGTTTAAAAAATGTAGAAACATTACTCTCATAGTCTCTAGCGTGCTCTCGATATCAAGTGACCAAATTTCGCCCTGTTTGGCCTATGTAAAATTTTCCGTAATTTTAACATTTGATTGGCTAGAGTGAACTGGTAATTCCGTTTTCCCTGAGTAGATTCGTGATTCTTTATTGCTAGTTCGGTAAGCGAATTTTACTGCCGTATTTTTTTAGTAATGCGTTAGTTTATTATACATCGTCGGTACGTACAAGGATTTATATATCACTGATGCGAAAAAGGACCAACAAGCTGTCACAAAATCGCTAAAATACAAACATAAGCACAGAAGGAATTTAATAAGTGACAGTACCCGAGGATGTGATATAGTAGTCAAGAATAATCAGACGTAAGTACCAATGTCGTGTATACACTGACTTAGTATCACGGGATAGGTACCTAATATCGCATGGGGCCCTGCGGATTGCAGTGAGAAGCCGTGGATGTGAGTCCACAAGTCCCTTGCATTCCTATGGAAGCAACTGACACCAAACCGTTTGCTGCACAGCAGCCAATTCTGGTCTGCTTGTGGGTACAGAATCCGTGCCACAGAGCCTGCATTCCATGACATCCCAGATATCAGATCTAGGCACCGAGATGGCCATCTGAGTCTTTGGACCTCTCCTGGAACCAATTATAGGCGACGTGTGGTGGCGCGTTATCATATTGAAACTCTCCGGGTACTTCAGAATGTTGGAAGATCAAAATGGGTGGACTTGATCCCTGAACAGCTCAACATACAGTGGACTATTCGTAGTCTCTTCCAGAACAACTAGGGGTGGGGTGGAGGCATTCCATACCACGAAATTGAACACCAGACCATAACAGCGACGAAAGAAAGGAAAGAAGGAAGATTTGGTTTAACATTCCATCGACATCGCGATCATTAGAAACGGAGCACAAGCTCGGATTGCGTCTAGGATTGTGAAGGAAATCGGCCATGCCCTTTCAAACGAACCATCCGGCAATTTGCATGGAGCGATTTAGGGAATCCCAGATCTGAATGGCCAGATACGAGTTTGAGCTGTCGTCCTCCCGAAAGGGAGACCAGTATGCTAACATTACAGAGACGTTACCGCCTAGGCCGACATCTTCTTGGCAACGAGATCCGTCGATTCACGTGATCTGCACGACACAGGGTGCCTCCCAACGGCACGGTACAGTTGAAATCGTGACCCGTCCGACCATATCACGCTACACCAATGTCCATCCCTGGCTACTGGCGACTAGTGCAAACCGTAGTGCTCGATGACGTTGGGTTCACGGTGGAACCTGTGTGCGGCACTGGTCCACGTACCCCATGGAACCCATGTTTCTAAGGACTGTCCTGGGATACGTCTCTAGCTCGTCTTGTTTGGAACTGAGCCGTGGTTTATTACAACGTTGCCATTCTGTCACTACTGACGACACGGTCATCGATGGTGCTGGACGACCGGTAGTTCAAAATGTTCAAATGTATGTGAATTCCAAAGGGACTAAATTGCTGAGGTCATTGGTCCCTAAACTTACACACTACATAAATTAAGCTAATTTACACAGAGAACAACACACACACCCATGCCCGAGGGAGGCCTGTACCTCCGGCGGAGGGCTCGCTCAGTCCGAGACACGGCGCCTCAAATCGTGCAGCCACTCCGCGCGACGACCGGTAGTTCGTCTGTTGTGAACTGTGAAACCCTCACTCAGTCATTCAAGATACGCCCTGGACACGGTTGAACGTGTGAAGACCAATTCCTGCACCACTCCTGAAATCTAAATTCCCATCCGTCCGTCACCGAACACCATACCCCCTTCGAAAGTTGTCAGCTCATGACGACGTTGCTTGTTACATAAATCACTTGCACAACCTCTTCTGAGAAGTTCTTCTATACAACTGCAGCTGGTTAAAAAAATGGTTCAAATGGCTCTGAGCACTATGGGACTTAACTGCTGTGGTCATCAGTCTCCTAGAACTTGGAACTACTTAAACCTAACTAACCTAAGGACATCACACACATCCATGCTCGAGGCAGGATTCGAACCTGCGACCGCAGCGGTCGCTCGGTTCCAGACTGTAGCGCCTGGAACCGCTCGGCCACTCCGGCCGGCAACTGCAGCTGGCAAAGGGTTTGTGTTGTGCTCATACTACACACCTGCGCCATCTGTGCGCCACTATCCCATAACATTTGTACGTCAGTGCACGTACAACATATAGCCAAAACATGCAATTACAAAAAAAAAAAAAAAAATTAAGCAAATAATGAAAAAATTCTATGTATTATTCGCAGATACCTAGACGTTGACACTTATCACTGAAATAGGCCTATTGAAGTAAAGAAATTCAATTGAAAGAGTGGACTTGGACTGATATTTACCATGTCATCAGATTGCTAGCTCAGAAGTGCCGGAATACTTCATCGAATACTCAATACAACTGGTTTTTTTTTTCTTTTCTTTTTTTTTTGTCACCGAAGCAAGCGCGGTTAATCCACAAGCTGGATATTCAGCGTCATGTTAATCGTGAGTTTGCAGTGTTTTATTACAGTACGTGCCTACTTTACAGAAACGTCATATTTCGTTCCAGCGGCCAGCAGTGGATGGGCACTGTGCAGCGGGCAGGTGTCTGTTTCAGGAGTGGAAGTGACAGTGGGACTGCCCCGCGACAGTTCCCCGCCGGCACATTAGGTGGCCAAGTATACGGCCCGGCGTCCCGGCGACCCCGGCAGTAACGCGGCAGCCGGCGCCTATGATTTGTGCCTCTGGGAGGACTCGGCGATAAGCGCGCCAGGAACGGCAGGCGGTGGTAAACGCTTCCTAGCAGGCGTAAATCAGCCGGCGCCGCCCCGGGGGTTCCCCTGCACTGCGCGCAGCCAGAGCCTGATAGGCGGCGCGCTGCACGCCCGCTGCATCTGGCGGCTCCGGATAACAGCCGTGTGGCCGCCTGCTGTCACCGCAGCGGTGGCTGCCTCGATGCAAGCCGGCCTCCTAGTGTCGTACTTGTACACGCATAGACCACAAGGACAAATACGTGCTACAATTATCGGACAGACAGTTAGTGCTTGCAACCCAGTGCAGGCGCGTGCAGGTCGTCCAATGAGGGAGGCGCGCCTGGGGTGGTGGTTATCAATTTTGGACGGGGGGCGGGGGACAGGGGGGGGCGTCAGGGGGGAGGGGGGTAGGAATCGAGCATTATCCATAGGGCGTTAAATAAATAATGCATTCTTTTCCGTGTTCAGTTTGGGTTGAAAAATGAGGCATTCGTTATGGGACATCGTGGAATACTCCCGCATCAGTTTCACGAAGTTTCGACAGGTTGCGACGCAATACATAGCCCTCGAAATGGCGTCTGTAACTGAGTTGCATTCCAAGCAGAGAGGTGTCACTGGGTTACCTTTGGCGGAAAACCAGAGCATCGCCAATATTCATAGGCACTTGCAGAATGTCTGCGGTAATGGAAATGAGTGTTTGGCGTCTTTGGCCGGGAGGCCTCTTGCGGGGCAGGTCCGGTCGCCTTGGTGCAAGTCTTATTACGTTCGACGCCACATTGGGCGACCTGCGCGCCAGATGGGGATGAAATGATGATGAAGACAGCATAACATCCAGTCCCTGAGTGGAGAAAATCCCCGACACAGCCGGGAATCGAACCAGGGCCTTTAGGCCGGCAATCCGTCACGCTGACCACTCAGCTATCGGGGAGGACAATGTCTACGGTGACTTGGCGTTGGGTGAGGTGTCTGTCATCCCAACAGGGTCGCGCAAAGCTGTCCGATCTCCCGTTTGCCAGCCAGTCGCACGCTACAATAATAAGTTTCTGGTAATCCATCGAGGACAGTGTCAGAGCAGCCAGACATGAAGTACTCGAGTCGTGAAAACTGAAACCAGTAACTGTATTGGAAATCATGTTTGGAGGAAATAACGTTTCAGTTACAATACAGCTCTTGGTTTCAGTTTTCGATCATCGTGGTGACTGATGGACCACAGTCAAAAGACTTAACTGCCCAACTGGATGTCTCTGTTGGCAGAGCTGGCACACTCGTCCACTAGTTGGCCTCGACTCAGAAAAGGAGACCATGAAGAGCAACTAATCTGGCTCAATGAACCATACACTCCGCAGTAAGCAGTACGTGTATAATTGGGAGCTTATTGATGCAGCAAAACGTTCGCTTCGGTTTCCACCTGTAGAATGCAGACAGCCGGCCGCTGTGGCCGAGCGGTTCTAGGCGCTTCAGTCTGGAACCACGCTACCGCTACGGTCGCAGGTTCGAATCCTGCCTCGGGCTTGGATGTGTGTGATGTCCTTAAGTAGTTCTAAGTTCTAGAGGACTGATGACATCAGATGTTAAGTCCCATAGTGCTCAGAGCCATTTGAACCGTTTTAGAATGCAGGCAAACAGGCCTTCCCAGTAAGATGGCGTAAGGCCGTCGCATTGAACGGTGGTTATATTGAGAAATAGGGTTTTGTAGCAAAAATGGTGTATTGGAACCCTCAATAAAACCAACATGATTCAGAAAAATAATGTGTTGCATTACTTATTGAACGCTCCTAGTATTTACAGTGTATCCCAAGAGGAATAGCCAATATGCAAGGATGTGACAGACATGCTCATTTGAAGCAAAAAGCTTCATATGATCATAATTATGCCCTTTTCCAAATGGTTTCCGAGACAGACCACTTTTAATGTACCAGCGTCGTCCAATAAGTACGATTCCGAATTTATTTCTCTGCATAGTAAACTATTCCCTTGACCCGTGAGGACTAGCGAGTTCAATTGATAATGAAAATGCTCACGTCAGCTTATGATCCACTCCACAATATCTTGACAGTACGCTGCCATTTAGGGTGGAGTGTGTCTTCATATGAGCTGCGGTCTGTCATCCGTTTTGTCGCAGCAAAACCACTACGGGCTGGCAATTAACCTCTGTCTATGAAGAAGGAAGTATGAGTATCCCAATAGTTCGATATTGGAGTGTACTGTTTGTGGAAGGACGTAAAGGTGTGGATGGCGAACAGCGGACTGGGAGGCGCACTACAATGACTTCTGATGATGCCGTTATTACAGTTCCCAGTATTGTAGAGGACGATCGTCGATTTACCATTAACATCCTAATGCAACTAGACGCTCATTCATCGCAAGGATCCCCGAACGTGCCACGTTTGCTGAGTGATTTCCTCTACCAGCAGTTCGGCCAGAATGTTTCTGGTAGTGAATCACAAGCCTTCAAACGGCTTGTCGTTGGGAAAGAGGCCTGGATCCATTATTTGACTCCTGAGACAAAAAGTCAGAACATGTTGTGGAAGAAACTTGCGAAAATGCCACCAAAAAAAGAAGAAAAGGCACACATTCGCAAATGAAAATGATGGCAGCCATCTTTTTGGAATATCAGAGGGATTTGCTCCTTCACTGGCTGACTCGTAAAACCACAATGGGGGAATCTAGTCTTCCTCATACAGATTGAATAACCAAGGCGGAACTCAGAAGATACAACTGTTAAGTGCTCTCTCGTCCTCCATATTCACTGCGTTTTGCTCCAAGAGATTTTCACATGTTCCCCCCACTGAGAGGTCATTTTGCAGGTAAGTACTTCCACACTGCTAATGAAGCCACACCAATAGCTAACAGCAGGTTATGAGAACACCGCCCGACCTGTTACAACAATGGTTTGAGAGATCTGGTTTCATGATACCAAAAATGTTTGGAAAAACACGGTGACTATGTATGAAGGACCGGAGGCATTGTACAAAGTCAATAAAATTATTTTAACATGGTAAATTGTGTTAAAGGTTTTTTTCTATAAAATAGTGAAATTTCCTTATTGTACGCCCCATGTACATTTGTCTTCGTGATAGTTGCGCACACTTACGAGTCTTACCCATCCAACATCTAAGAGGTTTTGTTGTAGCCTATTTTACCACGTTGTTTTCAACCTCTTTGCTCGGGATGCCTTGCTGCCATAGGAACAGGCGAGGACACAGACCTGAACCCTTTGGGTCTTCCTTCGTGATTTCACCCCAGTCACTGAAATGTTCTACCTATAAGAAAATGCTTATATTATTGAGGGCAACTTCTCGCGTTCTGTTTGTGAAGCGTGATCGATACTATATCCGTGTAAGTTTTTGTATGACCATCCTTGTGCCACGAGGTCTGAAGGACTAGGCCGTTCACTATTGTGTGGCCGAGCGGTTCTAGGCGCTTCAGTCTGGAACTGCGAGACCGCTACGGTCGCAGGTTCGAATCCTGCCTCGGGCATGAATGTATGTGATGTCCTTAGGTTAGTTAGGTTTAAGTAGTTCTAGGGGACTGATTACCTCAGATGTTAAGTCCCATAGTGTTCAGAGCGCTTTTGAACGTTCACTATTGTAAGTAAGTGAAACATCTGCAGCCCTCCTTGTGTTGTCATTTATTGTGTAGCCATCAATTTCGGCGCTTCAGTGCATCACCTTCAGGCCTTAGTTGATGCTGAAGGGGTTATCACGATCCAGCAAGTGGTTTACGCAGACTTCCTGAAACTGTGATGTCGTCTCTCCAACCACCAACTGATGGTGTAAAGCCGTCAGTTCGATAAATAACGATGTCATCAAACTTGTTCTATCTCGGAAATCATTCGAAATATGGCATATGTCGATATGAAGTTTTTCGCTTCAAATTAGCATTCCTGTCATATCCCTGAACAGTCTCCCTGTCACTCTCAGTATTTAGGTCTATGTACTTATGAATTGTGTCGAAGAAAACTTCCTATTGAGACACAGTCAATATGGGTTTAGCAAAACATCGTTCCTGTGAAACACAACTAGCTCTTTATTCACATGAAGTGTTAAGTGCTATTGACAATGGATTTCAGATCGATTCCGTATTTCTGGATTTCCGGAAAGCTTTTGACGTGCTTGTGGAATATCGTCTCAGTTATGTGACTGGATTTGTGATTTCCTGTCAGAGAGGACGGAAAGTCATCGAGTAAAACAGAAGTGATTTCTGGCGTCTACATCTACATCTACATTGATACTCCGCAAGCCACCCAACGGTGTGTGGCGGAGGGCACTTTACGTGCCACTGTCATTACCTCCCTTTCCTGTTCCAGTCGCGTATGGTTCGTGGGAAGAACGACTGTCTGAAAGCCTCCGTGCGCGCTCTAATCTCTCTAATTTTACATTCGTGATCTCCTCGGGAAGTATAAGTAGGGGGAAGCAATATATTCGATACCTCATCCAGAAACGCACCCTCTCGAAACCTGGCGAGCAAGCTACACCGCGATGCAGAGCGCCTCTCTTGCAGAGTCTGCCACTTGAGTTTATTAAACATCTCCGTAACGCTATCACGGTTACCAAATAACCCAGTGACGAAACACGCCGCTCTTCTTTGGATCTTCTCTATCTCCTCCGTCAACCCGACCTGGTACGGATCCCACACTGATGAGCAATACTCAAGTATAGGTCGAACGAGTGTCTTGTAAGCCACCTCCCTTGTTGATGGACTACACTTTCTAAGCACTCTCCCAATGAATCTCAACCTGGTACCCGCCTTACCAACAATTAGTTTTATATGATCATTCCACTTCAAATCGTTCCGTACGCATACTCCCAGATATTTTACAGAAGTAACTGCTACCAGTGTTTGTTCCGCTATCATATAATCATACAATAAAGGATCCTTCTTTCTATGTATTCGCAATACATTACATTTGTCTATGTTAAGGGTCAGTTGCCACTCCCTGCACCAAGTGCCTATCCGCTGCAGATCTTCCTGTATTTCGCTACAATTTTCTAATGCAGCAACTTCTCTGTATACTACAGCATCATCCGCGAAAAGCCGCATGGAACTTCCGACACTATCTACTAAGTCATTTATATATATTGTGAAAAGCAATGGTCCCATAACACTCCCCTGTGGGACGCCAGAGGTTACTTTAACGTCTGTAGACGTCTCTCCATTGATAACAACATGCTGTGTTCTGTTTGCTAAAAACTCTTCAATCCAGCCACACAGCTGGTCTGATATTCCGTAGGCTCTTACTTTGTTTATCAGGCGACAGTGCGGAACTGTATCGAACGCCTTCCGGAAGTCAAGAAAAATAGCATCTACCTGGGAGCCTGTATCTAATATTTTCTGGGTCTCATGAACAAATAAGGCGAGTTGGGTCTCACACGATCGCTGTTTCCGGAATCCATGTTGATTCCTACATAGTAGATTCTGGGTTTCCAGAAATGACATGATACGCGAGCAAAAAACATGTTCTAAAATTCTACAAGAGATCGACGTAAGAGATATAGGTCTATAGTTTTGCGCATCTGCTCGACGACCCTTCTTGAAGACTGGGACTATCTGTGCTCTTTTCCAATCATTTGGAACCCTCCGTTCCTCTAGAGACTTGCGGTACACGGCTGTTAGAAGGGGGGCAAGTTCTTTCGCGTACTCTGTGTAGAATCGAATTGGTATCCCGTCAGGTCCAGTGGACTTTCCTCTATTGAGTGATTCCAGTTGCTTTTCTATTCCTTGGACACTTATTTCGATGTCAGCCATTTTTTCGTTTGTGCGAGGATTTAGAGAAGGAACTGCAGTGCGGTCTTCCTCTGTGAAACAGCTTTGGAAAAAGGTGTTTAGTATTTCAGCTTTACGCGTGTCATCCTCTGTTTCAATGCCATCATCATCCCGTAGTGTCTGGATATGCTGTTTCGAGCCACTTACTGATTTAACGTAAGACCAGAACTTCCTAGGATTTTCTGTCAAGTCGGTACATAGAATTTTACTTTCGAATTCAATGAACGCTTCACGCATAGCCCTCCTTACGCTAACTTTGACATCGTTTAGCTTCAGTTTGTCTGAGAGGTTTTGGCTGCGTTTAAACTTGGAGTGGAGCTCTCTTTGCTTTCGCAGTAGTTTCCTAACTTTGTTGTTGTACCACGGTGGGTTTTTCCCGTCCCTCACAGTTTTACTCGGCACGTACCTGTCTAAAACGCATTTTACGATTGCCTTGAACTTTTTCCATAAACACTCAACATTGCCAGTGTCGGAACAGAAATTTTCGTTTTGATCTGTTAGGTAGTCTGAAATCTGCCTTCTATTACTCTTGCTAAACAGATAAACCTTCCTCCCTTTTTTTATATTCCTATTAACTTCCATATTCAGGGATGCTGCAACGGCCTTATGATCACTGATTCCCTGTTCTGTACATACAGATTCGAAAAGTTCGGGTCTGTTTGTTATCAGTAGGTCCAAGATGTTATCTCCACGAGTCGGTTCTCTGTTTAATTGCTCGAGGTAATTTTCGGATAGTGCACTCAGTATAATGTCACTCGATGCTCTGTCCCTACCACCCGTCCTAAACATCTGAGTGTCCCAGTCTATATCTGGTAAATTGAAATCTCCACCTAAGACTATAACATGCTGAGAAAATTTATGTGAAATGTATTCCAAATTTTCTCTCAGTTGTTCTGCCACTAATGCTGCTGAGTCGGGAGGTCGGTAAAAGGAGCCAATTATTAACCTAGTTCGGTTGTTTAGTGTAACCTCCACCCATAATAATTCACAGGAACTATCCACTTCTACTTCACTACAGGATAAACTACTACTAACAGCGATGAACACTCCACCACCGGTTGCATGCAATCTATCCTTTCTAAACACCGTGTGTACCTTTGTAAAAATTTCGGCAGAATTTATCTCTGGCTTAAGCCAGCTTTCTGTACCTATAACGATTTCAGCTTCGGTGCTTTCTATCAGCGCTTGAAGTTCCGGTACTTTACCAACGCAGCTTCGACAGTTGACAATTACAATACCGATTGCTGCTTGGTCCCCGCATGTCCTGACTTTGCCCCGCACCCGTTGAGGCTGTTGCCCTTTCTGTACTTGCCCAAGGCCATCTAACCTAAAAAACCGCCCAGCCCACGCCACACAACCCCTGCTACCCTTGTAGCCGCTTGTTGCGTGTAGTGGACTCCTGACCTATCCAGCGGAACCCGAAACCCCACCACCCTATGGCGCAAGTCAAGGAATCTGCAGCCCACACGGTCGCAGAACCGTCTCAGCCTCTGATTCAGACCCTCCACTCGGCTCTGTACCAAAGGTCCGCAGTCAGTCCTGTCGACGATGCTGCAGATGGTGAGCTCTGCTTTCATCCCGCTAGCGAGACTGGCAGTCTTCACCAAATCAGATAGCCGCCGGAAGCCAGAGAGGATTTCCTCCGATCCATAGCGACACACATCATTGGTGCCGACATGAGCGACCACCTGCAGATGGGTGCACCCTGTACCCTTCATGGCATCCGGAAGGACCCTTTCCACATCTGGAATGACTCCCCCCGGTATGCACACGGAGTGCACATTGGTTTTCTTCCCCTCTCTTGCTGCCATTTCCCTAAGGGGCCCCATTACGCGCCTGACGTTGGAGCTCCCAACTACCAGTAAGCCCACCCTCTGCGACTGCCCGGATCTTGCAGACTGAGGGGCAACCTCTGGAACAGGACAAGCAGCCATGTCAGGCCGAAGATCAGTATCAGCCTGAGACAGAGCCTGAAACCGGTTCGTCAGACAAACTGGAGAGGCTTTCCGTTCAGCCCTCCGGAATGTCTTTCGCCCCCTGCCACACCTTGAAACGACCTCCCACTCTACCACAGGTGAGGGATCAGCCTCAATGCGGGCAGTATCCCGGGCAACCACAGTCGTAGTCCGATCAGGGGATGCGTGGGACGAGCTGGCCGTCCCCGACAAACCCCCATCCCGACCCCCACAGTGATGCCCATTGGCAACAGCCTCACGCTGTGTGACCGAAGCCAACACTGCCTGAAGCTGGGAGCGAAGGGATGCCAACTCAGCCTGCATCCGAACACAGCAGTTGCAGTCCCTATCCATGCTAAAAACTGTTTTGCTAAGAACGTCTGAACTAATCTACAGAGAGCGCAAACAAATCGACAAAATTTAAACGGTTATTAAAATACAAGATTGCCTAGTAAATGCAGTAATGCTGCTACTTGCGCACTGCTGACACTGCTCGGCGGCGGAAGGAGACTAAGCGAAATTACACAATTCAGGTACTAAAACACGATGCTACACTCTCAAATACTATAATACGCCCAAAATTTATGAATTAAACAATGCAAGAACCAAAAACACGCAAAGAAATTAAGAGTTAAACTATGTAACAAATGAGTGAGCTAGGAGTATACGACTTGCTGCTCAGCTGCTTATCCAACGGCGGCAGGGAGCACAAGGAGTGTTATAGGACCTTTGCTGTTCCTTATCTATATAAAAGATTTGGGAGACCATCTGAGCAGCTGACTTAGGGTGACTTGCAGGTGACGCTGTCGTTTATCGACTAATAAAGTCATCAGAAGACCAAAAGAAATTGCAAAACGATTTAGAAACGGTATCTGAATGGTGCGAAAAGTGGCAGTTGACCCTAAATAACGAAAAGTGTGAGGTCATCCACATGAGTGCTAAAAGGATTCGTTAAACTTCGATTACATGATAAATCAGTCTAATCTAAAAGCAGTAAATTCAACTAAATACCTAGGTATTACAATTACGAACAACTTAAATACACATAGAAAATATTGTGAGGAAGGCTAACCAAAGACTGCGTTTTATTGGCAGGACACTTAGAAAATATAACAGATCTACTAAGGAGACTGCCTATACTACGCTTGCCCGTCCTCTTTTAGAATATGTTGCGCGGTGTGGGATACTTACCAGATAAGACTGAAGGAGTACACCGAAAAAGTTCAAAGAAGGGCAGGATGTTTTGTGTTATCGCGAAATATGGGAGAGAGTGTCACAGAAATGATACAGGATTTGGGCTGGAAATCATTAAAAGAAAGGCGTTTTTCGTTGTGACGGAATCTTCTCACGAAATTCCAATCACCAATTTTCTCCTCCAAATGCGAAAATATTTCGTTGACAACGACCTACGTAGGCAGATACTATCACCACGCTAAAATAAGGGAAATCAGAGCTCGTACGGAAAGATATTCTTTCCGCGCGCTCTCGTAAAGAGAGTGGAATAAGAATTGTGAAGGTAGTTCGATGAACCCTCTGCCAGACACTTAAATGTGATTTGCAGAGTATCCATGTAGATGTATTAACTTTGGGGGAATTACGCAGCGTGCAAATTAAGAGTCTCGAAAATGGCAAAAAATTCTAGAAAACAAGCTATGTTTAACACAGGACACTGTTCACGTGACTGGCTTGCGGCCTGACCAGCTGCAGGAGACATTTCAGACAGGTAAAAACGCCCCTTCATAGACGCCCACATATGGTGTCAACAAGAAACCACGTTGCGAACCAGCCGTGTAGCCGTAGTCTGTAGAGTTTGTGTTTACTGTCGTAGTGCTAAGTGAAATAGCGATAATTGTGAGTGCACACGTCGATTTTTATAAAGAGCTAATTGCGAAGTCTAGGGTCTAAGAGTTTGTTTCTACTGTCGTCTTTGAAGCCACTGCATCACACTATAATTGTTAAATTTTTGGAGGAATTCCTTGCAAATGATTTACGGCTCTGAACTCCAATTAATTGGATGTTGAAGCGAGGTATTGCGCTTTGATTTTTTTTCTTTTCCTTCTTCTTCTCCTGCTTCCTAGCCTCTTCTCTTGCCTCCACGGGTTCTGCGTGTTATTTTGAATTTGGCGATGTTAGCCGTTTTGGGTGACCAGGTGCCCTTGCTGATGCCACAAATTCCATCCGGGACGGAATTTGGGGACCCCATCTGACTGCATCTCGAATGAGTCTCATGTTCAAGTGTGAGAACGTTTTCTAAGTTTTTGCGTGGCGTGTATCTGATGCAGTGTGCGTTTACCAACCTGATGCAGAATGCAGATGTTTGTTTCGTGTACAAAAAAATGGTTCAAATGGCTCTAAGCACTATGGGACTTAGCATCTGAGGTCATCAGTCGCCTAGACTTAGAACTACTTAAACCTAACTAACCTAAGTACAGCACACACATCCATACCCAAGGCAGGACTCCAACCTGCGACCGTAGCAGCAGCGCGGTTCCGGACTGAAGTGCCTAGAACCTCTCGGCCACAGTCGCCGGCGTTTCGTATACAACTGGTAACGCATATCTACGTGCAGCAATAGCTCCTGGGTATCTGATGATGGATAAATTCCGAAACTCGTCATATGAGCAATAAAGCCATTCCTTGGCCAGTGTTCGACTTTTACATTGTGACTCAGTCAGCCCGTATGCACGTATAATAATACTGCGTATTATAACAATGGTCGGCTGTCTCTTGCGTGACTTTGCACCTTTATGTTATGCCCTCGTTTGTACATTTTATTTTTAATTACAATTTTGGGTGTCGTCAAAAGAAAAGAGTGGTGATGGTCATTCCGTCATGAAGAAGACGATTATCAAGAGGGATATACATAGGGGTACACAGTGTCTCTCGGGTTCGGAACAGTTCCAAGTTATTGCTTAAGTAGAAACAGCCTACTGCATAGATGTATACGAACGTGTTAGCCTTGCAGTTTAACTGGCAGGAATTTTGTAACCCTCTAAAGTAAACATTACACTACGACTACCATGTAAGAAAATGTTAGGAGCATGAATATTCGAAGAAACTTAACTTTGTTTCAAATACAGAAGTTGATAACGGTCGTACATATCTATCCAGTACGCACTGCGAGGTGAGGTGTGTGTAAAAACTGCGCTACTTCGATTTTTAACGTACTGACTTGCCTTTCGTCGCTTAATAGTTATGAGAGACGGCATGCTGTTTCATATGCACGGTTCTGTAACAGTTCATTAAACAAACTACTCCAGTTAGCTCTCGCCAGGCGTATCTCCAGAACGGGCAGCACATGCATGAGGCTCTCTGAAAGCTTTGCGAACTGCGTGCAGAAATCCGGTTGCACCGCCATTGTTAATGTTTACCCTGGAATAAAACCGTAGCCATGCCCGAGTGTTTCGGAGTAAAACTCACAAAACTCGGCGCATTGTGATATTTAGCATGCGTTCAGCCCGGCTGGCTTTCATCAGTAAATAGGAGGCTTGTTTTGTTTTGCTTAACCCCACTATTCCCCCCCCCCCCCTCAATCCCCCATCTTCCACCACCACCCTACAAAAAAAGAGACTCCTTTTTGTTTCGTGCCAAGGGATTCGTGAACGGCTACACATCTCGCTAGGCAAATAAAATGTTCCCCAGGCCGAGACTAACTGGACGCCCTAACGTAATACGGGAGAACGCTTCGTCTGGTGTGCACTTTGGTATTGTGTCTGCGATGTGACACACGAAGAGAAAAATCTGTTGCTGTGGATTTCCGGAGTCAGTTCATACCATAACTGCCTCGCAGTTGCCGATACAAAATTTAAAAAGAAAGCATTAACTGATATTATTATAATGTTCTAACATATCTCTTCCAGAGTTTGTGATGATGTGCGGGATTTTCTGTTCAAAATGGTTCAAATGCCTCTGAGCACTGTGCGACTTAACTTCTAAGGTCATCAGTCGCCTAGAACTTAGAACTAATTAAACCTAACTAACCTAAGGACATCACACACATCCATGCCCGAGGCAGGATTCGAACCTGCGACCGTAGCGGTCGCTCGGTTCCAGAATGTAGCGCCTAGAACCGCACGGCCACACCGGCCGGCTGGGATTTTCTGTACATTTGCTAGTACTGGACTGACCAAAGCATTATGAAATTTGGTTTCACGTACTGTTTTAAAGGAATTTACTTCCGAAGTTTTAAGTATGGTAAATACTGCAAAATTTTTATGAATTGTCAAAATTAGACAATATTTGGCTTCCTCTCATTAAAAGGCAAAACGTCGTATAAGTCCGGAATTAATTCAGGTTTTCTTAACGATGAAAGAGTATAGTACGTTACATTGTTACAGTTACCATGTCACAAGAATTCTCTATAGTGCTATGAAACCAAAAAAATGTTGAATACGCCATCCTTTCAGTTTCGACACGCTTAAATTTATCGAATAATTTACTGACACAAGCTGTCAGAAAAAAAGACAACACTGAAATTTCAGGCTAATTTCCAAGAAACATTGATAAACAGTTTCTCAATAGGCAATTACCTTTCATGTGTCACACACATAAATATCCTAAAACCAAGCAAAAGTAGAAGCCATGCGTATAACTGCCCCGGCCCTCTAATTTTCCATCTGCCACAGGAAGTTGAACAATCTGACTGAAACATGACATACCCTAATCTTATTTCAATTACACGAATCTTCATTTTGCCTCTGGTGCATTTTGCAATTGCTCTTCATCAGTCAACTTACGTTTATGGTTAAAGATCGTTGACGGTCATGTTTGTTTCACGAAAAATATTGTCTTTTGCAGTCAAAAATGTTCGTCCTTTACAATGGTGTCATCTGTAGGTACATTATTTTTCCTAAATTGTACAATGTGTGGCCAAAGTACAATGTGTAACATTCGTATTAATTTCAGAATAGGTACTGTACCCATTAACGATGTCCTAACAATAGTGAAACGTTCGATTTTAGAGAAACTAAAAAGCACTTAGCGTAAGGTACACCTAATTCCGAAAATATTAGTAAGAAATGAAGTTTTAAGCTACGTGTGGAATTACAGCTACGCTCCATGATTTCATTTTTCTTACAGTAATAACTCACAAATGAATTAATTTGCAGCAGAGTTTTACACTATCTTTCTACCCCTTTTTGTTTCTCTGAAAACCCTATTCGCAAAATTAGTAAACAAAACACAAAGAGCTTGATAGCCACATTGGCCAGTCTCGACAACAACTGAAAACTATTATGGCGCGTCTGGCGCCTAAAATTTCTGTATCACGCACATAGCTTCGAGATCCTTCTAGAAAAGGGTGTAGTTCAAGCGAATTTTATTATGAGTTATTCGGAATTACTTTTCAGGTATAATGTACATAATGTTTTCAGGAAGTAATTATTTATATAAAGATTTATGCACCTAATAATTCACAATGAAAGTTGCAAATTTTGACCATATAAAAACAATCAGCTTCCAGTCTTTGTATAACTGGCGATTGAATTGTCGAAAAACATTAAAACAAAATCGTATTTACATGAAAACTGAAGCACAATAATTTCATTTTACTGTAAAGTGGTTTTTTATTCATTTAAGTTAACAACTTGATTAGTAATTTTCATGGTTCAAGGTCGATGTTGCTCAATGGATCGATATGAAAAATAAAATTATATTTACAGAAAAATATTGTTTTGGCTATCCAACATATGCAAAATTATCTTTAGATGTGGGATATTTAAGTATAAAAATTAGCTGGCAGGGTGAAATTTATACGAAATCGAACGTTTCATTTGAAGTACGAAAGTTCTGAGCAGGCAAGATTCATAACAGTGTGGAAGGAAAAAACAGAACATTTAAAAAGTACGTTCCATATTTAATAATATTTCGTTCTCACCTCAAAGGCAGTTGTGCTTCAGTCTTATTGTGCATGTATTCGAACAGTACTACAGCGGTACTTCTTAAGTTCCAGATTTGTTTTTCACGAGTCATACAAAAAAAAGTAAGTACTTACGCAATTACCATCAGACACATTAATTACAGCTGAGTCTTGTGAACTTCGATGGTGTCGAGTATATTACCTGCAACAAATCAAAAAGAAGAGAATGCTCAGCAAGTGAATATCAGTACCATGCTTGGTAATAAATGTTGCTACATTCAGATATTACAAATACATCTCTACGAATGTAAGTGTTGAATGTACCATTATGTATCTATGATTAAGAAGGCCTGTTTCGGCTATCGAAACAGAACTACCTAGAGATAATAAAGTTGACGAGAGAGACGTTGATTGCTGTGGAAGTGACTTCATAACCAGCATATTGCATTTGTTTGTTAGGACACGGAAAAAGATTTACATTAACTCGTGGACCGTGTCAATAACTACTGAGTAAACTGTGAGCTCTGCGCTGCGTTTTTATTTCTTGATGAACTAAGTTTTCGCATGCGCCTTGTTTTGGTAACTTCGACATGCGCAATGGACGCAAATCGCTGGATTACTGGCGAAAGAATGCACGCACAGGATATCATATTCGAATATTACGGTAACTGTGCTTTGATCAGAATAAGTTTTCATAGTGTCGTCTCAATAAAGAGAAACTGTTGTTTATGAATGTGCACACTTTGAATCGCAATCCCACATCAGACTTGCTGCGACAGCTCTGGAGGCATTTACTTACCTGGAACAAATGACGCATCACGAGACATTTGTTTTGACGCAGTATCGTCAAATATTAGCGTCACGTGTCATCGTCGCCGCATACCTCGGGATCCTGCTACGATGTGAGGTGCAGTTAAAGCGAAGATGTCTGAGACTGTTACGTAGTTCTGTGTTATGTGTTTCCCTCTAAAATAAATCTTGTAATAATCAAAAATAGTGCCTTTCTGAATATTATTCCGTATATGAAGTCAAAATTAATATCAATATGTTTGCTGTGTGAGTTCTAAAACAAACAAGCAGTTATTGTGTTAGGTCGGGAATACTGTCACGAATTACAGCAATGCAACAAACGTTTAAATGTAGTCCTTGTTCCACGTCTCTCAACATAATTTTTCTGTTAACTAGTAGACTGTTAGTGACACATGCTGCCATTCAATCAGGGCACCTGCTATGTTTCTTACGCAATAAATAATTTAAATTGTTAAGTCGACAGATTTGCATACCGCCAATATACGACGTGCGCGGAGTCTCTCATACGTATGTCTTGTCAACTGTTATTCTGACTGGTCGAGAGCCGAGCCGCAGGAGGTGATGGATTCAAATCTAAGAGCTGGTGTACATGTGTTTGGAGCTGGTTTGTTTACAGTATTTTAACAATGGGAACTTCAAAGTATTTCGAGTGACTAAATGCATGTCTTCGTGCATGCACACTTACTATTCGTCAGCACTGGTAGTATTTATGTGTGAGAATTATTTATATGAGTCAGAGAATGCTACTAATTTCATTGTTTTGATTCTTTTCTGCTTGTGTGGGTGAGTGTATGACGACAGATTTATTGTGCTGGACAATACATTTAATTTCATTCTTTTAACTCGGAATCTTACACGTACAATTAATCATTCTTACAGTTGGTTCACTGGTGTAACATAAAGGGATTAGGTAGCTACCGGATTAGGTAAGTACTCGTACTTGAATACACGATAATTTATAGTATTAACATTTATTTCGAGCGTTCTGTTGTTTATGACACCGAAGATTTTCACGGAAATAGCGAGCTGAGGTGTCCAATTTATTTACTAAATTCTCAGGTAGAAAGTTTGCTGTTTCTCAACCATTTCATTTCCTCAAAGTATATTTTATCTTTTTATATAACGCGATATTTGTTCGAGTATAATCTATGAGATCTCACACTAACGAGTTTTACTATCGATATTAGGCACTTCGCAACCTCTTTGCTTGGACACTGTGCAGTACGAAGTCTTTTGCGATTCGGTTTGTTCTCGTCCAGTAGCATCAATTTGCCTCTTGCAAGCTATGCGACTTCCTTGTTTGAAGGTAGCCGTTATCACTGTCTAACACGACACTTCTGCTCGTATGCGTTACAGACTGCGACAGCAGTGGTCCTAGCGGACAGAAAGCTACGCTTCAGAATACGATATCGGCTTAGTGCGAATAGTATCATTTATATTGATTTGTAACACTTTTTACAGTACGCAGTCATTTTAGTGCCATTAAAAGGGCAATAACTAAAATTATACACCACATTTGTCTTTCCTTAGTTCCTAAGGACACTAGGAGGTACCGGTATCAAAAGATATATCCGGGCCAGTTCCTTTACGATCCTCTGGTAACCTACAGACATTTACTGAAGAATGTTGTTTTTCTTTTAAGATCAAAAAAAGTCTGGTAAACTGCTGATTAAAAGTCTTCAACATAATTCAGGCAACCGTGAATTTCTTCTTGTCCAACCGTGAATTTCTTCTTGTCTAAACTACTGATCACCTAAAGTTTTGCAGACAGACTTCGTATATCTACCCAACAACATGAAGTTTATTTTACTACATTTCCGGGCAAATCAGTGAACGTGGAACCTAGTAAACTTGTGTGGAATGCAATACCTACATTACTTAATGTATAAAATAATCCACCACAACTGTACTGAAGGGAAAAACCACATGGAAGTGATAATAAAAGTCAGAAATAGTAAGATAGTGCTCCAACACAGAAGAAACAAATTTCACACTTGTTTTCCAACATATAAGATACAAATACCACTGCTGTTGCTACATCTGAGTCATAAAACAGCAAGAAACTTCAACTGAGCCAAAAGTAAGTATTGTATTAGAAAGACGAGTGAAGTGAAAGAATATGCGAATCATTAGACTCCATACAAAACTGTTACCTTCAAGGACAGTGAATGGCATAATAAGAAAGAACAATAACAGAAATATATGTTTCTCACTCAATAAATATATGTTTATACGACTATTCTCTTAGTTTCAGCGGCGTAAGCTGCAGTTATATGAATATTCGAAAGTATTTCTTCATGAATAAGTTGTAGTTTATGTCACTGAACCAGTGAGATTCGGCTCTTTCTCACATTTATGTCACGATCATTCATGTCAATTGATAATTTACTGATGTCTGGAAGGGAACATATAATAGATATTTCGTTAACTAAGTGAAAATAACTAAAATCAAACATTAATCCTACGGCTAGCTATAACGCTGCTAGGAGCTCTAGTGTCGTTTCAACTATCATACGGTGACAATTTTCACAGCAGTGAGTGTCACGAATGTACATGTTTAACCGTGCCATTACTGTTCCACTATTACCTCCATGCTGTTCTGGTCTGGTGCCTGTTGGCAGACGGAGAGTTTCATTTGACGCTACACAGTGTTGAGAAGAGATTTGCTCTTGTATGATGGTGATGCAAACTGTTGAGGGGAAACCGGTAAGGTCAGTCCAGTTTATACCCTGTGACGAAGTTTGTGAGTGAGGTTACATTGGGAATATTTATGGGTATTAATCCACGTGCAGGTCCGGTTGGGTGATTCCGCATAATGAAATCGGAGCAGATAGTTTCCAAACTCAATACTGCTTGTGGTTAGTTCCTCACGTACTGTGTATTTCCCTTTACGTTATGACAAATTCAAGGTTTTACCTCACCTGAAGTGTTTCTCTCATTAAAGTTTAACCCTGAGGTTGGTTTACAGCATTACGCCAGCCCCCTCTTCTCTCTGCCTTCCTATTCTTTTCCACGTATTTAGAGCATCCCAAATCATTCACAATCTGTTGCATGTACGAAATCATTGGTCGTCACCTGCGGTCCCCCCCCCCCCCCCCAACAGTTCTTTCTACTATAGTCCAATGATGTTGTTGTGTCTCAGAATGTGTCTTCATAGAGATCTGGTTTCTTCTGCTCTTAGCACCTTTTCATTGATAGCTCCGTGTTTCCACCTATTTTCATCTCCTGGAGTGTAAAGACAGATTTTTTCGGAGATTTGTAATTACGTATTTCATGAAATATATAGCGGTGCCTGTGAACCAAATACTTTGAATCATAGAGCGTAAAGTTTGCTTCTGTATGCTTTTGACAAAATAGTGTTGGTTAAACTCAGGTCTTACGATTTTATTTTGTCGAAAAACCCGTTATTTTTTGTGTACAATCCATTTGAGTGTATCATGCCGACTGACAACCATCTTGGTGTTTTGTCCCACGTGCAGTAACTGCTGAAGTGAGAGTCATTCTGACAATTAAATTTATGGGTGCCAAGCCATGGTTAAGGCACAATAGTGGTTGCCTTGGACTGTGACAAAATGTTCGACAGGAAAGTAAGATTTAGTTAAATAGGTATTCTATTTGTTAACAGTTTTCTGCATTTCGTACTTATGTACACAGAGCTGGGGAGACTGCTCCACTGCACTACTGCAGAAGGCTGACACATGTTCAAAGTATCCAAATCCATTTTCTAAGTGATTCATTCTCGTAGTTTCCAATATCTTGATATGCAGATCCCCCCATTCTTTCCGCTGCGGTGAGTTTATGAAAGTGTGCACTGTGTGATTACTTCATATACCGTTTTAAGTCAGAAGGTGTTGTTATTTTTATTTTCATGGGTGGTACATATTTTATTCTGCATATCTTCAAAATATTAAGATTCATTTCTCACTACGTTTGAGCGAGCCTGTGCGTCTTTTCTAAACACAACACAGTTTACGTGGTGTTTAGGTTTGCTCACACTTCACATCTGTATGAGAAGGCTAGAGATTATTGTATCCTACAAGCAACAAAATAAGTCGTTTACCAAAAAGAAGAGCAATAATTTGTATGTCAGCATGACGGTTATTTGTACATCGAATACGAGACTTTTTATTGAAGCGTTGACGTTTGGAGGAAAACTTTTATTTCCCGAACTAGCAGGTAATGGACGAGAACTGGATGGGAAGCGATACCCGCGGAAATAGCCCGGATGCATATTGCAATTTGTACAAATATGATAAAAGCTTAATGGGGAGTTATCGACTTCATGCTGGCGACAGAAATTATAATTTGTTACCGCACGATACAAATTATTGCTTCTCTTAACTGGTTAGCTGGTAACAGACCACACCACATCTCTGTTATCGAGTTTTAGTCCAGCAGTGAATCATGGAAATTTGCTACTGCAAGTACTGATCGCTGCTCTGTGTTATTCGTCGGGCAAGCCCGGTTGTGGGGTATTGCACAGTAAATTCTGTCTATTACAAGCCTAATGTCAGAAGCAGAAAAAGCGTGGAGATTAACTTGTGGGATACTTAGTCTTGTCGTATGACAAGCACATTAAGTGTGGCATTGATAAAAGATACATAACCGTCACCATAATCCATCCATGAATTAGCACGTTCGTCTATATGCATCCATTTTACTCCTGCATCCCACCTAACTTTCCTTATCCACCTTCTATTAGATCGCCGTCTCTCTCTTTTCTTATCTCTTCGAATCCGGCAAAGGACAAGCTTGGTTTGTCTAACAACCATTCGCCCGGGGATTTCCTACTTACCTCCATTTCGTTTTCATGGCAGTGCTAAAGAAATCTTCTACTGCACTCTCTTTTTCTTTTCCTGTCCTTCCCAGCATTTCCCAAGAAAACTAAACAGCAAAAGTAGTGCACGGTACACGATCGCAGGTGCAGGAGGTCTATGTAACTACTTCAAGGTGCAGTAAAAATTTGATTTTCAGTACTCCATATAATTATTGATTGAATATAAATATATGTAATGGTGTTACAGTCTACTCATTAAGAGGCATAATTTTACTTAATGCTTTAACTTACGAAGACAGAGTATTACAATTACAAGCTGTATGTGTGTGTGTTGAGGCAGTGTTACTCAGTACGCGCAAATTACCCAAATTATATTCATACGACTGTATTCATACAGTACTTGAGAATGAAAGCACTTAGCTGCTTTCTGCAAAATTTACACATAATTTCAAACCTTTCCTAAACTTTTACATTAGTTTATGGGTGAGTAATGCATAACAAACAAACCCAACGAAAGTAGGAGTTGGCGTCTTTAACCATAAAGGTTTTATCTGCTTATTGTCAAATATTTTAACAAATTAACTCCCTTGTATGGTACTCAGACGTCTGAAGCTGTTTCATTCAAAAAGGAATTTTGGTTAGGGGGGAAGTTAGGGATTTACTAGTAGTTTTCAGGTACTCCTTCGCATTAGTAGTGCATATATCTCACTGTTAAAGTTAAGAACTAGTAATACACCACGGTCCTACAGACAAAAACCCAACCACTGGTTAAGCGACTTAACCATTAAAATGCCTGTCGCATTTATTGTTCAACGTCTTAGTCTTATCGCAGTTGAAACTTTAGCTTACTTTCAACTTTACTCTGTTAAGTGTTTTCATTAGCAGTTAAAGTTAATCTGTACTAGAGGGGATCAGTACAATATCTTCCGAAAATCGAATGTGGATCAGATTTGATCCAATAATCTACATATCTTCTTAGTTTTCTCAGTTTAACGATCTGGGAACAGTTTTCTTATACAAAGGTTCCTTCTTTTACACGTATTCACCTTTGAATCAGGCATTATTTTGACGGTCAGATTCAGGCTTCAGAACTAACGTACATATTCTGCGCTACACGAAATAATATTAAATCACGGACTTGTTTCTCAACGGCAGTCAATAACAATTGTTATCTTCTGTTTACTGTTTTCAACGTGTACTGTGTTAACATACGTTTAATTTTCAACGTGTATTGTGCGTTGCACAATAACTGTGAGCTTCTGCATAAGGCGACCACAAGAAAATCTAATACTGCACCCTATATACCACACTACTGGCCATTAAAACTGCTACACCAAGAAGAAATGCAGAAGATAAACGGGTATTCATTGGACATAAATATTGTACTAGAACTGACATATGATTACATTTTCACGCAAATAGGGTGCATAGCTCCTGAGAAACATGCACTCAGAACAACCACCTCTGGCCGTAATAGCGGCCTTGATACGCCTGGGCATTCAGTCAAACAGAACTTGGATGGCGTGTACAGGTACAACTGCCAAAGCAGCTTCAACACGATACCACAGTTCATCAAGAGCAGTGACTGGCTTATTGTGACGAGCCAGTTGCTCGGCCACCATTGACCAGATGTTTTCAGTAGGTGAGAAATCTGGAGAATGTGCTGGCCTGGGCAGCAGTCGAACATTTTCTGTATCCAAAGAGGCCCGTACAGGACCTGCAACATGCGGTCGTGCATTATCCTGCTGAAATGTAGGGTTTCGCAGGGATCGAATGAAGGGTAGAGCCACGGGTCGTAACACATCTGAAATGTAACGTCTACTGTTCAAAGTGCCGTCAATGGAACACCATTCCATCACGCCGGGTGATACGCCTGTATGACGATGACAAATACACGCTTCCAATGTGCGTTCACCGCGATGTCGCCAAACACGGATGCGACCATCATGATGCTGTAAACAGAACCTGGATTCATCCGAAAAAATGACGTTTTGCCAATTCGTGCAACCAGGTTCATCGTTGAGTACACCATCGCAGGCTCTCCTGTTTGTGATGCAGCGTCATGGGTAACCGCAGCCATGGTCCCCGAGCTGATAGTCACTGCTGCTGCAAACGTCTTCGAACTGTTCGTGCAGATGGTTGTTGTCTTGCAAACGTCCCCCTCTGTTGACTCAGGGATCGAGACGTGGCTGCACGATCCGTTACAGCCATGCCTGTCATCTCGACTGCTAGTGATACGAGGCCGTTGGGATCCAGCACGGCTTTCCGTATTATCCTCCTGAACCGACCGATTCCATATCCTGCTAACAGTCATTGGATCTCGACCAAAGCGAGCAGCAATATCGCGACACGGTAAACTGCATTCGCGATAGGCTGCAATCCGACCTTCATCAAAGTCGGAAACGTGATGGTACGCATTTATCCTCCTTACACGAGGCATCACAACAACGTTTCACCAGGCAACGCCGTTCAACTGCTGTTTGTGTGTGAGAAATCGGTTGAAACTTTCCTTATGTCAGCACGTTGTGGGTGTCACCACCGGCGCCAACCTTGTGTGAATGCTCTGAAAAGCTAATCATTTGCATAACACAGCATCTTCTTCCTGTCGGTTAAATTTCGTGTCTGTAGCACGTCATCTTCGTGGTGTAGCAATTTTAATGGCCAGTAGTGTAGATTACTTCTAAACTTCTCCCTTGTTTATCGTGGCGTATACTGGAACGGCGTTTCTGCTCCCTTTATTGAACAGAAAATCTCGTTAAAGAACTGTACACATCAAAGTTTCGGCGCACAACAAAATCTTCAAGCTGGCTGCTGTTATATAAAGTATTAACACTTGGATACACTCCAAGCCCTTAAGCAAAGCCCTAGTCCGCGTAATGCTGTGAAAAATCCAGCCAAACACCAAACATAAGATTTCGCAACGCCAATAGAATGATAGCTGGTGCGTATGTGATAAGTGAATACTAGACTGAGTTGTTGTTGTTCCTTTGCGAACAGTTTTATTCCGCTCCGGAGCCCACGTAAACGCGCCATGTGTCATGACCAAGTAAAGGAAGGCGCGTCTCCGGTATGTTGTTGTACTCTCGCTGCGTATATGTTGCAGCGCCGGTTGTGCGAGCGCTGTTGGCAGCCTGACATACAGACGAAGAATCAGCACCGCTTTCTTTGGCGAGTTCTCGGTAGATGTGATTGAACAACGTATTCTTCCGAAGTCCTCTGTGTTTGTCTTCCTGGCTTATTATGGAATGACGCCGTTGATTCTGATCCGTCCGTCGGTCCCCTTGATGATGTGTGCCACCCCCACCGTCCCCCTATCGTCGCCACACAACACGAACGTGACACCACACTACACACTCATCCATTTGAGGCTTCTAAAACTCATCAGATATACTTAAGACTACAAATTCGCTCTACCAAATCTACGGTTCGGGAGTTCTAGTACACTACATAAATAACGTAGTAAATGCTAGGATTACCGGTAGTTGTGGTAGCACTGGTAGGGAAAGAAACATAAATGAATATGTAGGAGGAAACTGGGAGCCGCCAATGTTTCTTTTCTTTCTTTTTATTTCTTTGGTATTTATTTGCACGTAATTTGAACCGCACATCATTCAATGTTATTACACTGCGTGTTTTATATACTTACAGAACAGAAATTGCGTTACGTAAGTAATAAAAACTAGTTTCTCACGTAACTTCTGCACTTTTATGTAACCAAAGCAATTACTTTTGATAAACAAAAAATAAATAGTTATAATCGTTGTTGTTATTTTATAATCAACAGGATCTTCATCATGATCAAAGGCCACAGTTACCTGTCATTATTGATAAATGCGGGAGATGTATATGAATAATAGATACATGTTTTATATAAGGTCGAAGAAGCATTGAAACGATGTCGGATATATTTTTGTTTGGCGTTTTTTCTTAATTTACATATTTGTTTACGAAGTAGCTTTTTCTAGAGCTATATGATAAATATGAATTGATTTTCTTATTTTAATTACTAGTATCCCTCTGTTTTGTTACTAACCAGCAATTTTCGAATGAAACGTGAATTTACTGTAAATTCTGTTTACTTTTAAGTAACAGAGAAGGGGATAAATACATAGAGAAAAACTCTTCTGTGGTTTACGAGACCCTTTGAATATCCTCACTCAGCTTCCACTTTTTAGGGGAATGTAGTAAGGCGCTGATCTTCTGCGTAAAGACACCGATCGTTACATGGTAACGCAAAATAGGTATGCAATTCGCGTAACGTACAGCTAATGTGGGTACAGTCTTAGCTGATCGAAGCTACGCTTGCTTTTATTGTCTTGGCTACCCTACAGTAGTTTTAGAAATCTACTGAAGACACAACCCATGATCAACGGAGGACCATGTGAAACCTCCCCTTAGAAAAATTTGTGAATGACTGTGCTGGTAAACCCCTTACGTTATTTGATTTTCGAACAGCTGAGCAGAACTGAACGTACTCATACATTTCTCTCGGTACTTATTCTGATGATCACTAAACTGCCACACAATATTTTTAGCGCAACGCAGTCTGACTTTCAATAATCCCTACAGAAGAGTGGCCCTGACTGACAATAACCTATACCTTTCATGAATCACTTACCTTACAAAAATCTTCGTTACTCGAACTACTGCAATACAGCGAGTGCCAATACTGCCAGCTAAATAAAGGATTCGAGCTACTGAAGGCACTAACTACTAATAGGTATACTTAGCAAATGAAAGATTTTGATGGAGAACAAACAATGTATTTACCTTAATAGTGTTCAAAAGTCATTATATATATATATATATATATCAGTTCATGACATCCAGTCTTACACATTTACTATATCTGATGGACACACGTCCAGGTCATCCGCTAACAAAACTCCGCCATCTCTCTCCCCACATCCACCACTGCTGGCGGCTCACCTCCAACTGCGTAACGCTACGCGCTGTTCACATCCAACTGCCCAACACTACAATAGCGAATATTCCAACAATGGCAACAAGCCACAGGCTGCACACAGCACAGCCATTGATTTTCATACAGAGCGCTACGTGACGTTACCAACATAAAAACATGAACAGCCTACTTACACATGAAGAGCAGAGCAGAGGGCTCTTTCTAGCTAGGCTGCTAAAATTACACTTAGGCGTTTGCGAGCCAACACTGCTACACGATTGTTTCTTTTTGTTCTTCGCCAATGAGGGGCTCAGCCAATCAGTGTGGTAGTCTACGGTAGCCTGCGGTAGTTTGACAGCTCTAGTTAAGACAAAAATTATGACGAATAGGGGATCATTAAGCCCAGAGCATAGGGCGCTTTTCTATCAAAGTTGCTGAACTTTAAACGTCGGCGTTTCCGAGCTAACAATGCCAAACGATTGTAAGTTTTTCATTTTCACCAGTGAGGGTCACAACCAGTCTGTGCACTGTTAAAACACACTGATTACCTTGTGTATACAGGGTGTTACAAAAAGGTACGGCCAAACTTTCAGGAAACATTCCTCACACACAAAGAAAGAAAATATGTTACGTGGAGGTGTGTCCGGAAACGCTTACTTTCCATTTTAAAGCTCATTTTATTACTTCTCTTCAAATCACATTAATCATGGAATGGAAACACACAGCAACAGAACGTACCAGCGTGACTTCAAACACTTTGTTACAGGAAATGTTCAAAATGTCCTCCGTTATCGAGGATACATGCATCCACCCTCCGTCGCATGGAATCCCTGATGCGCTGATGCAGCCCTGGAGAATGGCGTATTGTATCAAGCCGTCCACAATACGAGCACGAAGAGTCTCTACATTTGGTACCGGGGTTGCGTAGACAAGAGCTTTCAAGTGCCCCCATAAATGAAAGTCAAGATGGTTGAGGTCAGGAGAGCGTGGAGGCCATGGAATTGGTCCGCCTCTACCAATCCATCGGTCACCGAGTCTGTTGTTGAGAAGCGTACGAATACTTCGTCTGAAATGTGCAAGAGCTCCATCGCGCATGAACCACATGTTGTGTCGTACTTGTAAAGGCACATGTTCTAGCAGCACAGGTAGAGTATCCCGTATGAAATCATGATAACGTGCTCCATTGAGCGAAGGTGGAAGAACATGTGGCCCAATCAAGACATCACCAACAATGCCTGCCCAAACGTTCACAGAAAATCTGTGTTGATGACGTGATTGCACAATTGCGTCCGGATTCTCCTCAGCCCACACATGTTGATTGTGAAAATTTACAATTTGATCACGTTGGAATGAAGCCTCATCCGTAAAGAGAACATTTGCACTGAAATGAGGATTGACACATTGGTGGATGAACCATTCGCAGAAGTGTACCTGTGGAGGCCAATCGGCTGCTGATAGTGCCTGCACACGCTGTACACGGGAAACAACTGGTTCTCCCGTAGCACTCTCCATACAGTGACGTGGTCAACGTTACCTTGTACAGCAGCAACTTCTCTGCCGCTGACATAAGGGTTATCGTCAACTGCACGAAGAATTGCCTCGTCCGTTGCAGGTGTCCTCGTCGTTCTAGGTGTTCCCCAGTTGCGAGTCATAGGCTGGAATGTTCCGTGCTCCCTAAGACGCCGATCAATTGCTTCGAACGTCTTCCTGTCGGGACACCTTCGTTCTGGAAATCTGTCTCGATAAAAACGTACCGCGCAACGGCTTTTGCCCCGTGCCAATCCATACATCAAATGGGCATCTGCCAAATTCGCATTTGTAAACATTGCACTGACTGCAAAACCACGTTCGTGATGAACACTAACCTGTTGATGCTACGTACTGATGTGCTTGATGCTAGTACTGCAGAGCAATGAGTCGCATGTCAACACAAGCACCGAAGTCAACCCTACCTTCCTTCAATTGGGCCAACTGGCGGTGAATCGAGGAAGTACAGTACATACTGACGAAACTAAAGTGAGCTCTAACATGGAAATTAAGCGTTTCCGGACACATGTCCACATAACATCTTTTCTTTATTTGTGTGTGAGGAATGTTTCCTGAAAGTTTGTAACATCCTGTATACATTCCGAATTTGTGAATGGGAGTACTTTGGTCATTCAGTTTGCATCTGGGGTTTCTGGCGCCCTCGAGCATAGCGAATCCCTTCTCCCTGTGGAAACGTGCCTCCAGGCGCGCTCGGCGCCTCGCCACTACGCAGACGCTGCGACGGCGAATAAACAGCGGGCACCCGCGTCGTCGGGTCCTCGCCTGACTGCTCGCGCAGCCCGAGGCGGCAACGCCACCGAAGACGCCGCACAAAGGTGCGTCCGAAATGCTGCGAAGCCGCCGGTGGGGAGACGCCTCCTTCATTCTCGTCTCAGACAAAAAGTCCCGCTCAGAACGAAAAGGGCGCGGAGAAGCTGGTGGTTGGTTGGTGGGTGGAGAGGGGGGGGGGGGGGAACCAGAATACATGCTTGCGGCTGCAGGAAGGACTGATGGCTGCGAGGCGAGGATATTTTACATTGGAAAGCAGAAGGGTGCCGGGGACAGCAGGCGTGGGCGGATGCATGCTCGGCAGCACGTGGAGGTGCGAGCAGTAAAAGTCAGGAAGAGCGCCGCGGCGGCCGTGGCAGCGGCGCACAAATATGCTTCCGAGGAGCGAGTTCCCGCGGGGGACGTCGCCGGCAAAGGAAACTGAAGCACCGGCAGGGATTACGGCGAGTACAGCACGTCCGCCGCTCGCGCGTCGCTTCCTCCGCAGTGGCAGAAAATTCCCACCGCCATCAGGGGTTTCAAGGCCCACTCTACTCAGCGGCCGTGAGCCGGCTGCGAGAGCGTGTGGCCGAGCGGGTCTGTGTGCATCTGCCGTCTGCAGTTGGAAGCACTTTGCAAACTTCCCTCGCGATTACCTCGCCTTCCTTCCGAGTAAAAATATACATCTTAGAACAAAAGGAACGTACCAGTGCTGATTCGCTACCTAAGGCTCTGCAGAATGTCTTGAACGGCGCCATTATTTTGTGGGGATTCAGAGATTGTGATTTGCCTGTAAGGTTGTTCCTGTCTGCCTCGAAAAGGCTTTCGTTAGTCAACGATTTATTTCGAGGACAGATCATCAGCGTATCAACTAGAGCAACAAAGCGGTTCTTTCAACATTACTGATACGCTCAACGTTTTTACCATTTTTAGGGTTCTGTACCTAAACCAGTATAAAACGGAAGTCTTATAGGATCCCTTTTTGTCTGTCTGTCTGTCTGCCCGACTGTTAAAAGAGACCTTTTCTCAGGAATGGATAGACATGTAAAGTTAAAAGCTCTACCGTCTCTTGACGGTGGAAAAACTGAAGCTTCGAAGTCAATGCAATCAAAAGATACAGCCATTTATGTCACATACGAGGGCCATTCCGAAAGTAAGGAATGATGTGTCGCGAAATGGAAACCACAGTGGAAATCCGATGAAACTTTGCACAGATGTGTTCGGCAGTGTCATTGGTATCACCGTTGTAACACGTGTATATATCTATTGCCTATTGTCAAACCACAATTTATGAAACATGTTTATATTTTATTAATCGGATTAAGTAGGAATAATTGATACTTGTCATTTTGGAAATAATTGTGGTAGCAGGGAATGTCTGCACCAAAGTATTGTTGGCGGGAGAGACCCACACTGATATAATTTTAAAAATGGCGGGAGAGACCGCGCATTGATACATTTTGTAATGGTAACAGGGATTGTCTGCACCAGAAAGCATTTTTGGCGGGAGAGACCGCACTTTAAGCGTTCGTAGGGAGTCAGTAGTAAGCGAGATGTGAAGCAAGTCGGTAGCAGGTCTGAAGCGACCGGTTGAGAGGAGCGGTGTGCCTGCCAGCCACCAGCTATCATTTACAAGAGATTATAAACAGATGTACAGAGACATCAGCTAACTATTATCAAAAGAGGAACTAATATTATTGATTTTTTTTGTGAAACTCAAGAATACTGAAGGTATGTTTGCGCAATGCTGCTTGTAAGATTATTGTAAAAAGTAAGTCCCATTTGAACGTTTGTGAAATCATTTCATTACCAAAAGTAAATTTTTGAACAATCGTTTTCAGAATATAATTAATTTTTGCCAGCAATATTGCATTACTGATTATGGTCCATTCCAAATGCCATCAACGTAATACTTTGCAAAATTTTATTGTTGTCAAGAAAAGGTTTAACTATGAATTACGTAAGTTCAGCCAAATTAATTAAAGAATAACATCAAAATTTCTATTAAAGAATAAAATCAGCTTTGGTAATAAATACAGCCACTTATTATGACAGCCCACCAGCAGATAATAGAGGATAGTAAAACAGAGTAAGTGTATTCATGTCGCAGTTCGATGTAGCAGTCAGATGGCGATCCAGTAACAGTAAAAAAGGTAAGGAACAGTTTTGGATTATTGCAGGTAACGACTGAGGGCCACGATGACGACATATTCTATGTTTCGTCGAAATAATCAGAAAATCACTTTTAATAACCAACATTTGAATTTGTATGCGCAGATTGCACTTATTATTATTGAGAAAGAGAATTAACTTCAAAGGGAAGATTTCATTTGTTATTATTCACCAAGAGATAGAAATCCTAAGGGAAGGTCTCATAGGTTATTGTAGAAGAGAAGGTTGCGTAACAAAAGAGACACACAGGAGACGGGAAGGTTTCACTGTAGGTAGTAGCTTGACGTCACTCTTACAAGGGGAGGCCGCCAATTGTGAAATTCAGATTCGATTCATACTGCACATAATAAAAGCTCATGGCCAGAGGTGTAATGTGGCAAAGCACCAAGATGCACTTCTCAGCCGTTGTCGAGAAAATCGACAGTTAAAAGAAACCATTGCGGTGAAATACTCTCTACGATTAAAGGTTACCTACAGCGTCGTGGCGCAGCGGTAAGCGCTCGGGTTTGTAATCCGAAGGTCGCTGGATCGAATCTCGCATCATCCAAATAATTTTTTTTTTAGTATTTGTTTTTTGTAATTCAAATATATATATATATATATATATATATATATATATATATATATATATATATATATATATATCCTGGCAATCAGTTGCAACAGTTGTTGAAAGTCGTTTGTCGTGGAAAAACTGGCGACTTCGAACATCATTATGTTTTCCGCAAACAAAGTTGTATTTCACAAATGTTTTTAATTGTCTTCATAATGTTAACCACGTATAGTTAACGGAAGACGTAAAAAACGATATTCCGAAACGAATACGTATAGCGAAAGTCAAACGTTCGAATTAGAATAGAGACCCCACGAACACAAATTCGCTGTGGCAGGTATGAAATATAAACTCCGTTACTCGCTCGTTACACTTGAAGGACAGATGTTGAATGGGCCGAAACGAGCCGCCGCATAACAGCGTAGTTGCCTGCCAACTTTGAAAGAAGATAGATGCGGTCCCTAGCGCAACTTATAACATCGTCCAAAATCAGAGCGGACGGGAGAGCTTTGGTACACCCTGTTAAAAAAACGGAATAATGGAGGCGGTACAATTGGAGAGCGATCCGCCTTCACCAACATGCATAAGCAATTCATTAATAGTGTATATATATATATATATATATATATATATATATATATATATATATATATGTGTGTGTGTGTGTGTGTGTGTGTGTGTTTGAATTACAAAAAACTAAAAAAAACTAATAATAAAAAAATTGCATGGCGCGAGACTCGAGCCGGCGACCTTCGGTTTACAAACCCGAGCGCCTACCGCTGCGCCACGACCCTGTAGTAAACCTTTAATCGTAGAGAGTATTTCACCGCAACGGTTTCTTTTAACTGTCGATTTTCTAGACAACGGCTGAGAAGTGCATCTTGGTGCTTTGCCACATTACACCTCTGGCCATGAGCTTTTATTATGCGCAGTATGAATCGAATCTGAATTTCACAATTGGCGGCCTCCCCTTGTTAGTTCTGAGAGCCCTGTGAGGGGAGTAGAGATGTCTATAAAATAGTGTCCCCCTCCATGGATGGGTACCTGCCGAAAGGTTTCTCCTGATTTAATGCAACCCCACATAACGTAACTGTCATGCGTTTCCTTTTTCATTATATTTCTCGACCGCACACTACAGGGGCCATGAGGACACCCTGAAAGGTGGCTACACTGTGCCACTGCGCCAGAGATTGCGCCAAAGAGTACTATTAAGCCGCCTCCACAGTGCGTGGGCAGAGCTCGTAGAAGAGAGTGCCTGTCGAGAGCTCGTAGAGGGCAGTGTGTGTTAAGAGTTCATGGCAGTCAGTGCTTGTTGAGAGTTCGTGGAGGTCAGTGCTAGTAGAGAGCTCGTAGAGGACAGTATGTGTTAAGAGTTCGTGCCGAGATGTGCTAGTGGGCACTGCTTGTCGTGAAGTCGGAGTGAGATGTGGTAGTAAAGAGTGTTGTTCCATGTTTTATGCAGTTATTTGATGGGAGAGATAGCAGATGTTATTGTAATGAGTGCATTTCGTCAATATATATGAAGGTAAAAACTACAATGTTCTTTTATTAATTGTGTATCTGAAATAATGCGTCACTACAGGTTCAGTCAACAAAGCATCTGGCTTGTGTTCTTGTATTAGAGTGAATTCTGTTTTCTTGCGTAATTATAGTTTTTCTAAATTTCTTTTGTCACGTCAGCATAGTGGATATTTAAAAAATTCTTGTCTTGTTGGAAAAGAACCGTGCCAGATGTGGACGTTGAGTCACACTCCCACATACAGAACAGTTACATTTGTGCTTGGATTTTGTAGGTTTTATAGTTGCTGGGGACTTAATTAATTAACTGTGTTTACGAAAACTTTCTTACATTGTTCTTTGCAGTCAGATAGCGTAATAATACTAGTCAGGGCCAACCGATTACGAGACTTGCGTAATCGGACATACAGCTACAGCTACCTAAATCATTTTCAATCATACATTAATTAAGCCCCCATGCACGTGGCGACCGCTGCTTCGGATCGTCCCTTGGATTCTTCTGATTGTGAAACTAGTAGACGGTAGTATTGTTGTAGTAATTTGTAGTTAGTAATTGTAGTCTATTTTGCATGTGTAGATTTGGTAATTAGCATTCTTCTAATGGTATTTTTCAAAATTTAATTTTTATTGCCTTGTATACGCGTTTAACAATCTTGTGCAATTATTTCAATTGTTCGTCAATCGTGTTTGAGGGAGTCATTGCATGTGAATGGTATTGTTGAGATAAAGAGTCACCGTGTGTAATTTTCGAACAGTGACGAATTTTTTATGTTTTGTAAATGATTACGCGGTCAATGAAAAAGGCAAAAATGATGAATAGTGAGAATGACGAAATTGTTGACATGGCGAACTCGCCAACACAGGAAAACAGTGCGATGAATAATGGAGTTGAAAACAATGTAATAATTCGGGAAAATAGTCAGGAACCATTTCAAAATTTTTCTCAATCAGAAAATTCACAGAATACGAGATTAATGACAGAAGATTCTGGAATAGTATCGAACAAAGACAGCTTTACAGCTATGACGAAAGAAGTCGATTTTGCGGGAAATGTTAGGGGTGAAAAGAGTTTCGAACCAGTTACTATGGAGCAGTTGATGAGTGCAATATTAAATTTGGGATCTGAATTAAGAGCAATGACAACACGGTTATGCTCAAAAATAGGAACAATTGAAACAGAAATAGGAACAACTAAAACCGAGATGACAGCAGTGGGATCACAGTTACGATCTGAATTAGAAACTGATATGGGAACAATGGAAACTCAGTTAGGCTCACGAACAGGGACATGTTTCAAATACATGAAAGACGAATCAAATAAAGAAATTAGAGAAGAAGTACAACCGATTTTGAAGGCTCACAATAATAGCTTAATTTCAACAGAAATTAGACAAAAGGAACAGGATAGAGAACAGGAAGAAAAAGATCGCGTGATGGTACAAAAATTTTCAGAATTAAATTTACAACGTGCACACGATAAGGAAGAAATAATTGAAAGAATCGAGGAATCCGTACCAAATGACAGAATAAATAACTTAACGCAACAGTGTGAACAGTTAACTACTAAATGTGACAATACCGAAACCCGAGTCGCGACACTTACGGAATACGTAAATAAACAGAAAGAACAATTAGGTGACTTATCGGAAAGAGTTGAGGAAATTTCAGATAAACTGATAAATCTTAGTTTACATGGGGACAGAGATTCGGATGATACAGCTCCATTGCCATTTGCAGAAACCGAAGAGTATCAGAACATAAATAAGCATGTTGAAAATCAGGGAAAATTTAATGAACGCGTTAAAAGGGAAGTTGAGGCATTACGAAAGCAAGTCAAACAGATCGAAGGCGAAATTGTAGGAAAAGACAGCAGAAGAAATTTCGAATCACAGACAGCAGAGGGGTTTGACGAAAATAATTTGTTTCATTTACGGGATGCAACAAGAGAGCGCCAGGCGCGCGAACTTTACAATAATCGACATTCGGACCGGGACAGACGCGGTAGGTCTTTGTCGCCACGAGGCGAAAACTTTGATTATAAACACTTTTTGACTGTTCGGAAATTTAAAATCTTCCGCAATTCTAAGAATGACATACATCCATGTGCATGGTTAGATCAATTTATGTACGCACTTCCGCCAAAGTTGCCATTAAGTCACAAACTAGAAATTATGTGCGGCTATTAAAGTCCTCAGGGGATTCACTACTCTAAGTGAATATGTGCCGTAGCGAGCATAGGGCCCCGAGCTGTAGTGGTGCTGTTTCTCTTTTAGTTTTCTGTACCGCTGCCTACTCTTTTACTATTCTTTACACCTGTCAAACCAACTCTTCGACTATAAATCTATCTAGACAGTAAATAAACAATAACCTGATATGACGATTTTACCCAAAAGGAGATTTAGAAAATTACTGTTTGAACTTATTAAGGTCCTCAGGGGATTCACTACTCTAAGTGAATATGTGCCGTAGCGAGCATAGGGCCCCGAGCTGTAGTGGTGCTATTTCTCTTTTAGTTTTCTGTACCGCTGCCTACTCTTTTACTATTCTTTGCATCTGTCAAACCAACTCTTCGACTATCAATCTATCTAGTGAGTAAGAACAATAACCGGATATGACTGTTTTACCCAAAAGTGACTTTGGAAATTACCGATTGGACTTACTGTACCTATTGCAGCATTCATTCGCAGTTTAAACTAAATGTTACCTGTTTATCTTCGTGACAACATTACTTCTTATGTTGACGACATTCTTATTGCTAAACGTTCTTGGAGTGAGCACAACAAAATTTTGGATTCATTGTTACGTATTTTTGCACGAGTTGGCATGACAGTGAACTTAGAAAAATCTGAATTTGGTCGTTCTTAGGTGAAATTTCTCGGTCACATTATTGCTACAGAAGGTATTCTTCCTGATCCAGAGAAACTAGATGCTATTCAGTTCGCATTGACATTCTTTGTAAACGAAAATCGGTCGACAACTCCGTTTGGGTTAGTTTGTATTCCTGATGAGTGGGTCAATAAATTGATTTGGTATACGCATTTCAGTTATGCACACTTTGGTCCCAGAAAATGCTTTCACAAATTACGAGAAAATTGCTACTTCAGTAATATGGAAAAACGTATTCGATCTGTTCTTGCCAAATGCAAATTATGTCAAATGGCTAAGCCTCCAACGATTTCTCACAGAGCACCGTTGTTTCCCATCATTCCAGCGAAATTAAAGAAAATGACTGCAGTCGATTTGTTTGGTCCAGTGGTTCGTTCTACTAATGGTTTTGCGTACATTTTCGTAGCAGTGGAGTTGACGTCAAAATATGTGTGTTTTACACCTTTACGCAAAGCAACAGCTCGTTCAGTATCTAATGCTTTCATTAAACATTTTCTTAAAGAAGTTGGTCATGTTGACAAGGTTATATCAGATAATGGATCACAGTTTCGTTCTAAAATTTGGCTTCGTACTCTTCAGCGTCGTAAAATTAAACCAATTTTCATTTCACTTTTTCACCCTCAATCTAACGCTTCAGAGAGATGGATGAAGGAAATCAATAAATTGTGCCGTCTTTATTGTCATCAGAATCACAGAACTTGGGATCAGTACCTTCATATTTTTCAAAACATTCTGAATGAACTCCCTAATGATTCAACTTCTTTACCGCCTATAATGATACTAAAAAACAAAGCACCGACAAATCGCATATCTGAAATCGTCCCTTTTCCGCCTTCACGGAAACTACGGCATTCTGAAGTTGTCAACCTGGCTCTACGAAATTTTGCATCTGCGGCTGCTAGAAGAAAGAAATCGGCGAAGCGTCCTGGTCGTTTAAAAATCTTGTCAGTTGGTCAAAAGGTATTAATTAAGTCTCATCGTTTGTCGCATAAAGGAAAAGGCTTGTGTCGCAAATTTTTTTCTGCTCTATAACGGTCCATATAGAATTCGTAAAATTATACATGATAACACTGTCGAAGTAGAAACTCTTAAATCTCGACGCTCTAAAGGAATACATCGTATATCAAACGTTAAAATTTTTGTGGAATGACATACTTTTGAGAAACCAACAGCTACATGTAAACATGCGGAGAGTACAAGGATACCGCGCTGTGTTTTGGCGGCGGCACATACTCAAAGCAACAGTCAAGTCTGCGCGCCGCACAAGGCAGTCGTTGACCGCGAACAATAGCTTCCTACGTCACGCGCCCACAGCTGATCGAGCGCTCAGTGCGAATGCACTGACAGCCGTAAACAAACACACAGTCTAATTTCTCCGATTAAATTCAGTATAAAGCTATAAGGACTTGTTGAATTGTGTTATTAACATTCAGTATTTTGCAGGATACGGTGTATAAAGTATTTAAGAACTTCAGGTAAATTCTGGGAGTGTCCGACGTTAAGACGACTTGCTATCGAGAAATTTTCAGGAAGAATGTAATTTTGAAGAAGAAACTAATAAACTAAAAAGGGTAACTATTAATTGAGTTCATTTTTCAGGTAACATATTTCCACTTAGGTACGTACTTTAGACGTAATTTGCTGCTCGCGATTACGTGATTCATACTTTGTGCTAATTTCATGTTCTATGGATTTACTTGTGAAGCGACGTGCTTGTATACATTTACTGATTTTGACAATTATTGATTAATGAACTGGGTTGTGACTTGTATATATTATGCATCGCTTGGCTGCACTGCTATTTCACTGATGTCATATTTTTTAATTATGTGCCTGCTGTGCTTATTTATTTAAATTATAATTGTTATCTGATTAATTGTGCTGACTGTGATTATGTATGTATGTTGTACTTTGTGATTTATCTGCTTGCGCCTTCATGTTTACTTATTAAGATGACATATGAACATTTATTTGCTTAGACTGATATGATGCTAATGACTTGTTTATTACGTAAGATATATGTTTGCTGCTTTTTGTATGGATTACATATTTACACATTTCTGTTTTGTTGCCATAACTGCTCTTTAATTTTGTGTATAGAAATGCTGATATACTGTGTATAAACATAGAGTTTAGGTCACACTACTGTATTAATTATAGATTGCTCGCTTGGCAGAGCCTCGTTGTAGGAATTGTGCTGCATCCACTGGTTGACATTCTGTTCTCTACTGGTATATTTACTCGCTATTGCAAGTTTTGTTTACGCTCAGTGCCTTATAGTTTTAAGATAAGAAAATGAACTGCTATATTTCGACGAACGACATTAGTACAATAAAACTTCATAGAAGTCACATGAGCTGAGGTTCTATGGAAGCTGTATAAATTTATGCTAATAGGAAGGAAGCTAACGACATGACATACCAAAACTAGGTTTAGACCATTGACAGTATTACACTGCATTTTCGTGAGCAATTGAAATAGGAAGTGACACTTGACACAGGAAATACTCCACATGTTTGCTTCTGCTATGATTCTTGAAGTGGTGTACACACTGTGAAATATTATGATCATTCACACTCCGTAATCGTACTTAATTACTGAGAGTTATTCGAACTAAGTCTGTTAGAGGTCAGGTATGCATTTCTTTTATTTAATGATGGACAAGGAACCAAAATGTATCTTATAATTTATAATGAGTAGAAAATTTGGGTCAGATGGATTACACAGAGGTTGTGTGTGGACACTGTGTCTTCGGATTGTATGGGATGCTGAATTGAAGTTGCATTAGGATTTTATCTGTACTTGTTCGAGGAGACTGACTAGAGGAAAGAGTTGTTATGGAAGTGAAATGATATTGGTGCTGAGGTTTATATTTATCGACGTATTATTGAGGTATAGAGATTATATGAAGTTGATGATTATTGGAGTTTTTGTGGACAAGAGGTTTATTGGAGTTTTTGTGGACAAGAGGTAAGGTAAATGATATTGATGATAAGACGTATTGAAGAGGTATTATTGAGGTATTATTGAGATTGTGTGAAGCTGATGATTATTGGAGTTTTGGTGGATAAGAGGTAAAGTAAGTGAGGAGCATATTTTTTTTTTGTTGTTGGTCTTATGGAACAAGGAGGATGAAGATAGTAGACTAGAACATTAAAATAGAAGGAAGATAGTCTATACACACACTTTGTTAAATCACTAAGCAGTATATACTTTTCTTTGGAGAGAGGAAGTAATTGCATATCTTGGCTCACTGACAGTTGTTCAACAACAGTACATTTTGATCTGGCTTGGCAAACATTGGTCTTGACATGATGACTATGACGTTGACTAACTATTATTGACTATTATACATTGCTGCCAGTACTACTTGATACACATGATGAACATTAAATTTTGACAGAATTGCATTTACACAGTTAACACTATTCAGTTACTCAGTAGTACTTAATGTGGATGAGAGATGAGTGAGTGTGTTAGTGTGTTTTCCTTTACTAATCCTAACCACCTATCTCCTAAATATTATTTTATTTGTTGGTAGTGGCTTGCACTGACACCCATAAATATTATAGGTTTACTGGTATTTGTGTATTGTAATAGTTATTAGGACAATTATCTGATATCATTTGTGTGTTTGTTATGATTTGTATGTTACTGTAAAAGCATTTGTATGTGCATTCAAACTATTGTTCATGCCTGAACTGTCTGATTAGTGAAGATAAATATTCTGAACTGTTACCTGCACTTTTTCAACATGATGTGTGACATTTAGTCATGTTTAATTTCTGCTGAACAACTGTGTGATCAGTGATTCTACAAAATTATGGACTGTTATTTGTACCTTTTTTACATGATTGGTGCCACTAGGACATGTTTAATTTCTGCTCATAAACTCTGATGAACAGTGTGATCAGTGCTAGTGAATTTTATCGGACTGCTTCTACTGAAAAGATGTCCCCTGTTGCTGTGTGCACCTGATCAACATTGCTGATGCCACTAATGGACTGCTTCTACTGAAATAATGTCACTTGTTGCTGTCTGCACCTGCTCAACATTGCTGGGTGCAACTGATGGACTACTCCTACTGAAATGGTGTCACTTGTTGGTGTCTGCACCTGCACTCAACATTGCTGGGTGCAACTGATGAACTGTTTCTACTGAAATGAAGTCACTTGTTGCTGTTTGCACCTGCTCAACATTGCTGGGTGCAACTGATGAACTGTTTTTACTGAAATGAAGTCACTTGTTGCTGTCTGCACCTACTCAACATTGCTGGGTGCCTCTGATGGACTGCTCCTACTGAACTAATGTGACTTGTTGCTGGGTGTACCTGCTAAACTTTACTGGGTGCAACTGATTGACTGCTTTTACTGAAATGGTGTCACTTGTTGGTGTCTGCACCCACTCAACGTTGCTGGGCGCAACTGATGGACTGTTTTTACTGAAATAATGTCACTTGTTGCTGTCTGCACCTGCTCAACATTGCTGGGTGCAACTGATGGACTACTCCTACTGAAATGATATCACTTGTTGCTGTCTGCACCTGCTCAGCATTGCTGGGTGCAACTGATGGACTGCTTCTACTGAAATGGTATCACTTGCTGGTGTCTGCACCTGCTCTCAACATTGCTGGGTGCAACTAATGGACTGCTTCTACTGAAATGATGTCACTTGTTGGTGTCTGCACCTACTCAACATTGCTGGGTGCAACTAATGAACTGTTTTTACTGAAATGAAGTCACTTGTTGCTGTCTGCACCTGCTCAACATTGCTGGGTGCAACTGATGGACTGCTTCTACTGAAATAATGTCACTTGTTGGTGTCTGCACCTGCTCTCAACATTGCTGGGTGCAACTGATGGACTGCTTCTACTGAAATGATGTCACTTTTTGCTGTCTGCACCTACTCAACATTGCTGGGTGCCACAGATGGACTGTTTTTACTGAAATGGTATCACTTGTTGGTGTCTGCACCTGCTCTCAACATTGCTGGGTGCAACTGGTGAACTGCTTTTACTGAAATGAAGTCACTTGTTGGCGTCTGCACCTGCTTAACATTGCTGGGTGCATCTGATGGATTGCTTCTACTGAACTAACGTGACTTGTTGCTGGGTGTACCTGCTAAACTTTACTGGGTGCAACTGATGGACTGCTTTTACTGAAAAGATGTTACCTGTTGGTGTCCTTTTTTTTGTATAAACTAATCATTGAAAGCATTTTATGTGAACATTTGTATAAACTGATTTTTTGTATATTGTGTAAACTATTATGTAAAGTCACATGTATGAAAAGAAGTTGTATTGCTTACTGTATTTCATATATTAGGTTAGTGAAAGGTCAGTGTAAAGCCAAAAATTTTAACTAATTATGTGATATTTAGGTATTAATATTATCTTTTATTTTTGTCTGTATTTTTGTGGACGAATTTGGTGGTATTTTCACCACCAATGCTGGCAAAAATACCATCAAATTCTGGCCTGTGGAGGAGGGGCATATGAAAGGTGGCTACACTGTGCCACTGCGCCAGAGATTGCGCCAAAGAGTACTATTAAGCCGCCTCCACAGTGCGTGGGCAGAGCTCGTAGAAGAGAGTGCCTGTCGAGAGCTCGTAGAGGGCAGTGTGTGTTAAGAGTTCATGGCAGTCAGTGCTTGTTGAGAGTTCGTGGAGGTCAGTGCTAGTAGAGAGCTCGTAGAGGACAGTATGTGTTAAGAGTTCGTGCCGAGATGTGCTAGTGGGCACTGCTTGTCGTGAAGTCGGAGTGAGATGTGGTAGTAAAGAGTGTTGTTCCATGTTTTATGCAGTTATTTGATGGGAGAGATAGCAGATGTTATTGTAATGAGTGCATTTCGTCAATATATATGAAGGTAAAAACTACAATGTTCTTTTATTAATTGTGTATCTGAAATAATGCGTCACTACAGGTTCAGTCAACAAAGCATCTGGCTTGTGTTCTTGTATTAGAGTGAATTCTGTTTTCTTGCGTAATTATAGTTTTTCTAAATTTCTTTTGTCACGTCAGCATAGTGGATATTTAAAAAATTCTTGTCTTGTTGGAAAAGAACCGTGCCAGATGTGGACGTTGAGTCACACTCCCACATACAGAACAGTTACATTTGTGCTTGGATTTTGTAGGTTTTATAGTTGCTGGGGACTTAATTAATTAACTGTGTTTACGAAAACTTTCTTACATTGTTCTTTGCAGTCAGATAGCGTAATAATACTAGTCAGGGCCAACCGATTACGAGACTTGCGTAATCGGACATACAGCTACAGCTACCTAAATCATTTTCAATCATACATTAATTAAGCCCCCATGCACGTGGCGACCGCTGCTTCGGATCGTCCCTTGGATTCTTCTGATTGTGAAACTAGTAGACGGTAGTATTGTTGTAGTAATTTGTAGTTAGTAATTGTAGTCTATTTTGCATGTGTAGATTTGGTAATTAGCATTCTTCTAATGGTATTTTTCAAAATTTAATTTTTATTGCCTTGTATACGCGTTTAAGTGTTAAGAGTTCGTGCCGAGATGTGCTAGTGGGCACTGCTTGTCGTGAAGTCGGAGTGAGATGTGGTAGTAAAGAGTGTTGTTCCATGTTTTATGCAGTTATTTGATGGGAGAGATAGCAGATGTTATTGTAATGAGTGCATTTCGTCAATATATATGAAGGTAAAAACTACAATGTTCTTTTATTAATTGTGTATCTGAAATAATGCGTCACTACAGGTTCAGTCAACAAAGCATCTGGCTTGTGTTCTTGTATTAGAGTGAATTCTGTTTTCTTGCGTAATTATAGTTTTTCTAAATTTCTTTTGTCACGTCAGCATAGTGGATATTTAAAAAATTCTTGTCTTGTTGGAAAAGAACCGTGCCAGATGTGGACGTTGAGTCACACTCCCACATACAGAACAGTTACATTTGTGCTTGGATTTTGTAGGTTTTATAGTTGCTGGGGACTTAATTAATTAACTGTGTTTACGAAAACTTTCTTACATTGTTCTTTGCAGTCAGATAGCGTAATAATACTAGTCAGGGCCAACCGATTACGAGACTTGCGTAATCGGACATACAGCTACAGCTACCTAAATCATTTTCAATCATACATTAATTAAGCCCCCATGCAACCCCAACAGCGATTTCGATGGTTAGTGTTTGATCACCGACCATACAGCTTGGACTTGGCTCACTCTAATTCTTATCTCTGCTCAGATGAACCGCTGGCTATGAAGACAACATCTGAACACAGACAACGAGCTGCAGTCCAGCGTAGAGAATTGTCGGAAAGCACAGGATGCTGCCATCTATGACTAGGGTATTGGAATGTTGGTGCAATGTGACGACAGATGTCTAAGACGGCGCGGACACAATGTAGAAAAGTCATTGGAAGGTGTAGCTAAGTATTGTAGATAAAACAGTTTTCATTTACACTGTGGTTTCCATTTCGTGACTGATCGTTCCTTACCTACCGAAAAGCCCGCGTATTTTCATACTCGCTAACTCATTCATCAAAACCTATAGGGTATTTCCCGTTGACACAGAAATCATGAAATTTCTGCAACAAAGTAAGATTTTACATTACAAGTAAAGGAAAGAAAGTCCAAAAACTTTTAATCTGTAAATATATCAAACGAAAAAAAATTTTTTGTCATTTGTTATCCGACTATTTGTCCTGTTCCCCTTTTTCTCAGGAATGGGTTAACGTATATCTTGCCTTTCCGAGATCGATATGAGCCAGATTTCGTCAAGATTCTCCATTCTTGAGATAGATGGACTATCTGTATACATATTTAAGACTGTACGAAACTCTCCTAATAGCATTTATACGGCTTTTTACATGATTACATTACCAACACATTTCAAGGCTTAGCATAATGTTTGTTGCCACTGTGCTGTCTACGAAACGTATTTGCAGTTTGCTCGTCTCTTGATGAGTAAAACGATTAGAGCGCCGAAAGATTAGCTGCACAGGTGTTATACTGTGTTCACCTTAAGAATAAACCTAATGTAAACAAACAGAAATGCGATGATTCGTCAGAAGGCATAGCACAGTAATATTGGTGTTGTTACGCTCTTCGAAGTAGGTGGTATATATGTATTACGTATCTTATTACTACTACGTTAAATGAAACTTCAAGGTATTGTACTGTATTAACAAACATTCTTAATGACGCGTTAGCTATGTAGTTTTTATTTTAAAAATCGTGTACATTCACAGTCACTATAATCTTATGCTCTGATTGTCTCGCTGTTAATATACAGTATGAAAATGGCTGAGGCTGCTTCCCGCTCCGTAGTGAAACACGTGTGACGAATGGTTCAAATGGCTCTGAGCACTATGGAACTTAACATCTGAGGTCATCAGTCCCCTAGAACTTAGAACTACTGAAACCTAACTAACCTAAGAACATCACATACATCCATGCCCGAGGCAGGGTTCGAACCTGCGACCGTAGCGGTAGCGCGGTTCCAGACTGAAGCGCCAAGAACCGCTCGGCCACATCGGCCGGCGTGTGACGAATACCGTTAAAAAGTGCTGAGAAATAGGTTCTTAATATTTTTCATTAATTTACAGAGAAAATCGACTTTGAAGTTTTCCGAGGGACTGTATTTCGTATAGCTGAATTATGAATATACACTGGATGTATAGCGGAATCGGTAGCGTAATACACTCCTGGAAATGGAAAAAAGAACACATTGACACCGGTGTGTCAGACCCACCATACTTGCTCCGGACACTGCGAGAGGGCTGTACAAGCAATGATCACACGCACGGCACAGCGGACACACCAGGAACCGCGGTGTTGGCCGTCGAATGGCGCTAGCTGCGCAGCATTTGTGCACCGCCGCCGTCAGTGTCAGCCAGTTTGTCGTGGCATACGGAGCTCCATCGCAGTCTTTAACACTGGTAGCATGTCGCGACAGCGTGGACGTGAACCGTATGTGCAGTTGACGGACTTTGAGCGAGGGCGTATAGTGGGCATGCGGGAGGCCGGGTGGACGTACCGCCGAATTGCTCAACACGTGGGGCGTGAGGTCTCCACAGTACATCGATGTTGTCGCCAGTGGTCGGCGGAAGGTGCACGTGCCCGTCGACCTGGGACCGGACCGCAGCGACGCACGGATGCACGCCAAGACCGTAGGATCCTACGCAGTGCCGTAGGGGACCGCACCGCCACTTCCCAGCAAATTAGGGACACTGTTGCTCCTGGGGTATCGGCGAGGACCATTCGCAACCGTCTCCATGTAGCCGGGCTACGGTCCCGCACACCGTTAGGCCGTCTTCCGCTCACGCCCCAACATCGTGCAGCCCGCCTCCAGTGGTGTCGCGACAGGCGTGAATGGAGGGACGAATGGAGACGTGTCGTCTTCAGCGATGAGAGTCGCTTCTGCCTTGGTGCCAATGATGGTCGTATGCGTGTTTGGCGCCGTGCAGGTGAGCGCCACAATCAGGACTGCATACGACCGAGGCACACAGGGCCAACACCCGGCATCATGGTGTGGGGAGCGATCTCCTACACTGGCCGTACACCACTGGTGATCGTCGAGGGGACACTGAATAGTGCACGGTACATCCAAACCGTCAGCGAACCCATCGTTCTACCATTCCTAGACCGGCAAGGGAACTTGCTGTTCCAACAGGACAATGCACGTCCGCATGTATCCCGTGCCACCCAACGTGCTCTAGAAGGTGTAAGTCAACTACCCTGGCCAGCAAGATCTCCGGATCTGTCCCCCATTGAGCATGTTTGGGACTGGATGAAGCGTCGTCTCACGCGGTCTGCACGTCCAGCACGAACGCTGGTCCAACCGAGGCGCCAGGTGGAAATGGCATGGCAAGCCGTTCCACAGGACTACATCCAGCATCTCTACGATCGTCTCCATGGGAGAATAGCAGCCTGCATTGCTGCGAAAGGTGGATATACACTGTACTAGTGCCGACATTGTGCATGCTCTGTTGCCTGTGTCTATGGACCTGTGGTTCTGTCAGTGTGATCATGTGATGTATCTGACCCCAGGAATGTGTCAATAAAGTTTCCCCTTCCTGGGACAATGAATTCACGGTGTTCTTATTTCAATTTCCAGGAGTGTAGATTAATAAGCTGTTACGGTTCGTGGGTCACTGATTCAAGTCTCAACTTGGTCATCCTTTTCTCCGTTCAATTTGAAATACCCAAATCTCGGAATTGTAAAATTCATCATCATTTTTTTATGAGTAAAGTACCCCCTCTTGTTTCTAATTACATATTGCATGCGAAATTCTTATTTTTATTTCAAATATAAATTCTTAGTTAGCGATATTTTATGAAAGAATGTTATACAGGTTGCTTTAATTAAGAAAACATAACGAATTTAATTTTTTAGAAAAAAATGGAAAGGCCAAATATTCTTCGTTTGAACTACGTCCTTTGTTTTATACCACAGATGTAGTCTCAGACGAACCAGAATAAGTGTCTTGGAAACACGAAAAACAATCATTTTCCCTACATCAACCACACCATACAAATGCTGTAATTTAACATTTGCCACTGTACCATTGCTATATGAACCAAACAGAACTGATTTGGAGCCAAGTTACGGGGATTTTTAGCCGGAAATAACAGGACTGTTAAGCTGCCAGAGATACTGAACTAAAGTATGCAACTTTTTCACATATCACTGCCGAATGCTGGCGGTATGTAGAACGGCACTTCATAAAAGCAGAGATGAAAATGCAGCGCCTGGGTGGATTCGTGGATTCTCTTTTTGATCGAATCGCCATCAACGTAGCAGATGACAGTTATAGACCTAAAATATATTTATCGGATTCGGATAAGGAAAGAGCTAAGAAATCTCTTAGCTCCTTCCTGACTGTAATTAATACCTTCAGTGGCTTCAGTATTCAACAATACAGTGAGATCCTTGCAGAATGCTTTTGCATCACACACAGCTCCCTCAGAAAAATTACCCTGTTTTTAAGTTAGGAATTTTCATCACTCCTGTTTGTAATTAGAATAATTGTTAGTTGAGAACAAGCATTTTATGCTTCCGTCCTAAGAAGTGTGCGGTAGTGCTGTTGTTTTGCCAAATATTGTTTCATTCTCTTTAAAAGTTGACATTCGAAGCTATATTTTTTTTCTCTGCTCGTCTCTTTTTACGTCTGAACTGCAACTATTCACTTCATTGCGGATTAGCTGGAACAGCTAGCTGGGCACTGCTGTCCAAGTCAGTTGCGCCGGTACAGCTGTCGTCCCGCATTAACGCCTAGTCTATGTACGTGTTAACACAGCATAAAACATATCCTTATGATCGTACTGACTGTACTGGACACAGCCTGGCTTCCGCTCCACGTGAAACGAAATCCAATGAGATTCAAGCAAACGCGGAAGAATTTATGGTGTAAGATTACGAATTATGAAGTGTCAATAGGGCCAGTGTGATATACAACAGACAATGTGCACAACCAATGGTTTTCTGCTCCTTGCAGAGTTAGCATGTATTTCACGGAAAATTTTTACTCCAAAAGCTTACTGTAGAACACCATTACTGGAGCGAATATAACTCAGTGTATTCCTTCAACATCTGATATTTTCCAGTAGCCCTCAGCTATTTGGAACATTTCACTCACTCTTAGCCATTAGCGGCATGGTTACTCTCACAGAGCAGAAGCACTATGTATGAGACATACCTGTTTATCCAAAGAAGTGCAATTGTTATAGAACAAAATGTTTTCAAAAACATTTATGGCTGAATGCAGATTTATGTAATAACCATTGACTATTTATAGATTCTCGCCTGTGAATTGACGTACACTGAAACATGTTCCAAAACGCAAAAGGACAAAATTTAATTTAGCAGAACATTTATTTAAATATCCTGCAGCAGCCCTTTTCTCCAGAAATGAGAACATATGATTAGAGGAGTTTGTTCTAACACTGCAGTCTTACTCTCTGAATCACGGAAATTTCAACAAATTTTATGGTATCATCTAGTTCGTCTCATCCAGTAGTAATATTTGTCACTGTAGCGTTTCTACAGTCAATGTCCGCACGAAGAATATTCCATATTTCGCCCTCATCTGCTCCTTTCAGCATCCGTTTCTGTAACACTAGGCTCTTGAACAAAGATCCCGTCGACTTGTTCCTTTTCTCAAGTTTTCTTTCCACAAATGTTGCTTTCCTTGGCTAACACATATGTTGTTGAAACCAGTATGTTGGCCTCAGTTTACTGATGTTCAGCTATCGCAGAATTCACACATTAAGAGAACCATAGCCAAGACACTGATTTCAACAACGTGAAAATGTTAGTCAAGGAAGATAACACTTGTAGAAGGAAGGTCCGAGAATCGATTGAGATTTCCAAGAAAGAATGTACTTCCTTAGAGAAGACAGTTACAGGTGACTTCCAGGTTCGTATTCGTCAACCACGATTTATTGCATCTGGGAGTGAGGCGCATCGATCGGCTTATCGTGATATTCCACGACGACGCGCTGAGCTACTTGACAGTATAAGCACAATTGTCTTGATATCATTCAAAATTCGATGCATTTTCCTTAGTCATCACCGTACTTGCTTACTGTAACATCACCGCACTTTTCTGATAACGGCCAAGGGAAGCCAAGTGCAATAATATCGTTGTCGGATAGTACTTTCCTCCTGTTAAGGATTTAAATATGCTACCAAGTAAATATGCGACCGTGGTGAGCGAGGCACCTTCCTGAATATTTCTGTGGCATAATAACAAGATTTTCATTAAATTTCCTCTTACTTTTTTCTAGTTGTTTCGCTTTCTATCCAGAGACTATGGCCCACCAAGAGTAGTTTGTGGAATTTGGTCCAATAACCCTCATTTATTAAGAAAAACCGCGAGGAAACACCCTTTTTACAAGTGAACGCGTCATTGCTTTTGTCAGTGAATAACTATGAGAGAACGCCAGAAGATCTAGATTAAGATCCCATCATAGGGATCGGAAAACCAATCGTGTGGAGAAAATCGAAGAGGAATTGCTTAACCTTGAAAAGTATTGTCATAATTGCTTTACATTGGCGGCTGTATTGGAGGCGATCTCTGAATCTACACACGGTTGTTTTTCTTATACATAAGTTCGTTCGCCCAGATCGCACAAAAGTACACCATATTTACCGTTTCAGCGACGTTAAATCTCCATTTTCGGATCATTTTCATAGAAAAATTTTTACAAGACTACCCCATTTCGTCAACTGTTCACATTAATTGGACACAACTGTAATGTACAGAAAGGTACAAGTATGGAAAATTCTAACCTCAGACCAACTTAAAATGCACACAAATTCAAAATAAAGATAACTTATACAGACGACATTCCACAGTACCGTCTCACTTCAGATAGTAAGAGAATATCTGTGCGATCAGTGCACAATTGTCACGAATAAAGTTCATTGGTAGCCAGTATTAAAACAAAAAACCGCTATTACCCCGTCGTGTGTCTAATTTGTGGTATAATCATACAAACTGTCAACAGATGTAGTTACGGTCGTATTATGCATGGAAGATGGCATTTCGAGCAACGGACAACCACACCAGCAATGACGTCAGGGTACCTATCAAGCGGCGTAGTGTTTGCATGGTAGTCCCACATCCACAATCGCTGTGTATACGGTCACAGATGGTGCACAAAGAAGACGCCTACAGACTCTACGCTGTGGAGGTCCATAGGAAGAAACGAAAAAGAGAGTCGTAAAATGATGTGGCCTAATGGCTTAATGTTAATCGCTCTGTTGTTTCTCGGATGAGGCGACAGTTTATAGAGACCAATACTGTATTCCGGAGACCAGGACAGGGCCGACCACGAGTGACATCAGAAAGAATGGACAGTTGTTTGTCTGTAAGGACACGACGGTACCGCCTTATTACTGCACTGCAACTCGCATCTGACCTCGCAGCATCTCCCGCGCATGTTGTATCGAGACAAACGGTGTACAGAAGGCTTCAGCAGGTGGACTTTATTGTTGGAGACCTGCTGTCCACCACTGGCGTGTCTTCACAGAAGGGGATGTCTAGAGTGGAGCCGTCAACATGCCAACTGGATGGTCGAACGGTGGGCCAATGATCATTTCACAGATGAGGGCATATTTGGTCTGGATAGTGATTCTCGACTGATTCGTATCTGGAGGGCATGTGGAGCACGATTTAGGGACCCAGAAATTGAAGAAAGAGACCGATATCGAGGAAGATCCGTAATGGTGTGGGCAGAGATTATGCTGACCACTCGAACATCTTTTCATGAAACTGTACGGGTGAATCAGCAAGATTTAACTGCTGTCAGGTACCGTGGGGAGATCTAGGGAACTCATGCGCGGTTGTTGCAAGGTGCGGTAGCCCCTGACTTGATAATGATGTATGATAGTGCTCGACCTGATAGAGCACGGGTTGTTGATGTTTTTTCGGAAACGGAAGATAGTGCACGCATGGCGTAGCTACTCGCTCTCACGATTTGAATCTCACAGTGCATGTCTGGGCTGTATTTGGGAGACGGGTTGGATCACGTCAGCAACCGCCAACCAGTCTCCAAGATTTGCGAGCAGTTCTGCAGGAAGAAGGGGTGCTATTGCCTCAACATGAGATTGATGACATGGTTCACAGCATGTCCCGTCATTGTCAGGCTTGTTATGGTGCCAGTGGTGGTCACATTCCGTACTGACCACATTAACCAGTTGTCGGAATGTGTGTGCAAATCCGTTGGGAAAAAACGAACATTTTTTTCAACCGTTATGCATATTGCAGTTTATTAGGTTTTTTATTATTTACATTGTTTCTAATTCACCGTTATTTGTTTTCTGGTAAAATAAACGCAACCTTCCAAAATTTCGTTTGTTGATTTAATTTTGGACATCAGTGTACCTCAGAGGTGTATAAAATGTTTTCATATTGTGTTGTTGTCGACATCTGATAGTAAACCGTTACGAGGCAAACAAAGGAATACATCGGGTTTTGAAACGCCACCAGATGGCAGCAGTCTTTTACAACATAAGATTATGTCTTCGAAATGCAATTTAGAGAACTTTATATTTTTATGTTTTATTATTTTTATGAAGACAGGCGTTCGCCAAGGTTACGGACTCTCATCGCTCCTCTTCAACCTAGTGCTGGGTAAGGTTATCTAAGAACCGGAAAAAGAGCTGCAAATACGAGGCCATTGGAAGCCAGTGCGACTTGGACGACCCAAGGACAAGCTGGAGGTCGGCTGTCTAGCCTTCGCAGACGATCTGGCACTACTCACAGATAACGCAACTACAGCAATCAGACAGATAGAAGTACTCAAAGAGTGCGCAGTAAAAGTAGGGCTACAGATTTCCTTTCAGAAAACTGGGTTCTTCTGGTCTGACAAAAGGCCTGTAACGTGTGTAATATTGCATTTCTAAGGCATAATCTTATGTTGTAAACGACTGCTGCCAACGCGTGACGCATCAAAGCACGGTGTATTTGACTGCCTCGAAACAGTTTCCTGTCAGATGTCAACAACATGAAAACATTTTATATAACACTTTTGTATGAAGAGAGACGGGACTACGGGATGTCGTTTCTATAAGATACGTTTACTCTGAATTTGTGAGCGTTTGATGTCGGTATGACGTTAGAATTTTCCGTACACAGTGGTGTCCGATTAATGTGAACAGTCGACGAAATGGACTGGCAACGTAATTTTTTTTTATACAAATGATCTGAAAATGGCCATTTTATTTCGCTGAAATTAGTAATCATTGTGCATTGTTGTGCGATCTGGGCGAATAAACTTCTGTAATAAGGAGAGCAACTATGTCCAAACAGAATTTGTTTTGATTCTGTGGATGGTGCGATGAAGAGGAAGCCTGAAGAGTTCAATTGCTATGCACTTTAGTCTTCTAATCAAAAAGGGTATTAGATTAGATTCACGGTTTCAAAGAATTGTACAATCGAAAGCTTAAAGTGTAATCGAAGGCTAAAGGCACCGGAGACGTAAATGTACTAAGTAAAAAGGCTAGTAGCTCGGTGTCACGTTAGATTAAGTGCAGCCTGGGGTCCATGAGCGCAACAGGTTCTTTCCGTACGTAACTACAGAAGATCAGCGACCAGCTTAAAGGGATTCAATTAACGCTCAGCGGCGACGTCCCCGACCAATCCGACAATCTCGTCCGCGCGTGCAATCTGCGCTCGAGTCCCTTGGGTGGCTGAGACGCGGGCTAGCCTGATCCTGATCCTGATGATGATGGCATCCGATCGGCCGGCAGAGTGGCCTCCTGGAAGCGGATACAGCCCCGGTGTCTGATATAGCGCGTACCCCGCGGGAGTTCCGCCAATCACGGCGCGCCTCGGAGTCGAGGCTGGCCAACCTTGCCTCGTCTCAGCGCAAACAGCGCGCGCGTTCGCTGCCTGTTACCTTTACGGCCGCTTACGCGCTAATCACTGAGGCTCATATCCGGAGATACACGACGGAAATCCGGATGCTGGACGTAAACGCTTGGTCGCAGAAATGATTAACTAACGCTGTTGGTTCCAAAGACTGCCTTCCTCTCAGTACTCCGTTACATGAACTGTGCCTTCTATACGAATATGATAATTACACTGCCTAACGATAGAAGTGAAATAGCCAGGAAGGGAGGAAGAAATGGAAAGAAATACCACGGGTCGAGCGGATATGCGATGTTACTGCAGTAATACAAAATCGAGTCTAATTTGAAAAGAAGTATGCGCCCCGGGGACAGGTTTGGGGATTTTCCTGGTCACAAAACTACCTCAACATCACGCAGACTATTCGCAGAATACGTGCCATGTTTGGACGAGCATTGTCCTGTTGAAAAATTGCACCACTGTACTGTCACATGAGAGGTACAACATGAGGACGCAGGATGTCCATGATGTTCCGTCGTGCCGACAGATTTCCCTCCGTCATTATCAGCTGTGATCTGAAGTGATACCCGATGGCTCCCCACCCCATGACGCCAGCAATAACACAACTGTCCCTCTCGGAAGAATAGAATCTCTCTCTCCAGGTCGCCGACGCTAGTCATCCGGCCTAGAGCAGAACCGCGGTTCCTCCAAAAAGACAATGCGTCACCGCTCATCAGCATCCATGCTTCCTGGTCATGGCACCAATCCAAACTCAGCCGCTTGTGATGTGTTAACGGCAGTCCACACAGGGAATAATAATTCCCCTGCCCGGCTGATGCTATTGCCCGATCAACGTGAGGAAGCACGCAGAATTTTGCAGGGAGTCCATCACTAGTTGTCGGACGCAGAATCAGAAGTGAAGGGATGACGACGTGTTTGGAGCACTGTACTGTGATCCTCCCTTGTGGTAGCCAGACGTTGTCAAGCGGAACCTGACGACGGGTATGCCTGCCTTCGCGTTCCCATGTAGTCTGCCATTTGATCACTGTTACACCCGAACGTCCCAAGTCTGGATACTGTATAATTCGAAGAGATGGCTAAATGGAGACTCACCTGCCACAAAAAAATACGCGACACCTTCGTGGACTTCACAGTGATCATTCAAGATTTGATGCTGTTCATGCCATTATGTACCCCACCAGCCATGATAACAAAGTTGAATATACTCAGCGCTAATGTACTCTGGTGGCTGTCCTACCTGACACAGAAAACTGCAGTCTTAATCTCGGGAGGACTCAACCAAGGAATAACGCCTCTGAAGATGTCCAGCGCAGTTCTGGATGAAACGTTACGAATAGAAGAGTTTCATGGGCCACGACATTATACACCGAAAGGTTTATCAGCTGCAATGCCTTCCGCTCGTGAAAGCCCTCATTCTGTCATCTTAATCTTTTATCCTGCCGTTGGTATGTATGTGTATGAAGTCAGATTGAGCTTCCAACCATGTCTTCTAGATGCTTGTGCTTCACTTTTTCTGTCATGTAGTGTATATGTTCTTACTATGAAGAGGAGACTCTGTGTTTTAAACCTTCGGTGTAAGAGGGACTATTTATAGAACTCTTAAGAAAATTTTAGAGGAAAAAGCATACAGTAAATTTACAAAATACTACACGTATCTGTACTAATGTATAGCTGAGAAAAAAAAGTCACAAAGTGCTGACTGAGGAATAAGTTGTGAAATCTTCTCGAAGTTGTGTTCCACTTCTTTGATAAAATGTACAGATAGAGCGCCACACTTCACGTATATTTTTTGTGGTGTCACCGCCAGACACCACACTTGCTAGGTGGTAGCTTAAATCGGCCGCGGTCCATTTAGTACATGTCGGACCCGTGTGTCGCCACTGTGTGATCGCAGACCGAGCGCCACCACAAGGCAGGTCTCGAGATACGGAATAGCACTCGCACCAGTTGTAGGACGAATTTGCTAGCGACTGCACTGACGAAGCCTTTATCTCATTTGCCGAGAGACAGTTAGAATAGCCTTCAGCTAAGTCCATGGCTACGACCTAGCAAGGCGCAATTAGCCTTACATAGTTTGATAGTTATCGTATGAAATGTCTCATCAAGAACGATGTATACTACAATGATAAAAGTTAAGTATAAAGCAGCTACGCACTTTTCTTGCTACCATTCATTACGTATCCTGTTCCAGAATTCAAGCCCGTCTGCGTTAGATAGCGTGCATTTCGGCCTCCTCTATCAACAAGGTGTTGGCACATTTGCCAACACATCATTTTTTATTTAATTATCTAATTTGGCTCGTCGGATGCATCTTCATGTTTCATTTGAAAGCACCACTCGATGCCATCGTTTTGGTAACACACAAGCAGCTATTTCGTGTCAAAACTCTTTAAACTCTTCCTGGACCGAGATATGCTGTACCTACCCCATTCGAAAACACTTGGCATTCCCTTCTCCGTATACTGGGTATACGTACGCTAAGGCATGTAGCTGTTAGAGAAGGCGCTATAATCAGCCGGCTGAGAGATCCATATCAACACTGCCGGCTGGTTGCCATCGAACTAGCAATCTCACTTTTTCAAGTACTGAAATCTAATCAACGACTGGAAGATCTATTGCAAACACTAATACGACGGCTTGGGGAGAGGGGGGCGGGGGGGGGGGGGGCGGATGGCAGATCATCTCTTGAAAAGTGTAGGTCGAAGCTTCTTAGATTAGACATTTCACTAAAAATGTTATGTATCATTTATAACAAATAGGATGACACTGTAGATTTGTCGATACTAGTCTCTCATACTTGTTTTACGTCTGCGGTAGACATTATAGTATGTGGAAGTTTGTTATACAGTTTTATCCAGTGTGAAAGGTTTTGTTTTGACGTTTATCAGTGTTTGTAGGCGTAGCATTAAGTTTATCTTACTGTCTTCTGCAATGATTGTGAATGTCAGAGTTTTTTCGTATTTCCCTTATTAATTTTTTGTTACCTGATGAAAGTAAGATCTACATAGAGAGAAATGTTGGTACATTCAATTTTTTTTAACAAAGGCCTGTTCTTTCCTGAACGATTTGGACCTCTTCTGAATAGTACTCTGTGCTGCAGGAGAGTTAACCTGGATTAAGATTCCATGTTTTAAATGTGAATGAAGATATACTCCATATGCAATTGCCTGCTAGTATGAAGCTTCTCAGGAGTCCTAGGGCATAACCGCGTTTCCTCTGCTTTGAATTAATATTAGCCACATGCATGTCCCACATTTCATGTTACTGTGGATCCATAGGCCCAGGACATTAGTCTCCGTATCATTTGCTACAGACTGATTATTAATGATGGTGATAGGGTACTGGACTTCTTTATGTTGCTGACTGTGAAAAAGTAGTAGTACGGTTTTATTGCTGTTAATGTTTAACTTGACACTGACGTCGTTAGTGTGCTACGGCTTCTGACCAATCATCGCATTTCTGTTTGTTTACATCAGGGTTATTCTTATGATGAGTAGAGTACAATCCCTGTGCAGCGAATCTTTGGGCTCTCTTAACGTTTTAATCATCAAGAGACGAGCAAACTGCAAATATGTTTCTTAGGCAGCACAGTGGCAACAAATACTATGTTAAGCCTTGAAATGTGTTGTTATTGTAATCACGTAAAAAGCCGGATAAATGCAATTAGGAGTGTTCCGTACAGTCTTAACTACATATACAGATAGTTCATCTATCCCAGGAAAGGAGAATCTTGACGACATCTGCCTGATATCGATCTCGAAAAGGCATGAGGAGTTTAATTATTATTATTACCGTTGTATCATGAGGTCATTGAATGGCGTCCTCAAAGAGCCTTGTGGAAAAACCACTGACGTCTGGGTCTACTCAGAGGACTAATCAAGTTTCGTTGTCTGCTTATGGTTGCTCGGAAGCGACTGAATCCTCCTACACAGTTGCTGCATACTTTCCTACCTGACCAACGCCTCTCAAACTGTTTGTGGACGCCAGCACAGCCAGAGCTGATGTCGGAACAACGACACTCAGTACGTCAAAGGACCTCACCGAAGACACGAGGTTTCCACCCCAGCCCCGTCCAGCGTAGCGCAGCGACGAGGGTGCCCTCTGCAGGCGGGCAGCGGAACACGGCGCGCTGCCTTTGCGGGCGGCCGTCCGCGGCTCGCATTGTTGCGGTGGTTTTGAGCGGCTCTCAGCGGCTGGCCTGCCCGGCTCTTTGTTCTCGCTGGCGCTGTGTGCGGCTCCGCCCGTCACTAGCACCTTTGCTTTTGTGGCCGTCGCCGAAATAGCCCAGGGCGTGGTTTGTCAAAGTAGATATCCCAACTCCAACAACCGACGTCTATTCTAGCAAACGCCTTCTATTGTGTACGTTCAAGCGCTATACGTCCCAAAGGATGGGGCAAACGTCGTTTTTGAATTCTGCGTACAGGCAGCGGTACGATCTTAGTTTGAACCCTTTGCCAATAGTTTTGTCGCCAGTGGTAGCACAGCACTCGTCACGAAAGAAAGCTCGATAACGTCTGAACTTCAGATGTAATTACGAATTTCTGGTTAGATTACGTTCACGAATTCCTACAGCAAATTCTTAGGCAGTTGTCTCGTAAATCGTAAAAACTAGTGCAGCAGTGAAAGCTTGGAAGACAGGAATATAGTCTTTCGCCACTACTGTCCAATGTATACATCGAGGAAGCGATAACAAAAATTAAAAAAAGTTTCAATTATGGCATTAAAATCCAAGTTGAAAGGATAGCAAAGATAAGATTCGTTGATGACATCGCCATCCTCCGTGAAAGTGAAGAATTACAGGATATGCTGAATGGAATGAACATTCTAATTAACACAGAATATGAATGGACAGTAAATCGAAGAAAGACGAAACTAATGACACATAGCAGGAATAAGAACAGCGAACAACTTAACATCAGGGTTGGGGATCATGAAACAGACGACGTCAAGAAATTCTGCTATCTAGGCAGTAAAATAATGCATGCCGGATGGAGCAAGGAGGACATGAAAAGCAGACCACCACTGGCAAAAGGGGTTTAATTTGAGGAAGAAATTCCTGAGAATGTACATTTGGAACACAGTATTTTATGACAAGGAAACACGGACTCGGAAAAAATGGAACGGAAGGAAATGGAACCATTTGAGATGTGGTGCTGCAGAAAAATGTTGAAAATTGTGTGGACTGATAAGGTTTCTCACAGAATCGGCGAGGAAGGGAACACATGGAAAGAGAGAGGGACAGGATAAGCCTATTAAGACATCAGGCAATAGCTTCCACGATACGAGAGGGCAATGTAAGAAAAGCCAGAAACTGGAATAAAACCAGCAAATAATTCACGACGTAGGTTGCAAGCGGTACTCTGGGAAGAATAGGGTTACACAAGAGAGGAATTCGCGGCGGACGCGTCAAACCAGTTGGTAGACACCCTCTTCCCCCCCCCCCCCCCTCCCAAAAAAACCTCCACAAAACATGCTTGTTTTTGCTCCAGCGTGCGTGAAAAAGAACTTCGTTTATCCGGACAAGGTGGGACTGCAGGTCATCCGGATGTACCGAAAATCCGGATTATCTGGGAAGACAAAAAGAATATAGTGGCATGGGTTAAATTCCATAAACACACATACTGACTTTACTTTCACACAAACATACAAATTATACTTTGTTTTCTCATAAATTGTTTAGCACATACTGAAAAAAATAAAAAGTTTCATTTACTGAAATGATTAAAAAGTTTCTTTTGAGCGGCATTCGTAGTGCAGAAAGACCACGGAATCTTTTCACCGGCATTAGTTCGGCCGAAATGTTTCCGCCTGGCGTTCCGAATAAGTACTATGTTGTTGAGCAACGTTGTTGCCTCTCTTACGTGTCATAGTGTACTGAGACTGATCACAAGTTCGCCAGTTAATTCTTCATTACTATCGTCCTTATCTACAAACGAACAACACACTGTAATTTCGTTCATAATCACGAGCAAGTAAGTAACTTGATGTAATGAATGACAGTTGTTAAATTTGGTTGAATGGTACTAGAAACGGAACAGATCAGAGCAGCCCAAAAGGAAGTGTAACAGAAATGTCTGAAGAACTAAAACGAAAATCGTTGGATGACTCACCACATTATCCACGCCAAACCTTGTTCGGTAAATTTAGAGGAGCTGTATGAGAGTAAGACAGTGCTACCATTATGCTGTCACAATTTAATGAAATTAAGATGTGTATTAGTGCATTTAGAGAGCCATATAAACAATTTTTCCCTCGTTCAATACGTGAACGGAATAGAAGAATCGCAAAATTGTATTACCCACCGTCTGCCTGGCACGGTACAGGCTTTTACGTGTGGATTTAGACGTAGAATCCAGTTCGATGTAGACTACACATCCAACCTCGTGCATTCGTCACATATCTGGCTGGTATACAGATAAGAATGGAAGGAGGCTGGGATGCATACGCAAGTGTGTTCTCAGTGTTTCGTTTGATCCTTGCTAGAATTGAAGCTCTGGAGAAAGTCACTGATACTGGCCCGAAATAACCGTCCACCATGCACTGATCATTTTACAGGATGATGATTTTACAGTTGGCATTTCATGGGAAGCGAATATTTTTCTTAATTTATGGCCAATTTTGAGACTGATGTCCTGCAAAATACGTTAATGACATAAGTTCAATCACTTGTAAATGGCATAAAAGTTCATTTAAAAATTAATGTATGACTGTTCACTGTACGATGGTTTGCTGGGAATATGCAGGGTGAGAATTATTGAACTATATGAACAAAATGGAAATCAGTTTACAAACTACTGGGTGCTCACACTTTATTCGACATGTAAACGTCACTACAGATATTCGGATTTAAATCATGACATGTTCGATATTCCTGCCATCATTGGCGATGATGTGGCACAAACGAATAGCCAAATTCTGCATGACCCGCTGAACTGTCAGAAAATCGATGACCTCCTGAATGGCTGTTTTCAGTTCTGCAATGGTTTTGGAGTTTTTGCTGTACACCTCGTCTTTAATATAGACCCACAAAAAGGAGTCGCAAGTGTAGAGATCCGTAGAATACGGCGGCCTATCGAGGCCCATGCCAGTGGCCTCTCGGTACCCCAGAGCCAGAATGCGGTCCCCTGAATGGTCTTCGAAGGCATCAGACAATGTCCTGCTTCGATGGGGTCAAGCTTTGTCTTGCATGAACCACATCTTGTCAAAATCAGGGTCACTTTTGATAACGGGGATCAAATCATGTTCCAAAATCTTCAGGTAGCTTCGCTAGTCACCGTAACAACAAGGAATATCGCACCGAATAGTGTGTGACTAGGCACTGATAACCGCACAGTCGCCCGTTGAGGTTCAAGTGACTACTCGATCACGAAATACGGATTCTCAGTCTACCAAATGCACCAGTTTTAAATTTTCACGTGCAAATGGCAGACAACAATAAGACGCGTGTGCGTGTGCATACTAACTTGCATTATGCCCCGCGGCCAACCGTGCAGGCCGTTCAGAAGTTATGACGATTGTATTTCATATAGTCCAATAATTATCCCCTGTGTGTAGGCAAGTATTTCATTCCCTACTTATTAGAACTGGAAGGTATGTAATCGATTGCTTTATTTACTTTTTATTACTTAGCCACTTTACCAAACAGCCCTGGTGTGAAGGACAGGGGTTCGCAACTGCGGCATCTTCTAGCGCCCGGGTTTCCGGGTTCGATTCCCGGCGGGGTCAGGGATTTTCTCTGCCTCGTGATGACTGGGTTTTGTGTGATGTCCTTAGGTTAGTTAGGTTTAAGTAGTTATAAGTTCTAGGGGACTGATGACCACAGATGTTAAGTCCCATAGTGCTCAGAGCCATTTTTGAACTGCGGCATCGGAATTATTTCAGTTTATTCCTACGACAATATTGCCCGTTGTTCCAACCTAAAATGCGTTGAATATAGTCTGATGTGCCATACAACAGGGCTACTCAAAAAGAAGGAACAGATTGAAAACATTTTTTGATTCCAAACTACAAAAGGTAAAAACACAATGCCGACTTTCTTGAAAAGAGAAAAATACAAACTTTCGAGCATTCAATGGGAGCATCATGTGTTTCACGACAAATATCAAAACGATGGTTCATTTCCTGCCACACTCGCAAGCATCTTGTCTCTCGTTATCGAATTCACGGCTTCAGCAATGCGATGTGGCCGACTCTCAACGTGTCGGGGATAAAGCAGCGGTCTTCTACGTAATTCCACAGATAAAAGTCACAAGGAGATCTGGGACGCGACCGGCGATGAAGTTCATTTGCCACCCCTTGTCTTCCAATCCACATTCCTGGAATGACGTCTTTCAGAGAACATCGGGCGTGCTTAGATAAATTTGACGTGGAACAGATGTTGCTGACACTGAATGCATAAAAGTTTGAACTTTACTCTTTCCATGAACGTCGGAATTGTGTCTCCGTCTTTTGTAGTTTGGAAGGAATAAATGTTTGAAATCTGTTCCTTCTTTTTAAATAGCCCTGTACTTGCCGCTTAGGTCTCTCCTCTTCTCTCAGAGAAGACTGAGCCACTGAGTATCATTTCAAATTATTTCCTTCCCGACTGACTTACGATCCAGCAGACAGCAGTATGGATGGACTAACTCTCCTCAGTTCCCGCCTCTATAGGTCTCACTATGTGTTTGGCCTTTCGTGAGTCACACAAGACAGGTTGGGGGAGGAAGTATCGAGTGCAGAACGCCACACATCGTCCTTGGCTCTTCGTCGCACTTGGCGCACGTGGACATGCCACCCGTGAAGATGGCAGCAAGACAAATGACTAACACCGAAACAGCGACAGGCGCGCTGACACTGAAAGATGAGCAATGGCGGCCGGTAAGGAACGAAAAGAAGCTGAGACACAGAGTGTGTGTGTGTGTTAGAGAGAGAGAGAGAGAGAGAGAGAGAGGGACAGAGAGGGCTGGGGAGAAAGAGAAGAAAAAGAAACGGAGGCGTCGACAGCAAGTTTCTGCCGCGCGCGACTGCCTCGCCGCCTCTCCTCTCACCCAATAACGGAGTTGGGAATCCAAGTTGAGAGCGGCCCGGGTCTCAACGTGCTGGCAGTACCCGCCGACTGCGGGGGTGGTCCACGGTACAGGCACGGGGGACGCTCCGGCGGCGATAGGGGACTCTTCCTGAGGGATTCGGTTTCGGTTGTCGGACCAAGAGTATTTGCTAGAACGCATACCTCGCTGCGAAGTGGCGGAAATGAGAAGCGCCTTCAGTATAACGGAAGGTCGCTGGGGAAAAGCGTGTTGTAATATTGTGTAACACCCCAAGAGACCCGAAAACCCAAATCAGAATGTCATAATAATTTAAAGTAGGGAACAGTGTTATCCCGACAGGTACCACAACTTTGACAATAATACAACACCTTAAAGTTTTGGTGAACACTAATTTCAATAATTACTGAGTATGTCATGATATAAAGGTATAAAGAAAGAAAGGTTATTTGTAATTAGCTATCAAACTTCCCAGTAACAAATGCAATTTGTAGGACGAAAGTTAAGTCCAAAGTAATATGTCGGTCAGAGATAACATTTATTGTGAAAGAGGGTTGTAAACGCGGCGAAAAGGAAATTCGATGCTTCTACAATGCTCGATCATGGAAAAGCTTGCTTGCTATCAAGTCGTGAGAGAGCACCGTTTGTTAGAGTAGTGTATTGTATTGTATGTTAACCAGGGACCTAGAAACGACGGAGAAGCTCCATCCCCGCCGCAGTCGCAGTGGTCCAGAACACCACGACGACTACCGCAGTCCACCCCTCCGCCGTCCCATACCGAACCCGGGTGGACCCCCAGGGAACGTCTCACACTAGACGAGTGTAACCCCTATGTTTGAGTGGTAGAATAATTGTGGTGTACGCGTACGTGGAGAACTTGTTTGCGCAGCAATCGCCGACATAGTGTAACTGAGGCGGAATAAGGGGAACCAGCCCGCATTCGCCGAGTCAGATGGAAAACCGCCTAAAAACCATCCATAGACTGGCCGGTTCACCGGACCTCGACGCAAATCCGCCAGGCGGGTTCGTGCCGTGGACCAGGCGCTACTTCCTGCTCGGAAAGCCGTGCGTTAGACCGCACGGTCAACCAAAAGAAATGGCTCTGAGCACTATGGGACTCAACTGCTGTGGTCATAAGTCCCCTAGAACTTAGAACTACTTAAACCTAACTAACCTAAGGACATCACACACATCCATGCCCGAGGCAGGATTCGAACCTGCGACCGTAGCGGTCGTGCGGTTCCAGACTGTAGCGCCTTTAACCGCTCGGCCACTCCGGCCGGCCAACGGTCAACCGGGCGGGCGTTTCTCATAATACTACAAACGGAACTCTACGAGATTGTTTCTATTTTTAAAAAAGTACTATTGCGTGATAGAGATGCACGGACTTTGTTCTCTGTTATTCTGACTCGAGAACTTGAATTTAAGTGATATTCTGATAGTGTACGACGAGCTAATGAACTTTAATTATTGGAGATATTATTGTTGGACTCAACCTTCATCAAAGTGAACAGTTACAACGAAGAATGGACATAGTATCGAAGACTGCAATACTTGATTAGCCTGGAGTAGGAAACATTAATACGACCACACGAAGATAATACAAATACGCCGATTGTAAAATTGTCGTAATTGTCACGATCACCGAACTGAAAAGAATCGTAATTCAAAGGGTTCAAATGGCTCTGAGCACTATGGGACTTAAAATCTCAGGTCATCAGTCCCCTAAAACTTAGAACTACTTAAACCTAACTAACCTAAGGACATCATACACATCCATGCCCGAGGCAGGATTCGAACCGCCGCCGGCATCAGCCGCACAGTCCATGACTGCAGCGCCGTAGACCGCTCGACTAATCCCGCGCGGCAATAGGTGTTCGCTGTAAGAAACAACGGAATATTCCACAACCAAGAGAGAAAAAATAAGAATGTCAAGATCAAGGACGAAGTGCTCGGATGAGAAAGAGTATAGGTCAGGGATGTGAGTCCTTCACCCCAACTATTGCAGAAACAGTGACGCAAATAAAAGTTCAGGTCTAGGATTAAAGTTCACTGAGAATCGATGTCAATGGAAAATTCGCTGATAACATTTATAATCTCAGTGACAGTGAGGAAAATGGAATGGTCTAATGCAGGGGTGTCCAACCCTTGGCCCGTGGGCCTCATTCGGCCCGAAGCAAGCATCAGCGCGGAACAAGAAGGGGGCATCTACCAACGATCGGTAAAAAAAGAAAAAATCCATTTGTGTAACGTTATGATTAATTTAAATTTGTTAAATTTATGATTAATTTGCAACTCTTGCCAGACAATACTGTTCTCTCACTGGTCCATATCGTTCTAAATATTGCTGCCCATGCTATAGCGACCCTCGTTCTTACAAGCGGCCAATCCGTCATCTGTGCTGGTCTGTTATCTTACGGCAACTTCAGCTGCAACTGCGAATCTAGAGCCTTGGGGACATAATCCTACAGGCGGAATGAAATACGGAGCCATACTTCTCGATTTGATGCTAGAATCTGAAAATCCATTTCAGGATTTTCGAGAACATAGTCAAAATATTTGTGTTTGCACGGCGCCTTTTACAGAGAATATAGATACGTTGCCAGGAGATTTTGAGATGGAATCATAGAACTGCAGTCTGACATTCAATAAAAATAGTTGGACTTTTACATATCATACCTGCCTGAAGACGAATATCCCATGCCGCACAGTTCAAAATGTTCAAATGTGTGTGAAATCTTATGGGAGTTAACTGATAAGGTCATCAGTCCCTAAGCTTACACACTACTTAACCTAAATTATCCTGAGGACAAACACACACACCCATGCCCGAGGGAGGACTCGAACCTCCGCCGTGACTACCCTCACAGTCAATGACTACAGCGGCCTAGACCGCTCGTCTAATCCTGCGCGGCCATTCCGCACAGTCGTGCGTTATATATGCAATTTTTATTCGGAAGCACATGCGCCTGTGAACAATTATTTTAAAGAGTACAGCAACGAACAGTAAAAACAGAAACAAAATCAGGGATGAACACCTTGAGAACACCATGGGAATTGCAACCACTTCGGTTGAATCTGAAGTTGATACATTAGTTTCCCAAATTCAAAGTCAAATTTCACATTAATTCCATTATTTGTAATTACTTATTTACAAAATTATTACTGTCAAATCAATTCTTTTTTTTTGGAATAAAGAATTATAAACTAATAAATTCTAAATTACTTAAATTGGTTAGCTATATACCTCCGACCCCATCCTTTCCTTTTTGTTTTCTTTTTGCTCAGTGTATATTGTTGGTGTTACGTATATTACGTGCGGCCCAAAAATAAACGTCCTCTTCAATTGTGACCCAGAAAACTAAACGTTTGGACAACTTTGGTGTAATGAGTACACACTATAGACTCAGAATAAACCGAAGAAAGATGAAAAAACGTGTAGTAATACAAATAAGACCAGCGATAATGCAGCATAGAAATTGGGAATCAAGAAGTAGACGAAGTTGAGGAATTTTCCTACCTTGGAAACAAAATAAAACGGACGAAGCAAGGAGTTCATAGAAAGCATACAAGCAAAAGCAAAGAGGCCATGTCTGGTCAGAATAGTCAAATACTAGCCTTCATTGCGGGATGAAACTTCTGAGAATGTACGTCTGGAGCACAGCATTTTATGGAAATGAATCATATACAGTGGGAAGACCGGCAAAGAAGCGAATATAAGCCTTTTAGATGTGGTGCTTCAGAAAGGTGTTGAAAATTAAGTGGTGATAAGAAATGAATTCTCCGCAGAAGCGCTGAGGAGACACGTACGTGGAAAACATTGACCAAAAGAAACGACAGGGCGACAGGACGTGTGATAATAGCCTCCACGCTATTTCAGGCAGCTACAGAGATAGAAACTGTAGGAAAAGGAAGAGATTCGTATACATCCAAGAATTATGGACCTTGGTGGGAATTAGACTGTGAGAGGAAGTGCCTGGCATAGAAGAGGATATCTTGTTTAACCGCATCTGACCAGTCAGAAGACTGACGACCAAAAAATAGTTTTATTAGTTCACAATAGGAAATAATGTGAATAAAGAAGGTTTTGAGCTCAGAAAGTACTATATTAAATGGGCCAAGTATCACGGTGTTAATACACTGAAGAAAAGCTTAGTTCGAATAATAGCGGTACCTCAATGGTATGAGCAAAAGTAGGTTTACAAAGGCTTCTCACATCACACTCAGTGGCAGCCTCGGTATTTCCCTTTTCCATTCTCATTCTATAGAGCTTTAACTCTAGATTTTGTCGCCTTGTGAGCTGAACGCCTTTTCGAAGTGATAGGCTGCGTACCAACTAAGTACTTTGGACAATCTGGTACTCAGCACTGTTGGTGGAGGAGGAGTAAGCGCTGTACATGACAAAGTAATGTACAATTTGGCTGGTTGCTCTCCTCGCGAACATATTCACTCTCTGGCGTCCGGGAGTCGACTCCCGTATTCTTCTTTGTTCAAAGCCGCCTTGCCGATAATTTCTCTACAAAAAGTTGCGAGAGCCGATCATCTGATAAACAGATCTCCTTTGTTCATTTGACGTCACAGAGACGTTGACCACTTTGTGCCTTCGGTAAACAGCAAGCCTCACTACAGAGTCCACAAGAAAGAACAAAGGTTGGCCGAGAGACTTGTTCCCAGCACTTCCCATACTCCTACTCGGGGCTGGCCGTTTTTCGGAAGAATACCCACAGGCAGCAGATCCCATCACAGGTGCGAATTCGACACACCATGGTCGCCTACAACAGACGGATCACCATATCATTTCCCAAAGTGGAGCGCTGTTCCGTGGCTCCTATTCACAACGCACTGTGCCTGGCACAGCTGCGGCCACTGACCTTCTCTCTGGGCCGCAATTCTCAAAGGGACACGACGGTGTCGCTTCTGCCAAGCCGGCATGAGCCCTACTGGTAATCCGTCCTCAGTGCCCTGGAAGCTCATGGCTCGCGTCCAGACACAGAAGGAAAAGTTACCGGAACCAAATTATTTGGAGTGTTAATTGAAAAATGACAATCGGTTTGATCAACCACTGAAATGCAAATAAATCTTTCTGATAGTTAATCTCATATACGCGCCCATGTAACCTACTACATCCTTAACTCATTACGCAACTGAATACTTCTGAAGGGTGAATAACTATGAAAAGAGACAGGACAGATGTCTTGCGTTTTTGATGATAACACGAGACAGCTTTAAGGAGCCGGCCGAAGTGGCCGTGCGGTTAAAGGCGCTGCAGTCTGCAACCGCAAGACCGCTACGGTCGCAGGTTCGAATCCTGCCTCGGGCATGGATGTTTGCAATGTTCTTAGGTTAGTTAGGTTTAACTAGTTCTAAGTTCTAGGGGACTAATGACCTCAGCAGTTGAGTCCCATAGTGCTCAGAGCCATTTGAACCATTTTTAGCTCTAAGGACCTTCGTGGGTATCTTTCTATTGAGCTACAGATTCATCTCCTGGTCCCGGTCGTAGCCGAACATTTGCAATGTGTGTAGGGCAAGGCAACTAGTGTGGCGTCACAAGTTCCTTGCCGGCCTCATACTTTCCTGTCCCCCATCTCTGACAGCATGACTTAAAAATGACGTACGCCGACCAATTGCAAGTCCTATACTGGCTATAAATGGTTGCCACAACAGGAGCCACAAGTGTCAGTTGTTCCTGACGAAGGTGAGTGAGGGTTTCTTCGAAAGCTCAATAGTGTACCATATTTGACGCAACGAGTAAGTCGGGAATGTTTTATACAATACCACACCACCACGAGATATATTACTTGGTGCATATTAAATGTAACCAATCCCCTGCATGCGACTGAGCCACTATTAGACAGACAATTGTGACGTTAGACATTTGCATTTGTCCTAACACTTAGATATTAATGAGAGTCACATGCAATGGTCATTGACGTCTAATCGCCTGCCTCTATTTTCTGGAAAATGCTAAGTTCTTACTTCATTTCCAATTGTCTTTGGTTCTTCTTTCTTCTGGTGCCATATGGTCAAGGCAGTGTGGCAAGCGTACCCCCACCCCCCACCACCCTCCCAAGACGTCACTTCGAAGGGCGCTTGTCCGTATGACACTGAGTTACTGAAGACCTCAATTCCATACAGTACCTCAGGTAACATTGCCTTAATTTTACACGGAAGAGCCAAAGAAACTTGTAAACCTGCCTAGTATCGTGTAGGGCCCCAAAGAGCACTCAGAAGTGCCGCAACATGAGGTCGCATGGATTCAACTAATGTTTGAAGTAGCGCTGGAGGCAACTGACACCATGAATCCTGTAGGACTGTCCATATATCCATAAAAGTACGAGAGGGTGGAGATCTCTTCTGGACAGCACCTTGCAAAGCATCCCAGATATGCTCCATAAAGTTCATGTCTGGGCAGTTTGGTGGCCAGCGGAAGTGTTTAAAGAGTATTCCTGGAGCCACTCTGTAGCAATTCTGGGCGTGTCGTGTGTCACATCGTTCTGCTGGAGTTGCCCAAGCCCGTCAGAATGCACAATGGACATGAGTGGATGCAGTGATCATACAGGATGCTTACGTACGTGTCACCTGTCAGAGTCGTATCTAGATGTATCAGCGGCTCCATATCACTCCAACTGCACATGTCCCTCACCATTACAGAGCCTCCACCAGATTCAATAGTCCTCTTATGACTTAAAGGGTCTATGGATTCTTGAGGTTGTCTCCATATCCGTACACGTCCATCTGCTCGATACAATTTGAAACGAGACTCGTCCGACCAGGCCACAAGTTTCCAGTCCAATGTCTGTGTTGACGGGCCCAGGCGAGGCGTAAGGCTTTGTGTTGTGCAGTCATCAAGGATGGGCCTTCGGCTCCGAAGCCCCATATCGATGATGCCTCATTGACTGGTTCGCACGCTGACATTTGTTGATGGCCGTGGGTTGAAATCTGTAGCAATTTGCGGAAAGGTTGCACTTCTGTCACACTGAACGACTCTCTTCAGTCGTCGTTGGTCCCGTTCTTGCAGGATCTTCTTCCGGCCGCTGATCACATATATGAAATGGTCGTACGGCAAAACCCCCACTTCATTGCTACCTCGTAGATGCTGTGTCCCATCGGTCGTTCGCCGAAAATAACACCTTGTCCAAACTCACTTAAATCTTGATAACCTGCCATTGTAGCAACAGTAATCGATCTAACTACAGCGCCAAACACTTGTCTTATATAGGCGTTGCTGACTGCAGCACCGTATTCTGCTTGTTTACATACCTGTTTATTTGAATATGCACTCCTACACCAGTTTCTTTGATGCTTCAGTGCAGCTTATCTTGAGGCTCTACTCGAAGTCGTCATCTCTGGTTGCATTATTAACACGTTGTTTCATCTATAGCTTTAAATAGTTGTCGGACAAGGGGCGTCCAAGTGTTCCCTATACTAGGAAATCTCAAATCTGCAACACCTTTCCAATGGAAAACACCATCACGTCAGTTCTCGCCGTATCGGTTTTCTGGCCCCTACGAGTCAGTCTGAAACATCTCGGCCACGGATCCTCACCTTAAGTTCATCAAATTACAGGACTGAAATTTCTCATCTAATTCGTGCCGGAGTGCTCCAAAATAAGAAGCAAGAAAAAGTGACTTCCCCATAACGGACAACATCATTGAAGCATGGCTTCCACTTCAAAGAATGATACGCATGACGTTATTCACAGAAAGTCGGGCAAATCGAAAGATACCTGGCAAACAAGGCAAAATTATGTTAATCGGTAGAGTAGGCAATTTTCTTCGACCTTTCTTCATTCGTACTACTCTGAAGGGACATCTGAGGATCCAAATTCATGTCTCAAAAACGTTAGCTTGGTCTTTCTTGCAGATCAGTGTATACGAAAGGAAAACTTATTTATGTAGTACCAAGGCTTATAAACTACTTCTGTTATAGTGAAAGGATGCAAACACGAGAATGTGACGACGTGAAAGGAATACAATTAGTCACATTTATTACACGAATTTCATTACTATTTCACTGTTCGAGATGTGTGATAGGCCGAATGGAATGTACTTCTACAACTCTCTCTTCCCTTGTCAAACACGAAAAAATTGAAAAAGTGAGAGACCTTAAAAGGTTCGCGTCGACCTTTCCCTTTTCTCTGTTCGAGAGTTGAACACAAAGCCCAGGCAGCGAGCGGTTCCCTCACGTTTAATATTTAACTGCAGAGTGATTTAATATGCATAACACGCTCCAACAGTTTCACTCAGTTACGCCGACATTAAAGTGAACCGTGGAGTTAAAGTTTAACTGCCAGTCAGTCGATGGCGGCGGACGAGGTGTCTACGCCACGGTCTGTGCACAATGGAGTTCAAAAGGCGCGTGTGTCGAACCAAGACCCAGGACCTTCGAGAACCAACTACTTTGTACGAAGGCTTTCAGTAAGAACGGTAAATAAATTAAGAGCTGAGCAAATGGATTACCGTATATCCAATATTTATTAATATTTAATAACTTCAGAGCGTGTAAGCTCTCTACTAGTAAGTGTTATCACAGTTTCATTTTTTTAGGCAATCGGACAGTTTAATCAATAGTAGAGCTTATCGATCGGTCGAATTCGTTTCTAACGATGATCGCGTGCTTTAATTAATATGACCGCAGTTAAGGTCGTTAATCTGAGTATCTAATACTAATAAATGGGAAAACAATGAGTGATAATAGACCGACGGAAAAATAGTTAATGGAGAGTAATGAAAGTTCGGGAATACATTTGTCTAGGCAACAAATTTAAGTGATCAGCACTGGAATATCTACATCTATGTCTACGTCTACGTGATTACTCGGCTATTCACAATGAAGTGCCTGGCAGAGGATTCAATGAACCACCTTCAAGCTGTCTCTCTACCGTTCCACTCTCGAACGGCGCGCGGGGAAAACGAGCACTTAAATTTTTCTGTGCCCTGATTTCTCTTATTTTATCGTGAGGATCATTTCTCCCTGTGTAGGTGAATGCCAACAGCGTGTTTTCGCAGTCGGAGGAGAATACTAGTGATAGAGACTTCATGAGAAGATCCAAACGCAACAAAAAATTCCTTTGTTTTAATGATTGCCACTCCAATTAAGGTATCATGTCTGTGGCACTATTTCCCCTATTTCGAGATAATACAAAACGAGCTGCCTTTCTTTGTACTTTATCGATGTCATCCGTCAGTCCCACCTGATTCGGATTCCACGCTGCACAGCAATACTCTAGAATAGGGCGGATAAGCGTTCTGGAAAGCTAAAAATATGGACTCAATTTGACATCCCCTGACGATAGCACTCATTACTTCATTAGTGTAAAGAGCTAGTTGTGTTCCGCAAGAACGATATTTTCTGAATCCGTGCTGACTATATGTCAGTAAACCGTTTTCTTCGATGTACTTCATAATGTTCGAATACAGTATATGTTCCAATACCCTACTGCAAATCGACGTTAGTAATATGGGCCTGTAATTGAGCGGATTGCTCCTACTTCCCTTTTGGGTATTGATGTGACTTGAGCAATTTTCCAGTCTTTAGGCACGGATCTTTTTGTGAGCGAACGGTTGCATATAATCACAGGGTAATGTATGCGGGAGATAAGTCACTGCAAATGTGAAATGCTGGTACATGCAAGCATTCAAACGTGTATGTATTGTGCTGCATACGTGCCGAATGTCAGTTTATGGGATGCAGTTCGATGACTGTTGCACTTGGTCGGTCATTAAAGCGACAGTTAATGCTGTTTCTTAATGACACTGGACTTGTCGTCCAATGATGTCCTTTATGTGCACGACTGGAGACGGACATGGTGATGTGCTGACACTCTGTAGAGCATACTGGGTTATAACAGCCGTATGTGAGCGAGCGGTGTGCGGCTGGAAGATGCACCCTGGAATGCTGTTTATGAACTGCAGCACAACTAGTCGAATCACTAGCTCGACGTACACGTTTGTGGTCATGGTGCTTGGGAAAACGACGACTGCTCCTGCTGTCACACGAAATCGCACCCCACACATAGCTCCAGGAAGCAGGCAGACAGTTAGGTCCTCAGTTGGCTCCTCTTAACGAACACACAGCCATCATTGACACCGAGGCCGAACCAGCTTTCATCAGAAAACACAAAGGACCTCCATCCTGACCTCCAATGAGCTGTCGCTTGACACCACTGAAGTTCCAAATGACACTGGTTTGCAGACAGGGCGTTTGGCTCGGAGCGGCACTTGAAGTAACGAACCGATTTGTAACAATTCCCTGTGTCACTGTGGTGACAACTGTTGCTCCATTAAGAGATACAGATGTAATACGATGTACCAGAACCATACGTCAAACACGATGGTCTTACCTCTTGACCGAGAGAGGTGGCGCAGCGGTTAGCACACTGGACTCTCATTCGGGAGGACGACGGTTCAATTCCGCGTCCAGCCATCCTGATTTAGGTTTTCCGTGATTTCCCTAAATCGCTCCAGCAAATGCCGGGATGGTTCCTTTGAAAGGGCAGTGCCAACTTCCCCCCCCCCGCCCCCCGCCCCCCGCCTCCTTTTCTAATCCGGTGAAACCGATGACCTAACCCCCAAAACAACCCAACTCTTACCTCTCGGTAGTGTTACCTGGCCATCAAGAACCCGGGCTTCTTGCGACTGTACATTCTCGCGATCACCGCGGCCATCATTCTTGTGCAGTGGCTACATTCCTGCCAAGCCTTTCTGCAATATACAGCTTCTCGTAAGCCTAGTACACGACGTCGTTCAAACTCAGTAAGGTGTTGATAATGACGTCTTCGTCGTCTTAAAGGCATTACCGACTATCATCAACGCACCTCGACCCTCCCATAACTAGCTAAAGCGAAAGCAAGCGTGATTTGCAATCTCATAGTGGAACTATGCCAACAGCAGCAGAAAATAGGTATAACGTGAGCAGGATTCGTTATGAATAGGAAAGTAGGGCAGAGAATGTGTTACTGTGAACAGTTCAGTGACATTGTTGCTCTTATCAGAATCGACAGCAAACCAAAGCCGACAACGAATGTTGAGGTACACACGTCGACGTCTCAAGCTGAAAATGAAGAGATGGAGAAAGTATATGAGAACATTGAAAGGGTAATACAGTATGTAAAGGGAGATGAAAATCTAATAGTTACGGGGGACTGGCATGCAGTTGTAGGGGAATCAGTAGAAGAAAGGGATACACGAGAATATGGGCTTTGGATAAGGAATGAGAAAGGCTAACTGAGTTACGGAACAAATTCCAGCTAGTAATAGCGAATACGCTGTTCAAGGATCACAAGAGGTACATGGTAAAGACCGGATGATTTCAGTTAGATTACATCATGTTGAGACAGAGATTTCGAAATCAAATGCTGTAATGTGAGACATACCCAGGAGCAAATATAGACTCACGTCACAATGTATCTGCTATGAAGAGTAGACTGAAGTTTAAGACGTTAGTCAGAAAGAATCAGTACGCAAAGAAGCGTGATAAGAAGATACTCGGGAATGACGAGATAGACTTGAAGTTCCCTAAGGCTATAGATACAGCAACAATGAAGAGCTCGGTAGACATCTCTAAACATGGCAATCACGCAAGTTGGAAAGAAAAACGTAGGTACAAAGAAGTTAACTGCGGAGACACCATGGGCAACAGAAGAAGAAGTTGATCGATGAAAGAAGGAAGTACAAAAATGTTCAGGGAAATTCGGGAATACAAGACGCTGAGGAATGACATAAATAGGAAGCGCAAGGAAGCTTAGCCGAAATGGCTACATTAAACATGTGAAGAAATCGAAAAGAAATGATTATGAGAAGGACTGACTCAGCATAGAGGAAAGTCGAAAGAACCATCAGTGACATTAAAAGGAAGGGTGGTAACACTAAGAGTGCAGAGAAGAGAGCGAATAGGTGGAAAAAGTACACTGAAGACCTCTGCGAGAGGGAAGACTTGTCTGATGTGATAGAAGAAGAAACAGAAGTCGCTATAGAATAGGTGGGTTATCCAGTATTAGAACCAGAATTTAAGAGAGCTTAGGAGGACTCTAGATCAAATAAGGCAGAAGGGATAAATAACATTCGATCGGAATTTCTAAAATCATTGGGGGAAGTGGCAACAAAATGACTGTTCACGTTGGTGTGTAAAATGTATGAGTCTGGCGACATACCACCCGACTTTCGGGAAAATATTATCCACACAATCCTGAAGACTGCAATTGCTGACAAGTGCGAGAATTACCGCACAATCAGCTTAACAGCTCACGCATCCAAGCTGCTAAGAATAATGTACAGAAGAATAGAGAAGAAAATTGAGGATGTGTTAGATGACGATCAGTTTGGCAGTAGGAAAGGTAAAGGTACTAGAGAGGCATTTCTGCCTTGCGGTTGATAATGGAAGCAAGACTAAAGAAAAATAAAGACACTCTCATAGCATTTGCCGACCTGGAAAAAGCGTTCGACGACAACGTTCGAGACGTTCGCTCGAAGCTTGTTGATGAGGCACTGCTGGTAGCACGTCGGTTCATCTGGGTGGTCAACTGCTCAACAGCTGCACGTCTATTCGCCCGCTCACATCTCCGCAGTAATAGTTTACCATTATGGCCCATGCTGCACAACAGGTACCTCGGTGCCGGTTTTCGATTGCGCCATTTTTCCACGCACTGTATACTTTAACCATGGCAGCACACGAAAAGTTTACGAACTTAGCTTCTACCCTAAGCCAGGAAGCCAGTGAACAGGTCCTTTTCGACGTCAGATAAATCGCTCCGTTTCGGCATTACCACTGCACTGTTTCTCGCGTCCTCCAGACTCACTTTATAAACCCACCACTATTGGCGTTGCCACCTGCCGTCTGTAAGTGGTTATTGCACGATGACGTCGAACATAGGCGATGGCACATTAATGTGACTGCACTATGTATAACCTACCATATTCCTAAGTTGTTGATATCACTATGAAGGTGTTTTCGTTGTCTATAGAGGCCAAGCTCAACGATGAGTTACTTAAAAATTCAGAGAAGTGATCGAGCATAGCACTCGCCACTTAAGAGTTCTTTATTGACCAGAGAGTGTGGTTTAGATATCCTGTTGCCCTTTAACTTGGCTCTGTGTTGTTTCGGGATAGTACGAGTTGCGAACTTTAAAGAGGGAGATGACAACATGGAGCAGTGCTGCGGCTCGCGTTGGTGCTGTTCGTAGGTTTCCGTCCTGTGTTGGAAGCAAGACCGTATTGTTTAGCTGACATGGTTGCGGTTGTTTGTCTTCTTCTCATGTTCACTGGCGCCACTCAGTTTCGCAAGCGTTGCCTGTCCGCTAGTGGCAGCAGCGGCGGTTATCGATATGTAGTAACTGTGGCCCTATCTTTGGGGCGACGTCGTCGTTCTTCCGAGTCGTGTCAGTGGGCAGTTCGGTTGGAGACTCAGGAGGAGCCAGGTCCGAGCAGTGAGCGAACACGCTGGGACCGCTGGTGGCAGGCATGGACTGCCGAATCGAAGGCGTATGGTCACGAAGGATCCTATAAGCTTTGAGTGCATTCGAATTCAAGTAGAGAAACCTCCACCACTGTGAGATCTTGCGATTCTCCAGTGACTTGGGTCCTTGTTGCTGCTCGTAGTGTTGCCGAGGCGAAGAGCAGCGAGTGTAGTGCTTGGGGAAGGCGGATCTCGCGGTTCTAGGCGCTCAGTCCGGAACCGCGCGACTGCTACGGTCGCAGGTTCGAATCCTGCCTCGGGCATGGATGTGTGTGATGTCCCTAGGTTAGTTAGGTTTAAGTAGTTCTAAGTTCTAGGGGACTGATAACCACAGATGTTAAGTCCCTTAGTGCTCAGAGCCATTTGAACCATTTGAAGGCGGATCTGATTAGCTTTCCTGGACTTCTATTTACTATTTATAGCGTTCAGTTTGTAACTATTTGTTAAGTTCTACCAGCGGTATTTTTCCTGCCTCGTGGCCGCTAACGCCCCAGTTACCTACCGTGGGGGTTAGTGTATGTAACGGCAGTTGTACGTTTCCTTACCTTGCCGCTGCTGTCGAGTGAGGCGTGTAGTTTTGACAGCTTTCTCGATTGTAGGTTGGTTGGCGATTCTTTTACTCTGGTGGTAGGGATTCCTTTCTCTTTTCCGGGAGCTCTAAGCACAGTATTCTGTGGACGGAGTCCAGACCGCCGGCTCCCGTTTCGGCGTATTTTTACATCTTGCATGTGGATTAAAAAAAAATGGTTCAAATGGCTCTGAGCACTATGGGACTTAACATCTACGTTCGTCAGTCCCCTATAACTTAGAACTACTTAAACCTAACTAACCTAAGGACATCACACACATCCATGCCCGAGGCAGGATTTGAACCAGCGACAGTAGCAGAAGGGCGGTTCCGGACTGAGGCGCCTGAAACCGCTCGGCTACACCGGCCGGCTGCATTTGGTTTATTGGACTTCCGGTAGCCTCAGCAAGATTATTAATAGTCATTCGTTAGACTGCCACTAGTCTGAGTTACCATCTTGTGAAGTGAATGCAACTCTCGGCTGCCTATCTCACCGCTCGCCAAAGTGTTTTTTGTCAGACCTACTCAGACGTCGATTCCCGTTGCACCGTTTGTGATTGGCCCTTGTGTTTTATAATTGCATTAGCTGTTTTATTGCATGTTTCGAAATGTTTTTATATAATGGCCATTCTTGGCGCTGCGCGGGATCAGCCGAGCGGTCTGAGGCGCTGCAGTCATGGACTATGCGGCTGGTCCCGGCGGAGGTTCGAGTCCTCCCTCGGGCATAGGTGTGTGTGTTTGGCCTTAGGATAATTTAGGTAAGTAGTGTGTAAGCTTAGGGACTGATGACCTTAGCAGTTAAGTCCCATGAGCTTTCACACACATTTGAACATTTTTAGAACATTCTTGGCGTTACAGCAGGTTTAAATCACTGTGCTATCAAGTTTACCATAATTTTGTCTCACCCGTTTGATGATCAGTTGCCTATCCTTTTAAATTAACCTTTGGTGTTGCATTATTGTTTCTTACAGTGTGTTTGTTAAATTTTTAATAATTGCCGTTCTTGGCGTTAAAGGCCTTCAGCCGTGACTGTGGTTACTTGCCTTAAAATTCTGATAGAGATCACATTGGCTTGTTTTTAAATCATTATTTGCTGTGGCTGTATTTTATGCTCATTTGGCAAATTGTAACGCAGTGGATGCACTATTAGTTACACAGTTGTTTATTCTATCATTAATAACGTGTGATACCTTTATTTATTGCTGAGTCTGGAATTACCGTTTACAATAAATGTGTGTAATTGCAAAAGGAAACCAATAGTAACTGATTACGGTCCCGTCCACAGTCGTAACCGAATCCTGCCTTCCTTGACTACCAGGTTTCAAACTTCCATCGGAAAAAAAGTAATTTGTCGGATAATACAACGCGTTTTAGATACCTAACTTGGCCAGTTTCCTGACAGCCCTAGAACGCGTGTGGCAGTGTTCACCTGCCAAGTCAGGACGCGACAGCAGCAGAATGGAGCCTGCTGTGTCGCCGTGTACGTACGCCTGTGAGCTAACAAGCGGGACCCCGTCGCAGCAGCACCCGCCACGCACAGTGTTTGCTGTCGGAGACGGTGCTCGACACCGCCCGTCTACCAGAGGCGATACGGCGACTGCCGTTAATTGCTGGGACCCGGCGCGGGACCAATCAGCACCGCGAGTCACGGAACTGCTGACGACACAGTTCGGTACCTGCCGTCGACGTCAGACTCTCACGGCGGCACGACGAAAACTAGCTCGTGTGTATTAATGTTGTCAGGGATATGGACGGGTTGTGGTATGGGCTGCCAGAAACTATGATAGAACGGCTGTGCAACCAGCAGCAGACTCTACAGGGTTCGATAACGCAATCATTATCATTAACATAAAACACAACAACATCAAGGATTAGTCCCGTTAAAGTTGTTCTCTCTTTTAGGACCTCAGAACCGGTCTCTCCAATTTTCGCTGCACACGCTTGGCGACGCCAACCGAGCCGCACTTGGTGCATGGTGACTCTGTCCACACGGTTCGATCACACTCGCTTACACGCGGACGTCTCGATCATCTACGACAACTTCCAACAAACGGTGCGTCATCTCCATCTCTTACCTCAAACAAGTGAACACCAAGAAGATCGGAAAGCCGGCCGGAGTGGCCGAGCGGTTAAAGGCGCTTCAGTCTGGAACCGCACGACCGCTACGGTCGCAGGTTCGAATCCTGCCTCGGTCATGGATGTGTGTGATGTCCTTAGGTTAGTTAGGTTTAAGTAGTTCTAAGTTCTAGGGGACTTCTGACCACAGCAGTTGAGTCTCATAGTGCTCAGAGCCATTTGAACCATTTTGAAGATCGGAAACGTGCATCCACTGGTCTACCGCTGTCCATGTAATAGGTTTCCCTGTTGTGGCTCTCCGTCCGAAGACCTGTTTCGTGCGGCTCTCTCAGAGTTGCACTCTACGAAACACACGATTCGGTAATTTTGGTAGACTACAGAAATAACGCAGTAAAGGGTAGGATTATCGGTAGTATAATTTTAATTATTATTGTGTTTATACTGGTTGCTGGTGAGGAGGAATGTTAGTTATTAGTATTTTATTAATGATCTTATTCATAAGCAGCCATATCACAGTCATCACAGTCGCTCGAGAAAGTTATAATTAAGCTTTACTTGTTTAATCAGAATCGGACGATGACTCTCCTTGTCCGCAGTCTCGATGATTCGAAGCTATCTGTAATCCTGTGTAAATAAAATGTCTTGGTTTTCTTGCGTTGCGTAGTCAGTCGGGAAACCTCAGATCAAGCGGAAAGCTTGCTTTGATAGAGTTTAATTATCCGACGAAATAATGGAGCTCTTGGATCTAATAATTGCGGGTTCGTTTCCAATTAATCGGAAGTTCCCTTCTGATTACCAACCAAACGACATCTCCGTGCAAATTTCCAATTAGAGAATACATATATAATGAAATTCCTTACACATCTTTGATGTAAATGCTCAGTATGTATTTTCTTGAGTAGCATACAATATATTTTCACTCTCTTTCTTCCAGTACTCACGATAGCAAAAATACAATTATTCAATGCAGCTATTCGGCACGGAGAAGATACTGGAAGTCCCCTCAACACACCAGAGAGAATATTACAAAGAGTAATTATGCGCTCATGGAATAGTAATAGTACTGTATTACTTTGCGCATCGATTGTGCGAGTATATAGATGGTCAAGCAGGAAACGTAATTCACTTATAGAATTGTGCAGGGATAATTAGTAGAATATAAAGAGACATTACAGTAGTATTGACAGAATTGGTAGGGAAGCAAATTTAAATAAATGCGTAAGAGAGAAAATAATAGCCGACGAATTCTCTTTGTCTTTTTTTTCCACATGTTTAGAACCGTATATCATTCGGTGTTAGTCCTGTGTGTACTCTGTATTTCATAAATAATAAAAATTAGTTGATCAGGTAACTTTTACGCTTTTACGTAACCAAAGCAATTACTTTTGATACAAATACAGTTTACATGCATAAACATAAAAATGTGCGTATAATTATTATTGTTATTTTGTACTTAATAGAACGCTCTTCATCATGATCAAAGGCAAGAGTTTCCTGTTATTATTGGTAACTGCGAAAGACACATATGAATAACAAAAACATGTCTCTTTGTAAGTTGGTTGAAGCACTGAAGAGACGTTTAATGTAATTTTTCGCGTTTTTTTAACTTTAACTTTTTGTTGGGGAAATTGCGTTTACTAGCACACTATGGTAAATCTGTATTGTTTTTTCTTTATTTGTGTTACAACAGTATTCTCTTCCACATTACAAATTTACAATTTTCGAATAAAACCTGAATAAAAGCTGACCATTTCAGTTTTGCCATAAACACTGTTTATTCTTAAGTAACAGACAGGAGAATAGTAAAGCAGAACAAAAATGCTCTGTGGGCTCTCTGGCCGCTTACATATTCTCACTCAGTTCCTAGACGGCTCACTGCATCCGGTTTTTAGGGGACTCCAGTAAGACACTGATAGCTGTATATAACGCCCAATAGGAAAGGCAGGTACGGCCTTAAATGACCAAAGCTACCAGGGAAAACTACCATTATCTACGCTTGCTTATGGTAGTCTACTGTAGCCTGTACTAGTTTTACAATTCCAAGTTCTCCACACTATCCTGATCAAGGCTCTACTTCACTGAAAATAAATGATAACATTCAAATTTGTATTCGATGTTACAATTCTTTTCTTTTTCAGGTACACTTTGCTGTTCTGTATTTTACATCCTCTCTACTTCAGCCATCAGCAATGATTTTGCTGCCCGGATAGCAAAACCAGCCTACTACTTTAGGTGTCGACTACATTCCATTACCTTTGTTTTACCTCTGTTGATGTCCATCTCACAACCGCTTTTCAAAAGACTATCCGTTCTGTTGATGTCCATCTCAGAACCGCTTTTCAAAAGACTATCCGTTTGGCTCGGCTGCTCTCACAAGTGGCGACACAATCACAATGTCATCAGCAAACCTCACAGTTCTTATTTCTTATTTCTGAACGTCATTTCCCTTTCCAATGTTCTCCCCGAATTCCTGATTCCCGGAGAATAGTTGAACCTTGGCTTTAAGTACAGATATTTCAGTTTTTTCATTAGTTCGTACACTTTGTGGACTGTGTTTTGCGTTTCATCTTCTGATTCTATAAAAATTATTTGGTCATCTGGAAAGAGTAAGCTCATCTGTGGTAGCTGTTACTTATGTTTCAGCGAGAGACATTTTGTTCATTGAGTGCAACAGGTAAATAACGCATAAGATAAATTACACAAATCCCTAACAACTTACTTTACACTTATTCACTTGTTTTTTTTTTTGCCCATTTACTACAACTTTAGTCTTTCTATTGCGATAATCGCTTTTAAGAGCGTTGTCATATGAGTTGGAACTCATTCCTCTTCTTTAATGGGAACACTTACCTCACACAGCGTTTAGCCGCCTAACAAAATTCAGAACTACACTAATCCAATTGACAATTTTTTTCTTATAAGCCCTGCGTGGTAAGGCTACGCACATGGGATCACTTAGACCTTCCGAACGAAACATAATCATTGGGAAATTTGTTTATTTGAAAATTATAAGAGTTATTTCTGTCTTTGGTCTCTTCAATGCAAGAGCCACTCCGCCATCGCACCTATGGCAATATTACGAAGTCGTTCACATCATGCTAACTATTCATTTAATACGGGCATACCATTGTCATTCACGAAGTGGCAGTAGCGCTCTTTGTTAGCTCTTAGGTTGCAGAATATTACTTCTACACCAGCAAGAAGTTATACTATGATAAAAATAATCGGACCATTAATTTGTTTCACTAATGGAACACCAGGTTTCACATCATGCAGATGCTCATTTGTATCTGATGAGCATTTTCAGAAATCCAGTGTCAGTTATTCTCGAAGATCACGTTTCACGACAAATGTAGCCACGCTTCATCAGAAAAGATCATGTTAAGATCGTAATAGCCAGTCGCGGTTCTGGCGTCGAGCAGCAGTATCTGAATTCGCCAATGACCAATGAATGCACTGTCTGTACTGTGTATGCTTTCGTTTGAATATTTTAGTTGCAACGGGGTCCTCAGCCATGATGAATTTCTTGAATGTTATCAGTTTTATATCAAGCCAGTGCGGCAAACTGACATCTTTGTGTCTGAATTTATGCTCATATAGACACCAGTCTAAAATGCTAGAAGAGATAATCCATAGACTTTTTGTGGGCAGGCACAGCACGTGGCGAAGCCACCAATACTGCTCTTTCCATTTCCTGAAACAAAGAGAGATAGAGTGTGATGTAAAATTAATTCAGAAAGTTCGATTACAGACCCACCTTTCTGGGGAAATGAGGAGGTAACGAGCACGGACCTACCACATTAATTAATTATCAAAACTAATTTTCCACTACCAAAAAATCACACTGATGTCATGCCTGCAAGGCGGACTATAGGGTGCATGGGCTGAACATTTTTGCTACTTAGCATTTAATTAATATTGAAATGCCTCAAGATGACGGGTTGTCTTTAAATTTGTAGCCATTAGTTTAAAATATGACCAAAGGCAAGCGGCCACTCAAGGATAACAGTTAGTCACCTGTTTCGGATAACTGTCACCCAAACAGGCCTGGTAACCTAAAGTTCAAAAGGTCGAGCCATTCCTCCAGTCCAGGACAGAGGAACTGTTGGTGCCTCCCCCTCCAGTTATGATGGCTATGTTGGCTACGGGCATCTTTTGGCCTGTTGTGGAAGTGCACTGTGGACAGATTCCCTTGGTGTCAACGGTGCTGGAAGACAAAAATGTCCCAGCCCCAGAGGTACTCAGTTGCTTGAAGGTGAAAAACGTGTCGCTTCACGAGTAACCGTAATGCGGAAGTTGCAGCCATCTTAGTTCAAGGCTGTCTTTCCATCCCTTTGGAAGCAGTCACGTGCAGAATCCTGGTGCTATCGACTTATCATTATTACCGAACGGAAACTTCCAGCAACTTACAGTGGTTTCTCACGCGCCGTTATGCGAAAAATGTCTCACGTCCAGCACCCTTGTTTCAGCTTTCGCACCTAAACTCGAGTAGTTTGGCTGTTACAATGTTCGAGATAGAATTCTCGAAATCACTCTCACTCTTTCTCTAGGTATTAGCTCTCCATTTCATTGCTCCATTGAATTTCTTATGTGTTTCTCTTGTTTACTACGTGGCCTACAGCAGGACGGAAGCTTGTCATTCATTACAAAATCTGTAACCGGACTGTAATAACTTTTGTAACAGGGCTACCTCAATTTATGTGTTCTTTTGGTTATAGTAAATTTTAAATTTAACTCTCAAAACGCTCGTTTACTGACTGCAGCTTTCGCCTGTCTTTTTTTTTTTTTTTTTTTTTTTAGAATTTCACCAACATTTAGACAATGAACCCTCCTACCAGAACGAAATGAATCGGGATGCTTACGCGCTCACTAATGAAAGGTGACCAGCTGATGAGTAACTAGCGCTCTGTCGGATAGGAAAAAAATTAGAGATCGCTTATCAGTCTCCGGTCTCAGTCACCGCAGATATGTTGATTGTCTCGATTACAGTAACGCTTCGTTACGCCAAAGTGATTAACAATTCTCCAGTCGCTGCAAAGACGCGACGATTTTCTTGCTCTTCTTTCCACAGATGCTGCTAATTTTGATTCGGCTAAAACCAATAAGCCACCTTCCATACCTTCCCCAGTCCGAGGAACTGGACGGAACGCATGCGGTGACTAAAGCTTGCATCTCCGGTATTGGCTTTTGCCCAAATTCGGACGCAGCTCTTAACATCGCGCGTGAACGCCCCTGTATTACACCGTTCAGCTTTAATACAGCTTCCTCGGAGCTCTTCCGCTTCGTTGCGCGTTTGAATCCTTCTCAGTCGCGCGAGTCCGCCTTCACTCCCAAGCCTGTGACACCACGTGCCGGAAGTACGAGACGTCAACAAAAGCGTTGATACCGCGGCACGGCGCTTAAAATGTCGCCTCTTAGAATAGAAAGGTGCCCTGCGTAGCTTCTGGTGGCGGTGTTTGCAGAAAGCCTGTTAAACGTCAAGACTTCGGGAAGTTAGACAGTGTGGAGCATCCTGGAGGAAGAACTGACAACATAAGTCCATATGCCTAGTACGGACGTAGCACGTTTGAAACTAACGTCAACTTTGTTTATGATATACAGCAGAATATCTGTTAAAAGGGGGGATATGTGACGCAATAAATCGAATCTGAAGCACAGAAATAGTCCGATCCTAAGATTCGCTATATTTTAGAGGTATTTCGAATACCATTTCGCAATGACATACTTAAAAAAAAAAGGCTTCAATTAGCATTCGCTAAATGAAGTGATGACAGAGATAAATGTTAACACTTGAATATGGAGCACCAGACATGAATTACATCTGAATTCCCTATGTAAGCACGAGTGAGCCGTAGTAAAATTTGTTGTTTTGAAGAGCGCGGCGCAGCACGTAGTGTAAAGCAGTCGCCCTCCGTTTCTGGCGGTGGCGCCGCTGTGGCAATCGCAGCTTTGGTGTCTCCCTCTGCTGTGAAAGGGGTAAGGTTGCCTGTTCACGTGCATTTAAGGGGCGCTATGAGCTCGGCAGTCGGTTAGTCTGAGTCGGTGAGTGGCAGTTGGTCAGTCAGTCGGTGGCAGTTGGTAGCCAGGGCCGACTGCCTGTCTGGGCGAGTCTGGTCAGTTGGTCAGCCAAGTTAGTCTGGGTCTGTCTCTCGTCCGCATTGGTGAGGCGGTTAGTGTCTGTCGGTCGTCAGGAGTGCTAGTATGTGTTAGGCCGCCAGTCTGCTCGAGTTTGCTCAGGCATTGGGCACTGGCGGTTGGATCGATCGGTTGGTCGGTCGCGCACTGGGACACAAGATGACTTGTCCGCCTGGAGCGTCGGCACATGTGAGGTCGCCACGTGAGTCCAGTGGCCGCGCCGTATAGCGAGGCGTAGTGGCTTCGCGGCCGACACGAGAGCAACAGGAGTCAACCCACGACATCGGTCTGGCCGGGGCGAGCTGCGACGCCGTGAGACGGGAGATTGGCGCGCCTTCCTGCGTCCGTTGAAGCGGCTGGCAGCGGACGGTTCGGGAGAGCGTTTTCGGGGTGCTGCGCCAGGTCTTTGCCAGAAATCGCAGCTATTAGAAGTTTAGGGATATGTTGTTTCATTTACTTGTTAAATTCTACTTGTTTTCTTGGTCAGTCTCTCGTCCCTAGCTTGCTCGTCTGTCTCTTATCCGCATTTGTTAGGCGGTTAGCGTCTGTCTGTCTGTCTGTCGGTCTGCCGTACGTTAATAGCTGCCTCTGTCATGTTTGTCGGATTCGGTGTTAACGAATTTATTGCTTAAGGCCGAATTCTTGAAATATGTTTTTATGTTGCCTATAATCTTGCGAGGTGGTATATGTGTAATGTAGAGTATGTTGTACATTTTATGTAAGTCTGCATTTTATGGGTTTTATTGAAATAGTCATTTTAGGTTATAAGGTTGCCACCCTTCCACTGTAAGAGCCCTTTAAAGAAAAATTTGCACTTTCTGTGGCAAATAATTTGAGTGTTGTACCATTTCCATCTCCCTTACGGGGTGCATAGTTTACGTGTTTGTGTGAGTTGTTAAAAATGTTTTGTTTAAAGTGATCTGGTATGTTGCAGATTTGCACCAGTGTACTCTTTCAGATGATAATAATAATAATAATAATAATAATAATAATAATGTCGTGTGACTAGGGCCTCCCGTCGGGTAGACCGTTCGCCTGGTGCAAGTTTTCCGATTTGACGCCACTTCGGCGACTTGCGCGTCGATGGGGATGAAATGATGATGATTAGGACAACACAACACCCAGTCCCTGAGCGGAGAAAGTCTTCCACGCTCACCTGGTGTGATTAAATGTGTTAATGTTCTTGAGGAACTGATAGTAAATAAAGTAAATTCTTTATTTAAAAAAATTGAAAGTAAATTCATGGTTCAACGAGTCATTATACACCACACACACCTGGGTCATTCTTATCCATAAAATAAGAAGGATGATTTAGCAGTAGCACGACTCGTTCTAGAAACTAGGTGTTGTACAATAATGAGTAATTTCCCGCGAGATGCTGCAGGTCGTTTCAGAGCGCGCAGCAACCACGGCGGACACTACATGTGGCATGCTTTGGGATGAGAAAGGCGTCCTGTATGAGGAGGCATAAGTAAGCGTTAGGAAGATGGGTAAGGAGTGACGGCGACTTTTTTCTCAGCGTTCTACAGGCTTGATCAACGTGGCGGAAGTCTAATGCTAGTCTGGCGCGCTTGTAGGAAACGGCAGCGCTCGTGAGCCGTAAACAAGCAGCTGTCGGCAGGGCCAGGCCACGCCGCATCTCGTCTCGCAGCGAACAGTCCGCGGCGGGCTCACGCGACATCCATTGTTAATGTGTTTACGTGGCGCGGCCGGCGCAGGTCGGACCGGTGTTTTCGCCTCGGCGCGTCTCCGCCTGATTGACCCTGTCTACGAGTTAATGAGCCGCTCGGCGGACGCTCGCATGCCTGAGTGCGCGAACGCGTCATTGCTCGCTCGTTACGTGTCTGTATGTATGTGTATATGTGTTCGCTCGCGAATCTGGTTCCTCGTGTGCAACACCTCGTTCTCTTTCCACGGAAATGAGGCAGGTTCTTAGCTTTTCATGCTGAGATTATGTGCATCGGTTAAGCTGAATCATCTATTTCTGTATCTAGGCCCTCAAACGAGCCTTTTTTTTCTTTTTTTCCTTTAATTCCAGCCAATGGCCACAAACAAACTGTCGTGAAATTATAGATTTCGGTCCATAAAACCATCCTCAGATCTTTCATTTTATCCATAATAGATATGAAACCCATAATGGTTATAAAATATCTATCTTGAAATGTATGCTCAACCACCTATTTACAGAGTAAAACATACGAGAGTAATCCCAAAAGTAAGGTCTCCTATTGTTTTATAAGTACAGAACTCTGTGGCAGTTGCTCAAAATAAGAATAAAAAAAAGGTTCAAATGGCTCTCAGCACTATGGGTGTTACCATATGAGGTCGTCAGTCCCCTAGAACTTAATACTACTTAAACCTAACTATCCTAAGGACATCACACATATCCATGCCCGAGGCAGGATTCGAACCTGCGACCGTAGCGGTCGCGCGTTTCCAGGAGGAAGCGCCTAGAACCGCTCCGCCACACCGGCCGACGCAGTTGGTCACACTGTTATGAAGAGTGCTTCACGCGCTTTGTGTAAACATGTACACGACGCGCTGAGGCTCTGAGTCTTGCCTTGGCAGCCGTTGAGAATGGAGCTCCCGTTGGATGTTACAACCAAGTGAGCACTGCCCGCAATTATTTGGTTTTTGAACGCAAAGGGCACTGCACCGATTGAAATCCAGAGCCAATTGACGGAAGTGTATTGCATTGACGTCAAAATGTTCGTAAGTGGTGTATAGAGTTTCCAGCTGGTCCGACCGAAATTTCCGACAAACAAAGGAGCGGGGGACCGTCAATTTCTGAGGAGACGGTGTTGAAGGTTGAGTCACTGCGATCACAATTAACGCTGACTGGTACTGTGAGACTCTGAAAAAACTCAAACGGGCAATTCAGAACCGGAGAAGAGGAATGTTGAGCAAGGGCGTACACATTCTCCATGACAACGCTCGCCCACACATCACTCGGCAAACCGTTGCTCTTCTGCAACAGTTTCAGTGGAATATAATCACCCACCTACCCTGTAGTCCTGACCTGGCGCCCAGTGACTATCACCTGTTCCCTAGGTTAAAAGAATATTTGGCCGGAAAGCGATTCATCTCCTACGACGAGGTGAAAGAAGTCGTTCATCACTCTCTGAACAGCATGGCGGCGAGCTGGTATGACATGGGCATACAAAAACTGTCACAGCGTCTACAAAAATGCATCGAAAAAACGGTGATTATGTCAAAAAATAGCTAAATGTTCAAGCTGTAAACTGATGTAAACCATTGTAGAAATAAACAGGTCTACGTACTCGTAAAAAATAGATCTTACTTCTGGGACTACCTTCCTATTGTAATTTACACATTTTGAGAGACAGACTTTCATCCTCAAAATAACCATACAAGAATCTCTGAAGGTGACCGGTATAGAATCATAACAAGAAGTAAACGAATACCGATAAAATTCTCTTGGGCTTCCAGCTCCGTCAAGTAGTTTAAATTCAATGAGCTTTCGAGCGAGTACTACTCGGACACTGTCAAGTGGCGAGTGTCTTTTCGTTGCTGCTACCGTCCGTATAAAGATGCAGTTCCTTCTGTGACGCATGTGACGTCACCGGTGCCCTCTTCAACGCCATACAAGGTAATCTTTTCGTTGCGCGTCCGCTGCCCCCGTTTCAGCCTTCCGATTTCCGGGTCTCAAGCCGTGCTTTCTGCAGAATGCCGTCTTCATTGAGGGTACTGTCATAAATTTTTATCTCGATTGCTTCTTTAATTACTATGTCTCAGGAACCACTTCTCCGTGTAATAACAGATGTCTCTTTGAAGGGAATACAATGTCCGTTTTCTAGAAGATGGTCCGCTACCGTTGATTTCTCAGGGTACCGAAAACGAAAGCGTCTCTCGTGTTCTACACAGCGCTGCTCAATAGCACGCACAATCTGTTCGTCATAAAACTTTCCACACCCACACGGCATTCACAGAAAAGAATAATAATTAAGTAACGTCCTGCTTTCCTTACAGACGTGTTCTCTTCCACATCATTGTCAAGTGATAAAACAGATTAAAATGCAATGTCGTACGGTGTCCTGGGCGCTGGTAGTATCACAATAACAGCTATATGCTGACATAGCACATCTGTCTTTCTGAAAGCCACATCCCAAAGACAAACACAGAGCTATCGCGAGTGAGCACTTCTTGAATCTAAAGAACAAATCCAAAGAGAATACCAAAGGAAGAAAGATGTGTAACTGTGGCGGTATCCCGGAATTCAAACACTGTTGTCAACAGAAAGCTGTAAGGCCATTAAATAACAAACAAATAATAGCAGATTGGCCAAGTGTGTGTAGGACACAGACTCTGAGGGTTCTGTACAAACCGAATTAGCTGTAGACGTAGTTCATCAAACCCGGAAGTGGAGAATGGTAACGACTTTAGCCTCTTAGCGATATCTATACTAGCGAGACATTCGAAACTGTTTCTTTTCTGAAAACTTAAGTTTAAATTTTATGTGCAATTTAGCATTTGCTATTGTAGTGAAAAAAGCAGCCTTAACAGATGGACAGTAACATAAACGGATAATAAGTGACAAAAAATAATTTTCTTCGGGTAATATAAATAAAAAATGTGGATTAGGACTTCGAGTTCATCGAGAATAAATAGGAGACGAGGTACTGGCAGAAGTAAAGCTGTGAGTACCGGGCGTGAGTCGTGCTTCGGTAGCTCAGATGGTAGAGCACTTGCCCGCGAAAGGCAAAGGTCCCGAGTTCGAGTCTCGGTCGGGCACACAGTTTTAATCTGCCAGGAAGTTTCAAAATATTAGATGTTTGCCGATGACATTGTACTTTTGTCATAGACAGCAAAGGACTGGAAGAGCAACTGAACAGTATGAACACTGTCCTGAAAGGAGGATAAAAGATGAACATCGACAAAGCAAACAAAAGGGTAATGTAAAGTATCCGAATTAAATCAAATTATGCTAAGGGAATTAAGGGGCTCCGGAAAGGCTCAAAATCATGAAAAGTTCAATTTTGACTTTTTTGCGTTTTCTGAATCTGCAGACTATTACCTTTTAATAGATATATAATTTATTCAATTCCGAAGACTACAACTATTTTTAAATTTTTTTTGAAATGTGTTCTACATGGGCGTGACCCACTGTGGCGCTGTTTAACTGCTGTCAAATGGTGTTATTATTAACGTCCGTGTTCATCAGGTACATTTTAGTGATGTGAGATAAAGTATGTGTTGTGGCTAACCTGTGATGGTTCAATATATATCGCTGGTGTGATTGTCGATTGTTTCATGTTTATTTACTCTGTCGTTATCTCGAAAATATTCGTAATTAATTCTGTTTCTTGAGTCTCTGTTTTGTTGAAGTATAATAATGAGTAAAAGTAAAGTTATTAGAAATCCTCTGAAGGCTTTTAAGAAAAGGAGAAATGTTGGAAAGCCAAAGGTATGTGTTATTACTGTAAACAAAAAAGACGATGAAAATCCCCAACACAGCTTGTGTCCCAAAGAAGAAGACAGTTGGTGGAAATCTAACAAAGGATTGCTAACTGGTGAAGTGTACACTCATAATCATAAGCATAGTCTGCCTCATGCAATAATGGAGGTGATAAAACCTATTTTCAGAGACTTAGCAGCACCTGAACTGTTGAAAAAGTGTATTCACGGAAAAACTCAAAACCCCAATGAAAGTGTAAATAGGGTTATATGGTCGAGAATCCCCAAGACTGTATTTGTTGGAATAGAAACACTTCACTTTGGTGTGTATGATGCTGTTGCGACTTTCAATTATGGCAACATTGTAAGGTGCAAGGTATTTAGAAATATGGGAATGAAGATAGGTTCTAACATGGTACGAGCGATGCTTGCTTTAGACAAGGAACGCCTTCGGGCTGCAGACAGGACTGTAAAGAGTCTAGAAATACAAGCAAGAGTAAACAGGAGGAGGAACAAGAGGAAGCTGGAGGAGGAGTTTGCAGAGGATGAAGATAATCCATCCTATGGACCTGGAATGCACTAAAAAGTTAATCCAATCTATGTCGCTCGATTCCCAAAACTTTTATTTTCTCATACTAATTACATGTTTTCTAAGGATCTTCCATACATATTTGTTTCAAACTTTCAGTAAATGTTACACAGTACCTTCTGCATAATTTAACACAGCCTTTTTCCAAAAAACTGTGTATTTTTGAATATATAAATAAAAAATTGCAAAAAAATGTTGCGAATTTTCATTACAATTGAAAAAATCATCTTTAATAATTGAACTAAAATTTTGTAAAATCCCTGTGTTAAGTTGTAGCCCATATTCCAATAAATAATCTGTAAAAAGTTCAACTTCCTACCTCAAATACTTTGTGAGGAAAGATGTAATTTATAAGCGTTATTTTAACATTGCAAGTAGAGGGCGTTCCGGAGCCCCTTAAATAAGCAAACGAGTCACTTAAGATAGATGATTTTTTTTTTCTATTTGGGTGGAAAAGTAACCACTGATGGCCGAAGCAGAGAATATTGAATTTATAATAGCAAGAAAGCGTTTCTGCAGAAGACAAATTTATTGATATCGAATATAGATTTAAGTCTTTTCTGAAGTTACTAACCTGGAGTGTAGCCATGTATGGAACTGAAACATGCACAATAAGTAGTTTAGATAAAAATATAAACTTTTGGAATGTGGCGCTAAAGACGAATGTTCAAGATAAGATGTGTTGATCGCTTAACCAATGGGGATGTACTGAACAGAAATAGGGTGACAAGACATTTGACAGATAGAAAAACGGACAACAGAATAATTCTGTAGTCTTCCGTGCCAACCAACTGAGGCACGATCCGCTAGTAAGATCTATAAAATTTTGAAACAGTTATGTGTCATCTGTAGCCTGTTCAATAATACATTTAATTTGTTTCACCTGTAAGCTGTTCATAAACATCTAATATGTTATGAACAGCTTACCGGTGACGCAAATACCTTTTGCAGCAACTTTTTTTTTAAATATTTTAATATCTGTTCATTATTTAGTGATCTCTTCGTTTTTTCGGCATTCTCTTAGGATTTCATGTTTACATTCACAAAGAATCCACTTGCAGTAGCTCTGTTTACCTTTGGGATGTGGTTCTCAGGAACATACACGAGTCGTGGACGCATGTATCTGTTATTGTGGCGTTGCCAGTATCTAGGAAAACATACAGAATTTAATTTTAATCTATTTTACCACTTGGCGGTAATGTGGAAGCACATCTTACGAGGACATGCCTACAAGGGAAACAGACACGTAACTTTATATTATTTTTCTTCTCGTTTATGTTTTTACATTGGTCACTTTGAGAAATGCTTGTGAGGTTATTCTGAGATTAAGGCTTATCTTCGAAACGCTTAATTTTACGTCGTAAATAGATGGTTGAGCCGACATTTTGACATTGGCCCTAAGATGTGTAAGGAACACAATAAATTACAAAATAATTAAAAGGTAGCCATTTCATCTGCACTGCCTGACAAAATGGTGAAGCACACACAAGGGGAGGAGGAAAGACACACAACTATGCTGGCTGACAGAGCTCGTGATGTTACTTCAATGATTGAAGGCTCAAATGACTCTGAGCACCATTAGATGTAACAGCTGAGGTCACCTAAAACTTAGAACCACTTAAACTTAACTAACCCAAGGACATCACACACATCTATGCCCGAGGCAGCATTCGAACCTGCGACCGTAGCCGTCGAGCGGTTCCAGACTGAAGCGCCTAGAACCGCTTGGCTACACCGGCCGGCACAATCATTAAACATTTAGTCAAAGTTACAAAGTATAAGTCCTCTTAATAGTATCACGTTGTACCCTCTCTGGCCTAGATGCAAGCACTAATGTGTCATAAAGCCATTGTAATCTCTCATGATGTTTGCTGTCTACAACTACTGTAACAGGTGCTTGATATCCAGGCTACTGGCACCGAGATGGACTTTACATACGAGGTGGCCCCACACATGTTCTATCGGGCCATATCTGAGGATCCTGCTAGACTTGGGTTTGCATCATCTCTTCGCAGACGGCTCATACAGACACGGCCATGTGTGGACGAGTATCGTTTTGTTGAAAAATGGAACTACGATATGTGTCCGCTTCCGTCAGATCTGACAACTACAATAAAAAGTTACGAAGCTTTTCATCCATCTACGAATAAGAAATTTTATTTATTAGCTATTACATATAAAAATGGTTTTTAGTGTAGCTGTTTCAAGTTATGTTGTTGTTTCTTGTTGTTGTCTTCAGTCCTGAGACTGGTTTGATGCAGTTCTCCATGCTACTCTATCCTGTGCAAGCTTCTTCATCTCCCAGTACTTACTGCAACCTAAATCCTTCTGAATCTGTTTAGTGTATTCATCTCTTGGTCTTCCTCTACGATTTTTACTCTCTACGCTGCCCTCCAATTCTAAATTTGTGATCCCTTGATGCCTCAGAACATGTCCTACCAACCCGTCCTTTCCTCTTGTCAAGTTGTGCCACAAACTCCTCTTCTCCCCAATTCTATTCAATACCTCCTCATTAGTTATGTGATTTACCCATCTAATCTTCAGCATTATTCTGTAGCACCACATTTTGAAAGCTTCTATTCTCTTCTTGTTCAAACTATTTATCGTCCATGTTTCACTTCCATACATGGCTACACTCCATACAAATACTTTCAGAAACGACTTCCTTACACTTAAATCTATACTCGATGTTAACAAATTTCTCTTCTTCAGATACGCTTTCCTTGACATTGCCGGTCTACATTTTATATCCTCTCTACTTCGACCAACATTAGTTATTTTGCTCCCCAAATAGCAAAACTCCTTCCCAACCGCTGCTTCCCTTTCATGCCCCTCGACTGCCATCTGCTTTCTGTACAAATTGTAAATAGCCTTTCGCTCCCTGTATTTTACCCCAGCCACGTTTAGAATTTCAAAGAGAGTAATCCAGTCCACATTGTCAAAAGTTTTCCGTAAGTCTACAAATGCTAGAAATATAGGTTTTCCTTTTCTCAATCTATTTTCTAAGATAAGTCGTAGAGTCAGTATTGCCTCACGTGTTCCAACATTTCTGCGGAATCCAAACTGATCATCCCCGAGGTCGGCTTCTACCAGTTTTTCCATTCGTCTGTAAAGAATTCGCGTTAGTATTTTGCAGCTGTGACTTATTAAACTGATAGTTCGCCGGCCGAAGTGGCCGTGCGGTTAAAGGCGCTGCAGTCTGGAACCGCAAGACCGCTACGGTCGCAGGTTCGAATCCTGCCTCCGGCATGGATGTTTGTGATGTCCTTAGGTTAGTTAGGTTTAACTAGTTCTAAGTTCTATGGGACTAATGACCTCAGAAGTTGAGTCCCATAGTGCTCAGAGCCATTTGAACTGATAGTTCGGTAATTTTCACATCTGTCAACACCTGCTTTATTATATTCTTCATGAAGTCTGAGGGAATTTCGCCTGTCTCATACATCTTGCTCACCAGAAGGTAGAGTTTTGTCAGGACTGGCTCTCCCAAGGCCGTCAGTAGTCCCAATGGAATGTTGTCTACTCCCGGGGCCTTGTTTCGACTCAGGTCTTTTAGTGCTCTGTCAAACTCTTCACGCAGTATCGTATCTCCTATTTCATCTTCATCTACATCCTCTTCCATTTCCATAATATTGTCCTCAAGAACACCGCCCTTGTATAGACCCTCTATATACTCCTTCCACCTTTCTGCTTTCCCTTCTTTGCTTAGAACTGGGTTTCCATCTGAGCTCTTGATATTCATACAAGTGGCTCTCTTTTCTCCAAAAGTCTCTTTAATTTTCCTGTAGGCAGTATCTATGTTACCCCTACTGAGATAAGCCTCTACATCCTTACATTTGTCCTCTAGCCATCCCTGCTTAGCCATTTTGCACTTCCTGTCGATCTCATTTTTGAGACGTTTGTATTCCCTTTTGCCTGCTTCATTTACTGCATTTTTATATTTTCTCCTTTCATTAAATAAATTCAATATTTCTTCTGTTTCCCAGGATTTCTACTAGCCCTCGTCTTTTTACCTACTTCATCCTCTGCTGCCTTCACTACTTCATCCCTCAGAGCTACCCATTCTGCTTCTACTCACGGTACACATTCTCCTTTAACGTACCCCACAGAAAGAAGTCCAGAGGTGAAAGATCAGGAGAACGGGCTGGCCAATTTATGCGTCCTCCACGTCCTATGAAACGCCCGTCGAACATGTATCTCTTCCTAATACCGTTCCTGCTCGGGGATTCTAAGGATTTCTTGAAATTCATATTTTCACATGATTATTTCGGTCACATAGAAGCGTATTTTCATCTTGATTCGCCTTGCTCTTAGTATGAGTAGAATTAGTCCCGTTTCACGTACTCCTGTACAAGGGTCTAGATTCCTTTCCATTTTTGAAATTCTTATTTTCCATGATTTTTATCATCCTAAAGTTCGCTATGAAATTTTGAAATCTACATACTGTCTACAAAAATATAAAACCTTTTATTAAAATTTTTTGTTTCCTTTAGTGGTAGGTGTTTAGGGGGGGAGGGGGGTACATGGCACTTATCTTTAACCCACACCTGTTTCTACTGCGCCTCAAATACAGTGTGAGTCACCTAACGTTACCGCTGGATATATTTCGTAAACCACATCAAATACTGACGAACCGATTCCACAGACGGATCGTGAGGAGAGGGGCTAGTGTAATTGTTTAATACAAACCATACAAAAATGCACGGAAGTATGTTTTTTAACACAAACCTAGGTTTTTTTAAATGGAACCACGTTCGTTTTGTTAGCACATCTGAACATATAAACAAATACGTAATCAGTGCCGTTTGTTGCATTGTAAAATATTAATTACATCCGGAGATATTGTAACCTAAAGTTGACGCTTGACAGGATGTTCGACGGGCGTTTCATAGGACGTGGAGGACGCATAAATTGGCGAGCCCATTCTCCTGATCTTACACCTCTGGACTTCTTTCTGTGGGGTACGTTAAAGGAGAATGTGTACCGTGATGTACCTACAACCCCAGAGGATATGAAACAACGTATTGTGGCAGCCTGCCGTGACGTTACACCAGATGTACTGCGGCGTGTACGACATTCATTACGCCAGAGATTGCAATTGTGTGCAGCAAATGATGGTCACCACATTGAACATGTATTGGCCTGACATGTCGGGACACACTCCATTCCACTCCGTAATTGAAAACGGAAACCACGTGTGTACGTGTACCTCACCCCTCATGGTAATTTACATGTGCGTCAGTGATAAAGACCAATAAAATGGTGTTAGCATGTGGACGTAATGTGCTGTTCCAGTCTCTTCTGTACCTAAGGTCCATCACCGTTCCCTTTGGATCCCTACGTAATTCGGTGCTCTCCGATACACACGATCGAACAGCGGAGGAGTGGTACTCAAGCGTCAACTTTAGGTTACAATATCTCCGGATGTAATTAACATTTTACAATGCAACAAACGGCACTGATTACGTATTTGTTTATATGTTCAGATGTGCTAGCAAAGCTAACGGGGTTCCATTAAAAAAAACGTAGGTTTGTGTTAAAAAGCATACTTCCGTGTATTTTTTTATGGTTTGTATTAACCAATTACACTAGCCCCTCTCCTCACGTTCGGTCTGTGGAATCGATTCGTCAGTATTTGATGTGGTTTACGAAATATATCCAGCGGTAATGTTAGGTGACTCACCCTGTCTAATTTCCCTTTGTCTATTATCTCTTCGTATCTGGTCTCCTGTATACTACATCAGTAATAGTTACATCTGAGATAACGGAATGCTCATACCCTTCGTATCGCATTCATCCTGTCCTCCGATTGATTGATGTTCGAAAAAGAAGTTGAGACGAAGAGGAAAAGGAAGAGGAAGAAGGACTAGGAGGATCTATAAGGTTGACGCGGCGCAGCTTCAAAACTCGGTGTGCGTTCTCCCATTCCTCCCTCTTGCCCATGTTCTCTCCATGATGCCCTGTCTTCAAAGGAAGTGAAAGGACGCGAGCTCTGAAGTAGGGGTGGCTGGTATCCGATGTAAACACGGCAATAACTCTCACTGTCGCCGGGCTATAACCGGCAACTTAACGGCGCCAATGGCCGAGAAACCGACAGCAACTCCCGGAGAAATGTTTTCTACTGGGAAGATATCCTGCTCGTGCGGCAAATTATGCTAATATGTTAAAGTTCTGATTGTTAACAGGCAGCGGGGACGAGGGGAAGTTAACGTTGTAAAAATTCATTTTTAATTATCGTTGCGCATATTAAAAAATTGATTTTTACTGTAAAGAACCTAGTTGCATTCTTTTTACTTTAATACCATCACAATTAGTTTGTCTATTTTAAAAGTTTCTGCTCTGTTGTGGGGCAAGCTGAAAGTTACGATAGAAGTTTAATATACACACATAAAAAAAAAGTTTTGCATCGCCCCGGTTCCCAGAACTTCTGTAGATAGACGTTGACTGTGGATATTGTATCACAGACACAGTATCTTTGACTGTTCAGAAATGTCACTAAACCTGCCAAAGATGTAAACAACCATGGATGAGCAACGCCTATTAGACGGAGAGAGTCCGACAGCCGATGAGTTCCAGTCATTCCACCAGGAAGGAAGCACACACCTCGTGTTGTCTGTAGTTCAACAATGCCTAGACGGTCAATACCGCGGTTCGATCGCGACCGCATTGCTACTTTGTGCCAGGAAGGGCTCTCAACGAGGGAAGTGTCCAGGCGTCTTGGATTGACCCAAAGCGATGTTGTTAGGACATGGAGGAGATACAGAGAGACAGGAATTGTCGATGACACGCCTCGCTCAAGCTGCCCAAGGGATGACCGCTACCGACGGATTATGGCTCGGAGGAACCCTCACAGCATCGAAACCATGTTGAATAATGTTTTCGTGCAGGCACAGGACGTCATGTTATAACTCAAACTGTGCGCAATAGGCTGAATGATGGCCAACTTCACTCCCGACGTCCATCGCGAGGTCCATCTTTGCAACCACGACACTATCCAGCGTGGTACGTATGGGCCCAACAACATGCCGAACGGACCACTCAGGATTGGTATCATGTTCTCTTCACCAATGAGTGTCGCTTATGCCTTCAACCAGACAATCGTCAGAGACGTGTTTGGAGACAACCCTGTCAGACCGAACGCCTTCGACACACTGTCCAGCGAGTGCAGCAAGGTGAAGGTTTCCTGCTGATTTGGAGTGGCATTATGTGGGCCGACTTACGCCCCTGGTGGTTATGGAAGGTGCCCTAACGGCTGTACGATACGTGAATGCCATCCTCTGACCGATAGTGCAACCATATCGTCAGCATGTTGGTGAGGCATTCGTTTTCATGGACGACACTTCGCGCCCCCATCGTGTACATTTTATGAATGGCTTCCTTCAGGATAACGACATCGCCCGACTAGAGCGACCAACATGTTCTCCAGACATGAACCATGTCGAAAATGCCAGGGATAGATTGAAAAGAGCTGTTTATGGACGACGTGACCCACCATCCACACTGAGGGATCTACGCCGAATCGCCGTTGAGGAGTGGGACAATCTGGACCAACAGTGCCTAGATGAACTTGTGGATATTATGCCACGACGAATACAGCCATGCATCAATGCAAGAGGTCGTGCTACTGGGTATTAGAGGCACCGGTGTGTACAGCTATCTGGATCACCACCTCTGAAGGTCTCGCTGTGTGATGGTACAGCATGCAATGCGGGGTTTTAATGATCAATAAAAAGGGCGGAAATGATGTTTACGTTGATCTGTATCTCAATTCTTTGTACATTTTCCGGAACTCTTGGAACCGAGGTGATGCAAAACTTTTTTTGATGTGTGTTCATTATGATTCCAAATGAGAGGGACAATAAGGAAGTAGTACTGTGACTACAGTAATGACCGTATTTAAGAAACACGCATACAGGCTAAAAGGCTAACACTCACAGTTTCTATGCTATGGACGTTCGGAGATGTTCGACGTGGGCTCCCTTCGTGACACGCAAATGTCTCTCCGAAAGCGCCTTTCCTGTCTGACCTCCTCCACCGTAGCCCAATCGGTCGAGTTAACCGCCCCGACTATCCGGTGCCTTAGCTGTTTTAAGTCCTGCGTAAATAGGGTACGTGAAACATGTCCTTTAGAAGTCCACAAAAGAAAAAAAAACATTGGTATAAGACCAGGCGACCTAGGAGCTACAACATGAAGAGCACATCATTCGACCAATCCAGCGCTGTGGAAGGTTGTACGCTGATGACTGTGACAGTTTCACTTCTCTGTTGGCACCTCGCGTGGATTTTCTGGGGCTCCTTTCGTAGATCGTATGAATGTTTTTCACCACTTCATTCTCGACGGATGGCCATCTTGTAGTTTTCCTCTGGCATATGCATCCATACTGCTTGAATTTCTATGCCCATCTATCAATGTCGTGACAGTATAGAGCCACTGATCAGAAAATTTCTTTGAACACGATCATTGACGATGTTTTCACGTATTCTGTGACACAATACGCCTTTTTATTCTGTGACACCTCTCGTTTTTCCTATTGCGGATGCCACCATTTTTAATACCAACGCCAGCGATGGACAAGAATGGCGACTTTTCATTGTTTCATTGTTGTCAACCTAAACTGTGAGAATTAACATTTCAGTCTATACAGTACATGTATTTCTGAAACAAAGTCATTACTACAGTCACAGCAATACCTCCGTTTTGATCTGTTCATTTAGAATCGCCATATATTTTTATTCTTTGTTCTGGCGTAACCACAGGCAGAGCATTAGGACAGTATATGGACAGGCCCAGCAGAGAACGCTACGATAGCAGTTATTAGTGATCCACAAACTGTGCGTCAAACATGCATGAACTTTGTATACAGCAACGGACTCGGATTTACGTGGCACGTTAACCGTCGCTTGCGACACCATTGTAAATTCCAAGTTAAGTATTGTCAATCTTCCTACTTGTAATAAATACTATTAATGTTATTTGCTTGAATTGTTGTATAACATTTCGAGAACGCAGCTTCCTTTATGCACACTATAAGAGACGAGTGACCAGGACCCCACATTCTTGGGAAAAATAACAGTACACCATTTAATTGAACAGTGTTATGCATTTCTTACAGAACTTTAATGAATGAATTATTATATATGAAATTAATATGACTCTAAATAAGTTTTTTTTATCAATAGAGATCATACACAAATATTTATACTGTAAATTTTTAGCTATCCCCATTCTAAAGAATCTTCCTGTAGAGGGCAAGCGTATATAGCTTGATATGAAGGGCACTGCACTATACTTTCCTTGGAAGTTTTTACTTGTTGTTCTAAATGTTCTTCTTCCACCTTGAGTGCTTTCTTATCAACCAACATCAGTTTTATAGGGGAGCTTATTAAAACACACTTAGGGATCTCTGATTTTCGGTTTTTTCACGCATGGCCTTTCTTTAGGCAATGGTTTAAAATCTAAACTACTTCCGCAACGTTTTGGGTTAATGTGAGCACCATTTTTTACAGATCTAGGTTCTTTATTTTGCTGCGCTTAACATTTATCAGAGGATCAATCACGGTTTTTTTGTCTCTTGGCGATGATAGTGAGTAACTGTGTGTTCTCCTGCGTAGTAGGTCATACGCTAATTGCCCGGACCTTCTTTCACATCTGGCCAACTATCCGTTTCCCGCCCCCCTCCACCCCCCTACACACTCCCCACTTTTGTCCATACACACCGACTATGGTGATCCGAATAGTGCAGACTCGCAATTCACCGCTGAACACAATGCTTATCGGCCGCGGCACCATTCCAACCCATCCGTTTGTTTTGTGGTGTTAATGGAAGCCTACGCATGGGACTGTAATTCCTTAGTCGGGCTGCGGGATATAACAGGTTCGTTACTTGTTCTCACATGGCAGACGCAGATGTGAAAAGTTTGTGGTAATCAGACTTGGCTGACCGGGACCTTCATAAATATGCCTCTCCTCACGTTCCTATAAAGTCCAACAATAGGAAAGTGCGACATCTCAACGCCCAACAGATCTGGATACTGCTCGATAAGACCAGAGGACCGAAAATGATGCCCTTTCAAACTGTCAGGTGCTGATAACGCAGTCTCATACCAGTACGCGCAGTGATCACTCAACATCTGACGCTGTTCACGAGCATTGTATGACTTACCAGGCTTCGAAACACCACTACACATGAACAGAACTAATATACTCGGTCACGAGAGAATTGCAACGCCAATCATCTACGTAGCCACCGAATATGTGTATATGTTACATTGGCAATGGAGTGTATCTTCTGATTGCGCCACATTTTCTGTCGGCTAGTGTATCTAGTATACTTTTTAAATCATCCGGAAAGTTGTTGGACAGATTTATTCCAGTTCAGCGGATCTCCTGATCTCATAAGCCGGTGTCGTACCTTTCTAAACGAGAATACGACTCGTATACTTGAGGTTTCTCGATTCGATTTGGAGGGTAGCCTCTCGGATACTTTGTAAGGATACACCTTACTGCACGGTCTTTTCGCAGCCCGCATGCGCAGTTTTTGAGCGCCGTGTGGCACTACCGCACGGCAAAGACGTTACCGTCCACTAAAACCGTGCGTATATGTGCACGCAAATACATTTGAACACGTTGACTTTACTGTTAAGGTAGTAGGAGAGCCATTTTAAAAGGTGGAGCCAAGTACAGGAAATTTTGTAGCCAACGATTTCGGGTAATATCGGTAGTACTTTAGTTTTACGTCGTTATACGTTATTGCACCAATTAAAAATGTCATAAACATACGTTATACCGCGCGGGGTAGCCGCGCGATGTAGGGCGCCTTGCCACGCTTCGTACGGCTCGGAAAAATGAGCGGGAATGTGTCGTCGTCCTATTGACTGTTTACAATTGGTTCAAATGGCTCTGAGCACTACGGGACTTAACATCTGAGGTCATCAGTCCTCCAGAACTTAGAACTACTTAAACCTAACTAACCTAAGGACATCACACACATACATGCCCGAAGCAGGATTCGCACCTGCGACCGTAGCAGTCTCACGGTCCCGGACTGAAGCGCCCAGAACCGCACGGCCACCGCGGCCAGCGTTTACAGTTGTCACGGACTGATACATGTCGGCTTGAGAGTGGAATGACACCACAGCTCAGGGAAAGTATGCACCAGTGCAGTCTTCACAAGATTGGATTTTATCATGCTGAGAAATTGGAAGGACTGATGTGTTTTGCTTGATAAAGCTTCCTAAAGCGAAGATCGCATAAATATTTCTTTATATACAAACAACTGGTTTCAACTGACATCCCTGTCATCTTCAGGTCATCAACGATTTATGTTATAAAATGCGTTCATTTTGAGTTGGACGTCACGCTAATTCCTCATGTACTACATTTTTTATCTACATGACAGCTTTATAACATAAATTGTTGAAGACCTGAAGATGACAGCAAAGTCTGTCGAAACCAGTTGTTCGTAAATAACGAAACATTTATGCGATTGTGGGCTTAGAAAATTTTTACCATACACAATCTTTCGCGGGACAAAAGTCGGAAAGCGCACTTTTTTCCTGTTCTGACGATGTTTTGAAGCGAGTTGTCCCATTGTGCGTTGACTAGCCCTAACGCCGGCCGCTGTGGCCGAGCGGTTCTAGGCGCTTCAGTCTGGAACCGCGCGACCGCTACGGTCGTAGGTTCGAATCCTGCCTCGGGCACGGATGTGTGTAATGTCCTTAGCTTAGTTAGGTTTAAGTAGTTCTAAGTTCAAGGGGACTGATGACCTCAGATGTTAAGTCCCATAGTGCTCAGAGCCATTTGAACCATTAAACTAGTCCTAACAGACCTAAGTGAAGTTTTCGAAACTGAGGAATCAAAAAAGTTGTAATGTTGATGCATTAAGTTGTTCTTAAAGCGGTGCTGATATTCAAGATGATAAAAGCCGGTTAAAAGCTGTGAGCTATCTGGGGAAGTTGTCCTTGTATTACTGAGCAACTGTTTCACCAGGTATCCAGTTTAGTTTACCAAACTGCCAACCAGGCTAACATTAATTATAATCTTTTAATAGTCATGTTACGACAACCGGTGATTTATATACAAGAAAGTTTAAATAAAAAGAAATAAATCCGTTTATATTTGCACATTTATTTTAACATTGATCATTGTTCCGTTTAAATTTCAGCATATTAGACTCCATTCATAACTAAACTGGTGCCTAATTTAGGACTGTGAAAATGGGAGTTTGTAATCTTACGGAACACATCAAATATGGAGCCAAGATTGGGAGACTGCATACAACACTGCATTCATAAAATAACACACGAGAAACGTTGAAACATATGCAAGAGGAAATTAACCACAACCAACCGATTCAATTTTCACCCAAAGAAGTTACGGTCATAGCACGATCCTGTCCGTCATGAAATTACCACACACTGCTATACTAAGTTCGTACTAACTCTCTGTGAAATCTTCCCGAAAAGAATAGCTGAGGGCTACTTTGATGATTGAACCACATGCTTCACGTGGTCAACTTGGTTTACACAAAGAGTGAAACCCCACAATAATTTTGATAATTAAAATAAATTACACTGAAAAGAAAAACCTCGAACTGGTTACTATCGTCATACTATTAACCTGATGGGTCAAACAATTATATAAGCACATGGTACTGGTTTCACAAAGTGCCCCCCACGTGGGTTGAACATAAAGAGAAGTTGCTATATTGAAAAATATTGTTAAGACGAGACGTTATAATCTCACAAACATTCGCATTTAAGATTGATGATCTTAGTTAGAGTTACAGATCATCAACACATGCTTCCACTAAGCAACTACTGGAAGATATTCTGAACTTCACACTCGAATTACACTGCGTTGCAATTTAAGATAACATTAGATATTTTAGATCTAAACCTGAAATAAAGGTGATTAAATTTTCAGTTAGGCTGAACTTAAGAAATCCATTGTCCTACGGACTTAGTAGAGACGCGCTTAGCCTGAGATCTTACCACTTCAGGCGCTCGCCATTGACAGACTGCCGTGGGCCCCTACCAAGGGTGCTTCACAGATACAAGCGGAAGTGACCAGAGAGGCAGCTTCCTATACCAACATGACAAGGGACGGACAGGACCATACTAAGAATAGAAACATCTTTGGTTTTAGAAAGCGTAGCTACCTGTTCCGACGTTGGTCCTACTGTTCTCTAGCAGATCGGCTTGTCTGCTACCATCGAGTATGCAACTAGATATACATTTACTCATTCATCCTTTCACACAGAAGGGAAGGGGGATGACAGGATCTTATCATATACAGTACATAAAAGAAAGCGGATGTAGGTTCCTTATGAGACTGTATGACATGAATTACATATCAACTGTATTTTAAAGTGTAGTTGTGTGGCAGATCGTTCTTGATTATGTGTAAAAGTAACACGTTCCACTGCTCAGTCTCCTCCCAGATAGAGTCAGAAACACCACAGTAAATTTAGAAGTGGAATGTATGCCGTAAATGGCAAGAGATTTAAGAAATTAACATGAAAGGAATCCAACAGAGACCTTTCAAAGTGAAAGACTGCATTCGACTAATGCGACATACGCTGTACTGCATTCGAGCATTACCGGACTCACACACACAGGTCCCCCGCATTGATCGCCATTTCCTGACTTCGACTGCCCACCCTGTGTCGCCGGCAGCAGCAGAAATGGCGCCTTGGACTTTGCCGGCAGCCAGCGGCGCGGCCACCTCGCGGCACAATGATTAGTGAGTCAGGCTGTTGTGTAACTGGGAACGCCTCATTAATCACCGCCGTTAAAGAGAATATTAAAGCCATTTATCATGCGAGCGGGCTGCCGCTGCCTTACTTAAGTGGCGGCCGCAGCGGCCGGGCGAACCGCCGTCTTCCTGGGCCGCATTGCGCCCTCTCCGTGGGGACACAACGGGCAGCGTGAGTTGAGAGACACCACGCGGCGCTGAAGTGCGGTCGCGGTGAAGCGGAAACAGCGCTTCAGCCTCTCCTGGTTATTCAGCACTTTATTTCCCTCGTTTAACATCTTTTCTTTTTTTAATCGTCTGTCGCAAAACACCCCTTTCGGTACACGTCTTGCTACGCCGTTCCCTAGGTGCTGCGGACGTGTAGAAGCGCGCTGGTTTGCTTTCCCCTTCAGTGCTATGGACGTCTGTATGCGTCCTGAACTGGCTGCCTCTCACTGCTGCGGACAAGTTGCTTCCGTACCTCCGTGAATGAAAGCGTTTCGAGTATTTATCACACAAAATACGGGTGACAATTATTGAACCGTATGAAAACAGACGTAAATTAGTTACAAACTACGGTGTGCACACACTTTATTCAATATATAAACGTCACCATAGACATTCGGATTTAGACATGTTAGATGTGCCTGCCATCACTGGCGATGATATGGGGCAGAAGAATAGCGAAATTCTGCATGACCTGCTGAAGTGTCGGAGCATCGATGCTGTCGGAGGTCTCCTGAATAGCTGTTTTCAGCTCATCAATGTTTATGAGTTATTGTTACACACCTTGCTTTAATATAGCCCCACAAAAAGGAGTCTCATATATTCAGATCCGGAGAATATGGCGGCCGATCGAGGCCCATGCCAGTTCCCTCTGGGTATCCCAGACCCAGAATGCGGTCCCCTAAGTGCTCCTACAGGACATCAAACACTCTACTGCTTCGATAGGGTCGAGCTCTGTATTGGAAGAAACACATCTTGTCGAAATCAGGGTCACTTTGGATAATAGGAATGAAACCATCTTCCAAAATTTTCACGTACCGTTCGGTAGTCAACGTGCCATCAAGGAATATACATAGTATTCCGTAACTGGACTTTGCATACCACAGAGTCACCCGCTGAGAGTGAAGAGACTTGTCAATCGCGAGGTGCGCATTCTCAGCAACCAAATGCGGCAAATTTTGGTTATTGGCGAACCCATCCACATAAAGGTGGACTTCGACGCTAAACCAAACCAAACCATACTAATTCCCTTAATGCCCCGATACAAACCGTGCACTTTGAACGCCCTAACGCAAACCGTTCAGAATTTATGATGATTTTTTTCGTACAGTTCAATAACTGTCACACTATATGTGCCACATTGCGTGCTGTCATTTACAAAAAACTCGTTTCGATATCTTGAATTGTATATGAGATATGACTATTATTAGGGCCACATGATTTGAGATACACAGGAAAGTGAACGGGTGCGTTGCTCGCGATCGTCCGCCGAATACAGAGCCGAATAACTCGGGAACAACAGGAGATACCGTTCTGCTCTCAGTTTTAAATAAAATTCCGATATCTTATCTACATTTCATTCTCTGCATTGACTGAGCTAAAATCAATCATACGCAAAGTTTACACAACGCGTTTTTACATCTGCAAAATGTTTAAAATTTCGCGCAGTGTTTTAGGTCATTTGATCATCGCACTAAATAAAGAAATTCAGTTCTATATCGTGTGCAGATATCAGGCTGTAAGATGTGCTAAAATCAAACTTTTTCACATGATAGTTTCCGAAAAAATCAGATGATAAATATTTCATATCGGCCGGAATGTCGTCTCCCCGCTCAGGCACCAAATTTTAGCGAGCAGTACAGCCATAAGAAATGACGTCTCAGCTCGGAATGTAAAGAACACATTCGTAGCAACTGAAGGATTACATTATGCAGAGAGCACATTCGTAGGAGCGAAAGGGTTACATTTGCTGTACCCTTTGCAAATGTCCTCAAGGAAGTTTCTGTCAATTTTGTAGCAAATGATCTTGAAGTAGTAAAGTTATCCGCTTGTATTTACTGACAATACATTGCTTTTTAATTCATTTCTCTCGGTTTCGCTGAAAGACAAACGTAGTCGTTTCTTTCTTATTCCTAACACCCTCACGCTGCTTGGTGACCATCTTGTTATGTTATATGAGCTAATTTCACGACTCACGAACACTCTGATGAATAAGAACTTATCTGTTAAACTGCGATTAAACAATATTAGTAATAAGAAGTCCTTCTAGAATGTTGAAATAAACATCCTGGATCACGTTGATGGTGCTCTGAATTATGGGACCGTGCCGTGTTGCGAAAACCACCCGTAAACAACTCACAACCACCTCCGACCTCAACTACACCGACCACACACTTCGCGTTATCCGCCTCACTGGACTGACGGTGCACTCGGCGTGTTATATCATTTAAGCAGAGGCAGAATCGCTGCTTGTGAGAACATACTGGATGCCAGCAGTCAGCTGATGTTCAATTCCTATGTTTTGTAGTACATTTAGCAGCTTTCTATGGCACTACGTACAGTGGCAACCAGAAATTCCCTCCAAGTCGTCCTGTATCCTTGTAGAGTCATTCAATGACGACGCTTTCCAGTACACCACACAATTATCAACGACGATTCGCAGATTATTGTTGCTCACCTTATCCGTCATATTATATATGTATACAGCGTCAAGACCGGTGATTTCACACTTCCTTGGGGCACTTGGACGATATCTTTGTTTCCTAAGAACGTTCGCTGCTAGTCTTCATACGTTCCGACGTGCGTTTTAATCGATGTCTAATAGTTACTTTTACACTCAGGTGACAAAAGTCATGGGATACCTCGTAATATCATGTCCGACCTATTTTTGACCGACGTAGTGCAGCAACTCGACTTGACATGGATTTAACAAGTAGTTGGACTTACTGTCGTTGGAAATATTGAGCCATGCTTCCTCTATAGCCGTCCATATTTATGAAGGTGTTTTTGGGGTGGGATGTTGTGCATGAGCTGACCTCCGTCGGCTGTGTCCCATTAATGTTCGATGGATTCGAGTCGGGTGATATAGATGGTCAATTCATTCGCTCGAATTGTCCAGAAGTTTTTTTTTCAAACCAATCGCGAACAACTGTGGCCCACGACATCGCACACTGTAATCCATAAAAACTCCATCGTTATTTGGGAAGATGAAGACCACGAATGGCTGTAAGTGGACTCAAAACAGCCGAACACAATTATTTACAATTGATCGGCTCCATTCCATGGAAACACAGCAGGAGCCACCATTGGCTTGCACAGTATCTTGTTGACAACTTGGCTCGAAGGCTTCATGGGGTCTGTGCCACTCTCGAACCCTACCATTAGCTCTTTCGAACTGAAATCGGCACACATCTGACCAGGCCACGGGTTTCCAGTCGTGTAGGCTCCAACCGATATTGTCACAAATCCAGAAGAGGCGATTCCGGCGGTTTCCTGCTATTAGCAAAGTCACTAGCGTCGGTTGTGTGATGCCATAGCCCATTAACGACAAATCTCGCCGCACAGACCTAACGGATACTTTAGTCGAACGTCCTCATTGATTTCTGTGGTTATTTCACAGAGTGTTGCTTGGCTGTTAATACGAACAACTCCAGGCACACTCTGCTGTTCTCGGGCGTTAAGTGAAGGTTTTTAGCCACTGCGGTGCCCGTAGTGAGAGGTAATCCTTGAAATTCGGTAGTCTCGGAACGCTCTTGACACTGTGGATCGCGGAATATTGAATTTCGTAACAATTTCCGAAAAGAAATTTCCCATGAGTCTAGCTCCAAGAACCAATTCACGTTCAAAGTCGTACGGTCGTAATCACGTCTGAAACCTTATTACTTGAATCACCTGAGTAGAAATGGTAGTTCCGTCAATGCACTACCCTTTATGTCTTGTGTACGCGATACTACCGCCATCTGCATACGCGCATATCGCTAACCCATGGCTTTTGTAGTCTCAGTGTACAGGAGAGTTATCAGTGTTGCTACAGGTATTCGAGTTTGGTCTGCTCCAGTAGTCGGTTAGATGCGCTAATTTCTCTTCCATGGAAAGGTTTTGCCACAGACTTTATTTGTGCCAGAGATGGTCTCCGCCGGGACGCATAGAACTGACGACTATTTTATTGCCCCTAGGGGTAGCCGCTCGGTCTAGGGCGTGTTGTCACGGGCCGTGTGGCTCACCCCGTCGGAGGTTCGAGTACTCCCTCGGGCATGGGTGTGTGTGTGTGTTGTCCATAGCGTAAGTTAGTTTACGTTAGATTAAATAGTGTGAAGGCTTAGGGTCCGATGACCTCAGCAGTTTGGTCCCATAAGACCTTACCACAAATTCCCAATTTTTTACTATTTCATAGTGATGTAGCTATTAGTATGAATGTTATTAGATTCTTAAACAAAACTTTACGGCTTTTTCTGTGTTCGCAGGAAGCGAGGAGCAGAGAGAGAGAGAGAGAGAGAGAGAGAGAGAGAGAGAGAGAGAGAGAGAGAGGGGGGGGGGGGGGCAGGGGCAGAACTAATAAGAGATGCGGTAGGTTACACCGGTATGAACCATTAGCGGGGAAATAACCAAAGGTGAAGAATATTGGTCTGAGGTGATGGCAAATTCCTGACGTGTCTTGGCAGTGATTTACTGCCGCGAACCGCGGTTAATTTCCAGCAGGCCCGAGTACTCGGGAGCAACTTTTCCGGTGAAGTGCGCTTCGGCGTCTACCTGAGGAGATATATTACCCCACACAAAACTGTTTCAACCGGCGCTCCAGCGCCGCTGCGCGTGCTGAACTTTCGGGAGCTTCAGTAGACCTTTATAATTCTTAAAGCGAGTTACTCCCAAGGACGTAGATTAATTTATTAAGGCGGGCGGGGCGAGCAGGGTGTAGGGAGAGGTGCTAGGAATATGAGGAAGCGGACCCTGGGAGCGGGTGGAACACCCAGAGCAGTGTGTGAAACTTCCTGTCGGTAAGTAGGAGCTATGGGCAGCCGGCTGTGGCAGCGGAAGCCTGGCTGTGCTGGTTAACCATTAATCACAATGAGGCGACCCTGCTGCTGTGTGCGCCCCGGGCGGCTATCGGGCGGCGTAGGCCCCGCGCTCAACAGGCACAGCCCCACTCCCGTCACCATCACGTCCCACGGTCGCATATGACGTAGCCGCACTTGCAAAACAGTCTGCTAGCGACAATGTACAGCTCTCGAAACTAGTTCCCCCAACGCTGTTACGAACGGTTTTCGATAGGCACTGGCGAGACTGATTAATCCTCTTCTTTGGGTGCCAAGCTGAAAAGTGGACTATCTAAGGAATGATACATCAGGTTTAAATTTAAATCACTCGTGTTAACAGCACAGCAAACTCGAAAAAAAAAAAAACAGTACGGTCACGTCACTGCAGCTATTTTATTCATTGAATGTGATGCTGTGATGGCTGGTTATGTTACCTACGTGGGTCACTTCAAAAGAAATGCACACTAATTTTTTAAATCCATTTTTTATTCAACATGTTTGAAAGTTTTACATTGTGTAGACACATCTCTTAGGAACAATATTTTCATTTCACCACAAAATTTCCATCCCTCTCAACTGCCTTACGCCATCTTGGAATCAACGCCTGGATACTCGCACGGTAAAATTCTGGACCAATTGTTGGAACCACTGTTTGACAGCGTGCACAAGGGAGTCATCACCTTCAAACCTTGTTCCACACCGAGCGAGGTGGCGCAGTGGTTAGCACACTGGACTCGCATTCGGGAAGACGACGGTTCAATCCCGTCTCCGGCCATCCTGATTTAGGTTTTCCGTGATTTCCCTAAATCGCTTCAGGCAAATGCCGAGATGGTTCCTTTGAAAGGGCACGGCCGATTTCCTTCCCCATCCTTCCCTCACCCGCGCTTGCGCTCCGTCTCTAATGACCTCGTTGTCGACGGGACGTTAAACACTCATCTCCTCCTCCTCCTCGTCCTTGTTCCACGAAGAGAGTCTTTCAGTTTCCCAAAGAGATGATAGTCCCATGGAAACAGGTCAGGACTGTAAGGCGTTTTGTGATAGCTTACGTGGTTTTTTGACTGACATCTGGACCTGAATTGTCGTACAACAGCAAAACATCCTGCTTTTGCCGATGTGGTCGAACAAGACTCAGTCAGATGGTTCAAATAGCTCTGAGCACTATGGGACTCAACATCTGAGGTCATCAGTCCCCTAGAACTTAGAACTACTTAAACCTAACTAACCTAAGGACATCACACACATCCATGCCCGAGGCAGGATTCGAACCTGCGACCGTAGCAGTCACGCGGTTCGGGACTGCAGTGCCTAGAACCGCACGGCCACCGCGGCCGGCTACGACTCAGTCGAGCTTGAAGTTTCTTCATTGTCGTCACACATGCATCAGAATTTATGGTGGTTCCACTTGGCATGATGTCCACAGGCAAGAGTCCTTCGGAGTCGAAAAACACCGTAGCTATAACTTTTCCAGCTGAAGGTGTGGTTTGAATTTTTTTTTCTTGGGTGAATTTGCATGATGCCACTCCATTGATTACCTCTTCGTCTCTGGTGATTATTGATGGAGCCATGTTTCATCACTTGGCACAATTCTTCCAAAAAATTCATCTCTACCATTCTCGTACTGTTCCAAAAGTTCGCTGCATATCGTTTTTCTTGTTTCTTTGTGAGCCACCGTCAACATATTGGGAACGCACCTGGCACAAACCTTTTTTAACGCCAACACTTTCAGTATTCTGCAAACACTTCCTTCCCCTATCCCAACGTAGCGTGACAATTCGTGCACTGTGATGCGTCTGTCAGCAGTCACCAATTCGTTAACTCTCTGTACATTGTCTGGAGTGTGTGCAGTAGGCCTACGAGGCCTGCCACTGCGAGGACAATCCTCAATATTGGCGTGCCCGATTTCATCACGTAACCTGCTTGCCCACTGACTAACTGTACTGCAATCGACAGCAGCATCTCCATACACCGTTTTCAACTTCTTGTGGATGTTTCTCACTGTCTCGTTTTCACAGCACAGGAATTCTGTGACAGCACGTTGCTTCTGACGAACGTCAAGTGTAGCAGCCATCTTGAAGACATGCTGTGACGGCGCCACTCACGGGAACAAGTTGAACTAAGTTTGAAAACAAGCAGGAAGGATGTATCTACACACTGTCAACCTTTCACACATGCAGAATGAAAACTTTATTTCTACAAATAGAGTGTGTATTTCCTTTGGAGTGACCCTCTTGTATTACGAGGGCCGTTCAATAAGTAATGCAACATTTTTTTCCGAAAGGAGTTCGGTGTTATTCAGGAATCCAATACCATATATTATTTCCCGCTCTTTTGGCTACAAAACATTCAATGCGACAACCTCCCTTACTGGTAGAGCCTCTATGCCCACATCGTGCTTCTCTACTAGTCGACGTCGGAGACAACGTCTTGCTGCATCAATATCATCATCAATACGCTGCTTCCCGCTGTGTGTATCTTCCAATGGGCCAAACGGGAGTCGGAAGGTGCGAGATCCGGACTGTAGAATGAACGAGAAAGGACAGTCCAGTGAAGCTTTGTGAGGTCCTCTCGGGTGCAGCCTTGTGTGATGCGTTTTCATGGAGAACGAGGAGTTCGTTTGCATTTTATGACGACGAACACTCTGAAGTTGTTTCTTCATTTTCCTGAGGATAGCACAGTGTGCTTGAGAGGTGAGCGTTGCACCATAAAGGGAGGACATCAGAGAGAATAACTCTTTCAGCGTCTCAGAAGAATGTCTCATGTAGGTGCGGCCTTGTACTTTTTCTTCAGAGAAGAAGTGGTGTGGCACCACTACGTGCATTGCCGTTTGGTTTCCGGTTCGAAGTGATGAACCCATCTTTTATCGTCTGTGACTATGTTCCACAAAAAATTGTCGTGATCAGCATCGTTACGTGCAAGCAATTCTGCACAGATTGTCCATTGTCCTTCGTTGCTCTTAATGGCCTTCCGCCAAGCGGTGAGGAAACCAGCACGTTTTTGAGTACCCCAACGGGTGGACGAGTGTGTCAGCATTATTAACAGATACGTCGCACTGAGCAGAGAAGTGTTTGTGGTCCGTTCAACACGATGACCTCCCTTACTGGGAGGGCCTATACACTCTATTGGTCGACGCCGGAACCTAAGTCTTGCAGCATCAGTAACCTCCCCATCATCCACGTACTGCTTCCCGTGCACACTCTCGAATGAGAGTATTCTCACCTTTCAACATTGCAGGAGTCGCAGTTGCGTGTGGCCGGCCGCCGTGCGAGAGATCGGACGGGTTTGTGCGACCTTGTCGCTATTCGCTCAACGACTTACCGTGCTTTTGTTCACTGGCAGGTCTCCGTAGACATTCTGCAAGCGCCTATGAATATCTGCGATGCTCTGATTTTCCACTGCGGATGCCATTTTGAAGGCTACGCATAGCGCTACCACCTATCGAAAATTCATGAAACTACAGGTGCTGAAGTGGGAATATTCCACAATATCCTACAACAAATTTCGTACTTTTTAAAGGAAAATGGCCGAGAAAACATGAATTACATTATTATTGAACGTCCCTCGTATTAAACGACCAACCTGTTTCATGATTCAGGGTTCGCTACCAGTTGCTGGTTGCCTATAGAACAAAATTTTGATTTTCAATCTTTCCTGTAATTACTGATTGAATTTAATATGTTTTCATAATCTACTCATTAAGACGTACAATCGTACATTAAAGATTTAACACAGAAAGACAAATATTACAGATAGAAACTGGGTGTATGTTTTGATGCAGCGTGACTCCCAATGCGCAAATTAACCCGATTATATTCATCCAATATTTGAGAATGAAAGAACATAGCGGCTTCCAACAAACTTTAAACATAATTTCAAATCTTTTGTAAACTTTCTCTCGCCTGCGTGCTTGCGTCAAATGCCGGGAGTTAAAAAGAAAGAGGTGTCCAATATCTTGAGAGGTGTTAGTATTCAACAAAACAAAAAAGAAAAATTCCAGTATATGTTGGCTCTAAAATGCATACCTTAAAAGCTATACGCTCTTGTTCATCTCCGATACTACGAAAGAGATCTGTTCCATTGCAAGCTTACTGCGTTCTATGTTTTCAGGAAGGCAGTATGGACCAAAACAAGTAAAAAAGTCCAGTAAACATGGGCTATAGAACGCATACCGTAAGAGCTATGAGCGCTTGTTCCTCTTCGATACTGTGAAACACATCTATTCTATTGAAAAAGTTTTCATAACTCTTAAGGTATGCGTTTTGGAGTCCATGTTTACGGAATATTATTTGTTTATTCTGGTAAACACAGCATTCTCTCAGTAAATGGAAGGCAAAGATCTTGCAACAGAAGAGACCTGCTTCATAGTATCGACGATGAACAAGCGCCCATCGCTCTTAAGGTATACATTTCAGAGCCCTTAGACTTTCTTTCTTGTGTTGGTGAGTACTATCACCTGTAAAAACATTGGAGTTTTGTTTTTAACCCTGCATTTAAAACATTAACCCACTTGTAAAACAGCCAAACGTTTCAAGTTGTTTTACACATGGGAGTGAGATTCCGTAAATAATCGAGGTTTTTCTGGAAGAACCTGAATTACGTACTTGGCTGTACTGCTCTCAACTTATCGCACTTGGGCAAGGTGGGACGCAGATAACTTACCTCATGCAATTTTCATGTGTTTCTCTTTGAGCATGTCGCACGCTTGTGGGCTTCGTGTGTGATTTCGATCAGCAGTAATGAATGTGCACATTATTTTCGAGTCTACTTTGCAACGATGTAATATGCCTGTAGTACAGCTCATCTGTTCACTGTACATTCAGGGTGCAAACATACTACGTGCACAGCATTTCAGGCTCTTTACAGGAGATGAAGACAAATACCTTTCTTACGTGACAAAAATGTCAAGTTTGTAATTTTTCCCCGGAAGGAGTGCAGGAAGATTTAGACGCTCTGCGATGTTCAGAGACGGTGTTCAAACCGTTTTGTTATGAATGTAGTTCTAGATATGTTGCTGAAAATTTCGTCGGTTTACGTTAATGCACTATCAATACACTAAGCAGATTCAGAAGGATGTAGGTTGCAGTATGTACGGGGAGATGAAGAAGCTTGCACAGGATAGAGTAGCATGGAGAGCTGCATCAAACCAGTCTCAGGACTGAAGACCACCACAACACACACACGTTAATGCATAACTAGCAACTGCGCACTGATGATTGTCTAATACACTCAGAACACCAGGTGTTTCACTAAAAATGACCGCAGCTTCAGCCCAGCCTGCAACCAACTCTTCTGAAGTGTCTTATAGTGTCACGTACACCAAACGCTTCATCTCCCCCCACAAAAAGAAAGCATCGAAGGAAGTGAGTTCGGGAGAAAAAGGTAGGCGTGTTACTGAGCCTCCCCTCCCAACCCAACATCATCTAAATGTTCTGTGACAACACAGCAAAGTGTGGTGGGCCCCCGTCGAGGTGGGACAGTAATCTTTGTCTGACTGATAGCACGACATCATTAAAAAGTTCCATGTAAACAGAACATAGCACAAACAAGAATAATGTAACAGTTTATCCAGAAACGTATACAGTGCTAGCAGTAATGGAAACTTACTCTCTCTAGCATAAATGAAAAAATAATTGTTATGAACGGAATTCTAAAAATACTGAACAACTCATATCTCGGTATCGAACACCAAGCACGGAACTGAAATGCCAAACACGTCGGTAAAAAAACCGAACACATGGCAGCCCATCCTATGGCACTTTCTTTACATAACGAAAGTGTTTCTTTTGGAGGTGAAAACGTCTGTTTGCTCCTCGGTCGAGCTTTCTTGTGTGACAAAATACCTCCGGACATTAATCGCTAATTACAACGAGAACAACAGTGCGAGAACAGCAGTAGTTGAGTTCACACCTAATAGATTATGTCTGTACTTCTATGTCGCGCAGTATTTGCTTATCTATGAAGTCATGAGCGCGGTTTTAGCGAATCGTGTAAAGTTGTAAACTGGTATAGCGCAGAACTGTCTTTAGCTTGGACACTGGTTCGGATGTCATTGCAAAGAGCTTGCGAAGCTCCACTAGGAATCAAGTGGGACAAGAAAAATATTCTCCGAACTATAGGCGAAAATCGTGGACACTGATTCAGATGTCATTGCAAAGAGCTTCAGAAGTTCCACTAGGACCCAAAGCGAGACAATAAAAATATTTGCCGAAATGAAGCTGAAAATCGGTATTAAGTTGAAAATGATGAAATAATTGAAAACTGCGGCCGATATGACTTGTAAATATGCTTGCCATTATAGAAAAGCAAGTCAAAAACCTCTATTTTAGAGATCGATTTTGGTCACTGTGTGACCATCTTCAGTGCGAACTATTCAAATCTTGTAGACCTACTGTATATTACTAAGACAACATTGCCTATGAGGTGTAACATGCACTGTGATCATTACTTCCAACAGATACATTCACTTTTACTGCATACAATAATTCTGAAGTTGCCAGTCTTCTCCTCTCCTTCTCCTTATTCATCTGTCACCCCAATTTCCACCCTCACCCCAATTGTAGACGGTTCTAGCCCCTACACCAAATCCTTCCAGACAATAATAAGTTTGCGTACCAAGTTTGTTTGAAATTGACGCAGTGGAGTGATATGTGTAATTTTGTAATATCTGAAAGGTTGATCGGCGGAATGAACTGTAGCAACCATAAGCAAATGATGAAGATGGCAAGAGACGGCGATGGACAGCTACATCGACAAGGCGTTGCCTTTATTGTCTCTATAACAGAACAAATTTCGCAGTCTAGTGCACATGTTTGGAAGTCAAAAAGTAGACATGTAACAGTGCACGTGGACGTTATGTGCCGTGGAAAGCAACACCTCTGCCGCGTCCAGCGCAATAGTGTTCCTGGAGCACTCTACAGGCGAGAACAGTTGACGACCCGCGCCGGCGGCCGCAGCTGGCTCGTCCTGGGAGCAGCCCATCGTCGGGAGGATATTAATGTCTCCCCGAGGGGTCGCACGCAAGTAATTTGCTTAAACGGCGTCGGAGGCGGCAAGGCAAGGGGAGGGGGCACTTCCTTGAAAACAACGGCCTGCAGCGGCAGCAAGCAGCCCCAATTAGCTCGCGGCTCCAGCCGAGGTCCTCCGAGACCAGCCAGACTCCAGACTCCAGGGCGAGAGCCGACCAGCCGGCGGAGACGCGCACTGGCGTCCAGCCAGCGCCTGCAGAGGGCGCGCCGTGCGGCACATACAGAGTGTCACGAGTCGAGCCTCTCCGCCACGCGCATAGTTTTATTGCATCAGCTGGCTCTCACCCAACCGGCGAGTATCTCATGTCAGCTCTAGTTGCGACATATCTGGTTTCTGGTCTTCTTCCTCTTGACGTTCAACTCACAGAAATTACGATGAGTTTTCAAGAGACCAGACCTTCGTAAGAATATTTGTGGCTCAATTTTTCGGTGGGTATGAACCTACATTTAGAAAGCCGTACCGCAAGAATAAATATTATCAGTTAGGGTCCACACCGAATAGAAGTTGCAAAGGACATATTTTAGTTCTGAAACTGATACTCTGACGTCACAAGGAATACAACAACAGGAGTTTATACCTTTCTACACTACTGGCCATTAAAATTGCTACACCACGAAGATGACGTGCTACAGGAAGAAGATGCTGTGATATGCAAATGATTAGCTTTTCAGAACATTCACACAAGGTTGGCGCCGGTGGCGACGCCTACAACGTGCTGACATGAGGAAAGTTTCCAACCGATTTCTCGTACACAAACAGCAGTTGACCAGCGTTGCCTAGTGAAACGTTGTTGTGATGCCTCGTGTAAGGAGGAGAAATGCGTACCATCACGTTTCCGACTTTGATAAAGATCGGATTGTAGACTACCGAAATTGCGGTTTACCGTATCGCAACATTGCTGCTCGTGTTGGTCGAATGACTGTTAACAGAATATGGAATCGGTGGGTTCGGGAGGGTAATACGGAACGCCGTGCTGGATCCCAACGGCCTCGTGTCACTAGCAGTCGAGATGACAGGCGTCGTATCCGCATGGCTGTAACGGATGGTGCAGCCACGTCTCGATCCCTGAGTCAACAGATGGGGACCTTTGCAAGACAACAACCATTTGCAGGAACAGTTCGACGACGTTTGCAGCAGCATGGACTATCAGCTCGGAGACCATGCCTGCGGTTACCCTTAACGCTGCATCACAGACAGGAGCGCCTGCGATGGTGTACTCAACGACGAACCTGGGTGCAAGAATAGCAGAACGTCATTTTTTCGGATGAATCCAGGTTCTGTTTACGGCATCATGATCGTCGCATCCGTGTTTGGCGACATCGCGGTGAATGCATATTGCAAGCGTCTATTCGTCATCACCATACTGGCGTATCACCCGTCGCGATGGTATGGGGTGCCATTGGTTACACGTATCGGCATCCTCTTGTTTGCATTTACGGCACTTTGAACAGTGGACGTTAAATTTCAGATGTGTTACGACCCGTGGCTCTATCCTACATTCGATCCCTGCGAAACCCTACATTTCAGCAGGATAAAGCACTTCTGCATGTTGCAGCTCCTGTACGGGCCTTTCTGGTTACAGAAAATGTTCGACTGCTGTCCTGGCCAGCACATTCTCCAGATCTCTCACCAACTGAAAACGTCTGGTCAATGGTGGCCGAGCAACTGACTCGTCACAATACACCAGTCACTACTCTTGATGAACTGTGGTATCGCGTTGAATCTGCATGGGCAGCTGTGCCTGTACACGCCATCCAAGCTCTGTTTGACTCAATGCCCAGGCGTATCAAGGTCGTTATTACGGCCAGAGGTGGTTGTTCTGGGTACTGCTTTCTCAGGATCTATGCACCCAAACTGCGTGAAAATGTAATCACATGTCAGTTCTAGTATAATATATTCGTCCAATGAAACCCGTTTATCATCTGCATTTCTTCTTGGTGTAGCAATTTTAATGGCCAGTAGTGTAGATTTTGAAACAGCTTATGGTTCAGTGGCAGGTAAGTGTCTTTCAAAATCTGAAACAACAAGGTCTACACATCAACACCACTGCAATTATTGAAATTTCTCATATTTAGAGATAAAGAACAAAGAGTAACTGCTTCGATGAAAACTTGATAGCCAAGAGCGCGTAAAGTACTATTTATTCTTCTTTACCAGTTTCAAACGTTACGGATCGTCTAACCTTTAGAAGACTGGTTGTTATACTTAATATAATTTCTGTTCCGTTACGACTGTGGTCACACGTACCAAGTTGGCATTCTAGTAGATATTATATAGTACATTCGACACGGGTTTGTTAAAAATGAAAAACTTTTTCTCACAAATAAAGAACAATGGATGTCCACACGCTTAACATGCTTTGATGCTTGTTAGATTTTGAATTGCATAATAGTGTACATTCCTGTGCTTGTTCAAGTTTACATGACGAGTTAAATACAACATGGGTCCACATTCTTTGAAAGAACAGAAATGATCTCATCCTATGTCATGTCTTTGCCATCGATGGACGAAGACCCATAGATGGCAGAAATCATAGAAATAGGTAAGTTTAGCGGCCCCAACACAAGCGGCGGTAACTTCACGTGGCCGCCGGTCGTGGAAGTAACCCGCCTGGGGAATTAAGACTCTGAAGCTGTGAAGTGAGTTCGCCTCGGACAGTCACATCAAACAGATCATCGCCTCCGCCAATGGAAGCTGAATGCATCACTCCCACTCTCTACACTACTTTTGCGCGACTGTGTCAGCGTTGTCGATAATCGGTACGCTTTCGTGCGTGCAGGTTGAAATGCATCTGGGATCGGTTTATCAGAGTAACCGTTTGTACAAACACAGAGCGAAGATGGCTAAGCTCTGCTGATAAGCTTCATGCATCTGAGATAGCTCTAGCCCTATAAACGAGAGTCCGTAGCACACCACTGCGTTGAGATGGGTGACAGCAGCTTGTAGCTCGTAGATATTTATCAGTGTGAGTTGTTTTACGAAACACACTGTGATCCAAGGATCTACCTTCTTTTTTTCTGCAGACCAAGACATCTAAGAATGGGAGGTCTCGACTTTCATGGTGAAGCAAATATCGGATGGTAGTTGGGATGTTCCAGATATGCACGAAGTGTTGCTGCACCATGAGGTCAAACTACGAAGATGTCGTCCAAATGTCTCCACAAACATTTGGGTTTCGACACCGCTGACTGAAATCCTTTTTACTCGGAACGTTAGCTGCTATGGGAAACAAAGTGCTACCCATAGCAACAACGTCAGTTTGCTCAAAATACTGTTCATTAAATAAAAAGTAAGTCGAGGTAAGCACACGTTTGAATAGATGTAAGATATCCTCCTCCAACTTAGCTCCTGTGAGTTGTAACGAATCCACCAGAGGTGTGAAGGAAGAGACCATATCTAAACTCAATAATATGTCTGCTGGCTTAAGACCTAAAGTCCTTAGTCGTTCTATAAAATCTGCTGAGTTTCGAAAGTGACGTTCACATTTATCTACCAAAAGGGCTCAGAAGAGAAGCTAGACGCCTTGCTAGGTAATACGCTGGGGCTCCTGTATTGCTCACGATGGGGTGAAGCGGAATCCCTTCCTTATGGATCTTAGGCAGCTCATACAGGCGTGGTGGAACTGGCGCGTTTTTAAGATGTTCAGAAAACTTGCTGGATTTGACTATGTTCAGGAAACTGGCTGGATTTAAGAGCGTGGATTTCTTCCGTTGTACTGCATCAGTTGCATCCTTCTGGAGACGATGATACGCTGAGTCCTGCAGTAAATCCGCCATCTTGCCGAAGTAAGACGTTGCAGGCAAAAGAACAGAAGCGTTTTCCTTTTCAAAAGGTAAATTCACTGTTTCTATGTCTTCTCTTAAGAAACGGAGAGCTTTCCTTTCTTCAGTGTTGATATTCTGCTTGGGTGTGGGCATCTTGGTTATGGCCCTGCAAGTCTCTCGCCTTATTTCTTCAGCAGTCTCAGTCGGAAGTATCAAGACACGTTCAAAAAATGGTTCTAATGGGTCTGAGCTGTATGGGACTTAACATCTGAGGTCACCAGTCCTCTAGATCTTAGAACTACTTAAACCTAACTAACTTAAGGTCATCACACACACATCCATGCCCGAGGCAGGGTTCGAACCTGCAACCGTAGCGGTCGCGCGGTTCCAGACTGAAGTACCTAGAACCGCTCGGCGATACCGGCCAGGCACGTTCAACAGCACTGATAAAATCATTGATTGACAAAGTCATTTTTCCCAAAATGTTTGGCATGCGAACATATCTGAACTTTTCTGTGCTACGAGAGAAGAAGACAGTGGCAGGGGCAAAGAGACGGAAAAGTAATAAAAACTAGAAGATAGTAGACAATGTTTGTGTTATACAGAGAGCAAAGGAGACAATGGGAGTTGTCAGAGAAAGGAAGGGATACAACTGCAGCGGAACGCATTTGGTAGGGACTACACAGTGCTAGGAAAAGAAAGGACGAGACAGTAGCAGTAGGAGAGGAATAAAGAGGAGGAGAAAGTAGAAATGGGTGAGAGCCAGTGATAATGAGAGAGAGAGAGTGTGTAGGACAATGACAGCGACGAAGAGAGCAGGACAGGAGTAGCGAGAGCAGTAGTGGGAAGTGGGGTGGAATGTATGCGATAGTGGTGGTAAGAGAGAGCAAAAGTGAATCGGTGATCGTTACGGCGTAGTCAAGCGCCGGCACACTAGTCGGGAACGAGAGAGTAGAGGGCTGTGAAGAAGACGTCAGCCAATTGCACGCTGACCGACCCCTCTCCAGGACGGCAACGCGACAGCAACGGCCTCTATCGGAAGAGAAGATAAGCTCCGCTCTCGACTGGTAGCACCCAGTTCCCCGAGAAGCTTCAAGACCAGCGACCTGAATAGAAGCGTCAAAGCTCATTACTTTGCTCGTACGTTCCACGTACCTTAAACTTGGAATTGATATACTAAAGAGATTTCTTAATTTGTCTGTCTCCATTTGCCTGCGACACATCTGTTTAACACAAAGTTCAACATTGTATTTTTTTTCGTAATAAAACTCATTAATACGATTTGCTTGAATTATTGTATAGGGATCCGAGAAAGTAGGTTTCCTAGACACGCCACAATGGGCGACTAGGCAGGATTCAACAGTGATAATGAGAGCAGACAGCAGTAGAAGCACAAACGAAGCAGGTTTGCATGTAACACAGGAGATATTGACAGACACAAGGAGATAATGACAACGGGTTCGGCTGAATGAGTGAGTGAGAGTGGGCAACTGGAGTGGTTGGGTATAAGGGACTTGGAGCGATGAAATAGTGGGTGTGAACAACTTACAGTCAGGGTAGCCTGTGAGAGTGAGAGGTGAATGAATTTTTAAAAGGGCGCGAATATGTTCGCATTGCAAAATATTTGAGAACATTTTTAAAGGATCTGAGGAAGGTAAGAATGAGGCAGTCGCAACCCCATTTTTCTTTCAAACAGCGGCTAATTCCCCTTTTTGTGTTACGATAGGAGCATTTTTCCGCTGGTAGGTAACAGATTGAACATTTCCTCTGGATATCTGTAATGCCGTGGCTTAGTCGGCCGCTGTGGTCAAGCGTTTTTAGGCGCTGCAGTCTGGAACTGTGCTACCGCTACGGTCGCAGGTTGGAATCCTGCCTCTGGCATGGATGTGTGCTGTGTCCTTAGGTAGTTAGGTTTAAGTACTAACTTCTAGGGAAATGATGACCTCAGATGTTAAGTGCCATAGTGCTCAGAGCCATTTGAACTATTTGAATACCGTGGCTTAAGCCGTATACGATACCCGGTACACTTCTGAAACTGTCTTACATCCATATACTTCATTTATTTTCTTGTGGATTTAGTTATTTGGACGGAAGGGGAGTGGATAATTCAAGGATGCGACAGTTTAAGATGTATTAATGTTAGTCTTGATTTATTGGTGCAGGTTATAACAATATCAGATGTAGAGTACTGTTAAGATTCTGGTGAAACAAACGTAAAGAAATTAGATCTGCTACGCAGCACTAGTCACTTAGGCTTTGCATTTCACTGAATAAATGTCAGACTGGGATGGAGGAACTTGTTAGACAATGACAGAACTGACAGTGCATTTGTAACGGGGTCATGGGGAGGCCGAAGCCCCCTCAGGCTTTTCTCGCGGCGGAGCGACTTCTCCAGCGGCGCGATAGAGACCGTACCGCTGCGCGGACAAACGCAATTCTGGAATGATAAATGGGACCGAGCGGCAGCGCCGGCGCCCAGACGAGACCTCCTGGCCGTCCTCTGCAGCTGACTTGTTGCTCGCAACAACCACAGGCTATGCGCAGTTCCAGAGATCCAGTTCTTATCGCGGATTATTTTGCATACTTATCGAACAGTGAAAGAAACGTAGAAACGCAATAATCCCATTATTTGACCGACTTGCGATTTCTAAATGTATATTGTGCGACCTGTTTTGCTAGGGCGTCTCCCAGGAGTTGGAACGTTTTCTGTATTCGGATGCGCGAAGCATATTTCCTGTTCTTTGTGGGTGACGATGAGAGGTGTGTGTGTGTGTGTGTGTGTGTGTGTGTGTAATATAGTTTAGTGTATGTTATGTTGATTACAATGACTGTAGAATGAGAATAATTGTATTGAATGGTGTCTAAAATGACATCGCCTTATCGAGGATGCAGGTGTGGAAGGAGCGCAAAAAAACCAGATCGCGAAATTTCTGGACAGCACAATCCCAGTCCATCGAATTTCTTCGTAAAGCCTGTCAGAACTGAAAGTCAAGCAAGCTGAGTCCATCGACATTCAGCCGTTTTTCTTGTTGAATTTCTTCCTCTCTTAATGATCTGAGTTCGTCAGACAGAAGTGGAGGTCAAGCTCAGAAAATTAATAGTGAAACCTGTATCCTGTTGAATTTTTTCCTTAATGCTTGGTGTGAGTCCGTCAGTCAGACCTGAAGCTCGAGCATAGTCCATCAGATGTGAATCGTAAATGCTGCTGTATTTTGTAGTCTATGCTTGATTAAGTTCATTGATCGGAACTAAAGCTCGAGTCCGGTTCATCAACAGTGAAACGTGTATTTTGTTGAATTTTTTCCTGAATCTCTCATTTAATTTCGCCAGTGAGAACCAAACCTCCTCGTAATGACTGGGTATTGTGTGCGGTCCTTAAGTTAGTTAGGTTTAAGTAGTTCTCAGTTCTAGGGGACTGATGACCATAGATGTTAAGTCCCATAGTGCTCAGAGCTATTTGAACCATATTTGAACCAAACCTCCAGCTCATTCCACAAATGTGAAATGTCGAATTTTTTAGTCAATCCTTGATTTGAGTTTGTTAGTCAGAACTGAAGCTAAAGCTCAGTTCTTTCTTCAATCCTTAATTTAAGTTCGTCAGTCAGAAATGAAAGTCTGCCTAATAGTTAATCGTCACGAATAATTGGAAGTCCGCCTTTAAACACGATACAACATTTTCGAACTGGAGGTTCGTTTATTTCCATAAACTTCCGCTATCTCTATGTTTCGATTGGGTGGATGATTATTATTATCACAACTTTTTTGCATTCAGAGACTACGAAGGTGGCATCGTTAATTTTTCACACATTTTAAAATCACACAAATAAACAGTAACGACTCTTTCTGCTCACTGTTAGCCCCAACGATAACGAGGGTGTATTTCCCGGCAGCGGTTGTGGTTCGTGGTGGTTGATGTATGGGGTTGGGGGGATTGGGGGAGGGGGGAGAATCGTGTGACTCATTACATCAAAACATTCTTATTATCACAATGAGCCTCGTAAATTGTTTTTATTTCCTAAACGAAATGTGTAATGATAACGAAGTGCTGTGACTTGTAGGAACTAAATCCATCGGCACACGGGCCTTTCATTCGAAAGTCACCATTAAGCGTGCCGAGTTCAATGTGTTGCTGAATTCTCAGAAGCGATGTGGCTTGTGCTTACGGTACGTGTGCCCCAATTCGGTATACTTGATCGCAGTTCTCTCCAGCGGCAGTTGTCGGCTGCTTGTGGCTCGCAAATCACATTAATTACGTAATGGACCCGCGTAAAATTCCCACATTAGCGCTGTTAAAAGGCAAATTTCCTTCCGTGTCCATATGCTACTGATGTTGTTCTCTCTGTAGTGTACATAAATAAAAACTTCAGTATCCATGAACATGTTGTAAGACAAAAAGAAAATTTCTATCTCCAGTCATAAGGACACTGGCTTGTAAAGGTTGTATTACAAAATAGTACCATACGAATTTGCAGTAGTTCTCCTCATAAGACAAAAATTATCTCACCAGCCTCACTTTTCAGAAAGCCCTAAGGTCCTTCTAACTTGATCACTATTACAGTTCAGCAGGAGAATCTTTAGGACATGTGAAATTGAAAACTTGAAACAGTAAAGTGCAAAATATCTTAAATGCAAATAGCACAAGCTGTACGGCAGACAAAGCCGATCCAAAAAACTCGCTCCTCAGTAAGAGTGCACTTGGAGGTACGTAACATCGAATATTACATATTGCTTCTATTAAGCTAATAATGAAGCATCGGAGCCTATTGAAAAACGCGTGGTTAAAAAAAAAATGTTTGGCCTTAGTGAGACACGATTTAGCAACTGGGCACCTACTTACGTACAATTTTGCGTATCTGCTCATCACACTACGCAAACTAATACTTTGCATCTTACAATATCGAGAAAGATTTATTGGCTCTGAGCACTATGCGACTCAACTTCTGAGGTCATCAGTCGCCTAGAACTTAGAACTAATTAAACCTAACTAACCTAAGGACATCACACACATCCATGCCCGAGGCAGGATTCGAACCTGCGACCGTAGCGGTCACGCGGTTCCAGACTGAAGCGCCTTTAACCGCACGGGCACACCGGCCGGCAAAGCTTTATTCGTAGATATGTTATTAACTGGCATCTAGTTATAACAAACTCTACTTAGCACAATGCGTTTCTGATGGATCCTAATCGTGCTGTTAATCGTCAATTTGTGATTGCCTCGAAACGGCATACTTTCATAATACGAAAGTTACAATAATTCTGTAAACACCAATATGACGTTTCCCGCCGTTTTGTTTCAACAAATCGTACAGTTTAGGACAGGTTTTCGAGAGATCCTGTGTTCGCTGTTGCTTAGAAACGGCATATATAAATGTAGGCACCAACTTAAAGCCAAAATGACGTCTCGCGTCTCTGTATTGAAGAGAAGCGTAGGTGACTTTCTTACTTCTCCTTGGTCTAGATTCAGGCTATCTGACATGCTGGATATTGCTTTTAATTTTCGGAAAGACTCACCGACATCTTATTTTTTTTTTTTTTTTCGTTCTATGATGTCAGCAACTCGGTACACTCATCGCTCAGAGCTCGAAGGCAGGGTTCTTATGCCAACCGCTTAAGAGTCACCACATTTTATTGCAACAACGCAAGAATTTTCACTAAACGCACTACTAATATTTTTGTGGAATTCATTTTTTTCAGTCCCAGCGTCCCAAGTGCACATGATACGAAAGAGGGAACACGTCGTCTGCTACTCCGAGCGAGCTGAGAGAAAATGTTATAGGAAGTGGGTTTAGAGGCCAAAAATAGGTCGTCCGCGTGGAGCACTCAGTGCTCCTATGTGGCAGGGAGGGAGGGAAGTCTGAGATATGGAGCGGAGGAGCGGAGAGGAGAGCAAGCAAAGAGCAGAGTGGAAAGAAAGCAAGAATTCCTCGCGCGTCGTCGGGGCCGTTCAGTGCCGTGAATTATGCCCCCTCCATCGGCGGACGAGGCCGTCTCGCGGTCCGAATTTTCGCGAGGAGCGCGGTAAATATCGGCGACCCCAGCACGGCGGCGCCAGTGCCCGTATTATGGCGGAAGCTGGCACACAAACCGACTATTATGGGCCCGGGCCATTAAGGTTGCCCCAAGAGCTCAAGGAGCGAGCCGCGCTTTCATATCCGGTCTCACAGCTCTACTTTCTCTCATTATTTTTCCTTTCAACACAATCCGTGGAACGCGAAGCTCACATAAGCCCTAAAGTCTCGCAACAGTCACTGCCCTTTCCGCTCCGGCTACGGAGAGGAATATTAATTCAGGCTACATTTCTAATAACCGAGGTCCCGTCTTAAATACGAGATCGTTTGATATTTGAGTTTCAGTTTTACAGGGGGTGTTCAGTAAGTAATGCAGTTTTTTTTTTTTTTCTCCGCCAATTTCGGTTTGAAACACTTGTAATTTGTTGTGGGACATCCTGGAATATTCCAGATTCAGTACCTATAGTTTTACGAAATCGCCGGCTGGGGTGGCCGAGCGGTTCTAGGCGCTACAGTGTGGACCCGCGCGACCGCTACGGTCGCAGGTTCGGATCCTGCCTCGGGCATGGATGTGTGTAATGTCCTTAGGTTACTTAGGTTTAAGTATCTAAGTTCTAGGGGACTGATGACCGCAGATGTTAAGTCCCATAGTGCTCAGAGCCATTTGAACCATTTTTTACGAAATTTCGATAGACACAGGCTATATGTAACCTTCAGAATGGGGTCTAGAACGAAGCTGTTGTTGAATTCCTTTTGGAGGAAAACCAGAACATCGCAGATATTCGTAGCCGGTTGCAGGATGTTTATGAACACCTGGCAGTTAACAAAAGCACGACGAGTCGTTGGACGAGGCATCTGTCATCATCGCAACAAAGTCACATAAACCTGTCCAATCTCCAGTTTTCCAGCCGGCTGCACACAGCTGTGACCGATGCATTGTTACAACGTGCGGAACTTCTCATTTGCAATGATAGACGGATCACAATCAAACACCTTTCTGTTTAAGCGGTGTGTGCCAGCTGGATTCCTCGCCGTGCAACAGAAGACCATAAAGAGTATTGCTTGCGCATTACGAGGCTGATCGAGAGAACTTTTCGTCGAATGTTGCCACAGGTGATGAAACATGGATTGACCACTTCGAACGGGAAACAGAACGGCAATCCATGGAGTGGCGCAACACCACCTCTTCTCCGAAGGAAAAGTTCAGAACCTCGCCCTCAGCCTGTGACTCATGGCGACATTATTCAAAAATGGTTCAAATGGCTCTGAGCACTATGGGACTTAACATCTGACGTCATCAGTCCCCTAGAACTTAGAACTACTTAAACCTAACTAACCCAAGGACATCACACACATCCATGCCCGAGGCAGGATTCGAACCGGCGGCCGTAGCGATCGCGCCTTCCGGACTGAAGAGCCTAGAACGGCTCGGCCACAGCAGCCGGCCCCAGTGTTCAGTTTTCATTTGAAAGCCACTCATATATTTATTACTCATTGTTCGATTCCGACCTATATTGGGCTATCTTCAGGATATATAAAACATGATCATTGGAGCATCATACAAAACTTATACTTGTAATATAGTCTCTCCGTGATTTTGGTATGTTTCGTGTATTACGAAGTGGTCCCTTTTTAAGGATGGATTTTCTGTGATGGTCAGATGACCACGTTTTATACAGCCTGAAGATAGTCCAAAATAGACCGAAATATATTACTGAATTATAAATAAAAACAACAAGTGCAGCTGTTGTACATGTAATGAAATTCGTGAAATTGCACTAATACTGAAGTATAAATTTTATGAGTACATCATTACTGACAGTGGTTTGCTACCGAAAAAAAATTAACCATTAGTGTTTAGTATATTTTCTTAACTATGAGACAGAAAAGGATAAATCTCGCCAGACGACAGGAAACCCCTGTGCTCCTGTTAGCTCCAAGTCCCAACGTGATGTATTAGGTGCTTGTTGTTGGACAGGAACGGGTTCCTCAACGACCGCAACACTTCATGACCCTACAGCAGACGGACTAATGCCAGAGGCCTACCGCGGTGGCCGAGCGGTTCTAAGCGGTTCAGTCCGGAATCGCGCGACTGCTACGGTCGCAGGTTCGAATCTTGCCGCCGGCATGGAGTGTGTGGTGTCCTTAGGTTAGTTAGGTTTAAGTAGTTCTAAGTTCTAAGTGACTGATAACCTCCGATGTTAAGTCCCATACTGCTCAGTGTGGTGTCACCGCCAGACACCACACTTGCTAGGTGGTAGCCTTTAAATCGGCCGCGGTCAGGTAGTATACGTCGGACCCGCGTGTCGCCACTATCAGTGATTGCAGACCGAGCGCCGCCACACGGCAGGTCTAGAGAGACTTCCTAGCACTCGCCCCAGTTGTACAGCCGACTTTGCTAGAGATGGTTCACTGACAAATTACGCTCTCATTTGCCGAGACGATAGTTAGCATAGCCTTCAGCTACGTCATTTGCTACGACCTAGCAAGGCGCCATTGTCAGTTCCTATTTATCTTGTGATGCATGTACAGTCAGACCGATATTCACCAATTATGGATTAAAGTTAAGTATTCCTGAAGCTACGTACTTTTCTTGATAGTATATTTACTTTACCCGTTCCAGACCTCACGCCAGCCTGCGTGAGCTTAAACGCGTGCCTTTCGGCTTCCTCCAAACCCCGTGAGTTGGCTCATGCCAATTCACAACACTCAGAGCCATTTGAACTAATGCCAGAGAGCAGGTTCTGAGAACCGATAACCGTGAATTAATCATTTTAAGAGGAACATTTTCTTCGAAAATGTGTGTTATTAGGACGGGGAACATTAGAGCGTTATCAGTGTCAGTGAAAGAGGCCAACAAATAAATCGACTACTGCGGCTCAAAATACAAACTGGCCAATTAAATGTAACCACATTCTTAGGGTGAAACTTCGCTGTAAGAAAACTGGGGAAAAAGGGACTTCGTTCATATACCTAGCTTGGGAGACCCCTCACCATGACGTGAGACGTTTTTTATTCCGTGTCTATCGCTGTCTACTCGGACCTTCATCAGAATCGTAAAATAAAAGCAGCTTATGGTGCTCAGAATGACGCTGAGCTGTAAGTACCACCTGCTACTCTAACTTTATGGTTCTGTTGGTGCCTAATGTAGGCTAACATCGGTTAACATTATGAAGTGTTCTATGTTCGCATCAAATACAATAAACTGTTAACAAGTTCATTACTCAGATTCTCCGATAACAAAATCTTATTCTTTCCAAATTATACTGTTACTTTCCGTCATCAAGGTGGCGAAATATGCTGTATGACCACGATATGTTGTGAACTTGTCTATCACCTGGTAGTCATCAGAATGACACTGTAGAGCGTATACGGCGATGAGTAAACCATTACAACACCAATTGCAGAGCGTAGAGTAATACCCTAATAAAATTGCCCGAGCAGAGCAGGGCATGTGGGGAGTAAGTAATATTTCCCTAATAACCAAACATCGGAAATGCACAGTTTTCGAGCACCGGCTATACACCGACGGGACTGAAGTCTGTGGATATCTCTTACTATTGTGCCGGACCCCTTTCTGTCCGGCGTAGTGCAAAAACTCGACGTGGCATGGATATATGGAAGTCTCCTGCAGAAATATTGAGCAATGCTGCCGTTGCAGGATTTTATGCATCAACTGACCTATCGGTTATGTCCTATAGATGTAAGATGGGATTCATGTCTGGCGATGTGTGTGGCCAAATCATTCGCTGCAATTGTCCGTAATTTTCTCCTCTTTTTCAGAAACATTTTGTTGTTTTTGTGATTCTGCGTTTTATATCAATTCTGAATATCGTAAGTTATTATACTGTCTACATAGCGAATTATTTACATGATCTACTCGTTTAATCTTTACCATTCTTTTGTACCACCACATTTCTAAAGTTTCTACTCTCATGTCTGAACTGTTCATTGTCCACGTTTCAGTTCCAAACTGTTATGTCCTAGCCAGTAATGCCAACCGAGCCCGCTGCCAAAAGGATGGCAGCATCAAAGTCCGGACGCCGTCCGAATAAGCAGCGCCAGCGAGACAGCAAATCGCCGCAAGTCTGCGCGCGCCACCGCTGGCTTCTGGCTTCTTAAGCGCTGGAGTCGCGAGCGCTAGGACAGTTCTGTATTCGCCGCTCAGTTGTATACTCGCCACCGAATTGTGTACTTGCTAGTCAGTTGTGTGTTCATCGCGGCAGAGTTGTTGTTTGTCGTCAGCCGACGCTGACCTAGCCGCTCCGACTCGAACTAGACAGATTTCTGTAGACACCGAGTTCACTACTGTTTTACTGTATCTTCATTAATAAATATAAGTACCGACTTTTATTTAATATGAGTGTTTGGGCTTTCATCTTTCTGTTCACTGTTCCAGCGGACCGGTCGGCCCGCTATTAAAAGTGTGGCGGTGACTTCGTAAGCCATTTCTACAGCCAAGTGTTTGTCGCTACGAACACCGCCACAAAACAAACAAAGCTACACTAAGACAAGTACCTTCAGAAAAAATTATCTAACTCTTAAATCTACATTCGATGTTAACAGATTGCTCTTCTTATGAAACTCTTTTCTTGCCATTGCCAGTCTGCACTTTATACCTCTCTATTTCGGCCACCATCAGTCATCTCACTGCCCAAACAGCAAAACTCATCTACTAGTTTTAGTGTCTCATTTCCTAATCTAACTGCATCTCCTCAACTAATTTAATTCGACGACATTCCATTGCCCTTGTTTCACTTCGAGTGATGTTCATTTCATAACATGTTTTTAATACACTGTCCATTCCGCTGAACTGCTCTTCTAAGTCTTCCGCCGTCTCTGGCAGAATTACAGTCATCTGCAAAGTTTTTGTATCTTTTCCCTGAAATTTAATTCCTTTTCCGAATTCCGCTTTCATATCATTTACTGATTATTCAATGTAATGATTGAGTAAGCTATAAATAACGTTTCGCTCCGTTTCTTTTATCCCTGAAAATTTAAAAATTTCAGAGCATGTAGTACAGTCATTATAGTCAAAAGCTTATGCTAAACTTACAAATGCTGTGAACGTGGCTTTCCTTTGTTCATCCTATCTTCTAAGGTAAATCGTAGGTTCAGTACTAGCTTGCAGGGCCTGTTCAGCTGAAAGCTTTAACTTCGGCTAATTTAATTAGTAAATGCTGTGTTTACCACTTCAGGTATTAGCCGGTTCAACTTAGTTTAAATGAGCACTCTTTCTAGCGATTGTCTCTGATTGGCTGTATGTCCAAAAAGGTGCATTCCAAACTGCTTAAACTTGTTAGATTTGACGCTCCATGTACTCATCTAACATTATTTTTCCCCAAACTGTGTATGGTACTACGTTTTCCAGTTACAAACTTCAACAATGAGAAACAAAATTTCAACCTGCGCAGTGTGCCACTGTGTTCCTCATGAACTGCGTACGTTGTAGTCATTTCATACGGGAGTAATGGAGCCATAGGATCCTACTCGGAGCACTCTATATATCTGTGGCTCGACCTCCTACAGATAAGCCGCAACGACGCGACATTATCTTTATCGCAGTAAACCGTGATCCTGAGATTACGTCGGCGTTTCCGGCGACGCGGTCTATTTTTATGTACCCTTCCTTCGCTGCTGACGAAAGTTCCTTGTTTCCGCGAGGCCGTGCGTGGCGTGGATGTGGCCTGGGTCGGTAGGGGTGGGTAAGTGGGGGGGGGGGGGGAGGAGGGGGCGGCGAGAGGTCGGGCGAAAGTACCTCCATGAAATTCCAATGGCGGCATTATTCTCGGGGCAGAGCGCGACAGTCGCCCGCCTATTCATTGGCCGAGGGGGCTAGCGACGGCCGTTACCGCTCGCCGTCTCCTGCGCAATGAGCTACAGAGCGATCGCGAGAGCTGAGTAATGTAGGATAGGCCGACCGGAGCGGCCAAGTTACAGCAAAAAAGAGAGAGAACGGCGAACTGTTCGTTACAGCAGGTGGCTGCGTTTAAAATTTTATCGCCTGGGCTATGCTTTGTTTATTATAAGCGACGTCGGGAGTATCAGGTAGCTCCTTTCAAAAACACGACATTGAGGATGACGCCAACAAAGTACTGGCTGCATTTTCTCACAGATGTCCAGCGTGGACTGTAATTATCGTTCGGCAGTGAAACTTGATATATGTCGTAATGTGTTAATGCGGATCCATTTTACACTGGAGGAAAAAAAATAGTTACAATTTGGCCACCAGGTGCAAATATGGCGCTGTGAATGTAAGAAAGACGTGTATAAATGATTCCACTGTACTGGATTAGAAACGGGATGTAGGCAGAAAATGTAAACAAGTCAGAAAGGCATAATGTTAATTGTATTATTAACCGCTAGTTACACTGTTTGTTTAGTATGAGTACCGGAGGCATCGACGAGATGGTGCATCCGTAAAATGACGTGATCAACAGCTGCTCGCAGCAGTTCCGGTGGAGTCTCAGCAACGTGTTACTTTCTACTGGCCTTCGGATCAGGTGGAGACCCATCATATCCCCGGTAAACGCGTTCTTTTGCGTATCCTCAGATCCAAAAGTCACATGGATTCAGATTATGTGATCCTGGAGGCCAAGCATCTGGTAAACCTCAGGGAATAAAACGTTTGTGCAAGGTTACATTAAGCCGATCTTTCACTGGGCGGGCGATATGGGTTGTTGCATTGTCTTGCATGAAAACAGTGGTTTCCACACAGTTGCGATCTTCTAAAGCAGGAATCAGAAGCTGTACAAGAAAGCCACAGGCCTTCTTGACCTATCCCCTTCAAAGAAGGGCGAACTGAGAATAAATGTGCTTGTGGCTGTACACCATACAGTCATATATGAAGAGTGTACAGGCTCTTTAGGTACAACGCCCGGTTTAACAGTACCCCAAATTCGGCACTGCTGTGTATTCACAACACCCTGTAGCGTAAAATGTCACTCTATAGAACATTTCCCAGCCACATGTCAACAACTTCGAATAGTGCCAGAGCAAATTCAGAACGTTGCTGCACCATATGGATCTTGTACGGGCACCAGTACAAAACAAACTGCTCGTACTTTTGATCATGGAATAGAAAACTCTCGTGACACTGCATGAGCACTGGCACTACCTGGGACACGTGCTGCATGATAAGTTACATACACAGCAACTTCGTCAATACTTTCCACCAGGATAGGACGCCTTCCTCCCAGGTGTCACATCAAGCTCACCCTGTGTCCGAATTTCGTTTTCATTTTCTTTAAATCATTTAATGACACCTGACCTCTCCTCGGACCTTTCATTCGGCGATACTCTCTTAGTGGAGCACTGTAACTGCATTCGTTCGCATAAAACAGCTTCACTAACAGCACTCTATTTTCTCCGTACCCATACTGTTTTCTGGCTTGTCAAATGAAAGCCTGGATGTCATACGTGTTGTATCCACAGACCCAACCAATCAACCAACCAACCAACTCGCGCACGCGCGCCCTGACCGTGACATCGCTGGCCACAGTTCTTGTCGCGGCTGTCGGCGTCTCAGGGAGTTACCGCCGACGGAAGAGGTCGCGCCATGGCTGAGCTCGGGTCCACAGCGCCCTCCGCCTTTTGCATATAAGGAGGACCGCTGGCCCCGAGACGGACAGTCTATTGTCGATTGTCTATTGCTAGCCTTTCGTGGAGTTTATAGCGGAGCCATTGCAGTGTGATATTTGCTATTGTACTCGACTAGGCTCAGTACACGTATTACTCCCGGATATTACTTGGACTTGTATTGCTGGTGCATGTTTCGTCAGAAATAAAGATAAGTTATCTCTTCATTCCAGCTGGCGCAATTCTTGTCATTAATTATTTTTCGGCCAACAGACATAGCTACATCCTGGTCTCTTTATACAATTTGTGGTGACTCCCCCAAAAGTACCGCCGAGGACCTTGGGTTTGGGAGCCGTCACAAAAATACCATACAGCACACAGAGACAGATATGCATGTGGTAGACACAATTGGAACTAATCGTTTTCCCAGCGTAAATGGGTTCTGCATTAACGCATTGACATATCGACCAAGTTTCGCTGCCGTTCGATAATTACAGCCCTCAGTAGACCTCCGTGTGTAGCTGCACTTGAATTATAACCACCCGATATCTGCTGCATCCAGTATCTTATTGGAAAAGTTCATAAGAACTGTAGTTACCTCTCGAAATTATAAAGTTACCTCGAAAGGCGCCAATTAATCCACTTTTTTTCCGACCTGCATCTGCTCACACTTTTCATACCAGATAGAAAGAGCTCGCTCGTATCCTAAACTGAGAATTCTCATCTGAATTACAGTTGATAGCACAACACGTACCTGTAACTGCCTGTCACAAACACGGATGATCCACAAAGTCTCAATACTGGATATTTGTTGTTAAATGAATTAATTCATGTAAGCTACCCCTTGTCACTGCAGAATAATTCGTTCAGTTCGCCGCCCCACGTACCTTTGTGAGTATGCAAGTGCGTGTGATCAAAGGAAAGGCTGTCCTTGACAGGAAAGTTGCTTTCATCACCGCACGACTGTAGAAGGAATGGTCGTATCGTACAGTGTGTTGGAATCACCATACCCCTCTTGACATCGTACGACGGGCGAAATAAATAGTAGTATCATTGGTTTTCCTGCTTTGATTCTAACGAGAAAAATGGTTCTCAGTATCTTTCACCCTTAATTTTAATCCCACATCTAAACCTTCCTTTTATTTCAATGTAATCAGAAAGGACTATAGAATTTAATAAAGCCCTAAAAATTTCGATTTTTCCACTATTTTTAAGTACCTTGTATCCTTAATGAAATACGAGGAATGTTCTGGACATTTCACCGTGGCTTTATCGCTGGCGCAGGGCGATCGCAAATGAGTGTGCTACATCATATCAGTTTTCTTGAGACTGGGGACATGTAGATATCTCTACCCAAGTCTAAGGAAAAATTCAATACGTTAGCTAAATTTCATATGCAACAACGTGTTATGTAATATGCACCAAATGCAAAACCATAGCGACGTCTATTTTTCGTTGCACACTTTTCCGAATTTCGTGCAATGTCTTACTTTCACGTAAATATCACAATAACTACGACCATTAACGAAATGATGGGCACATCATCACAAACTTGACATATAGAGCTATAAGTAAAGGAAAAATGAATTTTTTTACTGATTAGCTTCTGTAAAACAGTTTGAGGAAGACTGCAGCGTGCGCGCTTCGATTCTGTCATCGCTGACCAGCCGAAAGGTAGAAAACACTCATCAGCCTCCCCTTCCAAACAAAAGAATGAACTCGCCCAGCGCTTTGGACAAAAAGTGGTCACTGAGTATCGGCCATTGTACCCCCTCGCTAGATGTGCAGAAGTGCTGGATGGTCTCAGTAGATCTAAATGTTATCCAGAAAGCCTCTGTTCATGATTCGAAAACTGTTCATGTGACTGTCCAAAGGCAGGTTGCCTACCTTAAGTTTATGAGCACAGTGACTCCAGTCTTGTTGATTTGCTGTATTTAATCATAACACACACAAGTTTTATTAGTGGCATTGATAAGTGTCGATGGTTGTTGCCTGTGTAAAAAATATTTTATTTATTTTATTGAGGCTTCATGTCACTCACGTCACAGCAGTATTTCCCAGCCATGGATAATTGGGGATTTGCAGGTTTGTTTTATTAATTTTTTGTTCTATTTAATTGTGTATATTATTATTATTATTTTGCCGCTCGGAACAGCGTTGCGGTCCAGGGCACCTTGCCACAGTTCGCTCGGCTTCCCCCGTCGGAGGTTCCAGTCCTCCCTCGGGCACAGGTGTATGTGTTGTCCTTAGTGTAAGTTAGTTTAATTTAGATTAAGAAGTGTGTAAGCCTTCGGACCGATGACCTCAGCAGTTTGGTCCTATAGGAACTTACCAGAAATTTCCAAAATTATTATTTTTTTTACTATGGTACTTTTCATAAGTTACTACAGTTACATCATTTTGTAGTTGCCGAGGAAGTTGTTGAGCTATGTCCGTTTAGTCGTTTAATTGCTTAAAACTATATTGTCTTAATTTCCTTTGATGATAATTATGAATATTCTTGTTTTCTTTTGATGGCAGTTTTTTTTCGTGTCATTTGTTTTGAAGAAAAGTTTCATGCCTATCTCAGTCTAGCTCTTCAACTCACTTTCTGGCTGCATGCACACAAGTGCTGAGATTTCCGTACCCTCTGCCCTCTCTACTGTCTTATCAACGAACACTGTCCCTCACATCTGTCCTCAACCTTAACGCTCTTGTCTGAATATAACGGCAGTAAAACCCATTCCCATCAGACCAAAATCCCTTCTATTTACTATTAAAAACAGTCTTCATCACGATTTATTTATCACGGAGACCGGTTTCGACCACTACTAGTGATTCTGCAACAGAAAGAGGTTCCTACTCAGTGGTCTGAAGATGACCACAGCAGTGGTCGAAACGGGTCACCTAGATAAATAAATCGTGATCAAGACTGTTTTTAATAGTAAATATTTGTAACACATTGATCACCGCCACTCCCATTATGTATTCAAAAGTAAAATACCTTCTGTCCCACTCCATCACTCTGCGACATTCTCGAAGTCCTTCTCGGTGGCAGGAATCCGACTCTGGAATAAACTCCTGCATTACATTAGAGAAGTGAATAACACCTTCAGCTTCAGAAGACAGTTAATCACATGTCTACTAAGGTAGCAAAAAAGATTACCATTGTCCCTGTACTCTCTTGTTACCCTGTACACCCTCCTTCACAGTCAGATGTTTCTCTTTTCCCAGAATTCTTAGTTGTTGCAGCTGCTTAAACTTCTTTTCCCTAGTACTCGCTATATTAGAAAACTTCTATCTTGCACACCTAAAAATTCTTTTTAAGTCTTCCACTATCATTATTGTTCTTCTTCTTATTATTATTATTAGTATTAGTATTCTCACTATTAGTGGCAGCAGCTGCTGTATCACTACAAGTATTACCAGCATTAACTTTATTAGTTCACATTCAGTATTATTTACTCACATTGCTATTCGTCGTACTAAAATTGTTACTTCGCAGGAAACTGTGATGTAAAACAGGTACTGTATCGGTGAAACCCTGGTACAATGTAAGAGAGGCTGATGGCCATAATCAGACCATGTTAAAAAGTAAACATTACGTAGCACTGTTTCTTGTTGTTCCCGTACATATATCGTATTACCCGTCTCCCCTTATATTGTTTTGTATGGTCAAACGCTTTTTCTAGGTTGGCGAATTCTGTTAATGTGTTTTTTTTTTACTTTCCAAGTACTGTTTCAGTCATCTGTACGTCTGGTCTTCCTGTCTGGTGCATTTACCTTTCCTAAAGCCAAACTGATTGTCTTCTACAAGTTGTTTTCCATTTAGTGATAATCTCTGAAGGGGTGGACATCACTGTTCCGTGTAAAATAAACCCAAAATCCATGTGTATTGACAGTCCACGTGTTTCTGCTTTCGAGCCAATGTTCTAAGTATTTGTGCTACAGATCAGAGCTTGGCAAGTTCGTATTTGGTATCCATGCGCCCTCGACAAATCCAGGAAAATTAATGCCTGTTAGTACGGGATGGGGCTCTTTCTCTCCTCCTTGCCTTCCCTGTCGCCAAACGACGAGTAAATTTCAGTTCTCGAGGGAGAATAGAGCTTTTATGTACACGAGACGCAGTCGCTTCCGTCAAAAGAAACAGCAAACTATGCTCGCAGCGCAGCGACGGGATGCCGTTAGGAAGCGTATACTCTGCCGCCCTTTTCGCTCCCTCCTCGGATGGTTTTATGGTCATAACGACGTGCTTGCTGGACCATTGCGGGTCTCCGGCCTTTTGTCTGCGACGAGCGAGACATGGCGCATAATAGGCCAATAACGGCGCTACCGCCTTCTGGGGACACAGCCGCCATCGCTGCGAGAAACACACCCCTCCCCCTCCATCTGTTCCCCCTACGGAAGTCACAACAGCGCCGTCGATAGTTGCTCTCTGGTGCTCCCGGAAGAGTACAACAAACTACGACGAGTAATGGTCTTTGTTACTCCAAGGAAGGGACCGTTAAAACACTTCAGAGGACAGTGTATGTGTTTACTTATTTGTTTTCTTTCAAATAGCTTCGGCCGATAGCCCACGCAGTAAAGTACAAAATTCAGAAACACGAAACCAAATTAAGTTCTTAATAACAAGTTTATTTGGGTGCCAACAAAGCAGAAAAGAAAACCCTGTTGAACATAACAAACAACTCAATGTTAACATTAATAGTCAAAATAGTTGAGTAACATTAACACAGTTAATTATTATCATAATAATATCACCCAACCCTTTTCCTCTCACTCTTCCACCTACCTCTTCACAGAACATTTAAACCAAGAACTTTCTAAAACTCGGCCTGACTAACCGCCCACACACACACACACACACACACACACACATGCGCGCGCGCACACACACACACGATATATATATATATATATATATATATATATATATATATATATATATATATATATATATATATACGAGAATAGAAATGAACAGACGTCGGTTTTGAGCACATACTTCAAATGGTTCAAACGGCTCTGAGCACTTGGGACTTAACATCTTAGGTCATCAGTCCTCTAGAACCTAGAACTACTTAACCTAACTAACCTAAGGACATCACACACATCCAGGATTCGAACCTGCGACCGTAGCAGTCCCGCGGTTCCGGACTGGAGCGCCTAGAACCGCTCGGCCACAACGGCCGGCAGCACATACTTCATCAAACCAAGTACGGAGAGAAATAAAAGGGACATACAGTAGTTACGACTTTAATTCACAGATTTTAGTAAAGTATCGACAGCTAGTGACAGAAGAGTAAAAGTGCTCCACAGCCATTAGAACTAAGAAACTGAAATTTGTGAAGAGAAAAGGTTCGTTATGTGAAAATGTGCTCATATTTCGTACGTGAGTTTATAGGGTGACATGCTGCATGTGACCAGATTAGAAGAAACATAGATGAAAGACAAAAATTCGAATAACTGTAAGTAATCACCTATTTACATGAAGAATAAGAAGTGAACTTTTCATGGTCTACAAATATTGTAAGTAGGCTATTTAGGTTTTTATGTTGGTAACGCCATGTAGCGCTCTATATGAAAATCACTGATTGTGCTGTGTGCAGTCTGTGGCTGGTTTGCATTGTTGGAATTTGCTATTGTAGTGTTGCGCAGTTGGCTGTTAACAGCGCGTAGCGTTGCGCAGTTGGATGTGAGCCACCAGCAGCGGTGGATGTGGGGAGAGAGATGGCGGAGTTTTGAGAGCGGATGATCTGGACGTGTGCCCCTCAGAGACAGTAAATTTGTAAGACTGGATGTCATGAACTGATATATATATTATGACTTTTGAACACTATAACGTAAATACATTGTTTACTCTTTTCAAAATCTTTCATTTGCTAACTAGCCCTATCAGTAGTTAGTGTCTTCAGTAGTTAGAATCTTTTATTCAGCTGGCAGTATTTGCGCACGCTGTATTGCAGTAGTTTGAGTAATGAAGATTTTTGTGAGGTAGGTGATTCATGAAAGGGATAGGTTCTTGTTAGTCAGGGCCATTCTTTTGTAGGGATTTTTGAAAGTCAGATCGCGTTGCGCTAAAAATACTGTGTGTCAGTTTAGTGTTGATCAGAACAGGTAAAGAGCGAAATGTCTGAGTACGTTCAGTTCTGCTCAGCTGTTTGAAAATCAAATAATGTAAGAGGTTTATCAGCACAGTCATTCATAAATTTTTCTAAAGAGACGTTTCACTATCGCATATCAAAACAAAACTGCATCTTTACAGATTCCACTGAAGATGCCTTAAAGTAAAAGGAGAAACACGTCTGGAACAAATAAAATACACTGGAGCGGTTTTTATTTTGAAAACGAATGTAAATTTTTGTTACTTTATGCACAGGATATGACCATAGGGCCTACTGATTTTTTGGTTATTAAACAGCAACAACAAGTAGGCAGCATGCAAAGTACACCAAATTGGCATGCGCACTACATACGTGGAAACTGAAATGATTAACATTTTTTATCTGAACTGCAAAAAGTATATCTTTAAGGCGATCGGGTTATGGTTAAAGTACGAAGGTGAAACTTGGAACAGAGCGTAGACTGCGAATGAATTATGGCCTAATGAAGCAGAAGTGAGTTGTACGATAGCAAAATATCGTTACTAGAGGAAAAGAAGTGTGTTATTTCCTATTTTAAATGTATGAAATAAAAGAGTACTCGCAAGAACGTGCGAGAACTGAAGTCAATGGAATCTCCTTGGCAAAAAGAGAGGCAGGTTAGCGAAGCAGTGGATAAGTGACCCAATGGCAGAAGTAGGTAGACTGTACCGCAAGGCAGCGATTGGAATATGTCGAGCGATCACGAAGGACGTGGATATAATACGCAAGACGAACGAAATCTTTTTCTCAAGATTGGAAAAATTGATAGCGGTACCAGACTGTCCAAAACGTCTAAACTTTTAAAAAAGAGGAAAATGTTTTAAACTCGAAGAGAATAACACATAGAATACGGTCAGTTCTTTCTGGTGACTGAACCTCATGACACTGAAGGAACATTTGATAAATAAATATCTTACCGTGAATGTCAACTGAGATAGTTTTTGATATTTATGAGAGTGTTACATGAAATTTTAAATGAAGAGGAAGCTTGAATAGAAAAAATGCTGAAACTACCTGGCAGATTAAAATTGTGTGCCCGACCGAGACTCGAACTCGGGACCTGCAAGGCTCGCAGGAGAGCTTCTGTAAAGTTTGGAGTGTAGGAGACGAGATACTGGCAGAAGTGAAGCTGTGGGGACCGGGCGTGAGTCGTGGTTCGGTAGCTCAGATGGTAGAGTACTTGCCCGCGAAAGGCAAAGGTCTCGAGTTCGAGTCTCGGTCGGGCACACAGTTTTAATCTGCCAGGAAGTTTCATATCAGCGCACACTCCGCTGCAGAGTGAAAATCTCATTCTAGAAAAAATGCTGTTGACTTCTTCAAAGGCAATGATATCTATGTTATTGTACGGGACCACGAAATAGCAATAGCACTAGGTTGTATTTGGATTTTGTTCCTATTTCGCCGTTTTTATGAGGTGAAATAGAATCCCGCCCACAAACTTTTAGAGGCTGTTCAGTGATACCTTCTGAGTATTTTGTTTTCACGGACCTACAGCCTCCAGTGGCTTATTACAGTGATATTGATTTTCTTTTGATTTCTTACCCAAGTTGGCTTTGAAGCTGTCTGGCTCTGAAAATAGTTCACAACAATGCAAATGTTGACGGAATGCTCAGTGTGTCTGCTCTGGAAAGAAACTTGTTCCATTCGCTCTCGATCTTTGCCGTTGGCAGTAGTAATTCCCTCTTCATTTACCGTCTTGAAGCTTCAATTAAATACTTTTAAATTCACCATCGGGTTTGTTTTTCCGGCAGTGTTAGTTGTTCGTTAACGGCGATACACGGCAGTACGGATAGGGTTACTGGCGGAGGGTCGGCCGATATGCAGTTTGGGTAACGTTCACGGAATGCATAGGAAGAGCTGCACAGTGACGCTACGCTGAGGTGTCCCACAGCGATGGCAGTCGCGTCATCTGGGGGTTGTTGCGTTAGCAACTTTGGAAATTTCATCGGAAGGGAGCGGTTCAGACTGACCCAGTGTATATAGCACATCGATTGCTACAGTGGGTACATACTGTATGACTGCGAGCGTCGTAGCAACACATAGGATACGAGACTCAGTGTACCATCCACTGTACGAATGTACAAAATACGTACGTTTCCCAGGTCTTTCTCTCTCCGATTTTTACCTCACGGAGAAAATGTTATTGCAGTGACGAATCAAGCCTCCAGAAATAAGATTAATTTATTACCAAACAAAAAGAGAACGCTTGCAGATAAGTACTCAAAACCCACTACAAAGTGTTGTAGGATCATTGTGCTTTTTTCGATTAAATCTTTCAGTCCATTATGACGCTCCTGTAACTAGACGAATTAAAGCTCAAACGGAAACATATAAAAGCTACACTCATGAACAGAACGGAAATAAACTTGGTTGACGCTACTTTTGATGCCCCAGTGCAATGCACGATTGCCTCTTCAACACTCTGCAGAGACGGTGGTGTCATTTGGCAGGATATTGGCGCTCAACTTAGCCATCAGCAGCTATGTATTTCCTGCGCTTGCCAGCCACACGGCAGCTATGGAAATTCCTTCCGGGACCGGAAATTAAACTGGCTGCATCTAGGTCATGTGCAACCATATCTTCGTGATTTAATTACTGATAGGGTAGAGACGCGGTTCTTCGCACTCTTTCACACTGCTCGCACAAGGATTTTGTTTCTCTGCCATGCTTCCTTGTAGAGGAAAATTACTCGAGAGATAGAGATCAAGAAATATGCAGTAACCCAATGAACGTTTATGGTTACCTCAAGAATTTATGGAATCTAGCGTATAATAGGATTTAAAGAAAGTTATGACTGCTTTCCTCCGCAATGGTCAAACTGAAGACAAATAAGAATTCGGGATAACTACGATATCACGCACACACTTTTTCACTCAGCATGCTTATCAGGCGCGAGAAATATTTTTCGCCATACACAGCACTGACAACTTCCTGATCATATTTAGTTGTGCTTGCATATTACCATCCGAAAGCTGAAATGAGCACATTTATTTCAATTTCTAAGCCGATTTCGACTGACTATCTCTAGAGGTATCTTTTCACCACGAGGCGAAAGTCGTAACTGAAAATTTGCTCCTGAATAGTCTCAAATAAGTTCACTGTCCCGTACTCAGTCTGGTGGGATATTTGGTTGAAAACAAGAAGCTGCAACGAGAGCTCGGCATGCTGTATTGAGTAAAAACTGAAAGACGTAAAAAAAAAATTGTACTGACACATACGTTCACAAGCTAACCAAACACACAAACACAATTTTTTTTTCCTTTTACGTACGGCAGCGGCTTCACGTTGTGGCCCAAATTGGCCATTCGGGACCGACCAACCTCCGGGTGTCATCCTTTGCCGAAGTCGTTACTAGATTCAGTGTGAAAGGTTAGAGAGCAGCGTACTGCTCTCTCGGTCATTGTCGCTTATCTTGACCCTGGAGCTGCTATTTATCACTCCAGCAGCTCCTCGTCTGGCACAGGAGACTGAAGACAACTTCTTCTAGTCTTCCACTAAGGAAAAAATGTCTGTTAGTATTGGGAATAGAACTGGAGTCCTCTTCATAGTAGTCAGACACGCTGACTACTCAGCTACGAAGGCTGACTTAGGACAGTGAACATGAAATATATAAAAATACTTCAAATATTTATGTTCCGAGTAGAAGTAGGCAAAATGCAACAGGGAATAACAATATTAATCTGCTAATAGTAAACTGCAGGAGCGTCTATAGAAAGGTCCCAGAACTGCTCTCATTAATAAACGGTCACAATGCCCACATAGTACTAGGGACAGAAAGTTGGCTGAAACCAGATGTAAACGGTAATGAAATCCTAAACTGAGATTGGAATGTATACCGCAGAGACAGGCTGGACAGTGAAGGGGGAGGCGTGTTTATAGCGATAAGAAGTGCAATAGTATCGAAGGAAATTGACGGAGATCCGAAATGTGAAATAATTTGGGTGAAGGTCACGTTTAAAGCAGGCTCAGACATGGTAATTGGATGTCTCTATAGGCCCCCTGGCTCAGCAGCTGTCGTGACTGGGCAGCTGAAGGATAATTTGGAAAATATTTCGAGTAGATTTCCGCACCATGTTAAAGTTCTGGGTGGAGATTTTAATTTGCCGGATATAGACTGGGAGACTCAAACGTTCATAACGGGTGGCAGGGACAAAGAATCCAGTGAAATTGTTTTAAGTGCTTTATCTGAAAACTACCTTGAGCAGTTAAACAGAGAACCGACTCGTGGCGATAACATATTAGACCTTCTGGTGACAAACAGACCCGAACTATTTGAAACAACGCAGAACAGGGAATCAGCGATCATAAAGCGCTTACTGCATCGATGATTTCAGCCGTAAATAGAAATATTAAAAAAGGTAGGAAGATTTTTCTGTTTAGCAGAATTGACAAAAAGCAGATTTCAGAGTACTTGATAGCTCAACACAAAAGTTTTGTCTCAAGTACAGATAGTGTTGAGGATCAGTGGACAAAGTTCAAAACCATCGTACAATATGCGTTAGATGAGTATGTGCCAAGCAAGATCGTAAGAAGATGGAAGGGAACCACCCTGGTACAACAACCGAGTTAGAAAACTCCTGCGGAAGCAAAGGGAATAAACATAGCCAAAGACTTGCAGACAAACAAAAATTACACGAAGCGAAATGTAGTGTGACGACGGCTATGCGAGAGGCGTTCAATGAATTTGAAAGTAAAGTTCCATGTACTGACTTAACAGAAAATCCTAAGAAATTTTGGCCTTATGTCACAGCGGTAGGTGGATCAAAACAAAATGTCCAGACACTCTGTGACCAAAATGGTACTGAAACAGAGGATGACAGACTAAAGGCGGAAATACTAAATGTCTGTTTCCAAAGCTGTTTCACAGAGGTAGACTGCACTGTAGTTCCTTCTCTAGATTGTCGCACAGATGCCAAAATGGTAGATATCGAAATAGAGGACAGAGGGATAGAGAAACAATTAAAATCGCTGAAATGAGGAAAGGCCGCTGGACCTGATGGGTTACCAGTTCGACTTTACACAGAGTACGCGAAGGAACTTGCCCCCCTTCTTGCAGTGGTGTACCGTAGGTCTCTAGAAGAGCGTACCGTTCCAAAGGATTGGAAAAGGGCACAGGTAATCCCCGTTTTCAAGAAGGGACGTCGAACAGATGTGCAGAACTATAGACCTATATCTCTAACTTCGATCCGTTGTAGAATTTTGGAACACGTATTATGTTCGAGTATAATGACTTTTCTGGAGACTAGAAATCTACTCTGTAGGAATCAGCATGGGTTTCGAAAAATACGGTCGTGTGAAACCCAGGTCGCGCTATTCGTCCACGAAACTCAGAGGGCCATAGACACGGGTTGCCAGGTAGATGCCGTGTTTCTTGACTTCCGCAAGGCGTTCGATACAGTTCCCCACAGTCGTTTAATGAACAAAGTAAGAGCACATGGACTATCAGATCAATTGTGTGATTGGATTGAAGAGTTCCTAGATAACAGAACGCAGCATGTCATTCTTAATGGAGAGAAGTCTTCCGAAGTAAGAGTGATTTCAGGTGTGCCGCAGGGGAGTGTCGTAGGACCGTTGCTATTCACAATATACATAAATGACCTTGTGGATGATATCGGAAGTTCACTGAGGCTTTTTGCGGATGATGCTGTGGTATATCGAGAGGTTGTAACAATGGAAAATTGTACTGAAATGCAGGAGGATCTGCAGCGAATTGACGCATGGTGCAGGGAATGGCAATTGAATCTCAATGTAGACAAGTGTAATGAGCTGCGAATACATAGAAAGAAAGATCCCTTATCATTTAGCTACAATATAGCAGGTTAGCAACTGGAAGCAGTTAATTCTATAAATTATCTGGGAGTACGCATTAGGAGTGATTTAAAATGGAATGATCATATAAAGTTGATCGTCGGTAAAGCAGATGCCAGACTGAGATTTATTGGAAGAATCCTAAGGAAATGCAATCCGAAAACAAAGGAAGTAGGTTACAGTACACTTGTTCGCCCACTGCTTGAATACTGCTCAGGAGTGTGGGATCCGTACCAGATAGGGTTGACAGAAGAGAGAGAGAAGATCCAACGGAGAGCAGCGCGCTTCGTTACAGGATCATTTAGTAATCGCGAAAGCGTTACGGAGACGATAGGCAAACTTCAGTGGAAGACGCTGCAGGAGAGACGCTCAGTAACTCGGTACGGGCTTTTGTAGAAGTTTCGAGAAGATAACTTCACCGAGGAGTCAAGCAGTATATTGCTCCCTCCAACGTATATCTCTCGAAGAGACCATGAGGATAAAATCAGAGAGGAGCCCACACAGAGGCATACCGACAGTCCTTCCTTCCACGGAGGAGACTGGAATAGAAGGGAGAACCGATAGAGGTACTCAAGGTACCCTCCGCCACACACCGTTAGGTGGCTTGCGGAGTATGGATGTAGATGTAGATGTTTAGGGGTTACGTAGCTGACTAATAATATATAGAAAGCTGTGTGTCACTCATTTCATAATCTAGAAGAGGAACTGTTTGGTAGGGTTTAAGCTGCCACCCTTACCGCACAAGCTAAAACATAATGTGGTTAAATCTTACGTACAGTAAAAATGGCAGTTGTCACTTTGGAGCGGATTTTAATGCTTAAGTGCTGATCAGAAGACTAAGATGCAATGGAGCCTGACACATAGTTCGCAGCCTTCGATCCAATGAAGATCGGGAAATTCAAAAGCCAATATCCCATAAAATATTTTTTATTCTAGACAACCGGTTTCAACAATCTTAGTTGTCATCTTCCGGCCTCAAATATTTTTTTTTTGTTGTAAAACATGTTAATTTTATGCTTAACCTCATTCACAAGATGTCAAGCGTGCATAATGTTCGGCGCAGAATGAACATGTTTTACTACAAAATAATGTTTAAGGCCTGAAGATGACAGCTAAGACTGTTAAAACCAGTGTCTTGAATAAAAAACATTTTATGTGATCTTGGCATGTGAATGGTTTTTAAGAATTACAACCGACTGCCCTTCAGTACTCTCATACTGAGAAAATGCAATAGAAAAGTTCTATAAAATCGTATTTTCTAGAATTTAATACTATGTGCGTAACTATTTACTGCATAATGAGATTTTCACCCTGCAGCGGAGTGTGCGCTGATATGAAACTTCCTAGCAGATTGCCCGCGAAAGGCAAGGGTCCCGTGTTCGAGTCTCGGTCTGCCACACAGTTTTAATCTTACAGCAGTATTGTCAGAGGTACGCTTTTGAACCCCTGTGACTCTAAAAACCCTTCTCCAAAGTGTAATAATGTGAACACAACCCTCGCTTTTTACACAACTATTTACGCACTTTACGTTCCGTTCGCCTCTTTTGTTGATCTGCTACCAGTCTTCGCACCCAGTTTTACATGAGGCGCCGTTCAGTTAGCAGGAGAAACTGTGATCTTACGATTATCTCAACGAAGCGTAGCCTTTATCACGTATTTTACAGCTATAACCGGGTTGTTGGGTTGTTGTGGGGAAGGAGACCAGACAGCGAGGTCATCGGTCTCATCGGATTAGGGAAGGGCGGGGAAGGGAGTCGGCCGTGCCCTTTGAAAGGAACCATCCCGGCATTTGCCTGGAGCGATTTATGGAAATCACGGAAAACCTAAATCAGGACGGCCGGACGCGAGCTATAACCGGTTTCGACCCTAGCATGAAATCAGTACGTGCTGCCAGTGACACATGCCAATGCCTGTATATTTCAGCTCGGTCGGCACTCATTAAATCAGTGAAACACACAATGTAGACTGTGCTATGTATAGAAAAGCAGCAAGAATTGGTTATGTGGAGTGTTATTGCATTTTAAACAAATTTCAAAGTTGCAACATGCAGGTATGTAATTGCCTCTGAGAATTACCTAAATCAGGTATATTGTTTTCAACACTTTTAATCAGACTCGTGATGTATGACGAGCTGTGCACAACGTGGTGTCGTGCGCAGAAGCCAGTCACTGTCGTAGGAAGTGTACCTTAATGATAACACGTTTGTAGGATCTCCGAAGAACAGAAGTGGTGAATGCAGATTGCGGACACTCCAGAGCAGTACGATTCGCAGTCCAGTTGCCGCGCGGCCGATCGGCTCGACGCGCCCACACAATGCCGATCGATGTTCAATTTTGGAACACTACTGTCATTGTCGCAGCCCTCTGATCCTCCCCCCCCCCCCCCCCCCTATAGACTTCCGCACACAAAGCGTAAGCCCATTATTCGTATTCAATAGATTGGATTTAGAGTAGCGCACACTAATTCCATTTACCTAACACCGGTAACAATTTATGGCGACTAATCCGCAGAGGAACTGTTTATCCAATTTGCTGATGCTGTTGCGGCGCTCCTAAGAATCGCCTGCTAATGTGTCACGAGTCCGAATTACGCACTGGTTTCTATGAGAACTAGTGCAGATGTGCAAATTCCAGGCATTCCGCTCGAAATATGTGAATTACGGGGACGAAATTTCACCGGAGATATTTCACACTTCTCGGGAACCGCTATGAGGTTTTATGTGAAAACGGCACCCACCGCCTATTAACCATTTATGCCAATAAGAAATAATAAACAGGTAGTTTTAATCTGCCTGGAGTCTCATATCAGCGCATCCTCCGCAGCAGAGTGAAAATCTCATTCTGGAAACATCCCAGAAGTTGTGGCTAAGCCATATCTCTCCAATATCCTTTCTTCCAGGAGTGCTAGTTCTGCAAGGCTCGCAGGAGAGCTTCTGTGAAGTTGGGAAGGTGGGAGACGAGGTACTGGCAGAAGTAAAGCTGTGAGGAGGAGGCGTGAGTCGTGCTTGCATAGCTCAGATGGCAGCCGGCACGGTAGCTTAGCGTGTTCGGTCTGAGGGTTAGCTACCCTCTGTAATAAAAAATAAAAAAATAAAAAACTAAGTGAACAGATCAACCAACAACCTGAACGGGTGTCATGAGATATCTGCCCCGAACGTATACAACGATCAAAATGAGATCAACAACAACAAAAAAAAGATGGTAGAGCTCTTCCCTGTGAAAGGCAAAGGTCCCGAGTTCGAGTCTCGGTCCGGCACACAGTTTTAATCTGCCAGGAAGTTTCATATCAGCGCATACTCCGCTGCAGAGTGAAAATCTCATTCTGGAAACAGGTAGAAAGTTTTTAGATGTGCATACTGATCAAAACTAAGGCTAGAAAAACTCTTTTGTAAACAGGATAAAACATTTAGGTTTGGTTACTTTCTCCATATGACCGATTACCAACTTTGGGGTTATAGAAGTCATTAAGCTAAAAATGTTCACCTGTTTTTATGCACAGATGTCTTACGGGATAATTCTTTGGCTAACTCATCGTTTAGGCAGCAAGTATTCTATCCGTTATCGTAAATTACACTGTGGGAAATACTGTAAATAGCCACAAATTTTTTTTCAAATGGCCCGAAGCTACTGACAGTACAATAAAATCATTTCAAAAAAGTTTGATACTGGCAGTAGTATTTCCTACAGTTTAACAAGTATTCATTACAACAAAGGAAGCAGTTAGAAAAGTGTGCGGGTTTCACAAACGTTCTCCTTTCAGGCCTCTCCTTAAGCAGATGAGAATATTAGCCACAGCGTCACAGTATTTCTTCACTTGTAAAATTTGCTATTGAAGACCATCTGAGTGTGAGAGTGACAGAGATATTCACAAATACAACACAAGATGGAAGAATGATCGGCATTACCCTTTAATTAATCTACGAAAAGAAAATGTTTGACCGGTAGCAGAAATATTTCCAAATTTAAAGACGTTTCTCTTTAACCTTCCATACCACTGATGAGCTCTTGATAGTAGTAATTAGTGATTTTTACAAAAAAGAAAAAAGAAGAAACAAAGAAAAACAAGAAAAGGAAGGTGACTTAAATTATCAGCATATGATTCTGTAAATATATTTTCATCTTTTTATGATGTACAGACAAACAAATGATTAGAAATTCAAATAAAATTGGATGATTTATTCAAGAGAAGGAACTTCATAAACTAGCAATCCAATAACGCGTCAATTCATCTCTGGCCCTTATGCAAGCAAGTATTCGGCATGGAATTGATTGATATGATTGTTAGATGTCCTCCTAAGGGATACCGTCCCAGATTTTGTCCAACTGGCTAGTTAGATCGTCTAAATCGCGAGGTGGTTGGAGGGCCCTGTTCATAATGCTCCAACGGCCAAGGTAGGCTTTGGAAAGGACGAAGACAAGCAGTAGAAATTCTCGCCATGTGGGTGCGTTCATTATCTTGTTGAAATGTAAGGCCAAAATGGCTTGCCATGAAGAGCAACAACACGGTGCGGGGCGTAGAATGCCGTCGACGTGCCGTTGTAAGGGTGCGCGGATGACAAAGCAAAGAGATCCTGCTATGAACTGAAGTGGAACCCCAGACCATCACTCCCGATTGTCGGGCCGCATGGCGAGCGACAGTCGGTATCCCATTGCTGTCCACGGCATCTCTAGACACGTCTTCGGCCTGGAACCTCATTGACTGGAGGGTATTGTCTTCAGAGATGAGTCCCGCCTCGAACAGAGCTCTGATAACCAGTGAATTTTCTAATGGACAACCTGTAAACTACGTGCAGACTCGCTCCTTCCTTGCCTGCGACAAATACGCGCTTGAATATAAATACAGATACTAACCAAGCCGACAGCTTGTGGCGTGGTATATTAGGTCGCGAACGGCATCTGTGCAGTATCCTCGATATGCTGCAAGTGTCAGAACACGGTTTTGTGTAGCTGTGAATGCATTATATCGGATCTCAGTGTATTCGAAGTCAGGTTAGTTGTGGTTCAAAAAAATGGCTCTGAGGACTATGGGACTTAACATCTGAGGTCATCAGTCCCCTAGAACTTACAACTACTTAAACCTAACTAACCTAATGATATCACACCCATCCATGCCCGAGGCAGGATTCGAACCTGCAACCGTATCGGTCGCGCGATTCCAGACCGAAGCGCCTAGAAACGCTCGGCCACACTGGCTGGCTCGTAGTGGTGCTCGTATGGTGAGTACGTCCATAATCAAGGTAGCCAAAGTGTTTGGTGTTTCGGTGGACACCATATCGAAGATTTACACCGAATGCAAAAAAAAAAAAAAAAAAAAAAAAAAAAAGTAGTTCGTTAAGTCACAGCGCGGATGAACTTGTGTGATGAGTGATCGCCACAGACCGTCACTGAGAAGGATAAAACAACACGATAGTAGCTCCATTAGCGGTGAACTGCAGGGCGACCTAGAATTCAGAAACCACTAATCAGTGATGCAAGCCCCCCGTGTCGAAGCCTTATAACCTGGACTATGGAGCAGTGGAAGAATGTCATTTAGCCGGATAAGTCTTGTTACGCACTCTTTCCAAGATAGCTGTCGTCTCGGAATGCATCATCACTACTGGGATACATATATTGTAATAAGGTATGGACGTGATCAGCCGAATGGTCACATTATACAGGGCAGTAATGCAGCCTTCCAGAGTAGCCATGGGACCCGCGGAATACCACAATGTGGCTTCCCAAATCATTACTGAACCCTCGTCGTGTTTTAGTATGTAACAGACCATTTGGCTGATCACGTCCATACCATGGTATTTGTTTCCCAGTAGTGATGATACATTCCGAGACGACTGGTCCCCTCTCCACACAGCTCTCGTCGTCCAGGACTGGTTTCGTGAGCACGAGGAGGAAATGTCACTTCTCCGTGGACACCACAGCCACCAGATCTCAATGTTATTGAGCCTAAGTCGTCTTCTTTGAAGAGATTGGCAAGTGATCGCTATCCACCCTCACCATCGTTATCGGGACCGGCCACTACTTCACAGGAAAAATGATAAAATATTCCCTTGAAAACCGCACAAGATTTGTATTTGTGCATTCCGAGACGACTGGTTGCTGTTTTGAAAGACAAAGGTTTTCTTACACCGTATTAGGCATGGTAATGTGTTTCTGGTGTTTCCGTGTATTTGTCCCCCCCCCTCCCTCCCGCCTCCCACTAGCACTGTAAGTAAATAAAGAGTAGAGTCCACTCGGTACCGGGGTGAATCATCCTACCCAAACCAGATGGTGTGAAAATTGTAAGTGCCTGTTGCTCGCGACACATGCAGGTTGTAATACGAGTAATAACGTGTACTTCAAGATATTTTCATGGACGAGACTATACCGATAGATGCACATTTCAAGTGCACCGAGAAAATAGCAACCTGCTTTGCCTCTGAAGAAATACCCGAAAGAAGCAGATTACGTCGCATTACTTGTATCTCTACGTCTTCCACATTCTGCTTCCCGGGAAACAAGACGCAACCGAGGGGCACGTGAGATGGAAATAACCTATTCAATAAACATTTCCCGGGAACAAAACAGCAGTCCGCGGTCCAGACGGAGACCGCAACGGTCCGTGAAAGAAAGCAGGAAGCGGAGCCGGGAGGTCAGGTCGTTCTTTGTACTGGCGCGGACCACTCGCAGCGTATGCAAATGGCTGCCAGTGTAGCGCAGCGGCGTGGCTTCTCCGTCTGGGGTGAGCGTTCAAAGGAAACGCGTGTCCCGCGCAGTTTCTGCAACCGCTCGCAACTGTGTGGCCCCGGAAGAACGAGTTTTAAAAAGTTTGAAAAACATTTCGGTTGTTTCCTAATTTTAGGTCTGAAAATCTGCTGGGCACTTGTGAATAAGCTTTTTGGCACGAGTAAAGTCGGGAGCGTCGACAGCGAAACAGTTTGCTCTATTACGAACTTCATTAGCAACGAATTTTTATTTTTATTTTTTATCATACGGTGCTTGTATAAGAAGCAACTGACCTGCAGTCCAATTCTGTGGTATTACAAATTGCACACACACACACAAAAGAAACCGAGGCACAGTGAAGGAGTTATCCGAATGGGGTGGAAATGGTAGATATGATGTATATTTACCGACAAACAAAGGATTACAATTTTGGAAAAACTGGATGACTTGCGCAAGAGAAATAGCTTCACAAATTGTGCAAGTCAATAAACGTTGATCCATCCCTGAAGCTTAGGCAAGCAGTTATTCGCCATGGCATTTACTGCCAGAGTTATTGATGTCCTTCTGAGGGATACCACCCCAAATTATGTCTAGCTGGCGCGTTAGATCGTCAAAATCTCGGGATGTTTGGAGAGTCTTGACCACAATGTTCCAAACGTTGTAGATTGGAGAGAAATCCGGTGATCTTGCCGACCAAGGTAGAGTTTGAGAAGCACGTAGACAATGAGTAGAAACTCTAACTCTTTGCGGGTAGGCACCATATTGTTGATATGTAAGCTCAGGATGGCTTGCCGTGTAGAGCAACAAAACGGTGCGTAGAATATCGTCGACGTACCGCTGTGCTGTAAGAATGCCACAGGTGACAATTAAAGCGGTCGTGCTATGAAATGAAATGGCATCCCAGACCACCGCTGTGCCGTAAGACCGCCGCGGATGACAATCAAACGAGTCCTGCAAGTAGGTCCCAGGTCATCATTGCTGATTGTGAGGCCTCATGGCCGGGTTACAGTCAGGATAGTATCCCACCGCTGTCTCGAGCGTCTCTACCTACGTCTTCACTCGTCATCCGGGCTAGATTCGAAGCAGGATTCATCCCTGAAGACAGTACTCCAGTCAATGACACTCCTGGAAGAAGACGTTTCTGGAAACAGTGTAGACAGTGGTGGGATAGGAACCTGATTGTCGCCCACCGAATTACCCGACAGCCATTAGTGATGACCTGGGACCCCTCTGAAGGACTGTTTGGTTGTCATCCGCTGCACCCTCGCACATTCTAAAACCAGTGTTTTTTGTGGTTTGGTGCAACCGTCTTCGGCAGACCATCCTATGCAAGTCTCATCATTTCTGCATTACTTCTGTAACCACTTCCCTCCTCCATCAAATGATGATTCCTTTAGGCATTACAGGAAAACAGAATGCTCCTTTTAGTCAAGTTGTATTAGTAATTTCATCCCCCCCCCCTCCCCATTTGATTCGGTACTCTCCATTACCTACCAAACTGCCGGCCGTTGTGGCCGAGCGGTTCTGGGGGCTTCAGTCCTACCTCTTTCCGTAGATGCTCACGACATTAGCACTTGAACATTGGAGCGGCTTCGTCGTTTTCGAGATATTAGTTCATGGCTCTGCATAATAATAATATGCCCTTTGTCATCATTTATCTTAATGGATTGTCCCTTTTTCAGCCCATATCTTCGGTAGTGATCCCCTGACTATGTCTGCTCCGCTAACATACTTTTGTTACCGCGTCACTCGGTTGGCAGTGGCCATAATGTTTTGGCTCATCTGTGTATTTATAGCATGTTTGCAGCATTGTGTGGGTCATGTAGATTTATTAGTATCTGTTAGTCTGTTGTTACTGCACTGCTACGGTCGCAGGTTCGAATCCTGCCTCGGGCATGGATGTGTATGCTGTCCTTAGGTTAGTTAGGTTTAAGTAGTTCTAAGTCTAGGGGACTGATGACCTCAAATGTTAAGCCCCATAGTGCTGAGAGTCATTTGAATAATTTTTTATTATTGCAGATATTATTCTAGAAAATCTAATGTTTGTATTCCAACGACGTTACTTGTATATCACTTCACCACGGGCCTAACGCTTTACAAAACGTAAATTATCTTTTCGTAAAACACTTGGAAGTTATTACCTGTAGTAAAGTTTGTGAAGTGCTATAACAATAGCTTCACTGGAAGATATACATTAGGTTTTCTGGAATAATGTATGCACGAAGATTAAACCAACAAATACTAATAACTTTACAGGACCCCACAATGCTGCAAGCATGGAATAATGTGTACCATCTGATGCGAAATCGCTAAGATGTTCGAAACCGGTAATGGAAAATAAAAATTGAAGAATGAAACGAATTTGTATGTACATTCTTGCGACTGATGGTCTGCGGAACCTCAGCCGTGCACTTACGTAATAAAAGAAAACACATGCAGCCGTCGTTTTGATGTTATTTTATTTTATATTAAACAGTTTCGGTGATAGTACACGATTTTCAGGCGTTAACTGGCGATGTGGTGGTGAACTCCACTCGTATGCACGATCCCATCAGTGGTCAACATCTATAAACTGACTTCCGCAAAATACTGTAACAGCGATGTTGTGTTTTCAGCCATCACCTTTCAACTGATAGATCACCCTCTCAGCGTCCTGAAGATGATGTACTGAGTCACCGAAACTGGATGTAATAAAATAAAATATCGAAACGACGGCTGCAGGAATTTAATTTTATTATGTGAAACAAATGGCGACTGGTTGCAGTAGTTTCTAGAAGCCTATATTCCAGATCCATAATGGATAAAAGTTTTATTTCGCTATTTTGTTTCACATGTGTCACATTGGTTCATTCCGTACGATGTTGTGCACAGGTCAACCTTGTATTTCAACTGTTTATTATTCGGTGACGTTTCCGAAGTCAGACACGGCTGCGAAAATTTATTCACAAGTATACAGGATAGTCCATTGAGCATGAACGGGCCAAATATCTCACGAAATAAGCGTCAAACGAAAAAACTACAAAGGCGAAACTTGTATAGCTTGAAGGGGGAAAACCAGATGGCGCTATGGTTGGCCCGCTGGATGGCGCTGCCATAGGTCAACCGGATATCAACTGCGTTTTTTTAAAATAGGAACCCCCATTTTTATTACATATTCGTGCAGTACGTAAAGAAATATGAATGTTTTAGTTGGATCACTCTTTTAGCTTTGTGATAGATGGCGCTGTAATAGTCACAAACATATGGCTCACAATTTTAGACGAACAGTTGGTAACAAGTAGGTTTTTTAAATTAAAATACAGATTGTAGGTATGTTTGAACATTTTATTTCGGTTGTTCGAATGTGATACATTTACGTTTGTGAACTTATCATTTCTGAGAACGCATAGTGTTACAGCATGATCACCTGTAAATACCACATTAACGCAATAAATGCTCAAAATGACGTCCGTCAACCTCAATGCATTTGGCAATACGTGTAACGACATTCCGCTGAACAGCGAGTATTTCGCCTTCCGTAGTGTTCTCACGTGCATTGAGAATGCGCTGACGCATGTTGTCAGGCGTTGTCGGTGGAACACGATAGCAAATAGCCTTCAACTTTCCCCACAGAAAGAAATCGGGGGACGTCAGATCCGGTGGTTCGACGACCAATCTACCTGTCATGAAATATGCTATTCAATACCGCTTCAACTGCACGCGAGCTATATGCCGGACATCCATCATGTTGGAAGTACATCGCCATTCTGTCATGCAGTGAAACATCTATTAGTAACATCGGTAGAACATCACGTAGGAAATCAGCATACATTGCACCATTTAGATTGCCATCGATAAAATGGGGGGGGGGGGGGCAATTATCCTTCCTCCCATAATGCCGCACCATACATTAACCCGCCAAAGTCGCCGATGTTCCACTTGTCGCAGCCATCGTGGATTTTCCGTTGCCCAATAGTGCATATTATGCCGGTTTACGTTACCGCTGTTGGTGAATGACGCTTCGTCGCTAAAAAGAACGCGTTCAAAAAATCTGTCATCGTCCCGTAATTTCTATTGCGCCGAGTGGCAGAACAGTACACGACGTTCAGAGTCGTCGCCATGCAATTCCTGGTGCATAGAAATATGATACGGGTGCAATCGATGTTGATGTAGAATTCTCAACACCGACGTTTTTGAGATTCCCGATTCTCGCGCAATTTGTCTGCTACTGATTTGCGGATGAGCCGCGACAGCAGCTAAAATACCTACTTGGGGATCATCATTCGTTGCAGGTCGTGGTCGACGTTTCACATGTGGCTCAACACTTCCTGTTTCCTTAAATAACGTAACTAACCGGCGAACGGTCTGGACACTTGGATGATGTCGTCCAGGATACCGAGCAGCATACATAGCACATGCCCGTTGGGCATTTTGACCACAATAGCCATACATCAATACGATATCGACCTTCTCCGCAACTGGTAAACGGTCCATTTTAACACGGGTAATGTATCAAGAAGCAAATACCGTCCGCGCTGGCGGAATGTTACGTGATACCACGGACTTACACGTTTGTGCCTATTACAGCGCCATCTATCACAAAGCGAAAAAAGTGGTCCAACTAAAACATTCATATTTTTTTGCGTACTATACGAATATGTAATAAAAAAGGGGGGTTCCTATTTTTAAAAAAAACGCAGTTGATATCCGTTCGACCTACGGCAGCGCCATCTAGCGGACCAATCATAGCGCCATCTGGTTTCCCCCTTCAAGCTAGACGAGTTTCGTACTTTGTAGCTTTTTCGTTTGATGCATATTTCGTGAGGCATTTGGCCCGGTCACTATCAGTGGACCACCCTGTATAAGGACTGCGGGGACAGCTGACTCTCAAACGGGACTTTGTCGCCGCCTCTTGGTGGCCAGTGAAGCGTGGCGGCGCGCGCGTGCGCCTCCCTCGGCTGGCCGTGTTGCTGTTGCTGGTATCGGTGTAATGAGTCCCGCGCCTGGGCAGGTGGCCGCCGGCACTGTGGGTGGCCGCGCAGGCAGCGTAGGTGGCCGCCGCGCCGCTACCTGCTGGGCCACCTGCGCTCAAGGGCGCCGCCTCCGGGGGGTCCCAACCAGGCCTCACGGCTTCATCTCGGAGGCCTCTCTCCTATCTCGAGCGCCTGCCTTATTGTTCTTCTCTACTCGCCACGTGTACGCACATGCACCTACAGGTTGCCCAGATTCTCGCTCCTGTAACGGTGGGTAGGTGGGAGTGAAAATACGCGTAAAATGTTTCTAAAGCAGAAGTAAGATGATTTAAAGGATCGTACGATATTGCAGTGCCTGTGTTAACTTCAATTGAGATGGAATGCTCCTTCGAGTAGGCATTAGAGATGGGTAGTTCGCGAACGAACGGGTGCAAAGGAACGGTTCACCAAGATGAACGAAAGGATTGAGGAACGAATTCCAAGGAACGATCGGTTGATAGTTCACTTCGGTCGCGGCGGTCAAAATTATAGTTACAGGGAACGAGGAACGATCGGTTCATAGTTCACTTCGGTCGCGGCGGTCTACTTATAGTTCCCGGGAACGAGGAACGATCGGTTCATAGTTCACTAGTTCACTTCAGTCGCGGCGGTCACTTCGGCAGTTCTCATTCCAGCCTCGGTCACGTGCTCGTCTCAGTCTCGGTCTCCCTCGGCCGCACTCGTCGTTCTTCGCATGACCACCTGTCTCAGTTCCACTGCCGACTGCTCCTAGTTAGTTCAGTATCCAGTTGTTCGTTTCGTTCACTGCGCTAGCCTATTTTACATGTGCCAAACTGTTCTTGCACAGCCGGTAATTGAAAAGTATTTTATAGTTATGTAAATTACATAAAAATTACGTTGTATGTAATAGGTACGTCTTTTCAGGTAACAAAAGGACATATCAGCTCACTTCATTATATCGATGAGCAGCAGAATACATACTTATAACAAGGCATGTTGTTTTGGTATTCATATATTTTTTGGTTTCATCGACTTGATTTAGCAGCTAACTTTCAATAATTTGCTTACTGTTTAGTGTAAGAAAATTCATACAAAACGATTTTCGTGTATCTTTCATATACAAAACATTACGTTTAGGAAGGCTCTAATTATTTTTAAGTTTGGTTGTTTCCAATTTGCATTACCTTCTAGTTTGGTTTCTTTGAAAAAAAAAAGTGGGTTGTGGGTCATTTTCGCACAGTAGGAAAAGCGGTACCTTTCCATTTGAAACGACATAGATTGCCATAAAACCATATTTAATTATTATCTCAAAAACATTTGTTCAGAAGGAGCTTTCAAACCAAAAACTTTATTACTGCGAACTTAATTATTATTATTATTGCTGCATTAACGTTAATAATGCAACATAAAAACCTGATTTTTACTAAGCGTGTGGCGCAAGTATGAGAAAACCACATTTTATTTTATGCTTCATAAAGTCTCTACTTCGCCTACGAACTCAGGGACAACGTGAAATATATATAGGGTGTCAACGATTATTGTTTACAACGTAGCATAGCTATGTAGCGGAAGTCGAAAAGAAGAATTTTATACAAGACACTTGTGGTCCATTAAGCTGGGAAACAGCCACCAACAGGTTTACAAGACTACATGAGCTACAGCCCATGCGCGTCGCGTGAGATTTTCATGTTCTCTTCTCCAGCTCTCTACACATCGTCATCGATTGTTTCGCAATTGTTGCTTGCATTAGCTTGTTACTTCTTCACTGCCTAGCTATTACATGTTTGTCTGTTTGTTGTATCTGCTCGTAACGGACAACAAATCGTCCGTAATTGGCGAGCAGTCTGTACTCGGGGCCGGTTTTCCGTGTGCCACCCCATGTTATTTCCCTGCGATCATCCACACAAGGCTACGGTTGGCTAAACGACAGGTTCTGCAGAATCACAGAAATTACTTCTGGAAGTGTGTAAGAATTCTGTAATGAATAAAATCTCTATACTCCAGGGGGGAGGCAAGTGCCAGAATGTGGACTTCGCTCTAGAGCCAACGTCCAATATCACTGCCCTTTCCGGTTTCGCCGGCCGGAGTGGCCGTGCGGTTCTGGGCGCTGCAGTCTGGAGCCGAGCGACCGCTACGGTCGCAGGTTCGAATCCTGCCTCGGGCATGGATGTGTGTGATGTCCTTAGGTTAGTTAGGTTTAATTAGTTCTAGGCGACTGATGACCTCACAAGTTAAGTCGCGTAGTGCTCAGAGCCATTAGAACCATTTGAACCTCCGGTTTCGGCTCTTGAGTGAGTATCAGGTACCCAGACATTTAAACTCTTCATTGAAGATGCTCCATCAGGGCTCAATGCTATTGCTTCATTCTTCGTTTATCTCGCGAAGAGACCGTGGTTAGAAAGATTCGAGTTTGCGCGAACGACTACCAACATCCCACACCTATAGTTCGGAACCGAATAAGGAAAGGATGGGGAGGGGGAGTGTGTGTGGGGGAGGGGGGGAGGGGGAGAGGGATGGACAACGAGTAGTTACTCGTACACAATGCACGACCCGCCTCACATTGTAAGTTAGCATGTTGACTATGTTGTAGGAGAAAGTACATTACGCTTGAGGTCTTGCTCTAATGCTCCGTAATGAACGAACGGTTCCGTCGAGATTTCTCATCTGACAATAACAGTTACGGCAGATGGCGGCGGGGAGGGAGTGGGGATGCAGACTGACTGAGAGCGACCTCTGATCGACACGCAGGTCAGGATTTGCGACCCTGATAGAGACGCGGCCGGCGCCCGTTCCGCGCCGGTTCGCGGCATGCCGGATGGGTGGTAAGCCGCAGCCGAGGGAACTTAGGATTCCGCACAGGCCGGGTTTTAAAGATGAAGACATCAGTACGGAGAGGGCCCCGCAGATGATGCGCGCCCCTGCTCCCTGCCCTGACACGCCCTCTGCCATTCTCTCATGCCCGTGGCTAAGTTTTTCCTCCTCCGTCGTCTTCCTCCTCCTCCTCCTCCTCCTCTGCACACAGGCCAACGTCGTGATTTAGTCCGTTTCTCGCTGGCTGCTCCTCCGCAATGTGCTGCTACGGTCTCTCTCTCTCTCCCTCCCTAACCATTCCTCTGCGGAAAACCTGTTTCCATCTGCCTCCGCCTCCACCTACCCATTCTCCTCCCCTCCGCCTAGCCTGCCTCCGGCTCCTGTTCCCGCCACGTTCTTCATTCCGCTCTAATGGATATCGCGTTCTGCGGTTGGTGCTATATCAGTATTCCATTCGAATCGTTCACCCTCGGCGCTGCCCGGCGCACCTCCACCACGTTCCATGACAATTTGTTGCAAGGCCCTGCACCCCGTACCCTCATGAGGAACCGTATTGCACGGGCTGGCACGTGAGTCGCTCTTCCGAGAGATGTGAAATACGGTCGTCTTCCGCCTGGAGGACATCTCTCGATAGTCTCTAGTTCTTTTTATTTTTCAAATTTTTTTTTCTCTCTTTGAGAGAACCCAAGCAGTTTCATCAGACTGCAAGTACAGCACAACTGAGCTTCACGATATGCTGGTACGGATTCGGTAAACGTCTCATTTTAGAGGAAGCAAAGCAGACTGAAGCCCTGTCGATGTCCCATCCTTTAGAAACGGTTCATTAACTCCGAATCGGTAAGGGTGAAGCAGAAAACGGAAAATTTTCAGTCAGTATCCTTTCTTACGCCTGAAGTATTAATAGGTGCACAATAGGTGGTCATATGGCTTCAATTATTACCACGAGAAAATGAACTAGTCCATCACTGTTTCATTTCCTTGAAGGCACGTGCTGAAATTTACCTGCTACTGCACCATAGCACGCCGCTAGAGGAACAAAAATCAAATGACGTAACCCGTTGATGAAGTAGATTATCGTGCGTTAATTCGTTATCATCAACAGCGGAAATGATGCAGCACTCTCAAGTCAATCCAGATGGCTAAAGAAGTCATCTGGATTAGAATCACACAGATGCTTCACTTCCGTTGCTGTCGGAAACGAATTACTCGACGACACTGCGAAAGGCGTTAAATAAGTAAAACATTTTTTCGGTTAATTTCGGTTGAAAAGTTCAAAATGGTTCAAATGGCTCTGAGCACTATGGGACTTAACTGCTGAGGTCATCAGTCCCCTAGAACTTAGAACTACTTAAACCTAACTAACCTAAGGACGTCACACACATCCATGCCCGAGGCAGGATTCGAACCTACGACCGTAGCGGTCGCGCGGTTCCAGACTGTAGCGCCTAGAACCGCTCGGCCACCCAAGCTAGCTGGGTTGAAAGAAAGTGAAATATTCCTGCCTCAGACCCTATGGCTTCATGAAATTCCCATTGGTGGCGCCGCTGTACGTAGCTTTCAGAATGGCATCTGTAACGAAGGTGAATTTCAGACAGAGAGCTATCACTGAGTTTCCTTTGGCGAAAAACCAGAGCATCGCAGATATTCATAGGCGCTTGCAGAATGTCTGCGGAGACCCGACAGTGATAAAATTCTTGTTGATTCGTTGGGAGAGGCGTCTGTCATCATCGTATCAGGGTCGCGCAAACCTGTCAGATCTTTCGCGAGCCGGTCGGGCGTAAACAACTGGGACTCTTGCAATGTAGGAACGTGCGGACACTCTCATTCGAGGTGATCGGCGGATCACAAACACCTCGCTGCACAACTGGACGTCTCTGTTGGTAGTGCTGACACACTCGTCCACCAGTTGAGGTACTCAAGGGTGCGTGCCCACTGGGACTCAATCTGCAGCCCGTATCTCGCACTTCCCTCTGGGTGGTCAAATGATGGATGTCCTGGGGGGGGGGGAGGGGGGGGGTGATGCAGTACGTGGATGATGGGAAGGTTATTCATGCAGCAAGGCATTGGCTCCGACATTGACCAGTAGAGTAGTACCATTGATGCATACAGGAGTTCCCAGTAAGGTGGCGTAAGAGCGGAGATTATGTTGAAAAATAAGATTTTTTAGCCAAAAAAAGTAATAATATGGTGTATTGGAATCCTTAATAAAAGCAAGCTGCTTTCAGCAAAAGATGTGTTGCCTTTCTTAATGAACGCTCCTCGTAGTTTATCAGAGGGTTGCGTCATTTTGTTGTTGCTCTTCCCAGCGTCCTGCTACGGTATTGTGACGCCGGGATTTCAAAATATAAGAGGAATGCAGACATTCACATGGAAACATAACAGTAATTACGTAACTTCATCTTTTCCAAGGTATAATTAAAACTCTATGACCACCCCTTGTAGCTTACGAACACCGGAGTTCTTCCGCGACTGTTGATTGCACATTCCTTGTAGTAAAACGAACGAGGAGTGACAGCTAGATGATTTTCTCATGAGCAAGACCATACAGAACGTGTACAGCCGAGGAAAGGACGAAGTTACATAAAACTAGTTGCAGGGGAAGCAGACGCCAGGCTGAGATTAATTGAAAGAAATGGCTTACAAAACACTCGTAAGAGGTTCTTTCGGCAACTACATCAAAATGGTTTCCAACCTATCCTGATTTGTCCTTAATTTTTTGGATTTTATTAGTGCTGTTCGTTTTCTTCCCACTAGCAGCCTAGTTGTAACGTAATACATGAAGTGTACTGGATTCCATTTGAAGTTGTATGATAATAAGTAGAAGTTATTTCTCAGCAACCCAAGTGCGCTGGAACTATTGCTCGCGTACGCTGCTTTCTGCTAAAGGATGATGCACAACTCCATTGCTCTGACGCTGTGATAAGTGGCGCTTTGGTTTCAGATGAAAAAGACAAGAGTGTAAGTAGCATCTTCTCAATGCTGATGGTGAAACTTCACAAATTAGCTTCAGTGAATCGACTGATTCAGACACTATTGTTCGATGTAAGTTCTGCAACTGAATATTGCACTTTTCGCAAGCTGGAGAGACTGAAATCCTTTTATTCTTAAACAGCGTGCCTTGCATTAATCGGGATACGTGTACTCACGGAAGAGCCTAGACATGTACCGAAAACAGAATTATAGTGTGCGATTAATGCAACACGGATTATCGGACCGAACTTCTCGCACCAAACCGTAGCTTTTGAGAAGTAAATGAAAAATATACTGCAGCCCCTTTTTTTTCAGAGAACTAGCAACTAACGAAAAAACCGATGGTTATTTTATGCAGTTCAGTGCAAGAGAACTTCGTAATACTGTCATACACGGTGGATGAAATGATCTCCCCTGATTACAGTTGTAAGTTGGGTTGCATATTTTAAGGTGCATATAATATTTTCCTGACTACTTTTGTTTTGCCCACGCTGAAGATGCATTGACTGGATCTATTCATTCCCTCGCAGTCCAGAGACATCACTGTGTCGTAAACGAAGAACCCTGTATTATGAGCCTGTAATCAATGTTCGAAACGCTGAGCTTGCATAACAACATTCGTTGTAGCGCAGGTGTGAGCTGTTTGGAATAATGAAGGCAACGTTCGCTGTGATATCAAATTCACGTTTCCCACCTAAGGACCACATTGTTTTCACATTGTATCCTATTTTTTATTGTTGCTGTTGCTTTCTTAATAGTTTCTTACGACAGCATCGTGCTGTAACCCTTCCTTCGCGGAATAGCTATTGTTTACGGTACTTTTAGATTACGAAACAGACCGCTGAAATTCACGTATGTAACATAAATAAGACCAAATTTATGGATTCTTTCGCACCTTCAAGTTAAACCAGTTTCATATTTATAGTTGGAAAACAGGAAAGCTACGTTTTTGCTATTCTAATTTCTTTATTTTTAACTTGTTTTGGACATATTGGACCATCATCAAGAGACTGCAAATATCCACAAGAGAGACGAAGATACTCTCAGCATACACGTAAACTTTGGTCATGACATCAGGTGATAAATTTAATTTTATGTAAGAGGCAATACAGGACATACCTTAATCAACAGCATGAATTAAACGCACTTAGGTAATAGCGTTGTTTATAAAATAGCTTGTATTGACTGTAACAAACCGTGAGTTTGTCAAACACGAACGCTGATGGAGATTGTACCAGTAAGATTTCACTTCTGCTGAACGTATGCTGAAGGAAGGTCACATATATAACGCTTACAAAGAAGTGCTGTACATAGACAACGAAGGGAAATTCTTGGTTTATTAGAAGCATTCGAGATAAATAAGCATTTAGCTCAAAAGCCACAAGTTGTTCTAAACGATCAATTATTGCAGATCACATCCCCCCCTCTTAAGTTTCACATGATCCGTTCAGCCAGCTACACCCTCCCAGACCGTTACAACTGTAGTGACGTAACAAGACTGTTACGCCACACTGTAGTAGCCGAAAGAAAGGCACGCGTACACACACGCCGACTGGCGTCAAGTCTGGAACAGGTTAACTATTGAATGGTAGCAAGAAAAGTACGTAGCTGCTTTATACTTAACTTTAATGTCTCCTTGTGATACATCCCTCTTGACTATACAAATGCGACTCGTAAGATACATGCACTGTTACAATTGGCGCCTTGCTAGGTCGTAGCCATGGACTTAGCAGAAGGCTATTCTAACTGTCTCTCGGCAAATGAGAGGAAGGCTTCGTCCGTATTGTCGCTAGCAATGTCGTCCGTACAACTGGGGCGAGTGCTTGTTCGTATCACGAGACCTGCCTTGTGGTGGCGCTAGGTCTGCGATCACACAGTGGCGACACGCGGGTCCGACATGTACTAAATGGACCGCGGCCGATTTGAACTACCACCTAGCAAGTGTGGTGTCTGGCGGTGACACCACAACAACAATGTTCAAATTTAACTTCACAAACTTTTATCACTTAAACTTTAGTATTACTTTTATATAATTTACTATCTTGAACATGGCTAACGTTCAGCAACCGTATTCAAGTTTTAATGAAGGTTAAAAACAGCCAACCATTTGCAAAAATTTTATTGTATTGACCAGGTTCCGATACCGACTAAGGGTATCTTAACCACATCCTAAGCAGATGATGTAAATTGGGTTGCCCATCTTATGGTGCATGAAATATATTCCAGGCCCTTTTTATTCTGCCTCCTTTGCTCCATCTTTCTACATCTTTTTCCTTAACTGTTAGTTTCTGAGTAGTTTAAAATCAAGTCCTTCTTCTCATACATTCGATGTCCAGAGACTCTTAGTCCAACCTTCTTTCTTCCCTTCCTTCTACTTTTCTTCACCTGCTCTTTGTCTAACTTTACACAGGTATAATATCTCTTGCCATTGCTGCCATAAACAGAAAATATACATACACAGTACGTATATGTACAGGGTGGGGAATATGAAATTTGTCGGGAAAATATTACATGCGCCTTAAGACAGGCGCCCGTATTTACTCTCAATCCGGGTTCGATTCTCAATCGTGTCGGAGATTTTCAATGCTCGATCATGCTCGTGATCATTGACATTCCACTGTTGAGGTGCATGTAAGGCCACGTCGCAAAAACCAATCAAAAAATAAATACGTCTTACCAACATCCGAGGTAGATGAAGTAAGTTGGTTTGCCTATCGTATGGAGCACGAATATTTTCTGAAGAAAGTTTGATTTTGCCCATCCTGTAACATTTACGTATGCCATGTAACACAGGTCGCTTTAATAAAAGAGAAAAATACAATACGTGAGAAATAAATGGACATTACATCTCAGCCAGTAAGCAAATGGCATACGTGTAATTGTGGATTTCAGAAACGCACGCTTTCTGCAACTGGGAGCCAACCTCTTGACCCGTAAAAATTTTGCATAACCTATACTCTTTTACGACCATCTATTTTACGCTATTCCTAATGCAGACATGATACTTACCTTCCGCTGTTTCATAAAAAAACTTCATTCGAAAGTGTAATTTTATATAGATTAAATTCCAATAATCATGGAAATTCACGTTTCAGTACAAAGCAGCTTTGATGTTTTGATTTACCGGAGAGACCACAGAGGCTTGCCACTCACATTTACAATCAAACGGAGAACCATTTTGGCGTTTATTTCCGGGGCGGACGTTTGTTAAACGTAATAGCTGTTGATCGCAATTCTGGTTTCTGTTATTGCCAGTACAGTCGTGATCAATGCAGCGCCCGCTGTGGACAGATCGCGTGTTCATCCATATTTCTCGACTTCTTTTCCATCTCCATATTAGTAAATGATAAACGATCATTATAACAAAACGTAACTGAAAAGTCCTTGTAATTTACGAACGGACTGTTCTCATCCTAAAAGTGAGTAGTACATACACTATACTTATATGGAAAAATTTATATTATACAGCAGTAACGATTCAGTATATGGGGATCCTATAACCTCAAACGTCATAATATTTGCTAATGTTTCATAATTTTGTTGTTTAGGGTTACCGTTGACTATTATGTTAACGCAGCTACAACTGATTAAGCAGTCCCCAGCGGTTAAAATTAATCTTTCTCCTCTGACAATGGTTGGTAAATTACTATTGATGTTGTCGTGTAGCGCGCACGCTTGGCGTAATACGTCAGTTAGATTTGGTCGGCTGTGCTTGTTAGATAGAGACGCTTTTAGGCGTGTGCGTTTGGAGATAATAGATAACATTTTCGCTCCGCGTTTTCACTTTATCAAAAGTTTCATTGTGAATCGGTTAATTGTATATTGTGGCTTAAGGGGTGTTACTAAATCGAAGTGCAGTTTTAAGTGATTAGGAAGATGTACAAATCACGATAATCAGTCATATAATGTGTGACCCGCCATTAGCTGTTATTAACCGAAACCTTCATAGTCTGTTTCCTATCAAAGGAATATCTGGAACAGGATAGCTGGATGCAGACGAGACTAGTGTAGTGCTGCCGCTAATACCCCTGTGGGAGACTTGTTAAGTAGACGTAGAGACGATGAATTTCATTATGCCTCATCCTGTAATTTCAAGCAGCTTGGACAAGAAGAACTAAATAATCTTTCCGTTTTACTTTTGGTTTAAATGTAGAAACTTTTTCGGTACTGATCGCATCCTATGTTGCATTCATTCATTTATTACAACTGAGTGTTTTACTCAGTTTCCGCTCAATAAAAGTTAGCAAAGTTTGAGAAAATCCATAACCACTTGCTGTTAGATTTAAACTGGGTCATAAATAAAGATGATTTCTAGTACTTTGTTAAGAGAATTGGTTTGTCCGTAGCAGCAAAGACACCAATTTTTACATACTCGTGCAATATTCACACTATACATTATTAATATAACCGTAAACGAAAGACTATTTTTGAGGGATTATTAATTCTGTTGTACTTCTTAAGTTCTCATTCATACGAAGTAAGAGGGCAGGGAGCAAGGTGGAAGGTGAATTACCCCAGGAGTTCCCGTCGACGACGACAGAGTTGAGTTTGGATTGGGCAAAGCTGGGGTAGCATGTCGGTTGAGTTCTTTTCAAAGAAAGCGTTCTGGCACACCTCTTAGCCCGCTTCGGGATTTCATGAGAATCCTAAATCTAAACAGCCCGACGTGGATTTAAAACCTGCTCTTTCTAAATGCGAGTTCTAACACGAAAATGTAAGCAGTATTCACGTTTCCAAAGCAGTCTTCTGTAAACAGATAATATGAGCCAGAGCCTACTATTAACGTTCACAAATAAATGAGCTGATAAATTTAATTATCACACCAGAGGAAGCAGTATCAATGTACTCACAGATTTCATAGTTTACTTCCGCAGTCATTAGAACTACTGGAGAAATGTGATGCAACATTTCGCTGACCCAGACACGAAACAAGGTAACGTGTGGCCTTGGTGCGAAAGCTAGTACTTATTTACTGGTGATATATTTCCACTGAGACGATGGCACCACGAAGAAAATGTGGGGGAACACTCCTGTTCGAAGCAGGGACTAAATGTAAAGAGGATGGCTAGGTGTTGGCAAAAAAGTAGTGTCTGCCTTTAAAATATATTTCAAATCATGTGGCATTGAACTGCTACTTGTATAAGATCTGAAACACACATGCATACTTCATAAAGAAAATATAAATAAGTAACAGTTTACGATAAAGGAAAAGGAATTCATGGCAATCAGCAAAGATGCAATAGACTGTGTAATAAACCCTGATCTACTTACCTTCATGTATTTAACATTCATTACCTACGATGTACGCAACTCAATGTCAAAATGTAATATTGTACAACGGCTAGTGATCAGCAGCTGTAGGCTCACAATCTAACGTGCATTTAGCTACGCCATAATAGTTTGAGCTGAAGACTCGCCCACATTTATCCCACAAATGAATGAGGGAATACAACTGATGCGCTATTAATTCCACCTGTAAACACACGGAGAGCATCACTTAGACTTATTCAAAGAGCGTTTATACTCTGACCTTCACCTGCACTTCAGAATCATACGCGAACACACAACACAGGTATATAAAGATGCAGTAAGCGAGACACTTTGCACTGGTCTTCTCGACAAAGCCGCGAAATATGTAGCTGAACCTTTATGAAAACAATTTATCAAAGCGCGACAGCATGCTGCTGACCCTACACGAAGCTGGATGTTTTAGTTTCCTCTAAACACTCACGCCAGATCGTCTTTCCACGAACAGAACCGAATACTGAATTAAGACTGGGCAAAAATACACGTACTGTCACAAGAAGTGACTCGTAAAAACAAAGAACTTATCTTGCGTACCTGACGCGAGCCACACAGCAACCTGTGTAATAAGAGATGCTTCAGCTTCCCAAAGAGAACTCTTACCCATGCAAGTTTAATGTAGAGAGAAAGACATGGCATGATAGACAAACACATTAGCAAGTCACGTAAAAACAAAGACCGGATCACCACGTGTTTTTCGATATTGCTACAAGTCAGAAGATGTTAATGCCTAGCATCTTTGTTATGATAAAAGGCTGCAAAAATGACAGCTGCGTTTCATATGTTTCCACAAGAGACACGGGTACAATTATTCTGTCGCTTTTACCGTTAGCATATCTAGTAATGAGTCAATAGGTACCCAAATTCTGTACTAAGTGAGAAAAAATTGTTGTTAAATAAAGGACAAAGCAAGCTTATTAGTGAGAGCGGCACCCCAGCCGCTTAGGTTCTTGTTAGGGTAGTGTGCATTTAGTCAGTCTGGCCGACAACTCGCCGCTCCCCTCTTGCTCTGTAGCTGTACCGCACCACCTGTCCGGCGCAGTAAGCGACTCCAGACTTCCGTTCAGACTTTCTGTTTCCGACGCTCCGTGTACCACGTATTTAGGTAAGCTTCAGGTGACCAGTATTTAGTAACCCACGTCAGTGGAAGAAAAGAAGATATCGAGGACCAACTAGCTATGATCAGCGCAGCAATGCTTATAACTAATAACTGATAAGACGGTTTTTCTTCCTGACTTGTTTGACGCAGCCCACTGCCAATTCCTCTATTTTCTTATCAGTTTGTTTTATTTTTAACATCCTTCTATGACACCTGAATTCTCCTTATTTTCGGTTTTCCCACAGTCCATGGTTCAACACCACACAAAGACGTGTTCAAACGTACATTCTCCGAAATTTCTTCCTCAAATTAAGGACTTTGTTTGATACTTGTAGGATTCTTCTGGCCAGGAATGCTATCTTTACTTCTGATAATTTGGTTTTCATGTCCTCCTTGCTTCGTCCATCAGTTTGCTTCCACACTAGGAGAGTACTTGGTGGTTACCACTAATAGTGTTTACTTCATCGCCAATCTCAATTCTGCAACTCCTCATTACTTCCGTCTTTTTTCGGGTTGCCCTCAGTCAATATTCTGTACTCAGTAGACTGCTCAGTCCATTCAGCAGGGCATGTAGTTGTTCTTCATTTTCCCTGAGGATAGCAATGTCCACAACGAATCTCATCATTGACACCCTTCCATCCTGAATTCTAATGTTACACTTGAACATTTATTTCATTTACTTCATTGGTGTTTCGATGTAGAGATTAAAGAGTATACGCGTCAGAGTACATCCCTGTCTTACAAAGTTTCTAATCAGAGAATATCGATCTTCGGTTTCCATTCCTATGTTTCCGTCCTGCTTCTTACAGCCTTTTTATTCGCAGTTTCGAACATCAGGTTCCGATTTCTAGTATTGAAAATTTTACGTAGGTCGACAGAAACTATAAATGTGTGTATACTTTTCTCAAATTTTGCTTTCATTTTCAAGTGCAACGTCAAATTCGCCTCCTGGGTTCAAACTAGACATGATTAGTGAATCCAGGGATTGTAATTTATAGATGTTTTTTTTTTTTTGTCATCAGTCTACTGACTGGTTTGATGCGGCCCGCCACGAATTCCTTTCCTGTGCTAACCTCTTCATCTCAGAGTAGCACTTGCAACCTAAGTCCTCAATTATTTGCTTGACGTATTCCAATCTCTGTCTTCCTCTACAGTTTTTGCCCTCTACAGCTCCCTCTAGTACCATGGAAGTCATTCCCTCATGTCTTAGCAGATGTTCTATCATCCTGTCCCTTCTCCTCATCAGTGTTTTCCACATATTCCTTTCCTCTCCGATTCTGCGTAGAACCTCCTCATTCCTTACCTTATCAGTCCACCTAATTTTTGACATTCGTCTATAGCACCACATCTCAAATGCATCGATTCTCTTCTGTTACGGTTTTCCCACAGTCCATGTTTCACTACCATACAATGCTGTACTCCAGACGTACATCCTCAGAAATTTCTTCCTCAAATTAAGGCCGGTATTTGATATTAGTAAACTTCTCTTGGCCAGAAATGCCTATTTTGCCATAGCGAATCTGCTTTTGATGTCCACCTTGCTCCGTCCGTCATTGGTTATTTTACTGCCTAGGTAGCATTGACTTCGTGACCATCAATCCTGATGTTAAGTTTCTCGCTGTTCTCATTTCTACTACTTCTCATTACCTTCGTCTTTCTCCGATTTACTCTCAAACCATACTGTGTACTCATTAGACTGTTCATTCCGTTCAGCAGATCATTTAATTCTTCTTCACTTTCACTCAGGATAGAAATGTCATCAGCGAATCGTATCATTGATATCCTTTCACCTTGTATTTTAATTCCACTCCTGAATCTTTCTTTTATTTCCATCATTGCTTCCTCGATGTACAGATTGAAGAGTAGGGGCGAAAGGCTACAACCTTGTCTTACACCCTTCTTAATAAGAGCACTTCGTTCTTGATCGTCCACTCTTTTTATTCCCTCTTGGTTGTTGTACATATTGTATATGACCCGTCTTTCCCTGTAGCTTACCCCTACTTTTTTCAGAATCTCGACCAGCTTGCACCATTTTATATTGTCGAACGCTTTTTCCAGGTCGACAAATCCTATGAAAGTGTCTTGATTTTTCTTTAGCCTTGCTTCCATTATTAGCCGCAACATCAGAATTGCCTCTCTCGTCCCTTTACTTTTCCTAAAGCCAAACTGATCGTCACCTAGCACATTTTCAATTTTCTTTTCCATTCTTCTACATATTATTCTTGTAAGCAGCTTCGATGCATGAGCTGTTAAGCTGATTGTGCGATAATTCTCGCACTTGTCAGCTCTTTCCGTCTTCGGAATTGTGTGGATGATGCTTTTCCGAAAGTCAGATGGTATATAGCCAGACTCATATATTCTACACACCAACGTGAATTGTCGTTGTGTTGCCACTTCCCCCAATGATTTTAGAAATTCTGATGGAATGTTATCTATCCCTTCTGCCTTATTTGACCGTAAGTCCTCCAAAGCTCTTTTAAATTCCGATTCTAATTCTGGATCCCCTATCTCTTCTAAATCGACTCCTGTTTCTTCTTCTATCACATCAGACAAATCTTCACCCTCATAGAGGCTTTCAATGTATTCTTTCCACCTATCTGCTCTCTCCTCTGCATTTAACAGTGGAATTCCCGTTGCACCCTTTATGTTACCACCGTTGCTTTTAATGTCACCAAAGGTTGTTTTGACTCTCCTGTATGCTGAATCTGTCCTTCCGACACTCATATCTTTTCGATGTCTTCACATTTTTCCTGCAGCCATTTCGTCTTAGCTTCCCTGCACTTCCTATTTATTTCATTCCTCAGCGACTGGTATTTCTGTATTCCTGATTTTCCAGGAACATGTTTGTACTTCCTCCTTTCATCAATCAACTGAAGTATTTCTTCTGTTACCCATGGTTTCTTCGCAGCTACCTTCTTTGTACCTATGTTTTCCTTCCCAACTTCTGTGATGGCCATTTTTAGAGATGTCCATTCCTCTTCAACTGTACTGCCTACTGCGCTATTCCTTATTGCTGTATCTATAGCGTTAGAGAACTTCAAACGTATCTCGTCATTCCTTAGCACTTCCGTATCCCAGTTCTTTGTGTATTGATTCTTCCTGACTAATGTCTTGAACTTGAGCCTACTCTTCATCACTTCTATATTGTGATCTGAGTCTATATCTGCTCCTGGGTACTCCTTACAATCCAGTAACTGATTTCGGAATCTCTGTCTGACCATGATGTAATCTAATTGAAATCTTCCCGTATCTCCAGGCCTTTTCCAAGTATACCACCTCCTCTTGTGATTCTTGAACAGGGTATTCGCTATTACTAGCTGAAACCTGTTACAGAACTCTATTAGTCTTTCTCCTCTTTCATTCTTTGCCCCAAGCCCATATTCTCCTGTAACCTTTTCTTCTACTCCTTCCTCTACAACTGCATTCCAGTCGCCCATGACTATTAGATTTTCGTCCCCCTGTACATACTGCATTACCCTTTCAATATCCTCATACACTTTCTCTATCTGTTCATCTTCAGCTTGCGACGTCGGCATGTATACCTGAACTATCGTTGTCGGTGTTGGTCTGCTGTCGATTCTGATTAGAACAACCCGGTCACTGAACTGTTCACAGTAACACACTCTCTGCCCTACCTTCCTATTCATAACGAATCCTACCCCTGTTATACCATTTTCTGCTGCTGTTGATATTACCCGATACTCATCTGACCAGAAATCTCTGTTTTCCTTCCACTTCACTTCACTGACCCCTACTGTATCTAGATTGAGCCTTTGCATTTCACTTTTCAGATTTTCTAGTTTCCCTACCACATTCAAGCTTCTGACATTCCACGCCCCGACTCGTAGAACGTTATCCTTTCGTTGATTATTCAATCTTTTTCTCATTGTAACCTCCCCCTTGGCAGTCCCCTCCCGGAGATCCGAATGGGGGACTATTCCGGAATCTTTTGCCAATGGAGAGATCATCATGACACTTCTTCAACTACAGGCCACATGTCCTGTGGATACACGTTACGTGTCTTTAATGCAGTGGTTTCCATTGCCTTCTGCATCCTCATGCCGTTGATCATTGCTGATTCTTCCGCCTTTACGGGCAATTTCCCACCCCTAGGACAAGAGAGTGCCCTGAACCTCTCCGCTCCTCCGCCCTCTTTGACAAGGCCGTTGGCAGAATGAGGCTGACTTCTTATGCCAATGCTGATTATTTATCAAAATTTATGCAGTGGCGGGGATCCAACCCGGGACCGAAGACGTTTTGATTATGACTCAAAGACGCTACCCCTCCTTTTTTTTAAATCTAATTTTGTTCGGTTTTGTTCGTTGTGTCTGCTCGGGGCGGACGCCGTAAGACATCCATTTATGTTCGTTGTTGATCGATTGACTCTTTTTTTTTATTACAGAGGGCACGTAACCCTCTGACCGAACACGCTGAGCTACCGTGCCGGCTGTCCTAGACCACGGTGCCATTATAGCTGATGCGTTGTTGAAATACCGCAGCAGTTTAGCTCTTTTCCTGTAGAAGTCCCACGTGTCAGTAGCAACACCACCAGTATGAGTATCCTTTACTACTTCTGGTGATGCCAAACACACTCTCCTTTGTTCCTTGGCTACATATAGGAGTGCATCAAACTGAGAATATACGTCTCATTTCGTCGTTGACTGCGATGGCAACCTTGCTGTCGTACCAGGTATAGCCTATAGGACGAATATTCGCCGGCCGGTGTGACCGAGCGGTTCTAGGTGCTTCAGTCTGGAACCGCGCTACCACTTCTGTCGCAAGTTCGAATCTTGCCTCTGGCATGGATGTGTGTGATGTCCTTAGGTTAGCCAGGTTTAAGTAGTTCTAAGTTCTAGGGGACTGATGACCTCAGAATTTAAGTCCCATAGTGCTCACAGCCATTTGAACCATTTTTTGTCCCAGAATTGACAGATAGCAGAACAGTTAGGCGGAAAGGCGACAGTCAGTACTTCAGCTCAAGGTGTGCTCGCATACGTACGTGACTGCTATGCTCGCTTCTCCTCAACGCTTTAGGCACCAGGAGGGTTGAATGGGTCCCCTCGAAGTACATTCATATGATCAACCTCTTTCTTTCATACCGTTTATCCCGTCGTACGAAATTCGCTGTTTTCATGCACTGTTAAAGTTATTTCATGCAATGTATTAATTTGTTGTCGGATCCTCTCCTGTCACCAACATATCGTTTCACTGTGACAAAAACGTTGCCAAGTTCCTGCTTGACTGATTACAAGAACGAATGCTTGAGAGTGAGGCTCAGGTCCCGATTCTACACGCAAAGAAGTGGGACATAAACATATTAAATAACAAAATAATAAAATGTGTCGCTGTGGTTTTTGTATTACAAAAACAAATACGTTATCATCTACGGACTTGCAAAGAGAATTTTCCTTTCAAAATCAATGGAGAGGATCATGAAAAAAGGGCTGCAGAACACAAAGTTGAGAGTAGCTGGTAGATAAAGACGGATAAATTGGCACAAGAGAGCTGCATAGAAAAAAAATTTTACTTGTTATTTAAGAAAGATGTTTGAAACCATAAGACTACTGTTTCCAGTCACATTTTATTTCTGCTAAGTGTTTTTTGGATTTAGACCTTAATCATCAGCTGCACTTATGTCAATTGATACGACATGATTGTGCTGTGTTTAGGACTTCCAGATAACCCGTGGCATTGTCTCTGTTGGTTTCAGGCTCCTTTTTCCGGCGTGTTACAACACATGCTCTTCGCGGACATGGTCGTGAGTGTTAACGGTAAACTTTCTGTTTCAGTCGATATCCATAACAGACGTGAGAAAGCTTAACCTAGAATTTTTGCATTTAAATTCTAAAGAGACGTTTAACACGCTTTACAGAGTGTTTACTTATTTTGATAGTCATCAGAAACTGACCAGCAAACGTAGTAAACTGTGTCCCAAACGTGTTGTCTCTCAATTATTTCGGTATTGTGAGTCCGCCTTGATGCAAAACACTTTTTGTTATTTGTTTACTTATTTATTTCCCAAACTAGTTTCAGAGAAAAATATCGCTGCCATCAGTGGGTTGTTTAAATCTTGTTGTACGTTGTAGAATATTTTTAAGAATTGCTCTCGCTGTTTTGTGGCATTTAGTAATAGTAGTAGTAGTAGTAGTAGTAGTAGTAGCTTTATTCATCTGTAGATCTCGTTTTACAACGATATAGGACATGTCAAAATATTTACAAATTTAGATCAATTTGAAATAAGCTAATTCGTATACACATATATTTACAGACTTCTAGTTAGAGACAATCATTAGATTTGTTCCTGGTGTACAATACCTTTTTTTTTACAAATAACTAATTAAATAATGTAATGCCACATTGTTCACTCATATCTCACTATCAGTCACAGCACACGCTATACACCCATTGTTTCATAACACTTCATTCATTACACACACACACACACACACACACACACACACACACACACACACTGGTGACTTATGGGCCATTTTCCGTTCCGCATCTTCCCATTTGCTATCCTGGAAAACTGAGTCAGCATCCCTCCACAGTGAGTGAGATGTTGAGCTGTGCTTATTTCTGTTGCCGTTTTTCTCGGAATACTTCATGTCATCTGCTAGTTCGTTGGATGGCACGCAGCTAATTTTATATACAGAAAAGCAAAGGTAGTGCGAAAGTTGCCGCAACTATTCGTAAGACACGCTACAATGTACAATAAATAAGATTTAAAAAACCCACTGTTGATGGTGGTATTTGTCGCTGAAACTAGTTTTGGGAATAAATAAGTAAAACCAATAACAAAAAGTGTTTTGCATCAAGGCGGACTCACAATTCACACATTGTTGTTTTTTTATGAAAACACGGACGATATGGAAGAGTTCCAAGATAAAGTTATTGGCTCTCTCTGGAACAGTCCACAAAACACACCGGGACTAAAAACATTTGCATTAAGATTTACGTGCATGTATGTACAATCCTTCTGTGCTGACTGATGGTGAAACCTCTTGTACTATTAAAATATTTGAAGGCAGGTAACAAACCACTTTTAGAAGAGGATCGTATGGTATCCAATAGGAAGCAATGTACTACTGTGTTTGTGTGTGCGTGTGCGTGTGTGTGTGTATCTATGTATTTCGTATAACTGCGTAGTACACATTAGTCGAGTTTCGTCACCACATGTATTTACCAACACAGGAATGTTGCGTAATATTCACTCCATCTGAGGGAACCAGAGGCGGGCAACACAACCTCCGGCGCTACCCTCCCGCGCACTGCAGCAGGCGGTGGGAAGCCGTCCTTGGACGCTCTCCGGAGGGGACCGCAGAATTAATCGTATCTCAGCTGCGGCTTCCCACAACTTTGCTCAGAAAGCGCGTATTGTTACCACGAACGCCGCGTAGGAATGGGATTTGTCCGACAAGGACCTGTCCTCAAACGCCTCCCTCCTTGGGGAGATGCGGAATATCTGCCACTAACATACGGCTTCACTCCCCGCACCCTAGCACAATCGCCGCTAGGTACCTAAGAGGAAGATATGTCCTCTATAAGAAGTCGCCCATTGAGTTCACCCCTCTAGCATTCTCACCCCCATCTTTGCTCCCTTCCTTCCGTCGTATTGCTGCCTTCAAAGTATTGTACTAAGACCCATGTTTCCTAAGATGTTTGTAACAATGCGTGTGCAACAATAGAAGATCTGGCTCATTCCAGTTGCGAAGAACTCTTAAAAATTGTAATATTGAATACGAAAATTTGTGATATAGGTTGTAGTAATCCTTCGACACCAACCACAATAGCCTTAAAAGAGTCCATTTATGGTCTCTCCGTCGCGTTGCTGCACATGCCAATGTGTTATCCATAGGTTTATGGACTCGCTACAGGGAGGCAGGCCAGCATACAAGGCGAGTTGGACAAAGACGCAGACTCTTTACTGCCCCACGTGAAGATCGATATTCACAAAGTTGCACCGATCTCAGAATGGCCAGTGGAACTGCTGTGTCCGATCCGACGGTAAAGAACAGTTTACGAAGAAGGACCTTACGACCTAGACTTCCTATTCAAATACCCCGCTTGACACATCATCATCATCTCGCATCTCTCCTTTACTTGTGCCGTTCCCATTTCAACTGGAAACGTAATCACTAGCGGAGCGTGATAATCATAGACGATTCCACATTTTCTCCAAAGCAAGGTGATCGATGCATTTGTGTGCGGAGACGTCATGGGGAGCGGTGTCTGCCAAATATAAGCAAGGAAATCCACAGATTCGGTCGAGGTTCTGTGATAGTGTGGGGCCGGCTTGGGTGGCCGAGCGGTTCTAGGCGCTACAGTCTGGAACCGCGCGACCGCTGCGGTCGCAGGTTCGAATCCTGCCTCGGGCATGAATGCGCGTGAGGTCTCTAGGTTAGTTAGGTTTAAGTAGTTCTAGGTTCTAGGGGACTGATGACCTCAGAAGTTGAGTCCCATAGTGCTCAGAGCCATTTGAACCATTTGATAGTGTGGGGAGGCATCAGTGTATACAGCTGTTGTTGTCCATGGTCGCCCTACCAGCAGTCAGCACATCGGACAGATCCAGTTGGACCATGCTGTATAGGTTGGTGGCCTAAATTCCTTCTCATGCACGATAATGCCAGGGCCCCGTGTGGCGGGCGTCACTAAGGATGTCTTTAGAAGCCTGGACATTAAATTAACGGAATGGCCAGCGGTTAGTCCCGTCCTAAACCCCATCGAGTGTGAGTGAGGTGTGCTTGATGGACGTGTTCGCGTTCGTGTTTGTATTCGTCCTGTTCCACCACAAACTCTCCAAAAATGCTCAAGCGCTGTTATTGAAGAATGTGAACGGATACCCCAGGTTGACCTCCGAAGACGTTTACGGAGCGTGCCACGTAGGTGCCAGACGGTGGATGGCACACACTTTTAAAGCTTTCAAACTTCAACGAAATGCACCCAGGATAACGCTCCGATTTCAACGTCTGTTGGACATTTCAGTCCTTGTTACGTAAATGAATGAGGATGTAATGACGTTTTGTTTTGTACTTCTTTAGGAAAGGAAAGGTGTAATTTGCTGACATGCCCAGTCCTCAAATGTTGCTCATGTGGTATGCCAGATTCCCCAAATCATGTTTCCTTTTATATAAATGTATATTGGGCGTGGCCAGACTATTTGAAAAAGTCTTTCCCGCTTAGGTATAAGGCTTACTGCAACTGACACTATACTTAGATTTACGGATTTTAAGGTTTCCTTTCTTGACGACACTTAAATGTATTTTACTTTCAAAATAACCAAAGAGGCAAATCGTGCTAACCCAGAGGGCCTATGTTTTGCTCTCCAAGATAATTCACCAACAGGGAGCACAAACAGAGATACTATAGATTTTAGCTAGACCTGAAGATGAATCAAAGGCACGTATTCGTTAGAAGGTGTCGGTATATCGTGATGTAAATCTCTAGAATCAACCCTAGTGCTTTACGGAAACGGACGAGAAGGAATGTTTTCGCAATACCTTGATTACAGAGACAATTTTGATTTCATAGCAGTTCTTTGCCAGATGAATCTAATTACGAAATTGTTTCGTTTAGTGTTTCAATGAGTATCTCAGATATATACGTGCTTCTACCATCATCATGTATTCACTTACTGATGTTCTAACGTTCGATGATAAAATGGAGTCTGATCACGTAATCTTAACGATAGCGGGTAAATTACATATATTGTAATTCAAGATATAATCACAAACCTTTTGTGAAGTTTTGTAGAACCACAAAGCACTCCCTTGGAAGTGATTTATGCGTGTTGTGACATGTGCAGACGATATCTTTTGCGGAGAAGCAGACATACCTGTAAAAGAAGAAAGAAGGAGAACTGTATTAAGCTAATAAGCTAATAGTACGGACGTAATCCAGTTAACTTCACATAACTGAGGAAAGTTTGGTACCGTCTTACTACTGTGGACGAGAAACACACATTTTCTAGATTTGTTTATTGCTGACAGATGCATGGTGCACATAACAGGACTTATCATAAATTATCACAAAATTATATTTAAAAATCGCTGATGATATACAACGACCACAGACGTATTCGACTTTTACATATTAATACCATCAGATTCGCTGCTCTCTTTCCCTTTCTTGACAATCTCGGGAAGTTCGACCTGTTTGTAGTCTGAACGTCAAATAAGTTTCTGTCGCGAGTGGTACTTTTTTAGGCTAGAGATTCGGGCCGCGCGGGATTAGTCGAGCGGTCTAGCGCAGCTGTCTTGGACTGTGCGGCTGATCCCGGCGGAGGTTCGAGTACTCTCTCGGGCATGGGAGTGTGTGTTGGTCCTTAGGTTAATTTAGGTTAAGTAGTGTGTAAGCTTAGGGACTGATGACCTTAGCAATTAACTCCCATAAGATTTGACACACATTTTTCAGACATTCGGGGCAGTTGTCTGATAATCATAACGCTTGACTGTTAATTCGTGAGACTCCTTCTCTTTGCCGCAAGTAACCAATGCCCATTTCATCCGGAAATTAACCGAGGTAATCTGAAAGAGTTACCGTTAGGATTAAAAGAAAAACAACTTGTTTGCTTTAAACGAAGTGTTTCCTACTACATTTTTTTATAATCTGATCATGCATCTGATGGGCGAAACGCGTAATTGTTATTAGAAAAAGTAGTTTGCGTCCGATACTTTTCTCATTCAAAATTAAAATATATGGATTATTCTACATTTTCTATTGCGCGTTCATTTTTACAGCATGATGAATGTCGTTCAAAGTTGAAAATTTCAGGCCTGTACTGCTGTGTAACCAACCGGTCGTATCCACATGGAACTACACATCAGAATACCGTGTAGTGCTGTGTGGATACGACGGGATGCTTAAGCAAATACAAAAGTCTGAAGACTGATAGAATTACAGTGTCATCCACAAACTTTAATGTTATTAAATCTCTCTCTGAACTTTAATTCCCTCTCCAAATTTCTCCCTAGTTTCCATTGCTGCTTGCTCAATGTATAGACCGAGTAACTTAGCGCACACGATCAAAACATGTTGCCAAACAATACCATAGTGGGCCGTTCAGCCCTGTGACCTGGGTGGAGTAATCTCTACTGCGGCACGTCCACCAGCACAGCAATACCGCTAAACAAGCGAATCAGCTGTGGGCACGATTCAGATTAATAGCGGCCGCATTACAAACAGGTAATTAACTAATGCGATTTGGAAAATATTTTAAAATTTCTTTCGGAATATATTCATTATAATGAACCCCACAACAATATCTAATCACGAAGGATGGGAGTTAAATACGTTGCGCCCTAAATTAACGTTTGTTCATTACCGGATTCCAGTAATTGTGCGCAACGCTCATCTCAGCAGCGCGGCGATTAAAGGCTCGGCGCTTGTTTAGCTTGAACGGCCCGTTCCCACAAGCAGAGCTACCAATTTCGTGTCCGGAACGCCCAGCGACCAGTAAATGGCGATTTCGGTAGACGGGGCGCAGTGCCGAACGCTATTGTAAACATTTGCCCATCGCTTGAATATTTTGCGGTGTTACATTCGGGGAGGATGATACACTGTCAAATGACACTGTTCTACATGCAAGGAAAACGAGAAGGCTCGCTTAAAAGGCTTAACATAGACTGCAACAGACAATGTAATGAATGCGATGTTTCTGCCCGCGTGAACACACTGAACTCTTTCGTGAACTCTAGAACACTTGGAAATTCTTCTTTTGGTTCTAAAAGCCTGCCTAACGACTTCTGTGATTCCTGCCCTTTACATACTCGTCAGTGTAGAGAGTTATTTCGCAGGTATTGCAAGGTCATCGACTCCACACAGAAAATAAACTGGCCGAAAGTCACGGGAAGTGTTGTCCTACTTGAAAATACACTATGTATAACGCACGAATGTTGCTGCTATATACGGCGTGTGGCGACGTCAGAGCAGTCTGTTACAGACAGGTATATAGACAACACGAAAGTCCTTCGCGAGGTAACGGACTTTGGCCGTGAGATGGTATAATTGACGGAAGACGAGTGGGCCACAGCATATCAGAGACTGCACAAGAAACCAGGTTTCCGACGTCAACAATATCTAGGAAGGATCTTCAATAAGCAGCGTTACCACACTCTGTGGCAGTGACACAGAGCCAATGTAACGAACTCACCAATCGTATCAGAGCATTAACGGAGAGATCGACGGTCTTCTGTTTTTTTTTTTTTTTTTTTTTTTTTTTTTTTTTTTTTTTTTCAAATCGTCGCCGATTTAAATGCGGTACGCCAGGAGTCCATTTCTTCCAGGGCTGGAAGGAGACAAACGCTGGGCCTATGCTTCAGAGGTCTACAATCGATATATTCTGTGCATGCCGTCCTTTTTTGGGCACTCAGTGTATGCTTTCGACACCTGACTTTGGAAAATTAGAGTTCTGTTTTCTGCTTGCGTTTAGGTGAAAACTATGCTCTTTTCTGCAATTTTATCGACCCGCCAATACTTCTCAGTATAGCGTTAGTCTCGTAAGAGGACCGTGCGTGCTCGTCACCACCGATTTCGTCCAAATTTATCGTATCTGTAGGATTAAAAACCATTCAACAGTCAAGATCGCATAAACGATTTCTCTGTTTAAGACAACCGATTTCAACCCACTATGCTGTCAACTTCAGATCTTAGAAACTTTTTGTTGTAAAACATGTGAATTTTACGACGACCTCACGCACAAGATGTCAAGTGGATAAAAGTAGCACATTAGAAAAGATTTGTCATCGCTAAAATATTTAAAATCATGAAGCACTTAGTGCAACAAGATATGTCCATACACATATTGCTCACAGTTACTTGTTGCATCATACGAACACGGTACATAATATCACAACTGTTTACATACTTTGCACATATCCTACGTGGATTAGCACTCTTTAGAATACGTCCAGCATATGTAAACAGTGGTACTGTCGTGTTTGTATGACTGTTGCACAAAGTGCTTTGTGTTTTTAAATGTTTTGGCGATGACAAACATTTTGTAATGTACTATTTTTATCCAGTTGACATCTTGTGCGTGAGTTCAGCGTAAAATGAACGTGTTTCACAACAAAAAATTTCTGAGACCTGAGGATGATAGCATAGTCTGTTGAAACCGGTTGTCTTAAGTAAAGAAATATTTTTTGCGCTCATGGCTGCTGAATGGTTTTTAACAGTCAAACAGATCGTCCTTCAGTTCTTTCAAAATGACAAAACTGAAGTATATGCAGGGCTTGGACAGCAATGGAAGCGACAGAAGTGGTAGCTCCAGATGACCAAGCATTTAAAAGAAATGACACCTTTGGCTTGGATCGGGTCAGCCATGATCCGTTTATGATAGCGTAGTTTGCAGTCACTGTCGGGCAGCGTAAGGAGTACAGAATCGTAATATGAGGGTTGTGGGACCAAATCTCTGTACAGAACTCTATTTAACTTTAAATTTTTATCTTACTTAAACTACATATAAACCGGAATAATTATCAGAACATTGTATTTATCAATATTTTCCTAAAAAGCATGAAAAGAAAACACCAACGAAAATTTGGTATTGCAAATGAATTTCCTGGAAGGGATGGTAAAGCGCATACGAGAACTTCGTATATAAAATTAGATACTCCTATTATTTTACAGCTGATGAGTTACACGTGATGAGGTGGTATTCATGTCACGACAGAGAAGCAGTAATTTTCTTGGGACCTTGCACACGTTATAAAATGCTACATTTTTAGAATTTCGTGCAGTTTTTAAAGTTTCTGTAGGGAAAGACTTGTTTCACATTCATTAAAGGTTCTCTCTCATCGCACAGCGTGACAGCGAACAACACACAATGCATCGTTTCGCCAAATGTTGGCAATGGAATGTATTTTCATGCGGTCATCTCGGAATGTGATCTGCTTTTCTTTCTTCATGAGATAAGAGCAGTTTTGAACATTTTTGATCAAATTCTTCAGCTGACGATAAAAATAGGCTACCGCGTCAATTTGGTATCTGTGTGTGTGTGTGTGTGTATGTGTATGCGTGTGTGGGAGGGGGGGGGGAGGGGGGGGGGAACCACTTTAACGCTACATGACCGCAATTCTTCATCCCTAAAATTCTCGTCGTGTAGTTGTTGATTTGTTTGTCCACCACAAGCGTCAATTAACAGAGAATAATGGTTATCCTCCGTGTAAGGCTCCAACATATCATTCAAAAACATTTTATATAGGATTGTAAGTTTTCCACATTTCAACGGAATAATGACGACATTCCCATTTCAACAAATACTATTCCAGCAAATTTTCCTTTGCCTTTCTGTTTCATGGCTTTTACTAAAACATTAATAAATGTGTAGTATATTATTATTATTATTATTTCGGTTTATTTGCAGAGTAATTCCTAATCATGAGGCTGAGTACACCCCCATTCCATTTCTCCCACCAACTAATTTCGTGATTATAGTGCACAAATAGCGAGTTACCTCGTCACATATTCGAAGTGAGAGCAAAAATAGCGAGTAATATCGTCACACCCTTGTCTTTATTAAAAAACGACTAGTAAAGTGTGTAAATAGGCTGTTTAGGTTTTTATGTTGGTAACGCCACGTAGCGCTTTGTATGGAAATCACTGACTGTGCAGTTGGATGTCAACAGCGCGTAGCGTTGCGCAGCTGGAGGTGAGCCACCAGCAGTGGTGGATGTGGGAAGAGAGATGGCAGAGTTTTGAGAGCGGATGATCTGGACGTGTGTCCATCAGAAAGAGTAAATTTGGATGTCATGAAATGATTATATGACTACTTTTGAACATTATTAAGGTAAATACATTGTTCTCTATCAAAATCTTTCATTTGCTAACCATGCCTATCAGTAGTTAGAGCCTTCAGTAGTTAGAATCCGATATTTAGCTGGCAGTATTGGCGCTCGCTGTATTGCAGTAGTTCTAGTAACGAAGATTTTTGTAAGTGATTCGTGAAAGGTATAGGTTATTGTTAGTCAGGGCCATTCTTTTGTAGGGATTATTGAAAGTCAGATTACGTTGCGCTAAAAATATTGTGTGTCACTTTAGTGTTGATCAGAATAAGTAAAGAGAGAAATGTCTGAGCACGTTCAGTTTCGCTCAGCTGATTGAAAATCAAATAACGTAAGGGGTTTACCAGCACAGTCAGTCATAAAATTTTTCTAAGGGGATGTTTCAAGTGTCATAGGAAACAGCGAGGCTGCTCGTGTCAACTGTTATATGACATCAAACGTTTGAAAAAGACTGTCAATGTGATACAATTACGGTACTTCAACTGTGAATATAATCCTGTTATCAAAAGGTCGAAATTCCTTTACACGAGCAAAGTACTAAAGGTACATATGAAGAAAGCAAAAATCACAGTAAATGAAATTGGTGGAGCTATTCCACCCGATCGAGAGGTTACTCCATCCCGCCTACTTCAGTGTAAAAGTCACAAGCATTAACAATAAGAAAACATTTTTCGTCCTTCTGCGCCGACACACTTCGTGAAACCACGTAGCAAATTGCTGGCACTTTATTCGAAGGAGATACTGCTTGTTTCGTATCTTCCTTAGACCATGAAGCACTTCGCTTTTTCCTTTTCGTATGTACGGATCATCTCAAGAGAAGCCAAGAAAACGTGTTATCTAAGGTTTCGCAGTAAAGAATCAGTTAAACCAGTAATCAGACAGAATAGGTAGCCCCACGTGTACGGGGCGAAATAGCTCCATGAGCAGACATTTTGAAAGACGTTGCAGTTCAACCTTTGTGTAAAACGCAAGCAATAAAAGTTGATACACACACTGGATAACCAATTTTCCTGTAGAAGTCATGATAACGAGAGTTTAAAATTTCACCTTACTGTGCATGGTACATCTTTAATTGTTCACATCTACATCTACATTTATACTCCGCAAGCCACCCGACGGTGTGTGGCCGAGGGCACTTAACGTGCCACTGTCATAAGCTCCCTTTCCTGTTCCAGTCGCGTATGGTTCGCGGGAAGAACGACTGCCGGAATGCCTCCGTGCGCGCTCGAATCTCTCTAATTTTACACTAGTGACCTCCTCGGGAGGTATAGGTAGGGGGAAGCAATATATTCGATACCTCATCCAGAAACGCACCCTCTCGAAACCTGGACAGCAAGCTACACTGCGATGCAGAGCACCTCTCTTGCAGAGTTTGCCACTTGAGTTTGCTAAACATCTCCGTAACGCTATCACGCTTACCAAATAACCCTGTGACGAAACGCGCTGCTCTTCTTTGGATCTTCTCTATCTCCTCCGTCAACCCGATCTGGTACGGATCCCGCACTGATGAGCAATACTCAAGTACAGGTCGAACGAGTGTTTTGTAAGCCTCCTCCTTTGTTAGGTTGTATTCTTCAACTCTAGCAAAAATCCATCACTATTCGATTACCTCCAGAGCTTTTTCTTCTGTCCTGTCGATAATGTAACAGGAAACACCCTTACTGCAACCACATGCAGCGACACGGAGAACTGTCGTACACTTAAGGCAAAATGTCCTTGAATCTTTGATTAACTAGCACATTTCAGGTGGATTAGCCCCGTGAGTGGAATAGCGCCGCTGAACCCAATCTCGTTTCAAAAACCGACACGTCTCTAGAGCAACTAGCCAAATGGCAACAAAAGAGCGAAAGAGTGGGAGGATGAGGAAGGGATGAAAAATGTGCCTCGCCGAGAAGTGCGTGAGCAGTGGAAGTTCCGGTTCCCCCACGAGTCGTAACGCTGTTAGCGCTGAAATTTTACACGGTGCTCATCAGGCGGCGATGGCGGCAGGGGTTGGGGCGGGCTGCACGTGGTCCTGGCAGAGCACAGTGGCCCACCGCGGGGGCTGCGGCTAATTCGGACAAACACGCAAATAGTCGGCGCTCCAGCACAGCTGCGCACTCCCAATTCTGCGTGTAATGGATGCCCGCTGCGCCGAGCTGGAGGCCAATACCCGACCGACCACCGCCGGTCGGCTCGCGTTCGCCAGCGCGCGGCCCTCGTTCTGCTGTATTTAGCTGCGAGGCGGACTGCTGGCTCACCGCTCTGTCCATTCGTCCCTGGCGCTTTATACCCGACTGCCTATTTAGCCCCCAACATCATGTCGTCCTCGAAAACTGCAGGGTCAAAATAAAGTAATAAGTACATTCTGCTAGCAGTGACCCCTTTTATGAGGTTTAGGGGGTTGGTCGTAAAGTTTTATTTACCACCTCGGAAACAAGCAGCAGCGATAATGAAACCTCATGATATTCACCCTTAAAGGTGACGCAGTTCTCTCGTCGATGTACGACTTGGTGGAGACCTAAACAGTAGTAGTAGTAGTTGTTGTGGTCTTCAGTCCTGAGACTGGTTTGATGCAGCTCTCCATGCTACTCTATCCTGTGCAAGCTTCTTCATCTCCCAGTACCTACTGCAGCCTACATCCTTCTGAATCTGCTTAGTGTATTCATCTCTTGGTCTCCCTCTACGATTTTTACCCTCCACGCTGCCCTCCAGTACGAAATTGGTAGTCCCTCGATGTCTCAGAACATGTCCTACCAACCGACCCCTTCTTCTAGCAAAGTTATGCCACAAGTTCCTCTTCTCCCCAATTCTATTCAATACCTCCTCATTTGTTATGTGATCTACCCATCTAATCTTCAGCATTCTCCTGTAGCACCACATTTCGAATGCTTCTATTCTCTTCTTGTCTAAACTATTTATCGTCCGCGTTTCACTTCCATACGTGACTACACTCCATACAAATACTTTCAGAAGCGACTTCCTGGCATTTAAAACTATACTCGATGTTAACAAATTTATCTTCTTCAGAAACGCTTTCCTTGCCATTGCTAGTCTACATTTTATGTCCTCTCTACTTCGAACATCATCAGTTATTTTGCTCCTCAAATAGCAAAACTCCTTTACTACTTTAAGTGTTTCATTTCCTAATCTAATTCCCTCAGCGTCATCCGATTTAATTCGACTACATTCCATTATCATCGTTTTGCTTTTGTCGATGTTCATCTTATACCCTCCTTTCAAGATACTGTCCATTCCGTTCAACTGCTCTTCCAAGTCCTTTGCTGTCTCATAGGCGAACCTCAAAGTTTTTATTTCTTCTCCATGAATTTTAATACATACCCCGAACTTTCCTTTTATTTCCTTTAAACAGTAAACATTTGCATTTAGGCTGTTAAAAAGCATTCTAGCCCAAAAACATCTCGTCGTCATTGTGCAGTGGTCTCTTCATCCAAGGAAGGATGAAGAAGATACTTAGTGCCATATCAGAAGAATACGGAAGAGGTGTTGGAGGAAAAGGAGACGACAGATTAATTGGAAGAATACTGAAGAAATGTAATATACTGACGAAATAATTATCTTACAAAATAATCCTTTGACAAGCTTTGTAAATTTGCTCCTGAGGGAGCTGTTAGTGTGGTATCGCCCAGAGATCAAGGTGCCACACCAAAATTGGCAACGCGAATAGGTATCACAAACATTAGCGATGTCTCGCTGCAATCCGCAACGAAGGCAGGCGCTCCTGAAGAGAACGCCTCCTCTCTCAGAACAGCAGTGCCCTCACGCTGAGGTCATTATAGTTGCAAACGAGCAAGAGCTCTGCCCAGAACGACACCACAGCTACATCAGATACCGTCATCCTGTAGGACAGTGATAGATAAGGTTCCTGATGAACTTGTCGTTTTACAAATGTCGAATATTATAATTCAAGAGAACAGTTTATTAATGGGTGCATCAAGTAACGCTTTTGTAGTCAACAACAGGTATAAATTATCAGGAATTTCTGTGGCAAATAAGTGCGTCAAAGTTAATTTTTGATTCATTTATGCACTAAAATGAGCCGAGAAAAGTCATGCGATAGCGATATGCACATAAGCAGATGGTGGCAGTATCGCGTACTAAAGGTATAAAAGGACAGTGCATTGGCAGAATTGTCATTTGTACTCAGGTGATTCATATAATTATGACCGCACGAATTGTTGGAAATGGAACGGTAGTTGAAGCTAGACGTATGGGACATCCCACTTCGGAAATCGCTAGGGAATTTGATATTCCGAGATCAACAATATCAAGAGTGGGCTGGGAATATAAAATGTGAGATATCACCTCTCACAACGGGTAACACAGTGGCCGACAACCGTGTCAGTTAACGACTGAGATCAGCGACGTTTGTGTAGAGTTGTCAGTGCTGACAGACAAGAAACATTGCGTGAAATAATCTGAGACGTCAGTGTGGGACGCACGCGGGACGTATCCGTTGGGACACGGGCCAAAATTTGGCTTTAATGGCTGTGGCAGCGGACAACCGACACGAGTGTCTTTGCTAATAGCGCGGTATAGCTTTCAGTACCTCTCCTGGGAGTTTGAATAATGGTGTGGTTTTTGTTCTCAAATGAATCGGCAAGAACATGAATAACGAACCTCTCTGTCCACATAATTGTAGAAAAAAATGATGAAGCATTGACTCAACATCATCTGATCCCTTCTTCACCATGGCCTCTTCATAAGTGAACATAACTGACCATCCAGTTGATAAAATATGGACACTGAAAGTGTAGAAATTAAACTGCCTTGCTGAAATCTATCGCAATGGCCTCCGCTATAGTTGATCGTTTAGCCTCTTATTTGGCAGTTCTTTTCTTAGTACAGAACCGTTCTGATTTATTGAGGTGCGGTATCTTCTCATTTTCCAGATTCCTATGATTCCCTGCAGCATTTACCTACCTTCTTGTCTTGTTGCGTTACAGATTTTCTTGGTGAGATCAGTTATTTTGGCTTCCTGTTCGTCACACTAATAGTACGTTTCTGTTTGAGGATATCCAGAAGCGATGTTTACCTTTGATACAAAAATGCGTCTGATTGTTTCATTATAAATCTGAATGTCTGATATGTGATCAAAAAGTATGATCGTATCTTGACCTTTAAGTCTTCTGTAAGATATACTTTTTGGGAGTGTTTTGTAATTTAATGTGCTTATCTCCCTTTTAAGGCACCAAAAAATAGCATTACTGTTTCACGATACTGTTCGGCGAGTTTATGAGATCGAATAGTATGCTTTCCTCGTCCATCAACTGGGGACTTTCCAGTTTTTCTTAAAGATGTTTTATTTGTGTGTAAACGGAAAAATTTAATCCAACACAGTGATTGAAATGGTTTAAGTCATACCGGCACTTCTGTAGCTTCACTATTCCGTATCACCCCTTCTTTCTAGCTGTAGGAGCTTTCATGTAACCCTTGAGTCCCAATAAAGTGAAATAAATTTTGAAGATTTTCGCACAATTGTGAATCAACGGATACAAGAAGAAACTGGGAAAAAGTAAACAATCAATTTTTTTAAGGAGATGGTTTCACTTTAGAATATAATATAAAAATTTTCACCAAATTAACCTTTATTATCAGAATAGATAACGAACCCAAGAAGAAATTGACAAAAGTAAACAATCGATTAGTTAAAGAGGTAGTTCCACTGTGGAACCACTGGGACATACACTTTTCAACCACCCGTCACTTCACGGAAAATATTTGAAAATTATTTCGCATCTTTCTAGTCACAATCCCATATCTCGGAACTTCCATGAGCTCACAATGCCTAAAGCAAATTATAGTTAAAGAAAATAGGCCTACACTTTAACAAATTTATATCGGAAGAACACTCTGTCCCAGCGGTTTCTTTTCGAATCAACTCACAAAAGCAACTCTAAAAACTCAATTTTACGTTACTATATCTTTAGATATACTTACTTTCACAGTCAGTGATCTCTTCAATATGATAACTATAAAAAAAAACTCGTGTCACAATCTCATACAATCACACAGCACTATCTCCGCGCCGACTGTTTCTTCATACAATGCAAGTGACTGTTACAACGCGCTACATTCGTAGCACTGTACCACAACATGTGTCCATATTGCAGCAGCTTCGGTAATTTCAAACGAAAGGCACTGGTATTTCAAGAAAGCGGTTAACCTTGTTCATTCTGCTGTCTGCGCCGTACTACAGGCTACAGAAAGCACCGGGTTAACTCCTGATAAGTAACTGTTTTGTGAATCACTACCACCATCACGCTCAGTAACGTTGAATTTTGTTGTTAGATAATGTAGTAAATTATTAAATATATTCTTGAAATATTCATATCGCCTAGTTTCATATCGCTCTAGTTTCAAATGAAGAGACTAGTAGCTGTTCTCCAACATTATTGAGGTGACCGTATGTTTTACGCTTCTTGTTGATTTTTCATCATTAGCATGTACAGATTCGTCACTTTATTCGCTTTAAGGCAGTTGAAACTCTACGTCCAACATGCAAGAGAAATTCAGGCTACAATGTAAGAAAACATAATGAACACAATACATACATTATATGAATCAAATCAATCAGAAGCTGTAACTTCGAACACAGCGACAATAAACAGTGAGTCAGAACACAGCACATGTGAGCCGATAGTAGCTTAAATGTACTGTTTGTTTATTAGCGCCATCGAGACGGGCTCTACTGTTTCTTCACTTGTGTACGACTTCTTTAACTGTTTGTAACTTGGACAGCGTTGTGTTTTCCTCTGTACTATTTAGCATGATGAAATAGACGACTCCGAAGTAAGCAGTGGTAAGAATATCTCATTTTTAATTTTTTTGGGACTCTCTTGTTTTTCATCTGTACCCTTGAGTTGTAAATCATGATGCAGGCTCTGTAATGGTTCGTAAGACCTTATCATGTTGACATAAATGAAAAGATGATAATATAAAAATCTTTTAAGTCAAGTTCGCAGGTACACTACATTAATTCATGACTAGTTTCAGCTGAGTATACACCCATCTTCAAATCTGGAATAGTAACAGAAACTTTCACTAAGTAAGAGTGCCACTAAGGATTGTATAGACCTTAATTATTCGAGCAAAACGTGAATTAAACACCGATTATAAAAACGTGTGAAATGTCTACTCCAGAAATGAGGCTCAGACGCAACTTCTACATCACACTGGCCGCTCATGTAAGAGACGGATCTCAGTAAAAGAATGACACGTATGCAATGGAGATAAAATATAAGTTATTCAAGGCCTAAGAAACAGACAGACACGCTAATACAAAATAGAAAGCGAAATGCATTGAAAATGCAATAAACGAAGCACAAATACGCCAGGTACAAACCCATCTTATTCCAAATCGGAAGGCGACTGTACAATCAGCTGTGACTAGTCATAGCTAAATTTTACTTACTTGCAGTGTTGGCTGGTAGAAGATTTTATTTAAGGAATTTACTTTATGTAAAACCTTTAGATCGCTTCCAGAATGAGATTTTCTCTCTGCATTCTCCCGAGTTCGAGTCTCGGTCGGGCACACAGTTTTAATCTGCCAGGAAGTTTTTTTAGATCGCTTGTTTCTATCCTGGCTATGTCAGGGATTAACAAGAAATGTAACTGGTGAAGTGTATTAAATTGTGTGTGATTATGTGTGATAAGGTTCATACATTTACGACCTTATTCTTTAGAAAAGAAATGGAGTCTTTAAATATCATTATGCTTTTAGTCGCAGTGACTTTTAGTCCCCAAAACTGATGAATGATCATACGAATAAAATAACAGGTATTCGGGTTTTTACAATCGCTGCGATTAAACATTGTCAACTACTGGTTGTTACTGGAAAAACGATCAATAGACGTTTACCTTTCTCCAACATACCTGAAAGAAATGGAGCAGATTGTTTTTGCAGGGTATGGCATAAAATTCCATTACAGTTAGTCAGAAACCTATCCTGTAAATATCCAGGCTATTTTAAGTGCCACCAGCAGTTGTACAGCATATCAAGTTTTTTATCCACTCTTAGTAGATTTCTCAAAATTTAAAACTGTCAATAATACATTTCCTATTAATTTATTAAAGTAGCCTTTCGAAGACTTATGCCTCATTGGTTTTACGTTAAATTGTGAACTACGGCTTTGGATCCCTTAATAACTGCAATCAAAACGATGTGCAAGTGCCTAGCTGCTAGAGGTTAGACACATGTGTGCCAAGTTACTGTTGTTAGTAATAATTATAATTAGTGTTATTATTCTTATTTTTGTTGTTAATACTGACATCTGGGAACATCAGTACATTCAGTCCAAACTTATAGTGTGGTCTATTCTTTCGCAGCGTCAGTTTATAATTTCTACAATATCTGAGGAACTTTAATTGTAGCCGACATGCTTAGTATATAAGCATCTTAGGTTAACCGACAGGTTTCTAATTAGGCTAAATAAACCAAACACATACACACACACACACACACACACACACACACACACACACACACACACACCATTCCCAACTTTCAATGGAACTCCACAAGCAATTTATAAACGTTAATTGTTGACAAGGTAATTAATAGATTCGCGGAAATGAAGACATACTGCGCTTTGTTGAGGAGCGGGAAACTTTTTTCGAAACAATCCTTGTACTATCGATAAGCCACTAACTGAAACATTCTGTAATTTTTTGTCTTTGAAATTATTCCATTGTTCCTTGTTTGATTACAAAAACAGCAGTACAGGATTGTGGGTCCGTCTTGATGCTAAACAATTTTGTTATTTTTTTCCTTATTCCCAAACTAGTTTCAGCGACTGATATCGTCATCGTCAGCGGGTTGTGAATCAAAGAAGCCACTGATGATGGTGATATTTGTCGCTGAAACTAATTTGGGAATGAGCAAAAAAAAAAAAAAAAAGTGATTTGCATCAAGGCGGAGCCACAACCTCATGCTGTTGTTTAAGCACTCTACTATTAATGTGTAATTTTAGTAAGTTTCAAAAGTAGTCAAGAGGCTGAACTGACCGTGGCATTACTATGTCCAATCCATTCTTCGGTAACGAAGGATATATAGGACTCTCGACAGTAACCGTGACTTCATGCTGATTAGCTATAAAGGTAGACTTGCTGGCTGCAGTCTCTGAAACAGCAGAGACAAGAGTGGTTGCGTAACCAATCGAAAATCGTGGAACGAGGGACTTGGGGCGACGCGTTGCACTCTGTGCCCCTTTGCATTTGATTGGATTGCCGTCGGCAGTCGCTGCTCCATTTCCGCGCTTGCACTAATTTATTAATAATTTCGTGTTTGTATTTCCTGTTAACGGGACATAAATTAATAAGCGGCGACCCCGCGGCGTGCTTTGGCGGACAATTAATAAATTTGTGCCGCGAGCGTGACGGGGGTCGAGGAACAGACATTCAGATACCACGAGCGCACCCACGTACGGTAATCTTAAACACACACAACACACACACACAAACCTACAGCAAACATATGAATTCATGACCATCGAGTAAATTTTCAACTGTCAAGATCGCTAAAATAATTTACTCATATAGATTACTGGTTTCGGCAATTCTCTGTTGCCATCTTTGGATCCATATTTATATCATTACACAGTCTTCTCCTTCAATACAATAAGTGGTGCCCTACAATGTATGTCCTTGTTAGTATCGTGAGCTATACGAGAACGCGGCGTGTCAGTTTTATAACAACAGCTACTTATACGCATGTTATTGCATCGATTACAAGTGCTCGCATTTATTACCATTTTACGTCTGACTAGTATCTGAATTCTTGTAACGAGTGTGGCGTAATTAATACTTTATGTACAAATCTGAATACACAGGGTGAGGCCGCTACGACTGACCACCCCCAATATATGCGGACTAGATAAATACATCGAGATTCACTTTTCGCCAAGTTATGACCAAGTACCTGTCATTCGCAAGTAATTATTATCGCTTATGACCGCCGAGGGCAAAAACTGTAGAGGGCGACAGAGATTCGAATATATCCAGCATATAACTGAGGACGTAGGTTGCAGCCGGCCGAGGTGGCCGAGCGGTTATAGACGCTACAGTCTGGAACCGCGAGACCGCTACGGTCCCAGTTTCGAATCCTGCCTCGGGCATGGATGTGTGTGATATCCTTAGGTTAGTTAAGTTTAAGTAGTTCTAAGTTCTAGGGGACTGATGGCCTCAGAGGTTAAGTCCCATAGTGCTCAGAGCCATTTTTGAACGTAGATTGCAAGTGCTACTCTGAGAGATGAAGAGGTTGACACAGGAGAGGAATTGATGGCGGGCCGCATCAAACCAGTCGAAGACTAATGACTATTGAAAAAAATCGTCCCCGAATTACGAGCCGACTTTTTTTCTTTTTTTATAATGGGACTGTGCCATATGGAAGGAGTTTAGAACGTCAACGGCGTAATGTGTAAGGGACTTGATCAAATAGTATTAACGTAACAGCGCCGCAAACCACTGTCCTGCAGTCAGAAGAAGAGGTCCCACAAACGTCTGTCCTGTTACAGCAGATATAAGCGAAGCCTTAACTCAAGTACGTCTCGTGTGTTTATTATCACGGCTGTCACACCAAGTTGACCTTGAGCATTGTTATACGCTCTAACACGATTCTGGAGAAACAATACGGCACGTTGCATTTCATCTGGAGTTACGGCAGCGTAGGCCCTTGTAACAAGGTATCTCATGCCATCAGGAGTGGTCGGTGTTTCCTAATAGACGTCTTGCATTAAATTTTTCCGCAGATAAAAGAATATAAGCGCTAAATTAGGTGAGTGTGTAGACCATTTTTCGTTTCCTGAACGCTGATTCAATGCTTTCCAAATGTTCTCTTAAGAGGATCTGTCATTACATGTACGTAATGGGATGAAAATCCGTCTGTTGGTACCATATAGCCTTATGTCCAGCGGGATGTCTTCCAATAACTGCGACAGAAGCCTATGTTAGTGACACGAGATATTTGCGCGTACTTAGACGTCTATCAATAAAATAGGGACCAACGATGCGGGTCTGGGAAAACATGAGCGGAATGTTGATAGACATATAGAGACTTTTAATCCAGTTCTTTGAGTTAAGAGGATTTTTCAATTGACGAGTAGTGCATATAGCGAGGATTGACTTGCCAACGGTTTTTCAACGATGCTTCTTCCTTAAACAAAATTTTGCATAGGCAGGGCTTATCACTCAGCACTTTTCGGAGATAACATTCGGAAAACTGTAACCAATTTTGGAAGTCATTGCCATCAAGCTGCTGATGCAGAGGGATGAGAAGAGGAAAAAAATGCGGTGGAATCACGAGAGCAGACCTACATAAAAATGAGTATGGCAGGTTGCAACAGTTACTCTGAAATGAAAAGGGTTGCTAGAACGGACAGGAATTGAGAAGTGCATTGAGTGTTAGTTCTGCAGCAGAAGCCAGAGATAAGAGTCTAAGCTTATGACCCATCTAGGTATTCTCTTGCAGTGAGTTAGCGAGAGTAAAAGATGTCTATAAACATGGACGGGAGTTTATAGTCTCACCCTCATTCACAAACCCTGTATCATGTGCGGTCTTCTGCAAACCATCACCACATAGCTAGCGTCTATATGTATACAGGGTACATGGGTATAAGTGCACATATTTCTGTATGTGGTACTTTAATACGCACATGCATTAGAATGTTGCTTGTTTCCCCTCTGTGTAGAACAGCCTCATCCAAAACACGTAGCAAACTTTACGCCTGATGTTTTCTGTACAGTCATAACTACATCACTAAGTGGTCTTTGCCTGATAGGATAAGCTAACCATTTTACGTCTACATCTCAACATCTGCTACCTAGTTAAAAATAAATATTCATGGCTTGCTCTTGCCACAATGTACTAGGAGGTATTGACCAGCCTAAAAACCTCCTACTTGTAACAGTCTGTAAATGACGTAAATTCTGATGTATGTTGTTCAGTACACCATTATCAGTCACAAATAGTCATATATGTGTGTGTGTATACAGAAGAGAGGGTTAAAAAGATGATAATATGACCAGGAATGGATAGGCAATATCGATCCAAACAAAATTTTCCGTATAAACATATGTCGGGCGACCGAGATTCAGATTAGGGTACTGCCAAGGATTTTTCCTTGGTGTAAGGTCTGGAGCTGGGTGCACTCAATTTCGAGATGCTAACTGATGGGCTATTTCAGTAAAACTGGCTTCAATATCTGCAAAGCCGACAAGGGCCGTGAGAGGGTGTGTTGACCCCACGGCCGTCAACATCGCATTGAGATGACTTCATTGGTTGAGGATGACACAGCGTTCAGTCGGTCCCCATTGGCAAGAGTGGCAGAGCTTTGCGATCCTTTGAGTTTTATGCAACCTGTAATGCCTTCAAAAACTACACAAAAGTTTTTCGTATTATTTCGCTCACTGTGCGCAAACTATTAGACTTACAGAAGCAGTGAACGGAAATTTTTTGTAGAAAATTGAGTATTCCTCAGGTTACCTTCCATTAGGAAACTGGATGCACTCAGCGACTGTATGTGACTTATAAATTATACAGTGCAGCGGTCAGTCGTCCTTTTTAAGATTTTACTATGCAGATCCAGATTTCAGCTAGTAGCTAGCCAATCTCAATGTGCTATTCTTTATACTCAATGCATGTAAGTCCCTGTTGTTCGGGAGTCAGTCACAGTTCTTTGAATATTGTTAAATTTGGTATAGGGATGCATTTTCACTGAAGGCTACAGACTTCGAATTATTCATGAAACACAGTTATGAATGTCACTTATGTACATTTTACTTGAAATATTTCGTAACTGCAGCTGGCCGGAGTGGCCGAGCGGTTCTAGGCGCTTCAGTGTTTTTTTTTCGAACTACTGTCTCTGTTGGAAACACATCTTAATACAAAATTTAACTACTTTAAATATCCTAAAGAGGCTATGTATATTTTTCTCTGTAGTACTAATAGTTTGCACCTAGTGAAGGAGGGTCTGTAAAAATGCTTGCTCGTGGTATCTGGAGGTGTTGTGGGTTGCATGAAACCCATAGATTGGGGCAGCTGAACCACCCTGTATGCACCACGACAGAACATGTGCTCTGAGAGGCACAGCACAATGCAACAGCTGCAGCTTAGTAGTGTCGCATCCCGGCATAGCCTCACTATACCAGAATGAAGTACGTGCGAACTGCATAGCGCAGTCGGGACGTTAACAACAATGGGTTAGTTATAAATTGCTGTCAACCTTTATATCGGAGATGAGAGGGAGGGAATCTCCTTGGTTTGAAGCAAATAAGTTTCCTGAAAATAGGTTACAGAATTGCAATAGGCAGAAAAGATTGGTTAGCTTCTATCAAGTTTATTCTCACATATACCTATGTGAGGTGTTGGACCATAAACCCCTTAGTAAGATTCAGTCTATTTATTCGGAGTTGCTACTTCAAAGCTAATAATAAGAAACAAGTATAAAGCTATCACTTGTTCTGGGTTATCACTGAAATCTCTCTAAGTAATTGAGACAAAGACTCACAGCCTCTGTTCAACACTATTCCAATGAAACTCTAAAAATCCTACTTGACCTGCAGTTCCTGAGTGTCCCCCAGAGTCTATCACCGTCTTCTCGTAGATGAAGTCTTTATCAGGTGTATCGGCTGCTAAGGGCCTACTCGGCCCCGCTGGCGTCTCGCTGCGGAATCTCCAAACTGCCGGCACTGGCTCTGAATCTGCATCTGAATCTCAGCTTCTATTCCGCTGCCTGGCCTTTTATTTCGTTTCTCATGTACTTGGGTGCACACGAGTTAATTTGTTTCACACGACCCTTTCATTTCTAAGTGATCAGATTGCACAAGAATGCGTATGGTTCCACACGACACTCTCGTTTTTAATTGGTTGGCTTGCGCAAGAATGCCTTCGGTTCCACACGACACTTTCGTTTCTAGCTGCACACAACTTAATTTGGTTCCACACGAGTCTTGTCCGCATGTGACTGACACTCTCTCTCTTGCTGTATTATCGCCCTGGTGTTTGCGTCTTCCATTGTGCAAGTTTGATTCGTGCTGCTTCCTCTGACAGGAAGTCAAACACTAAGTTATTTGATCAACAAGCCATACTTGGCAGCCTCCGCCGCTTATCTTGTCCCTACGTTCTGGTGGACTATTTCTTAATGTCAGCTGGCTGTTTGCCTATAGAGCCTGGACTCTTATTATGGTCACAAAAGCAAGAATAAAAATTAAAATTTTCTACGGTCACAACAGTAGGACAAACTGCCAGTAGCAGATACATCTAAACAAGTTCGCTTACCGGACGGGCTTTCCGACCTATGGTTATCTGAGAACATTTTCATGATTCTGCGTTCTCAGCCCTGCGTTGATGTTGATAGGTTGTTTGTCTGCATCACACACACACACACACACACACACACACACACACACACACAGAGAGAGAGAGAGAGAGAGAGAGAGAGAGAGAGAGAGAGAGAATGTGTATGTGTACTTCGTTTTACTCCGAGTATATTTGCGGTAAAAGAAGGTCTTCTGTTCGAGCAATCAACAACTTTGGATTCTCCAGTAGAGATTTTGCTGATCTGCTCACAGAGATGTATGACCTCCTGGGCGACCCTTCATTTGGCTAGAGAGTTTGTGTCCCGTCCGGCCATACTGGTCGCGAAGCTCTCGGAAAGGTCTGCAGCGGATAGCCGGCTCCGCATGTTACGATCCCCGCTGGACAATAGTGCACAGTGAGGGCGCAGAACGCAGAACGCGGAGGGCGGGGTGGAAGAGTCTTCTTTATTTTCCTTCGGTGAAAGCGGCGGCCTGTGCCGGCGTTACCTCCTCCTGGCGGCCCGGATGTATCTCCTCCCAGTGGGACGGCCATTACCGTGAGTATATGCCGGCCACAGGAGGACGCAGGCAGCCTCGTGACTCAGCCGCCTTGGCCCGCCTCCACCGAGGGAAATGCGGGCGGCTTCGCGTACGATAGAATGGGCCCTGAAACAATACAGCTGAGCAAATACTCGTATCTTTTGTGCCGGCAGCCGACTCATGACCCCTAGGTGCTGCTACTCGTACGGAACCATACGATCGCTTCTCAAATCATGATGGAACAACAATTATGATTCGCCGTTTCAAAGGAAATTCTATATTCAATTATATAATTATTTTGCCGAGATCAGGATCTCTATTACAAAAGAGAAAAGCTGAACGTCGCAGGAAGCAATTACGTACAGTTACACACGACGTAATTACTTGTATCACCGGTATGGTAAACGTATTTCTCCACTCAATTTTCGACCTGGTTCAGCAACAGTACTTCAAGCAGTCGCTGTTTATTTTAAAATTGACGCGTGTGGCGTTAGTGGGGCATCTTCAGTATTTCTGTAAATTAAATGTGACGTTGTTGTTGTTGCTGTGGTCTTCACTCCAAAGATTGGTTTTATGTAGATATCCATGCTACTGTATCCTGTGCAAGCCTCTTCATCTCTGAGTAACTAGTGCAACCTACATCTCTCTGAATCTTCTTACTGTATTCATCTCTTGGTCTTCCTCAACGACTTTTACGTCCTCCTCCCCTCCCCCCTTTTCCTTTTGTACTACAATGATGCTCCCGTGATGTCTCAGAATGTGTCCTACCACCCGATCCCTTCTTTTAGTCAGGTTGTGCCACAAATTTCTCTTCATCCTAACTCTCTTCAGTAGTTCCTCATTAATTACGTCATCTACCCGTCTGATCTTCAGCATTCTGCTGTATCACCACATTTCAAAAGCTTCTATTCTCTTCTTGTCTATACTGTTTATGTTTCACTTCCATACATGGCTACCCTCCATACAAATACTTTCAGAAAGGTTTTCCTGACACTTAAATCTATATTCGATGTTAACAAATTTCTCATCTCCAAAAATGCTTTTCTTGCCACTGCCAGTCTACATTTTATATCCCAGCTACCTCGACCATCATTAGTTATTTCCCGTCCCAAATAGCGAAACTCATTTACTTGCTACTTTAAATATCTCATTTCCTAATCTAATTACCTCAGAATCACCTAATTTAATTCGACTACATTCCGTTATCCTCGTTCTGCTTTTGTTGATGTTCATCATATACCCTCCTTTCAAGATATGGTCCATTCCATTGAATTGATCTTCCAAGTCCTTTGCTGTCTCTGACAGAATTCTAATGCCATCGGTGAACCTCAAATTTTTGTTCCTTCTCCCTGGACTTTGATTCCTACTCCCAATTTTTCTTTTGTTTCCTTTACTGCTTGCTCGATATAAAGATTGAATAATATCGGGGATGAGCTACAAACCTCTATCACTCCCTTCTAAAACACTGCTTCCCTTTCGTGCCTCTTGTCTCTTATAAAATCCATCTAGTTCCTGTACTAAATGTAAATAGCCTTTCGCTCCCTGTGTTTTGCGCTTGCCACCTGTAAAGGCAGTATTCAGGTCACCATTGTCGAAAGTTTTCGCTAAGTCTACAAATGCTATAAACGTAGGTCTGCCTCTCCTTAACATACCTTCTATGAGAAGTTATAGGGTCAATACCGCCTCAAATGTTCCTTCATTTCTCCGGAATCGAAACTGATTTTCCCCGTGGTCGGCTTCCACCAGTTTTTCCATTCTGCTGTGAAGGATTCGTTTTAGTATTTTGCAGCCGTGACTTGTTAAACTGATAGTTCGGTGATTTTCACACCTATTGACACCTGCTTTCTTTGGAATTGAGACTGTTATACTCTTCCTGAAGTCTGAGGATATTTCACCTGCCCTATACATATTGCTCACTATATGGAAGAGTTTTGTCGAGGCTGGCTCTCCCAAGGCTATCAGTAGCTCTAACGGAATGTAGTCTACCTTTGGGGCCATGTTTCAACTTAAAGGTTTTCAGTGCTTCATCAAACTCTTCTCGCAGTATCATATCTCGACTTCCCATCTAACTCTACGTTCTCTTTAATTTCCATAATATTGCCCTCAAGTACATCTCCCTTCTATAGACTCTCTATGTACTCCTTCCACCTTACTGCTTTTCTTTCTTTGCTTTAGACTGATTTTCCTCCTGAGCTCTTCATATTCACACACAGGTGATTCTCTTTCTTCCAAAGATCTCTTTAATTTTCCTGTAGGCGGTATCTAACTCATCCCTAGTGATATATGCTTCTACATCCTTACATTTGTCCTCTAGTCATTCCTGCTTAGCCATTTTGCACTTCTCATTCGTCTGCTTAATTTACTATATTTTTATATTTTCTCCTTTCATCGATTAAATTCAATGTCTCTTGTGTTACCCAACGATTTCTACTAGTCCTCGTGTTTTTACATACTTGATCCTCTGCTGCCTTCACTATTTCGTCTTTGAAAGCTATCCATTGTCTTTCTACTGTATTCCTTTCCCCCGGTCGCGTCAATCATTCCGTAACGTTCCCTCTGAAACTCTCTCCATCTTGTGGATCTTTCAGTTTATACAGGTCTCATCTTTCTTTAAATACCTGCCTTTTTTGCAGTTGCGTCAGTTTTAATGTGCACTTCCTAACCAATAAATTGTGGTCACAGTCCACGTCTTCCCCTGGAAATATCTTACAATTTAAAATCTGGTTCCCTAACTTCTGTCCAACCATTATATAATCAGTCTGGTGCCTCAAGGTCTCTTTGACCTATACAACCTTCTCTCAAGATTCTTAAACCAAGTGTTAGCTACGATTAAATTACGCTGTGTGTAAAATTCTACAAGGCGGCTTCCTCTTTCATTCCTTTCCCCCAATCCATATTCATCTACTACTCCTCCTTCACTTCCTTTTCCTGTTATCGTTTTCGAGTCCCTCATTACAATTAAGTTTTAGGCTCCCTTAACTAACTGAATATCCCGCATCTCGTGGTCGTGCGGTAGCGTTCTCGCTTCCCACGCCCGGGTTCTCGGGTTCGATTCCCTGCGGGGTCAGCGATTTTCTCTGCCTCGTGATGGCTGGGTGTTGTGTGCTGGCCTTAGGTTAGTTAGGTTTAAGTGGTTCTAAGTTCTAGGGGACTTATGACCACAGCAGTTGAGTCCCATAGTGCTCAGAGCCATTTGAACTATCTGAATAATTTCTTTTGTCTCATCATACATATCCTCAATCTCCTCCTCATCTGCACAGCTAGTTAGCATATAAACTTGTACTACTGTGGTGGATGTGGACTTCAGGTCTGTCTTGGTTACAATAATGCAAACACTATGCTGTTCATAATAGCTTACCCGCGTTTCTATTTTTTTTAACTCATTATTAAACCTACTCCTACATTACCGCTCTCTGATTTTGTATTTATAAACTTGTATTCACCTGACCAGAAATCCTGTTCCTCCTGCCTCCGAACTTCACTAATCCCCACTATATCTAACTTTAACTTATTCATTTCCATACCGAGCGAGGTGGCGCAGTGGCTAGCACACTGGACTCGTATTCGGGAGGACGACGGTTCAACCCCGCGTACGGCCATCCTGATATAAGTTTGCCGTGATTTCCCTAAATCGCTCCAGGCAAACGCCGGGATGGTTCCTTTGAAAGGGCATGGCCGACTTCCTTCCTCTTCCTTCCCTACTCCGATGAGACCGATGACCTCGCTGTCTGGTCTCCTTCCCCAAAAACCAACCAATCATTTCCATTTTTAAATTTTGTATCCTTCCTGCCCGGATTAAGAGATCTGACATTACACGCTCCGATCAGCAGAACGTCACTACGGTTTTTAACAATAACTTATATATTACAGAACGTATGTATTACATAAATTACGTATTACTTAAAGTGGTGACCACTAGCTAATCCAAGTCCAGCTACGTAACTATTCGCTTAAGTAACCTAGAAAACCATCTTGCCTTAGAGAGCGTAAGCAACACTAGTCAAAAAGTAACTATTACATGCAGTGTATCTGCAGTCGTTAAAAATAAATAAAACAGTAAGCGTTAAAAGATAAATAAATATTTACAAAAATTCTTTTTAAGACAAATAACTAGTAGAACGTACTGTCCATATCTATATACAGGGTGATTCAAAAAGAATACCACAACTTTAGAAATTTAAAACTCTGCAACGACAAAAGGCAGAGCTAAGCACTATCTGTCGGTGAATTAAGGGAGCTATAAAGTTTCATTTAGTTGTACATTTGTTCGCTTGAGGCGCTGTTGACTAGGCGTCAGCGTCAGTTGATGCTAAGATGGCGACCGCTCAACAGAAAGCTTTTTGTGTTATTGAGTACGGCAGAAGTGAATCGACGACAGTTGTTCAGCGTGCATTTCGAACGAAGTATGGTGTTAAACCTCCTGATAGGTGGTGTATTAAACGTTGGTATAAACAGTTTACAGAGAATGGGTGTTTGTGCAAAGGGAAAAGTTCTGGACGGCCGAGAACGAGTGATGAAAATGTAGCACGCATCCAGCAAGCATTTGTTCGCAGCCCAGGAAAATCGACTCGCAGAGCTAGCAGAGAGCTGCAAATTCCACAATCAACTGTATGGAGAGTCCTACGAAAACGGTTAGTTATGAAACCTTATCGTCTGAAATTGGTTCAAGCACTGTCTGCAGCCGATAAGATTAAAAGAATCGATTTCTGTGATTTATGGGGGTATGTTAAGGATATGGTGTTTCGGCCACCTCTCCCAGCCACCATTGATGATTTGAAACGTGAAATAACAGCAACTATCCAAACTGTTACGCCTGATATGGTACAGAGAGTGTGGAACGAGTTGGAGTATCGGGTTGATATTGCTCGAGTGTCTGGAGGGGGCCATATTGAAAATCTCTTAACTTGTATTTGAGTGAAAAAAAAACCTTTTTAAATACTCTTTGTAATGATGTATAACAGAAGGTTATATTATGTTTCCTTCATTAAATACATATTTTTAAAGTTGTGGTATTCTTTTTGAATCACCCTGTACATGCAGAACCGAACCGGGAGTTATTAGACATACTCACCAAATTACAGAAAGAAATATCTGTGTGAGGCTAGGCTTGCGGGTTACAGGCATGTGGCACAATAGTAAGCAATAACTGCATTACGCAGCGTGTTGGCTTTGACAGCAAGCCGCGTTTGATCTAGCGTGAATGAAAGGCTGACAGCAAGCGCAAAGCGATGGCATTGGTTGTGCTAGGTATGTAGCCATCATTTACATATTGAAGGATAATTAAAAACAACGGTACTAATAGTACGAGAAGTATATAGTTTAAATAAGTTAATAGTTATTAAAAATGCCTTAAAAGTAGTTAAATATGATGTCGGAAATCAAAGGAGTAAACACAAGGTCATATTGGCATGTGGCAAACGGCAATCCTGCTGGTGGTCACTTAGCCTGAGAGGAAATGGCTACTGAAATTTTTGTAAACCTGTCCACGTTTACCAGTAACTGCGACTGTGATATCAACCCTCACCTCCTCCCACAGTAAGAAAAAATGGTTCAAATGGCTCTGAGCACTATGGGACTTAACTGCTGAGGTCATCAGTCCTCTAGAACTTAGAACTAATTAAACCTAACTATCCTAAGGACATCACACACATCCATGCCCGAGGCAGGATTCGAACCTGCGACCGTAGCGGTCGCGCAGTTCCAGACTGTAGCGCCTAGAACCGCTCGGCCACTCCGGCCGGCACCACAGTAAGAGGGTTGGGTGGGGTTGTTTGGGGGAAGAGACCAAACTGCGAGGTCATCAGTCTCAGCGGATTAGGGAAGGACGGGGAAGGAAGCCGGCCGTGCCCTTTCAAAGGAACCATCCCGGCATTTGCCTGGAGCGATTTAGGGTAACCAAGGAAAACCTAAATCAGGATGGCGGACGCGGGACTGAACCGTCGTCCTCCCGAATGCGAGTCCAGTGTGCTAACCACAGCACCACCTGGCTCGGTCCCACAGTAAGAGCTGCATGTTGTGATCTAAGCTTGCCTCTTCATATCACAATAGTAAACTGTACCGTACTATTCCCTTCCACACGAAGGTGTTCGTTTTGTTTGCTATTTTGGACGTCAATACCGGTTTCCGATAACTAGGGACAGTGTGTGTTGCCCAGTCAACAGATGATGGGTCAGGATTTCTATAGTCCTTCTAAAAGAGCTATGCTCGGTCCTACTACATTCACTTAAACCGAACGATTTATTCCGGTAGGTGTTTTCCAGTAACTGTTGGAAGTGGAAAAGCACTGGCAGTGAGCAGTTCTAATAGCGCAGTTCATGCAGGCAAAAATTGGCCAATCAAAACGCCTTTATTCAGTTGTCGAGTCTGATTGGCTGAAAGGCTTGATTGTTGAAACAGTTTTCAAGGAGCAGTTTGGAGCTCGCGAAATCTTTGAGATCGACCAGCAGGCCTCCTGGGCGGTGTTGTGGGCTCTGTTGGGTAGAGGTACTGATTCCAGACAATGTTTAACTCCTGTCTCCGGAGATTTAGCGACCCCGTGTAGCAAGTACACTGCTCGAATAAAATAGTGTTATTATACAAATATATTTTTACAAGATTAATAATTACGTTAGTTGTGGCACCCATTATGATCTGTGTATAACTTAGTCATTTTACATCGTGGCAGGATATTATTCCGAAAGTACGTCAAATTATTTTTCTTACTAAACTAGCGGTAGTAGTTGTTTAGTAACCTAAAACACGTTAACTCACACAACACGCTAACACACAGTACCAACATATATTAGATCAGCATGGACTGAAAAAAACGATATTTCCCGAGAAGTGATGTTCTAGAAGATAATACTAAAGTAGGTGGCACCAAATGGGGACCCTGAACTTGAAGTTCCACTTCAAGTCCTCTTCCCCATGTGGTGTTAGTAAAGGGACGTGTACATCTACTCTTTCCTGTCTTCTTTGTTTTCTCTTTCCAAGATATGGAATACATTTACAATTTCCTACTGCCCAAATCATACGCATTTATTTCAAAAATAAATATAACTTTTGAATGTTGTGCTCCACAAGTTTCCCTTTCTGTGCAGCGACCGTTGAATATAAAATTATAAATAATGTAGGGACCAGTAACGGAAACATAATTTATTTATCTTGTTGCAAATTGATTTCGACAGATATCAGTCATCATCGTTGCGTTTTTCTAACCGGTAAATGCCATAAGTAGGAGTGCTGTCGTTGGCAGATTTCTATCATGAAGTCGTGATTTGCAACAAGATAAATAAATCATGTTTATTTGATTAGTTGCTACATTCATTATAATTTCATAAATATAACTGCTATAAGTACATGAAAGATAGTACCAAAAAGCAGCCCCATCTCCAATTGGCGCTGCATGGTCAACAGTATAGTATAAATCTGCCGCGTGGAAGTGGCCGTTCGTGCTGTCAAAGAGGGTCTATGTGAAGCACTACGGCCTTTATGAAGTAGTAAGATGGCAGACACAAGCGGTCATAATGCAGCTTGGAATAAAGTATTTCTTCTAATACGAAAAGCTAAGATAATAGGCAAGTCTGTTTGTCCTTAGTGGTTGTTGAAGGCTTAACGGTTTACCGGTTTTTATAAACAAGAGTGTGGTTTGATAGAGGGAGTTAGTTCAAAATGGTTCAAATGGCTCTGAGCACTATGGGACTTAACTTCTGAGGTCATCAGTCCCTTAGAACTTAGAACTACTTAAACCTAACTACCCTAAGGACATCACACACATCCATGCCCGAGGCAAGATTCAAACCTGCGACCGTAGCGGTCGCGCGGTGCCAGACTGTAGCACCTAGAACCGCTCGGCCACCCCGGCCGGCAGAGGGAGTTGGCATTCTCCTGTGGTAAATCGTGCTGTCATTGGGTAGCTAGAAATGGAACGTGATGAAAGTGAAGTACTGAAAGTGAAGTATTTAGTCAAATTTAAGTGTGCGTTTTTGTGTTTCTCTTAACCAATTGACTTTCGGCTGTTTTACTGTTTCTGGCCGGCCGAAGTGGCCGTGCGGTTCTAGGCGCTGCAGTCTGGAACCTCGAGACCGCTACGGTCGCTGGTTCGAATCCTGCCTCGGGCATGGATGTGTGTGTGATGTCCTTAGGTTAGTTAGGTTTAACTAGTTCTAAGTTCTAGGGGACTAATGACCTCAGCAGTGAGTCCCATAGTGCTCAGAGCCATTTGAACGATTTTGAACTGTTACTGTTTCTTGGACATCATCAGTAGAAGCTGCCAGGAGCTAGCTGGAGGCTGTACGTAAACTGTTAGCGTTGTACATTTTCCACCAAAGTGACGGGATGTCGGATTCGTTTCTGAAAACAACAGCATGGTTTCCTTTATTGATTTTGTGACTGAGAGAAGTTTAACCTTCCCTTTTCGGTTCAAAGCGAGACTGGCGATCTTTCTTTGATTTAGTAGTGTAGCAGCGCAAAGGATGAATAGACGTCTGTCCATAAAACGATCTCGACGACTCTGCAGAGCATTGCGTCGCATGATTTGGTTCAAATGGTTCAAATGGCTCTGAGCACTATGGGACTTAACTTCTGAGGTCATCAGTCCCCTAGAACTTAGAACTACTTAAACCTAACATCACACACATCCATGCCCGAGGCAGGATTCGAACCTGCGACCGTAGCAGTCGCGCGGTTCCGGACTGCGCGCCTAGAACCGCTAGACCACCGCGGTCAGCTCGCATGATTTGTTTCGTTCGTCGCACTCTACTAGGTCTGTGCCCGCGAGAGAGGGTAGTCTTCACACGGTGCCGAGGGAAGCTCTAAGTACGGATGCAAGGAACGTCTCGATTAATGTCTTGTGCGGAATCTAACAAGGGACTCGGTCTTAAGTGTAAAGAAAAGTTGTGATGCTCCATTTCGGTACCACGCTATAAATGGCGACCTATTGGCTAAATCAAGGGTGCAGTGGTGGCGAGAAGAATGCTGTTGGATAGCAGCACAGATGAAGAAGAGAAGGGGTACTGGGCCGGCCAGTTGAGTGACTCAGTTGTTGTGACCTTCCGCAATCTGATGGAGAAAAACGGCCGAGTGGCAAGGGTGGTAATGGGGACGGACCGTTCGTCACCTCCCGCCGCCAGGCGGCTATCTGACGCCGCAGAGCAGAGCCGCTAATGATGAGAAATGTCCGGCCGCCCCCTACAATCATTACGGACGGCTGTCATCTCCGATAATGGGAGCAATCCGGCAGTGTGCGGGCACGGCGCGCCGGCCGCGAGGTGCCTCCGACGTGCTTCGCCGGGAGTTCAGCGGTCGTCTGACGAGGTGGGCTGGTGGCCTGAACCAGGCAGAGAGATATAGAGGGAGGGAGGGAGGGAAGGAGAGAGAGAGAGAGAGAGAGAGAGAGAGAGAGAGAGAGACCGGAAGGGACCAGTCGGTGTCCCCTCGACGCCCTGCTCCCGGCTTCGGCTCAGAGCGTTCGCAATTTCAGCACGACGTACGAATGCACCAAATTATCACCCCCACGTAGGGCTTCAGAATATGCTTCACCTTCTTGTACAGCGAAAACTAGTACGGAGCAGCCTCAGAACGGATTCCATGGGCTGCGTTAGTGTTCATGGACTTTTACACTTTCCAGCTGAGCAGTTTCTAACGTAACTCCGATCAGTCAGAAAGGATGAAAAGGTCACGTCTTTTGTCGTCATCGTCCTAGACGGAGCATTTGCTTCGGTAGGAAACTGGTGGATGAGAGAACTGGCCGTGTGCATTTTGACGGAACAACCTGGAAGTAGAGATGGCGGTTATCGCTGAAGCAACCCATTTTGGTTTATATCGCGTTTTCTTTTTTTTTTTCACGACAGTTTAACCCAACTATTAAAACCACTCAGACAAAGCAGTTTACAAAATACCCGATTTCGACTTTTTTATCCCTGTTATTTCCTATTGTAAACCTAGAAATCGAACAAAGATTGTTCAAATTATTAACTGAAACCCTCAGCTGCCGACAGGTGTTGTTGATATACCTCAATGGGGACAGCTGAAAATGTGTGCCCCGACCGGGACTCGAATCCGGGATCTCCTGCCTACATGGCAGACGCTCTATCCATCTGAGCCACCGAGGACATAGATGAATAGCGCGACTGTAGGTTCGAGTCCCGGTCGGGGCACACATTTTCAGCTGTCCCCATTGAAGTATATCAACAACACATGTCGGCAGCTGAGGGTTTCAATTAATTATCATTTATTCTAGAGAAGCTGTACAGTCATCAATGGTATCTGTTTTTTTCGAGAACAGTTACTATCTTCATATAAAGATTGTTCAATTTAAAGACAGTGAACATGGAATCAAAATATTAAATTAAATAGGCAAATAAAAGGAAACTTAGTGCCTCTACCGTTCGCTGTTTTTCTACAGAAGTGATAAGTGGCTGAATAGTACAAAAATATCGCCGATGTTCTCCTATTGGTTCTAATTCTCTGAAACTCTGCTCAGAAAAACATGTTGTAAGCGGGCATCATACCACTATTCGGACATTATGAATAGTCATTGGTAAAGACTGAAATCTGAGGTTGAAGAACTCTGTTCTTCGTGTTAATTTGTCCGTTTTGAAGAACTACAAGCACATAAAGGCATATTATATAGACACATGAAACAGATTAGCTAGTGTGTTATCCTAATCTCTTTCCTCCTTTATTACTTCATACAACAGGCAGACAAATCTGTAACCTTTGAAAGCAAAAGAAGCATTTTCTTCATTCCTACGTCACTTCGTACAAATATTTATAGAGTAGTGTTGGTGACATTCTGCATTCTGTAGTACAACGGATGTCGGGCGACGACAACAAGAAACTACCGATAGACCAGGTGGGGGCAAATCTTATACACTGCACGTACACGCGTACCTTAAGCCATGACATACGGCAACAGGGACATTACTGTCTCGGCAATACTGAACCATTTCTTACGGCATGTGTTTGTTGCTTCTTTCTGTCGGCATTATTATTAAAATAGCACTGATCGCTATTCTCATTTTCTATAATAGCGCAATATTTCAAACCGATGCAAATTTAAAAAAAAAGAATTACTCCTTTATTTAAAAAAAAGGTTAATTTAAAAAAATTAGAACTGATTTTATGGCTAACCGATTTCGGTGTTTATCTCGGTTATTAGTAAAAGACGAAAAGTATCTATTATATCCGAGACTAGGTAAATACCTACAAATAGCAGTTATTCAGAACTAAAATACCGGTATCGGTTTTAACTGGTCGGTTTTTCCCGTCCCTACCCGGCAGTCGCTCAAGTGATTTAGGCAAGCCAGGAAAAACCTTCCAGAATGAATCTTTCACTAGTGTAGTAGAGCATTCGCTGTTTTGTAACTTGTTGTCAGATTAGAGCTGCGTGCCGTAACAATACTCGAAAGATAAGATTCCGTTCACCAACCTTGGTCTGGCCCAATATTTTAGTCTTCCAGGAAGTTTCGAAACAACGTACACACCACTGAAAGGTGAAGATTCGTTCTGAACAGAAACTCCTAGCTTGTGGCTAAGTCATTTCTCTGAAAAATCATTTCTTCCAGGAGTGCTAGTCCCGCAACTTATTTAGAAGTCCTGTAAAGTTGGGAATATAGGAGAGAGGTAATAAGATTTGTCCGCAAAGGGCAAGGCATCGTGTCTGGTACACAGTGTTAATTTGCCAACAAGAAGCAGGAATTTGTTTCAGGTGCAATCCCCAATAACCAAAAGGAGTACTAACAAACTGGGTTAAATTTGCAACTTACATGCATTAAATTACCGAATTTTCTTTTGTCTGTTTAACGCCCTCCCCGGTCTTCCATCCGTCCTACTTCCCAACGGAAGTTGGCTTATACTCGTAATTTGTATTCGCTGTGTGTCGGATAACGATGCACCCATAATGCGAGGTCAAGTGTCTCTGTAAGTCTGCGTAAAACGTAAATGAACGTCAGGTGTAACGGAATAGTCGGGCAATGCAGAATTTGGTGATTTCTCATCCCTCGAGTGCTGTTGCTAAGCGGGAGACGCACGAACTGCTACTAAATGTTCCCACGATGTTCTGCAAAGAGTCCAGTTCACCTCTAGACATCCTATGAGCTAAAGTGCAGAGAAATTGTTTTCGTTGCTTTGCAAAACAGAAGGTAATTATCAAATATATGCAATAATTATTGCAAATGTACACTAACTACTAAAACTACGTAATTTTGTAAGTAAAATATTGGTAGATAGTTATGTATTGATCGATTTTGGACTATGGATACAGTAGGTTCTGTGGATACGGCTTGAAGGGAAGATAGTGTGCCGTGCCACAGGGATTACTCAGTATTCCTTTGACGGTACAGGCACTGAAAACCAAGATTACGTTTGTGCATTCTGCAAATGGATGAATCTCTGTTATATAAACAATTAATTGTTTCAGAACTTTATTTTTAAGTTAACGAACGAATAAGATCATTTTCTTCTGTTACGGGTAAGTGATCATGCTATGTCCGTAAATTACGAGGCATTTCTGAGTTGCATTCTGGGTATGAACTTAAGATATTTTTTCTAAAATACACATGATTGTTTGCATTTCTAACAGCCTACTCCATAATTGCCGACTAATACAACTGCAACATATTCAAACTTTCTTTTCGGTGCTAAGTTTTTTAAACTTTATTAAGAAAAATACGAATACTTACTGCTAAAGTTTACAATAAAGAGTTTTTGAGAGTTAAGAATTAGTTCAGTTTGGATGATGATGACGATGTTTGGTTTGTGGGGCGCTCAACTACGCGGTTATCAGCACCCGTACAAATTCCCAAACTTTACTCAGTTCAGTCTCGCCGTTTTTATCATTGGTGGTGAAATGGTGAGGACAACACAAACACCCAGTCCCCGGGCGGTGAAAATTACCAATCTGGCAGGGAATCGAACCCAGGAGACCGTGATCCAAAGGCAGCAACGCAAGCCTCTAGACCACGAGCTATGGACTTTAATTACGAGATACAGCTACAAAACTAAATGGTATTCCATAATAGCCAAACTTCATCTAAGTGCCCTGCTGAGAGTGTCTGTTCATGTGTTGGCCTTATGTGATGGTATCCTGTTTCTTGGTAAACTGCTTTAATTTAGCATTTTAGAGAGGAACCTGTCCCTTTCGTTGAACTACACTATCTCTTGAAGGAAGTATTATTGTGCTTTTGACATGACATACCATACTCCAACAGGAAAGAAATCAAAAGCTAAACTGCGCGGGATTAGCCGAGCGGTCTTAGGCGCTGCAGTCATGGACTGTGCGGCTGGTTCGGCGGAGGTTCGAGTCCTCCCTCGGGCATGGGTGTGTGTGTTTGTCCTTAGGATAATTTAGGTTAAGTAGTGTGTTAGCTTAGGGACTGCTGACCATAGCACTTGAGTCCATAGGATTTCACACACATTTGAACATTTATTTTCAAAAGCGAAAACAGTACTAGTCCGTGATGGTGGATTGCATGAATGCAAGAAACGAACCAATGTTCCTCAGAGTAATTTCTACGGAGGACAGGTGCTTGATACAGCAATTCCTCATTATTATCCTTTTCATATATATATATGCGTATTATTTTCTCTGTGCGATGCTTATTGGTACGACATACGTGTTTATGCCACTAAGGTCCATTGTTTTAGACCCATTTATTTTTAACATATAATGAACGCAAAGTTCCAGTTTCAGACATTCAAAAGTCTAGATCTGAAAAATATTTTTAATTTTTTTTGCTACCAGAATAGTAATTCTGTTAAACTCCCGTTAGTACAGAAACTCATTGACTGGTTCTATGGCTTCTTTGGTGATTTGTTCCATTTTATTTTGATATATTGACTATACATGTTTTAAATCGATTTTCAAGCTTACTTTCAGAATTGCTCTATTAAGGTTTCCCACTACTTGTTGATGTGTCTCTGAGCTAGAGACAAATACCTTCATCTACATGTACATACATACTTTATCGCAAAAGACAGCAAGGATGGAAGGCGAAAAGTATGTAAATTTTGAATAATTTTATAATTTTTGGGAAAGAAGACGTTTGAGGTAAGATTGCAGCACTGCGCAGCTAGTTTATTAGAATAATTATCGTCAGGTAGATAACAGAGCGGAGAGAAAGACCGCCCCATTTCCCTGAGTCATGCATTAAGATGTCCACTGCTTGAGGTATTTGGTTCGTATAGAAATACTCCGTTATCACTGTACCTTTTTCAAGTCATTGTTCACTTTGTTAAACATAGTATTGTTCAGACCAATATTCTGTGTGAAGATCACGCGAAGTTTCACCTTATATCTTTGAACATATACTTCACTTTGCTGACCGCTGTGACCGAGCGCTTCTAGGCGCTTCAGTCCGGAACCGCGCGACAACTACGGTCGCAGGTTCGAATCCTCCCTCGGGCATGGATGTGTGTGGTCCTTAGATTGGTTAGGTATAAGTAGTTCTCAGTTCTAGGCGACTGATGACCTCAGAAATTAAGTCACATAGTGCCAGAGCCATTTGAACCATTTCGTCCCGGGAAACTTTTACTTCAGACGATGATTGTTTCAGAAACGATTGACTGTTCCTCTCCCGTTGTGCACATGCAAAGAGGATGAGTTTTATGTAAGCTTCTGTAGCGTTAGTGCAGTCGCAGAATGGAGCGGGATTAACTCCAACGCGGTGAAGGTACATCGGCAAACCCCTATGGTTAAACTTCATGTGGCAGATATATCAAGCATCTGGGCAGGTGAATATCGAGATATTTATGTGTAATAACAGGGAGCATACAGTCATAATATCTTCCCGTGAATAACTAAGATACTTTCCAGTACTCTTACCATTTGTGAAAGGCATTCTGTGTGCAATGAAAATATTTTACGTAGCGCAATTGATGGTGAAATGATTTTGTCATTATTTTCGGTTTGATGGCAGGCACTTTCTTGTACCATCATGATTTTGAAAGTTTTATGTGAAATCTCAGACTAGTAGGTTTATTCCGCGGCGTGTGTTGTAAAATCGTTGGCTGGGTGACACCGAAAATTTCTCTTCAGCTTCGGCTGCGGCCCCGCAGGTGTTCCAGTAGCAGTGCTCCGGCAAGATTAATGGTTAACGATATTTATACATATATATGGCGTATTAGCCGTGGGTTAAACACACAGCGGCTTTTATGATCGAAAATTGCGTCTCTCCCACCCGTTTGCCCGCCTAACGCGTTCACATCGATCAGCTATCTGTGTTTGTTCAGATGCTAATATGTAAGGCCATTTGGAAGGGGAGCCACCTCGCCGCATTGGCAGCTCTGGGGTGCCGGAGATTGAGCCCTGGGGGCCGGGGCCGGGCAGAGTCGGAATGCTCCCTCCGAAATCGGCGGGGCCCCCAACTGCTCTCCTTCCCTCTTCGGGCGTCTGCTTTATAGCGATGGAGAAATACTGCTCAGCACTGGCGGCCGTTGAAAAGTTTTTAAGTCCCGCTCAGAGGAGCGTGTCTGTAGTGCCTCGGAAGGATATTAACGTCCGAACCAGGAATCTATAGACTCGGCGTCCTCAGACGCCGGTTTTTCTGGATTATCCGCCTTCCGTCGCGGGCGCTGCTTCCCTTTCAGATGTGCCATTCACTTGCAAATAGCGAGTCACGGTTCGTCATAAAAGAATACTGCGGGACACTTTGATAAGCAAGGGGATGCAAAAGATATCGTAAGCGGCGCTCGCCTTAACGTTTATCTCAGCTTGATGCATTCTATTTCAAGTAGCAACGACTCAACAAACTACACTGTTTTGGTTCAGAAACTTTTTCCTTCTTTCCAGTCAGTGAAAAGCATGTGATTTTTAAAAGGCCTTTGCTCATGTGAAAAGAACAGTAGTGGCAAAGCCCGAGTCACCTTACAGAAACTATAAGCCCTCCCTCTGACATAAGAACAGTTTGCTTAAATGTCCACAGGTACAGATTTTTTCAAATAGAGAAGTCACACAAGTGTACTGCCTTCCAACAAATGAATACTGAGCACCTCATATAAGGTGCTTTTCTGCGTAATTTGCAAGATAGTAAGTGGAAAAAACATTTATTTAGATGGGTAAGGATAAGAAATATCAATCTAAAAAATGGCTCTGAGCACTATGGGACTTAACTGCTGTGGTCATCAGTCCCCTAGAACTTAGAACTACTTAAACCTAACTAACCTAAGGACATCACACACATCCATGCCCGAGGCAGGATTCGAACCTGCGACCGTTGCGGCCGCGCGTTTCCAGACTGTAGTGCCTAGAATCGCTGCGCCACTCCTGCCGGCGAATATCAATCTTTTCGCAAAGTTACGAACATCGATCATTTATTTATTTTCCAATGAGCTATTTTCCCGAGAGTTACAGCCATCTATAATGTTTAAATAAATTACTTTATGAAGCTGGTGTATTCAAACCAACTGTGTACTTATCAATTTAAATCAAATTTCTGTCAGCTGTTGTTGAACAGCTAGAAACGATCGAAGTTCCAGGAGTGGATGCACCATATGCACAACTGGCAGTGTTTGGATGGATGTTCTGGTGCCGGAATGTTCATTTACGTGAGGTGTCTAGACGAGACCCTATTTTCCTGTATACGTAGCTCAGTGACCCCTCTAAACGACCTGCAGACGAGATGTAGCGGTGATGACGTCACGAAGCGAAACGCTTTCTCGGTGTGATTTATATGGTCTCGTATGCGGCAGCGTAAGAATATATTGTGCTATCTGATCGAACATGACTTCAAACAGAACATCGCGAAATCTTGTCGCTCCGTGACACCATCAATTGTTTCTGCATCTGGCTCTCCCGATGAAACTTTATCTGCTGACAAAATTCTTGTATGCATTGGCTTTTAGCCTTACAACCCCCTCCCATAAAGGACACTGTATTCTGAGTCGTCAGTCTTCTGACTGGTCTGATCAGAGTCGAGGAATCCCAATCCTCAGCCAGTCTTCAACTCAGAGTAGCATTTGCACCCAACTTCCTCAATTATTTGGTACATATATAAGAGGTGATCAAAAGGTAACTGGAATTTTTTTTCTTAAAGTATCGTTATTTATCCATCAACATCGTCTCCTTCTAAGTAATCCACTCAGATGGAATATAGCTGTGTCAGGTTTTTTCCCATTCTTTTAAACACTTCTGGAACTCACCTTGTGTTGTGGTCTTCAACTCGTTCAGCGATTCTGTTTTTATCGTATCAGTGGTGGCAACTGGCAACACGACGGCCTCCATGCTTTTCTTCAGTCTTCGAAATAGAGAGAATTCGCGGGGGGCCATGTCCGGCAAATACTGTGGCTGAGGAAACATCAAAATTTTGTTTTTTACAGAAAAATCACGAATAAGCGTTGATCTGTTAGCGGGAGTATTATCGTGATGCAGTTTCCAATTGTGGTTTTTCCATAACTCTCGTCGTTTTCTTTGGACTGCTTCACACAAACGGCGCGTATCTTCCAGGTAGTATTCGTTATTAAACGCACAATCATTAGGCAGGAACTCATGATGTATTACCTCATTGTAATCGAAGGAAACAGTGAGAAGAAGCTTCACATGTGATGAAACTTGTCGAATTTTTTTTCGTATTCGCTCTTCAGGCATATTCCTTTGGGACGACTGGGCCTTAGTTTCAACATCATACCCTTATACCAACGTTTTGTCACCTGTTATAACCTTTCTTAGAAATCCTGGGTCATTGTTGACTTCTTTCAGTAATTTCTGACTGATAACTACGTCACCTCGTTTTCGTCGAAATTTAACAACTTTGGAACAAACTTTGCTAATACACGTTTCATGCAGCGGTAGCATTACCGCCTGCCACACGAGGGGGCCCGGTTTCGATTCCCGACAGGGGACTGGGTGTTGTTTGTCCTTCATAATCACGCAAGTCGCCGAAGTGTCGTCAGCTAAAATGACTTGCAATACGGCGGCCGAACCCTGAAGGGCATATCCCGGCCAATAAATGCCATACGATCATTTCATGCCCAAAACCTCCTAAAGTTATTTGGTGTGAGTCAGAGGATATGCTGACGTCATCAGCAACCTCTCTGATGGTGATTCGTCGATTTTCCAGGACCATTTTCTTTACTTCTTCCACATTGTCTTCAGTAACTGACGTGCTAGGGCGTCCAGAGCGGTCATCGTCTTCTCGCCACCTTTGAAACGTTTATCTCACTTGTAAACTCTTGTTTTACTCGTAGTAAATCCGTGAAAAGCCACAGTCAATATTTCGAATACGGTGCAGCACTTTGTCCATTTTTCAAGCAAAATTTAATGCATACTCTTTGATCCATCTTTTCCGTAATCACAAATTCGCCAAGGACTCGAAAACACCTATAATCTTTTCGACTGTCGACAATAAACTGAATACTCAAAACAGATGAAAATGCAAACATACATCAGGTACTGTAAGAAAATGAAACCCATACAGGCATCCTAATGATGTCATTTATTGTGTAGCTATCACTATCAGCACTTCAGTGCATACTCTTCAGGCGTTAGTTGATGCTGAAAGGGTTATCGCCATCCATGCATCAGTGACCAATGTAACTGGTTTACGCAGATTACCTGGAACTGTGATGTCGTCTCTCCAACCATCAACTGTCCCAGCCAAGTCCGACAGCGCTTAACTTCGATGATCTGGCGGTAACTGGCCTTATCAAAAAATGGTTTAAATGGCTCTGAGCACTATGGGACTTACTTCTGAGGTCATCAGTCCCCTAGAACTTAGAACTACTTAAACCTAACTAACTTAAGGACATCACACACATCCATGACCGAGGCAGGATTCGAACCTGCGACCGTAGCGGTAGCGCGGTTCCAGACTGAAGCGCCTAGAACAGCTCGGCCGCTCCGGCCGGCCTGGCCTTATCACTGCGACAATATCGTTGGCATGCCTGCCTTATATACCAATGAAATTTTCTCGTTTTGTAAGTCGTGACACGTCAAATAAAACACTCAAACTTTCTATACCTATCTTCGCCATCGTCATCAGAGGCAAAAATCACTGACTGCTGGGGCTGACACAGTGTTCTACCTATACAGAAATAAAAGCAGCGTCTGGAACCTTTTAGAGAGGGCTGGAGCAAGGGAGAAACTGCGGAAGCTTTCAAGCGCCACGGACAAAAGACACCACGTGACTCGGCGGAAGAAGCAAGCCAGCTGCATTCGTTCCATACCGTGGAACAACTACTAGCAGTATAAGACGTACTGAAGGTACGTGGGCTGCGATCAGTGTCCCAGCCCGCCTTCGAGATATGAGGTACTTATGTTACGCCCTGTTAAAGACAGCATAGGTCTTCGTATTCTTGTATACGATGTTGTTGTGATCTTCAGTCCTGAGACTGGTTTGATGCAGCTCTCCCTGCTACTCTACCCTGTGCAAGCTTCTTCATCTCCCAGTAATTACTGCAACCTACATCCTTTTGAATCTGCTTAGTGCTTTCATCTCTTACTCTCCCTCTACGACTTTTACCTTCCACTCTGCCGTCCAATGCTAAATTTGTAATTTCTTGATGCCTCAGAACATGTCCTACCAACCGGTCCCTTCTGCTTGTCAAGTTGTGCCACAAACTCCTCTTCTCCCCAATTCTATTCAATACCTCCTCATTAGTTATGTGATCTACCCATTTAATCTTCAGCATTCTTCTGTAGCACCACATTTCGAAAGCTTCTATTCTCTTCCTGTCTAAACTATTCATCGTCCATGTTTCACTTCCATACATCGCCACACTCCATACAAATACTTTCAGAAACGACTTACTGACACTTAAATCTATACTCGATGTTAACAAATTTCTCTTCTTCAGAAACGCTTTCGTTGCCATTGCCAGTCTACATTTTAAATCCTCTCTACTTCGACTATCATCAGTTATTTTGCTCCCCAAATAGCAAAACTCCTTTATTACTTTAAGTGTCTCATTTCCTAATCTAATTCCCTCGGCGTCACCCGACTTCATTCGACTACATTCCATTATCATACGATGTCCCCTGTGAACGTGGTAGCACTTACGTAGGTCAAACTACTCGCTCTGTTGTAGAGTATTGGGAAGAGCATTCGCGGCGCATAAAACAAAGGAAACTTGACAAGACGGCCGTGGCTGAACATTAACTAGAAAACGCGCATAAAGTAAAATTTGAAAAGACAAGAGTTTTGGCTCAAACACCATCCGTACTGGGTTTCTATTCTAAAAGAAGCGGCCGAAATTAGAATAAACAACGTTTTAACAGAAATCAAGAGCACAACCTTAGAAGGGCATTGGGAGGGAGGATCAGGACGTTGAGCAAAAGCAAAAATGTTGGCTTGACGCTTGTAAGGGCGCGGGAGCGACAGTTCCATACGTAGCGCCAGCCCCTCACGCCATGTGACGTCATGCGGTGCTACGGCGGGACGGAGCTGCTAGATGATGCCCAAATTGCCCTCCGCGCATGCGTCACTCCGGCCCTATCTGGATGGTTCCCGGTGTTGCGATTACACCTCTATGAGAACACAATTCCAGCCCCGGAAGTCAGTGACATTAGCCCCTGGTAACGATGGTGGAGACAGCTCGAGTGCTTCATTCGAAGTAACGCGGCTTTTAAACCGAGAAGATTTTATTCAAGCATGCCACCGCGAAAGACTTGGAGAACGTCTATCTTACATGTTTTTAAACCAAGAAATTCGTTCTTGTTGTTCGATGCTTGATTTTTTCCTCTTGGTTCTTGTACACATTGTATTTCCCTATAGCTTAGGCCACTTTCCCTATGAATTTCCAAAATATATCCTACGATGGCTAAATATCCTTACTGTAAATAAAATAACGCGAAGAAGCAAAATTAGATATTCAACGCACGCACCGAAGCGCAGAATGTAGACAAAGCTGTTGGAATAACGCTGTTAGGACTGGAGTGTAATATAGTGCACTTCCCATCGCCCTACCAACTCCAAGGAACGTGGGTGTAACTGTAATATTGATGAAGTCATTTCAGTGGTTACTAACAGGCGTTTTGCGATGGCAAGTAAATTCTATTCATAAGCCACACACTCGTGATAAAATATTCCTCAGCAACAGTAAACACTGAAAAGTTTTGTGTGCGTCGTCATAGCGTTATCCTGTGCACGCCAAGACAACACTGTCATTAAGAAAATCATTGCAGACTTTAGTTAAATAATTTTTGTATCATTAGCAATGCATGATGGTGAGGCTTATGCTTCGAAAAACGATACAAGGCTACAACTGAACTTGGGTTTAATGAGTTTTTGTATTAAAATTTATTTATTCAATTAATTTCACTTGATTTCCTCTCTTTTAAGGTAAGTTACGTGCATCACGAATAGCGAATCGCACTTTTTATCGGTCACTCTACAATCATTGCTCGTTAATGTCAGTTTATTATTTTTCTGAAGTATAAGCATTATTTAATTCTAATGTTGTCGCTTGCTATCTACGAAAAATGGTTCAAGTGGCTCTGAGCATTATGGGACTTAACTTCTGCACTTCTGAGGTCATCAGTACCCTAGAACTTAGAACTCCTTAAACCTAACTGACCTACGAATATCACACACATCCATGCCCGATGTAGGGTTCGAACCTGCGACCGTACCGGTCGCCCGGTTCCAGACTCCAGCGCCTAGATCCGCTCGGCCACTTCGGCAGGCTGGTACCTAGAGAACGTTTCATAAGGAAGTCACTATCTTGTTCAGCACATTGCTGCGACAGAGAAATACTAACACGACATGCAGAAAAAGTTTGTCTTGGACTGTTACGTGTAAATCCTTGAGTAATTCCGTCGGTTTAATTCCCCTACTGTGGATATACATCGTATTTCCAGCAAGCTGGTAGCTGACGGACAGTATATGGAAACGTTACGTATGGATGAAGAGAATCAGATGAAAGACTGAACAGTACTGTAAATGCAAATGACGTTTACAGCTATTACGTGTTTTGTAACTGTTCACGTTAACTCGCCATAAGTAAAAGGAAGACATCGCAGAAGGACAAATGTAGAGTTTCAGTAATGATAAAAATCAAACATTTCATCGCTAGGGTGTTGGTTATCTGTCTCCCGCACAGTCCACACAATTGTACACCAACATCAGCTGTCTGGTCACTATATGTATGAGACTAATTACCGTCTAGTCGTTGATAAATGATTCAGTGCCACGCGGAAGCTATGAAAACAGCGAGAAAATTAATTTGGTTTGTAAAGGATCGTCAGTGATAGATCACGACTAGTAAGTCTAAGATAACGTCTGAACTATACACAAGAACTAAACTATATAGAATTTATTGTCTTTAAAACAAGGGGAAAGTTAAAATTTATATATTACCATGATTCCGCAAGGAACTTAAACACAATATGCATGGTGCCCCAAAAACGTTTCACTAAACGCGTTAACATGTTTACATATATAAGTCATCAAGTTCGTCAGCTAAGTTTTTAAGCCTGAAGAACGTAAAAATTTGGAGATAATGTCAAGGAATTCTAGAAAATTACAAGCAGCTTTAATAATAATGGATAGTTTTCAACTGCTTGCATAAGGAATTGTCGTTGCAGATTGGCTGTAGCCCAACCGACTGCAGAAATATTACAATGAGGTTAACACACGCAATGATAGTAAAAAAAAAAAAAAAAAAAGCAGAAGCTGAAACAATGACATTCCTTAACGGAAGCGGAAGGACAAAGACCCAGCGTTCTACCACCCTGTCTCTCCCTCTTAAAATAATCGCGTAGCCATATCCTGTGTGTGTGTGTGTGTGTGTGAAATCTTATGGGACTTAACTGCTAAGGTCATCAGTTCCTAAGCTTACACACTACCTAACCTAAATTATCCTAAGGACAAACACACACACCCATGCCCGAGGGAGGACTCTAACCTCCACCTGGACCAGCAGCCGCACAGTCCATGACTGCAGCGTCTCAGATCGCTCGGCTAATCCCGCGCGGCGTCATATCCTGTGCCCACAGTGATACCGCTGAGAGAATTACCGATTATTTGTGTTCTACAAATTACAATAAGGTGACAAAAGTCATTGGATAGCAATATGCACGTATACAGCATTGCGCACACAAGATTTGAAAGAGCAGTGCATTGGCGGAGCTGTCATTTGTTCTCAGGTGAACCACGTGAAAAGGTGTCCGACGTGATTATGACCGCATGACGGAAATTGACAGACTTTGAACGCGGAGTGGTAGTTGGAGTTAGACGCATGGGACATTCCACCTCGGAATTCGTTAGGGAATACAATATTCCGTGATTCACAGTGTCAAGAGTGAGCCGAGAACACCAAATTTCAGACATTACCTCTCACACGGACAGCGCAGTGGTCGCCGGCCTTCAGTTAATGATCAGGGCAGCGACGTTTGCATAGAGTTGTCAGTGCTAACAGAGATATAACACTGCTTGAAATAATCACATAAACCAGTTTGGGATGTACGGTCAACGTAGGACAATGCGGCGAAAATCGGCGGTAATGGTCTATAACGTAAACGTCCGACGCGAGTGCCTTTGATAACAGCCCGACAACGCCTGCAGCGCCTCTCCTGGGCTCGTGACCATATAGGTTGGACCCTAGATAGGGTGACCATACGTCCGGATTAACCCCGACATGTCCTCCTTTTTAGCTCTTTGTCCAGGGTTCGGGCGGATTTTTACAGTGTCCGGCTTTTTCGCAAAGTTGAGCGTAATACAGTTAAATTTACAGTTCATCCCGTTCTATTGCTCTTTTCTTAAATACTTCAACTATTGGCACGGCCTTCGTGATAAACTCGCAGGAAGGCGGTGTTAGTAGGTGGCACCAGGATCGTCGATGTTATCGTTGATCTATTGAAAGGTGGCTACACTGAGCCACTGCGCCAGAGATTGCGCCAAAGAGTATTATTAAGCCGCCTCCACAGTGCTTGTTGAGAGCTCGTAGAAGTCAGTGCCTGTCGAGGACTCGGGGTAGTCTGTGTTGAGATGTTGTAGCAGAGAGTGATTATTGAGAGGTAGCGGCAGGCAGTTCTTGCCGAAAAGTTGTGGTGGGCTCTGCTTGTCGTGAAGTCGGAGTGGATATGTGGTAGTAGGGAGTGTTTGTTCCATGTTTTGTGCAGTTATTTGATGGGAGAGATAGCAGATGTTATTCTAATGAAGATATTGTAATGATCAGAGTGCATTTCGTCAATATGTATGAAGGTAAAAACCACTATGTTCTTTTATTATTTGTGTGTCTCAAATAATGCATCATTACAGGTTCAGTCAACAAAGCATCTGGCTTGTGTTCTTGTATTAGTGTAATTCTGGTTTTCTTGCGTAATTATAGTTTTTCTAATTTTCTTTTATCACGTCAGTATAATTGGTATTTAAAATTCTTGTCTTGTTGAAGAAGAACCGTGCCAGATGTGCGTTGAGTCATACTACCACATACAGAACCGCTACACTTGTGCTTGTTTGCTTCGTAGATTTTATAGTTGCTGGGGACTTAATTAATAAGTGTGTTAATGAAAATTTTTATTTCATTCTTTGTTGTTGTTCTTTGCAGTCAGATAGCGTAATAATACTAGTCAGGGCCAACCGTTTACGAGACAGCGTAAACGGACATAACAGCTACTAAAAATATTTTCAATCATATTTAATTAAGCCCCCATGCACTATCTATAAGCGAATGCAAATATCGATTAATTAAAATTTTCGTTTCGTATGTTCACTTTGTAGTGGCTTGGCTTCCTGTAGTGCACGTGTGATTTGTGAGTGTAATTTTTAACCGAGTTAGTTATGTAAAATATTTGGCTATGCCTAAACGAAAGTGTACATTTTCTGATGTTCTTTCCTGCAAATATCTGGCTTTAAGAAAGGGAGAAATGAATTTGAAACCGAATGTAAGATATGTGGAGCTGAAACGTACGTCTCAGTGGCCAATAAAAGTAAGAAATAACTCGACAGATTAACTATCATGGTTTTATTTCATTGTTTCATAGTCATTCAATTTATTTGTATTCAGAAGGTGAAAGTGCAGTTTACATGTCGTCAGCTGCTACTTGAATTGTAGATGTTGGTAGCGGTGCGTCGAATGGAGGGAGGTGAATGGTCTTACGTTTTTCGCTTTGTAAACAATTCCGTGTTGTTGACATAACAAAACAATGGATGCCACACTGTCACCACAATCAATGTTTTTAATTTTTTATATTGCTCAGTTAACCATCACCTGACCATCAGTACCAATTAACTACTAGTTTTACCGGTAAGGCGGCCGGTGTGGCCGATCGGTTCTAGGCGCTTCAGTCTGGAACTGCGCAACCACTACGGTCGCAGGTATAAATCCTGCCTCGGGCTTGGATGTGTGTGATGTCCTTAGGTTAGTTAGGTTTAAGTAGTTTTAAGATCTAGGGGACTGATGACCTCAGATGATGAGTCCCATAGTGCTCAGAACCATTTGAACCAGCCACTTACCGGTAATTCCCGGCAGTCACGTGACTTGTCCAAAGCTGACGGGTGGTCTCCTCATCTGCAGTTGACCCGTTTGATGTGTCCCCTTTTTTTCTTCCTTTGTCCTCCTTTTTGAAGCTGTTTGTCCTCCTTTTTAAATCGTTGCATCTGGTCGCCCTATCCTTAGACGTCTGGAAAACCATTGCCTGGTCAGGTGAGTGGCGATTTGAGTTAGTGAGAGTTCATGGTAGGGTTACAGTGTAGCGCGGACCCCACAAAGCCTGGATCCAAGTTTCAGCACGGCGATGTTGAAGCTGGTGATGGCTCCATAATGGTGTGTGCTGTGCACATGGAGTGGACTGGGTCCTTCGGTCAAATTGAAAAGATCATTGACTGGGATTGGATTTGGCTACTTGGAGACCATTTGCAGCCGTTCATGGACCTCGTATTCGCAAACATGTCACCAGGCTACAATTGTTCGCGACTAGTTTGAAGAACATTCTGGACATTTCGAGCGAATGATTTAACCACCCAGATAGCCCGACATGAATCCGATCGAACACTTATGGTACATAATCGAATGGTCAGTTCATGCATTAAATTCTGCAACGCTTCCGCAGTGCTATAGGGACAGAACGGTTCCATACTTTTGCAGGATACTTCCAACGGCTTGTTGAGTCCATGTCACCTCGAGCCGCTGCGCTGTTCCAGGCAGGAGGAGGTCCGACACGATATTAGGAGCATCCCATGACTTTAGTCCCCCGCACTGTATGTCGTTGTCAAAATTGGGACGGTTGTTTCAGTTCTAAAATCAACTCCATGACACACGAACTTCTCAAATGCTTTTCAGACGACGTCGTTTTGCAAACTGCACGTTTATGATATTTATATTACAGTGATGGACTAAGGAATAATGTAACCAAATTATTTGATCATTATAATATGATAACAATTCATATATTTTATTGCAGTTATTAAAATCCTAGATATCCATAGCATATTAAAAATGGGGATGAGAACACTGTATTTCGGGAGGTCGGGGACAAAGTAACAGTAAACAGCCCCCTCCCTTTACCAGCGGAACCCCACTCTGAATCCACGACTGGTAGGTGGAGAGGGGGGGGGGGGGTCGGTAACAAGCTGCGACTCCCTCCACACCCAATTCCGGATTAACGCCGGAAACAACATCAATTTCAGGCATACTCGGCCTCTGTGGAATGCCAGACTTTGGCTGTAGTAGGTATTGGCCGCATAATAAAGCATGCTGGCAGCATTCCTCATTGGCAGACATAAACACCGACTGAGGCCCACACCATATGTACCACAACGCCAGCCACTCTGCGCTGAAAGTACAAAAGTTTGCGGCCTCCACAACGATAGGTAGCATTCTACGCTTTGCTGTCGCTATGGGATTTATTTTCGCTGAGTCATTCTAGTTGCATCTATCGTGAATGTTACCGTGTTATTCTGAAACTACCTCCATACTGATTGCTGGTTTGTATGCTAACTTGTATTTACTTTCTTTTCGTCATTACTGGTTTTTTAATACGAAGAGTATATATAGGGTCGCTTATTCTCCACCCTTTGGTTTTTTAGGTGCCTAATGTTGAAATACACATCTGCATTCCAATTTCACAAATTAAACTGACTGTCAGATGCTATCCCCTATACGAATATCTTCTTATATTCTTCTTCGTATTATTATTAAGGCCTTTGCCTTTGAGACAAGATTCTAAAATGTGTTGTTGAAATGTTCATTCAACAATGAAACTCTCCTTTACAACAGTACGTCACTTCTCAGCCGTATACACGATTCCTTCAAGCAATAAAGGGCCCTTTATAAAAAAAGGGTGTTGTTAATGGTAAATAACGTACTTCGATCACGATAAGTACGTTTGACTCAATTATTTCCGTATGTGCTTGGACGACAAGAAAATGAAACAACTTTTATCTGACATGTTTGGCGGAAGATCAAACCCAGGCTACCAAGCTGCATGAAATATGGAATTTCTGTAAAGTTCTCGTATTCAGTTATAGTTTCGAAGAAGGAAGTACACTGAGAAGTTAACGTGTAGAGAAAGTTAAACGAAAAAAGCATGTAAATAGAAGTCAATCTCATGAAGGAACATAAACAGAGAACTTATTTTTGCACGTATCTATAACATAGGTTATTTCAGAGCGTATAATTTATTCTGAATCATGAGGTTCTTAACACTTTTACTGAAACTAAAATATCTAGACAGGTATTGGTCCGTTACGGTGTCCAGGTCCTTGGTACAATACGTGACGCTCACTAATTGATGCGCTTCCTCTATCTAAGCATTCTACTTTTTTTTGCAGAGCTAAAGAGGTTTTTCATGAAAAAATCATTCTTCTATGTAGATTAACGTAGCGATTCGTTATGTGCGGGATACATATTACGTTTGGTTGGCGCTAAAAGAACTCTAAATTTGGCAATTTCATCTTTGCGGGGCAGAAAATGGGAGCTGGGAAACGGAGAACTGTGCACCACAATATTCTGCTCATCGAACTAATCAGTAGTGTCGTGTATGCTTCAGCAGCGTTATTAGCAACGCACTGCCGATGAATTTTTAGTGGGACAGTGGTGAAACTACCGATCATAAATTTGTCGTATGCAAAATTTGATCGACTAGTTGTATTTACATGTCTGATGAAATGCTGCAATTTTCACTCGTATTCGAAAACAAACTACAGAAACATTGCATTTTACAGCGTCTAGCAGCTGTATTTGTGGTTTATAGCCGCAATGCCTAGTGAGATGGGACATGTTCCGCACGAATAATGTAAAAGCGATACGTTTCTCCTCTTTATTAACGTAAGTGTTAGATGGTTATCTATTTATATATATGAGCCAGAAATGTAATGTGTGTAATAATTTTGCAGCCTGCATGTTAGCCGGAAATTTTATTCATATGTTCTGTAATGTACGCGAAAGCAAAAGGAGTAAGTCTTTGGTGATATGTGATATATATATTTTCACATTTATTTATTTGTCAAGTGATCATTCCTGTTTCAGACAAGAGTTAAACAGTTAAACTGCATCGCTTGAGATAGTAGCAATCAGAGAATATGGAGCTCTTCGTTGGATGCTAAAATATTTCAACTTGCTGCCAGGCACACAATTAATGCTATCGAAAGGGACGAAAATACACTCATCGGTACAATGATGGGTTCTTTTCTGCGGTCCGGGAGGAGACAGAGTGGGTACCATAACACATAAAATATTAGTTCACTAGTTCACTACTTAACAATGTACAATCCATTTCCTCAGGTATGTCATGAGAATTTGTACCTGTCTCTCAACCGCATCACTTAATACAGACAAAATGCAACTCTCTCACTCAGAATATATTTTAACAATAACTTTCACGTAGAGTTCTACCGAATACATTGATTACACAGCTGATGAGCTACAAGACGATGCTGTCTTCTTACTCAATGATCGCGGACCGCTACCGAGCTCTCCTGTGCTCTGTCGTAAGCATAAGAGTAGTTGCTGTGGCGTAGAGACATTTTTCTGGGCGTGGACATGCCGGTGTCTCACATTCCTCGATTTGGCTTGCAGCGACTAGCTTCTCTTATGGTTACAGTGCGGGGTACCAACCCTGTTTTCGCATCTCTTTCTTCGGACGACACCGCAGATGTCATTTCATATTACGAAAAATCCGGTTAAGCCATGTACACAGGTTGTAGAAAAACCAATTTTACGAATTTCGAACTACAAAACTAGAGATAACGGATAGTTCTTGTAGATGACATGGTTCTTGGAATTTGGTAGCTCCTGAGCTCTAAGTACAGTTTTACGTAAATCACTTAAAAATCATTCAGGTGGAACTTGACTTTTAGGAGGTTCGTTGAAATGTATCTGGATGCCACATTAGGGAGCCGGACAGAGATACGGACCTGGCCTGGTCTCCATGATCACTTTCTGGGTCAACTAAAGAATTTTTTGCCTGCTGAACTTGTAAAGATAGGGATAGATCTTGTGGCTCATATTTCAGCGACTTACGAATGCTCAGAATCTATTGTGAAATCTGACGTCTTGTATCCAACTCTTCTTGCTTTGTCGATCCTGACTGTGGTATTACTGTAAAAACTTATCGGGAATATAAGATATAAAAATGTGAAGGCTGCTGTTATTATTCATTTTCTTCTATTATTTTGAATATTTAGGTACAAAGGGGAAAAACAACAGCACGAATTCATAAAGTAATATTTTTTCATACCTTTCATCGTTAGAGATGTATACAAGCGTTTTTCGGTAGACATAAATTTCTTGTGGCGTTCTTAGCTAGGATATCGCACAGTGGGCGGGAGGTGGGTGGTAGGATTCAGCGGTCGCATAATGTACCTTCCTCTCTCATACTGACCCCTTTCCTCTTGATAGTTTTGTTGTATGTGCATGTGTAGAGAGAGTAGGCGAGTCTAATGGATAGGTGTATGGTGTAGTTCTACGTTTGTGTCATATGATGAAATTGATGATGAGAGAATGGACAGAGTGAATCCGGCGCACATCCCATTCCACTCGTATGGCACTGAAGGAGTCGCTGAGCTTAAGTACCCTCTCCGACGGACGATCGCCATCAAGAGTGTCACATGCCCGCAATTCGTGGGATACTGAGATGTTTTGGAGTTAAATCCAGGACATTACTGCAAACTGGTGATAAGATAGTTTACGCGATCACCTCTCCTCCCTTTGAAAGCCAAATACTGCCAGTAAAAGTTTCATCCAGGATACGAACTGGCTTACCTCCGAATCTAGCGGCACCGCACAAGTGTGCGTTAGCGACCACGGCCGTGGAGGTGGGTTTGTTTTTTCAGTGCTTTTTACTCAAGGGACAGAAAGTACATCTAACTGAGGTAGCGTTTCAGTCACGCATTTGGATAAAAGCTGGCATTAATCATTGCACATTTTTAGGTGTACTCGTCAATCGATTAATTGGTAAATATCCTATCTGACAATAAAACGACTGGACCAAGCTTCTACTAACGAAGAGATCAGAAGAACAGTTAAAGTTTCTCTTTCGACAGTTTTCTCCTTATAGGCAGAGATCTGGTTTTTCCTACTCACATTTCTGAGAAAGAATATTTCGAGATCATCAGTATCCTCGAGTAACGGGCGGTTTCACACTGGTGTTAAATCGGCCGTTAACGACTGTTTTCACTTGTGCGTCGGGAAGCGAGTCCAGTAAAACAAAAGGAAGAAGAAGACATCCCGAAAGTAAACACAGGCAGGAAGAGGTATCAATTTGCTTCATAAAGAATGAAAACAGAGATCAAGACACAGAATGTTATCTTAGTTAACAACTTGCGGAAGGGAACGGAGGTGACTCAGATGATGGAAAAGGGATGCCTGGGGGCGTAGGCGTGACGAGAAAACCATCTCGGCTGAAAAATAACTGCCCTGCGGATGCCAGTAAAAAAAATTGGGAAGATCCCTAAGCCTTGTTTACGAAAAAAAAGGGATTAGTGAAATCGCTATACATATACCTGAAGTACCGTACAACTGCGCCAAAAAACAGTTACTCCAGAATTTTTAGCGTAAGTTCATATTTGTACTTCCCTGAACGGTTTACGATGGATCTGCCTCCGTAGCTGAGTAGTCAACACAGCTCATTATCATACAAAGGAATCAGGTTCGTTTCCCGGTACAGCCAAAGGACGGAACGGACTGCACTCAGCCTCGTGATGCCGTTGAGGAGCTACGCAACCCAGTATTAGCGTCTCCAGGTCACGAAAATAGAGTGGAGTGCTAATCCCACGCCCCTGTATACTGCATCTGATGATGCCATTAACAGAGGGTGACACGGCGGTCGATCGGTGCAGATGGGCCAGCTAGGGAATGTGAACAAAAATTTCTTGAACTTCTGTCTCTACCGTCACAAGCTGAAAATTGTTTTTGAGTGAGTTTAAAGTTCGATAATTATCCTCCTTGCTTCGTCCATCAGGTCTTACTTTGCTTCAGAGATGGTGAAACTTCTTCATACTTCATGGTCCCAAATTCTGATGTCAAGTATATGCTAATCTCGTTTCTGCTACTCCTCATTACTCCTTTCTTCAGTTTACTCTCGATCCATAGTGTTCTCATTAGACTTTTCATTTGACAACTTCTGTGATTCTCTCTCTTTCACTGAGTACAGCAATGACATATTTCTTATATTCTTTCATCCTATATTTTAATCCCACTTACGAAAGTTTATCTCTCTTAGTGCTTATCCAATGCATAGATGCAACAGCAGTGGCAAAGACCCCATCCCTGTCTTACATCTTGTCTGTTGCTAACGATCCTGAGAAATATTTATTAACAATCGAAATATTATTGCTACTGTAACGGCGATATTTTATGATTTTGTAAAACGATAGAGATGTTGTATTCTATTTTTTTTATTTTTACTACCGGTTTAGGTCAAAACCATCATCATGATACGAAACAATGAACAATACGTACTCCGCAGACCACCGCACGGTGCGTGGCGGAGGGTACCCTATACCACAACTAGTCGTTTCCTTCCTGTTCCACATGCAGACAGAGGAAAAAAATGAATGTCTATACGCCTACATACCAACCCTAATTTCTTATATCTTGTCTTCGTGGTGTTTACGTGCAACGTATGATGGCGGCAGTAGCATCGTTTTGCTGTCAGCCTCAAATGCTGCCTCTCTAATGTTTCTCATCAGTTTTCCTCGAAAAGAATGTCGCCTTCCCTTCAGGGATTCCCATTTCAGTACCCGAAACATCTACGTAACACTTGGGTGTTACTCCAACCTATCGGTGACAAATCTAGCAGTCTGCTTCAGAATTGCCTCGATATCTTCCTTTAAGCTGTTGCGGATCCTAAACACTGTAACAGTACTCAAGAAAGATCGCACGAGCGTCCTACATGCGGCCTCCGCTACAGATGAGCCACACTTTCCTAAAATTTTCCAAATAAACCGATGTCGACCGTCTATCTTCCCTATCACAGTCCTGACTTGCTCGTTCCACATCATATCGCTTTTTCACATTACGGCCGGATATTTTAACGACATGACTATATGAAGCAAGACAATAATACTGTGTCCGAATGGCTCTGAGCGCTATGGGACTCAACATCTGAGGTCATCAGTCCCCTAGAACTTAGAACTATTTAAACCTAACTAACCTAAGGACATTACACACACCCATGCGCGAGGCAGGACTCGAACCTGCGATCGTAGCAGTCCCGCGGTTCCGGACTGTAGCGCCAGAACCGCACGGTCACCGCGGCCGGCTACTGTGTCCGAACATTACAGGTTTGTTTCTCCTACTCATTTGCATTAACTTACATTTTTATACACTTCGAGCCAGCTGTCATTATCACACCAACTAGAAATGTTGTCCGTATTTTGTATCATCCTACGTCACCCATCTTCGACACATTCCCGTAGACCACAACATCATCAGCAAACCTGTCCGCTACATCATTTATCTATTTAGAAAGTAATAGCAGTGCTGTAACACCACCATGGTGCACTCCTAAAGATATGCTTGTCTTTGGAACATTTGTCGTGGTCCTTTCTTTTATCCTTCCTACATATTGGAGGCACCTGCGGTTTTATCCAGTCGATTAGAACTTCGCGCTGGCCAATGCAATCTTAACAAAGAGCCCCTTGAGTGCGATCTAGCAAGTTCAGTCTCTACGAAGGCTCATTTGAAACTGTTGTGTTAACAATTATAATGGGAAAAATATTACCTGCTAATGACTCACTAAGTGCATCAGGAAGGCGACGGAAAATAAGCGTACAGGAGGAGCAGACATCAACATCCTGTGCGATGTATGAATTAACCGTCACAAAATGGATGTCGTCGACATTGAAGAAATGTTCAAAACGAACAGTTAACTTCTACCAAGAACACCGAATGGAAAATAGTGTGCTACAATGATCGCAAAGGTTTGCACTATCTCAGCCGAAGGCGAACTCCTTAGGAGCTGCAAACTGTGGAGGCTGTTCAGGTAGGTATCCACTCTTAATGAATGCATACAGCATCATATTGTTGTACCGGGGTGATGAGGGCTGATGGAATATGGTGGCATGCGAAACAGTCTTTCCTGGAGCTTATCGTGAACTGGCTATGATTTAAGGCGTAGCTGCAGATTGTGCGATTATATGTTTTATGAACACGAAAAAACAAATATCCAGAGGATGATTTTGTCCAGTGGTTCCAGGTGGTATGAACTGCCATGTCACACACATTTCAGGAGGGATAATTTCCTGTAAAGGAGTATCATTATTATATGGTGGCCAGTAAACAGAAGCATTTTGACCAGCTACTGGCCAAAATCATTGCTCCTACCATAGTTGCAGTTCTCTTACGACCATTTTCCCATTGTTCCTTGCTGTGAAACAAATATTCCATACTGCCCTTCTAAGTTCACGCACACGAGAAAGAATCCCAGAGCACCTACAGCTTCTCGCAGCACAATAAATAGCTGCTTAGCCAGTTTACCATCCAGCTTAACAGTCGGTATAACAGTATACGAATGTGTTACGGCACTGATGTTAGTTGATCTTGGTACAACTCTCTTGGCACCTCTAAATTCCAGAGTTGTAGGTCACAAACATGCACAATCTGTAAATTTCATCGAGCATCTTTGAAACGCGCAAACATCGCTTTTTTTGTAACAATTTCGACTTGTCCGCCCTTGACTATCTGTAGTTTTTCTGACGTACTATACGGTCATATTGCTGCGGAGTTATTCAAAAACTGTATATAACTATATTTTTAGTATGCTGTGATGATCTTATATGCACGCAATTAATTACTCGCTTCTTGGACAACGATTTTCCTTTACCGCGTTTCACTGGAGATGGGATTTGTGGTTCCCCGTCCGACACGGATGATGAACTACGTAGCTTGTGGCTCAACACCTGTTTCACTCTCACTTTCACTTGCCAAGCACATATTGTCACCATTGTACTCCTCATGTATACTGTCCGCACAGTCGAACGTGTACGACATCACACATTCCACTGACTCATCTTGCAGAAACGCAAATGTTTCATCTGACACATCTTTCTCACTCTGGGAAATTCCTTGGATTCCGTTCTGACAAAGTGTCAGCTTTAGCAACTGTTGTACATAGAATGCAATATTTGCTTTGAGACTTAATAGGCAGATTAAAACTGTGTGGTGGACCGAGACTTGAACTCGGGGCACCCACCAGGCTGTGGCTAAGCCATGTCTCCGCAATATCCTTTCTTCCAGGAGTGCTAGTTTTGCAAGGTTAGCAGAAGAGCGTCTGTGAAGTTTCGAATGTAGGAGACGAGGTACTGGCAGAATTGAAGCTGTGAAGGCGAGTCGTGAGTCGTGCTTGGGTAGCTCAGTTGATAGAATACTTGCCCGCGAAAGGCAAAGTTCCCGAGTTCGAGTCTCGGTCCGGCACACAGTTTTACTCTGCCAGGAAGTTTCATATCAGCGCACATTCCGCTGCAGAGTGAAAATCTCATTCTTCAATGTTTGCTTTGTTTATCGTTGCCATTGATCTGCTTTGTACCAACTCCATGAGCACTGTAGATCTGTTGTGAGTAATTCGTTGACTAAGCATTTGAACCACCATCCGTAGCCTCATGCTGTGCTCTCCGCGTGTGCTTCCAGTCCCGCCCCTTGCTGCCGTTAGCAGCCAGTATTGTGGTTGCGTGGCAGACAATATTTAGGGCGCCGAATGACGTAAATACCATTGGTCTTTTACAATCTCGCACTCAAGGGGTTCTTTGTGAGTGAGAGACTCAGGCTTACAAAACACTCGTTTGCCCTATACTTGAGTATTGCTCATCAGTGTGGGATCCGTACCAGGTCGGGTTGACAGAGGAGATAGAGAAGATCCAAAGAAGAGCGGCTCGTTTCGTCACAGGGTTATTTGGTAAGCGTGATGGCGTTACGGAGATGTTTAGCAAACTCAAGTGGCAGACTCTGCAAGAGAGGCGCTCTGCATCGCGGTGTAGCTTGCTGTCAGGTTTCCAGAGGGTGCGTTTCTGGATGAGGTATCGAATATATTGCTTTCCCCTACTTATACCTCCCGAGGAGATCACGAATGTAAAATTAGAGAGATTCGAGCGCGCACGGAGGCTTTCCGGCAGTCTCTCTTCCCGCGAACCATACTCGACTGGAACTGGAAAGGGAGGTAATGATAGTGGCATGTAAAGTACCCTCCGCCACACACCGTTGGGTGGCTTGCGGAGTATAAACGTAGATGTAGACGCCGTAGAGTACTCTTCGTAAAACCGACCTCGGATTCCATCCAGACTTGGCGACTTGATTGTTTTCAACTTTTCAGTTGTTTCTCGACGTATGGGATACTTATTACTATTACTGGACTCTGTGCGATGGTCAAACGATGGTATGTTTGTACGAGTCTCGGGCGTGAACGATTTCTTAAACGCGGAATTTAAAACCTCGACTATCTACTCATGCGTCACAGAAATTGAGACATGGAAACGCATTTACTTGTATATTCATTACAACTGTTCACTTATAGCAAAGCGAAAATACGTAAATGTGAAGCTGAGGCCCATTCAATAGCAACATAATTTACATATTTCACTATCTATCTCTTGTATGAGCTTTGCTTCCAGAATTTCTTGTTTTCCACGATACAAACATACAGACCGAGATTCTCGACCAGTTTCGAACCAAAAATTTCTTGAAACAATAAACGGTCTGCGAGAGCTACTGCCAAAGCGAATGGCGGGACGGGGAAGCACAAAATGCCAGAGTGGAGTTACGTTAGAAAAAGAGAAGCGGCTTGTGGAGGGCGGGCGCGGGACACGCTGTGATTGAGTCATTAGTATCATGCGCCAGCGTAAAGATTGGTATCTGTGCGCGCGGTCGTGTGGGAACAGCGGGCGGCTCAGCCTAACAAGTGGCCGATATCTGCCGGCCAATCAGCTGGCAAGCGCGCCGGGTGGCCCGCCCGCTTGACTCACAAAGCGGCCGCGCGCGGCGCTGCGTCCGCGCCGTTTGATGTCATACTGCCCTGTCCGGCTTGTTTTCAAGAGCTCCCACAATTCCGGCTTGCTGTATCAGCGCTGCTGGTACTTCTGCTTTTTTCATCGAAGCCATCGCTGCGCTTTTAGATATTTACGCAGATTTCTGTAAAGCGAACGGAAATGCTCGGCTAAAGGCCGGGGGCGTTACAAGCGATTATTTAAAGCGCCTGTATACAGGATGATCCAGCAAAGCTACCACAATTTCTACTGGATAATCAAAGAAATAACTACATAGCAACGTTATAAACAGTACAAATACAATGACTGACAAAAAAAGTGAAGCACCCAAAATGGGAGGAGGAAACGAATTGAGACAGTACGATGTGACGCTGTTTCAATGATTAGAACATGGAGTCCTAATCAAATTTACAAAGTAAAGCCCCTCACAATAGTATGACGTTGCTCTCTCTCTCTGTGCTAACTGCCTTGTCACAGTGGTAACACCGAATCCCACCAGATCACCGAAGTTAAGCGCTATTGGGTGGATCACTTTCGGGTTTGCCGAGCGCTGCTGGCAATCGGGGTGCAATCAGCCCTTGTAAGGCCAACTGAAAAGTAGCGGCTCCAGTCACGAAAGCTGACAGCATCCGGGAGATCACATGTCGCTCGATATCCTGATCCAGTTAGGCTGAATATGACACTGCGGTCGGTCGTTAAGGTTGGCCTTCCGAGCCTGTTCTGAGGCAAGAGTTGCATCCCCTCTTGCCTGGATACATGGACTTATTCGGTTGGCAGGGTGGTCATAAGGCCATTGTATCCCTTCTGAGACAAACTGGCCCACAGCTGTTATAAGTCGTCCTGGAGCTGGAACGGAGTTGAAGTGGCAGATGGTCCCACCCATCATCTATCGCGAACTGAACTAGAAACCTTGCTGGCCACGAGTGTACTTCACCATCAAGCAGGCAGTTCACAAAGATAGGCGGCACGCCTTACATTTTCGCGTTGAAAAGCAGCATTGCAATACTGTCCCTTGAGGAGTAATACGTGAGGGCGCAAATGTGAAGTACCGTTCTGCACCATACACATGGACACTGCTACAAAGCCGGACATTGCTACAAAGTCAAAACATGGCAGCAGTAAAAACGGCAGAGTAAAATTATCTTCTGACCCAGGTTACGGCTGCATGTTTGGCGATGTGCCGAAGGGTGGTAGTTCTCGCTTAAAAACCGCTTTTCAATTGTGTTCTTACTTTTTCACCCTGAAGCAACCACAGAATTAAGGGTTTAGTTATTATATCCAAGTTAATAGCATGTCAATAAAATTATAGGTATACCAATCCAATTTATCCTTCTTTCGCAAGGAACATTGTGGATGTTTTCTCCTCATATGATGTAGAAAGGTTGTTGGCCTCCTCCTGTTTTTAATCTTTTAAAGCAAATCAAGCCTGTACTTCGTTGTTACCGCACTTCGCAAAATAGTTCCAATATGGTGTGGTGCCATTCTGCAACCGATGTTCATGGACGATAGCATGCACATTAGGTCAGGGGAAGTCGTGAACGCTGCACCCATTCTCATATCGTCTAACACAGTAGTTTCCAGTCTGGGGATAATTACCCCATGAGAGGTAAAATGTAATTTACTAAGGAGAAAAAACAAAAAGGTTCACTAGTGTTTCGGTCACGAAACCAAATTATTTTTAATATATCGTTACTATTATAAATAGTTCATAAGACTGTAATACTTACTCCGTGCCCGCATCTCGTGGTCGTGCGGTAGCGTTCTCGCTTCCCACGCCCGGGTTCCCGGGTTCGATTCCCGGCGGGGTCAGGGATTTTCTCTGCCTCGTGATGGCTGGGTGTTGTGTGCTGTCCTTAGGTTAGTTAGGTTTAAGTAGTTCTAAGTTCTAGGGGACTTATGACCACAGCAGTTGAGTCCCATAGTGCTCAGAGCCATTTGAACCATTTTTGAACTTACTCCGCAAGATACAAATAATAACTTTTTTTATGCTAACATTAATACGCATTACAGTGTGGTGAAGGATACAACTTCTGAAAGAATGCAGAATCTGCTTCACGCAGTCCGTGAGTACTATACACATATTTTTACCACGCATTTGTGATAGTAAATGTGAGGTATATACGTTACATGTGCTTAAATATTACATGAAAATGGAAAATGCTTTCTCAGAGTTGTAAGTAGTACCTGCAATAGACCATAAATTGCAACAAGTGTTCACTCTCACTCTTGATGCTTGGGGCCCTCCTTTTTTGAGGAGAAGTTGTAGGTAACAGTCGCGATAAACTGAGAATCACTTCATTATCATAAAAATGGTTCTTAGAAATAACCAATGCCAACTGAGTAACTGATCAAGTAGCTTTTTGTTTACTGCAACATACAAAAAAACTGAAAAGTAGTTATTATGTATTTTTGATCATTTTAAAAACAAAAATGTTCAAAGAAAATTATCTTTCATTCTAAACTTAAGTTAGGCGCTAATGTTCATTAATGAGGGGGGGGGGAGGTGGTTATCTAATAATTACCTGCACTAAGGGGTAATGGTCTCAGAAATGTTGGGAACCACTGGTTTAACAGGCTACACCCAAGGCGGTAAATACATCATTGCCGCAGCAAAGCTGTACTGACTCCTATTTCGTGCGTTCGTTGCTAGTTCCTAAAGGTCGGCCTTTTCCCATTTTTTATAGCGACCGAACGAGACGGTCTCTATCGATTTCAGAGAAGTTACCGCTGTCGCGCCTGTTTTACCTCTCCGCTAGGTGGCGGGAGGGGCTGCGCAAAGCCTTAACGAGCGGAGGAAGAGACCGTGTCGTGGGAGTTAGGTTCCGGTTCGCATGTGTGAGGTTGCGAGAGCTGCATCGGCAGTTGGTCTTTGACGGTCAGCTAACTTTGTAGGAAGAGCTCCTGATACAATCCTCGATATAACAGTCATGTTGGCAAAATGATGTGCACTTGTTGCAGTGTGCTCTTCGCAGAAAATCAGAGTTTCACCTTTGCTCGAAATGTGCGTCAGAACTCGGGCGGAGCGTGGAAGTAAGCTTTAGATTCGAACCGGGTGGGTGCGGCTTGTAATGTGCTGTCGGAACCACAAGATCGCTGTGGCAGGGAAGGACGTGCAGGTCCTCTGTTTGAAATTTTCACCTGACTTCGTGGTGGATGTAAACCTATGTCGGATCAGAAATCAAGGAGTTCTTACATAATTGCACTTTATGGTGAGCATAGATTCTTGTAATCTGACGGGAAGGAATGGGTAGTGCCTGTTTACTAGCAACGTTCAGAGGCACCAGTAGCGTCGGTTGGTTAAATAGCGCAAACTGATTTTGGTAACTTGAGTTCATTTCTTTAGGAGGCGTTGTCTTTGTTCTTGTCAATTGCATTAAAGCAAAAACACTATAATATCCAGCTATGAAGTTTCAGTTATGTTATTTAGTACTTAAGGTTTTTAAGAGAAATTTTACTGTGTGTTCATTTTTAAAAGTGCAATTGTTCTTTTGTACTTTATTTTAGTTAAGCACTTTTATTACTTTAATAAACAGTGAACAAGATAGTTTCCCGCCTTTTTAAAAATTTGTTGGGTCAGTCAGTAAACTAAAATGTCATAAAATTCGCTCGATCGCTAACCTCATTTAAGTAACTGATGTTTTTGAATACGTAAGAGTGTTAATGGTATCATGCCTCAGTTTTAGAGTAATTGCTGTTTGAAGGGTGTCCAATTTTACCTGCCCGAAAGGCGACAGCTATCGACGTCATGTTTACGGGACTTATGGTACTCGCTAGTGATTAATGTGAATACGGATTCGAATTGAAGAATCTTTTCATTACTTATTGTGAAGCTTTAGCTACAATAAAGTGTCAGTTTGTAAAACTTGTGGCTTCCGGCAATCAATTATTTTCTAAGCTTGAACGTAAATTAACCTTTCTACTCTCCTTGTATTATCATCTCCACCTTTTTTAATGTATTCTTATGATGTTTCAATACTTGCTACCTTACATATACTTATGACAGTTTAAGTTCTACAATTTATGCATGCAGAATTGGACTGTTTACCCAATATCTTAAAGCAATTGAACTTTTACGAATAAACATCACAGGTTTTCTTTTACATTTTAAAACAAAAAAATTTTAGCACTGCGGCAATGGGAAAATTATATTTTACTCAGTTATGGGTATAAAGGAGACTATACAAACCCAGAAAAACGAGCGAGGTGGCGCTGTGGTTAGCACACCGGACTCGCATTCGGGAGGATGACGGTTGAAACTCGCGTCTGGCCATCCTCTTTCAGGTTTTCCGTGATTTCCCTAAATCGCTTCAGGCAAATGCCGGGATGGTTCCTTTGAAAGGGCACGACTGCTTTCCTTCCCCGTCCTTTCCTAACCCCATGGAACCGATGACCTCGTTGTTTGTTCCCCTCCGTCACATCAACCAACCAAGCCAACACCGAAAAATACCGGTTGTTGAGAACTGAAATACCGGTATCGACTTTAACGGGTTAGTTTTTCCCCTCGCTAGTTATGTTTCACTCTAACAAAAAACTGTTGAAGACCATGTTGATTAATCACTTTATAGTGGTGGATGTCACCTTATTTGATGAAGTATCTGTTAGTAACAGTCCGCTTATTTCAGCAGTACAGAGTGACAATATATATATATATATATATATATATATATATATATATATATATATATATATATATATATATATATATATATATATATATATATATGGGATTCGGGCGTTTTTGAAGGAAGTAACTGTTGAAAATTTATTTTTATACCAGTTTAGTCACTTCTCTTTCCTTTATGTATAATGACCAGCAGGACATGTAACTTTCTGTACTCGGCGCGACGTACGAAAGCCGTTTGTAAACGTCCCTGTTACAGTATTTATACTGTCCGCAAACCACTAACCGCAACCGTGAAAACGCGCAAAATGCCATGCGAGGGCGCAGTCTGCCAGCGAAATGCACTTCGCGCTTACTACAATAGATGACGTAACTGGAGCAGAAAGAGCTTATTTTTCCATCAGACGAAATGTGAATATACTATATCTGCTTATTAGGAGAACGCTTACGTTACCTGTTCGTGTCTGGTCAAAACAAGAGAGATGAATTTGCAAGCGGATAATGCAAACAGCTGGTCCTGCGTATCAAATGATTATACTGTACATAATATTACCATTCGTTGTTACTACGAAGCTGCTATCTGGCAATGAACTTATCGAAGTCCATACAGCATAGTAGTTTTCGAGAATATGGAGTACGAAAATCCGAAAAATGTTTCTTTCGGTGGAAATTTCGCGCCCCAGTATCATCCGATCAAGTACGGTACAGCCGTAAATCGCTATATCCTTCATCGGAAGGAGTCTCGTTCAGTATCTCCAAAGAGCTGTTCATTTAAATATTGGGTTGTTCTCCTGCGGATGAGCGAGTAACTGGGTCGCATTTTATTGATTTTATAGTCTTGCAGATAAAAAAAAAAGTTTCACTGAATGTGGTATTGTTCGAATTGGATCTCGCAGCTTTTAAGTAATTAACAGTTATCGCGAAGAAGAGCATTAAAATTATCGTCAGGTCATCTTGATTTAAATTCTCCTTGGTTTTACCAGTTACCATTAGGTAAAAACCAAGAGGCGCTTTGCTACTATACCTCGGACAGTTTTCTACGCCATCTCTGTCCAGATCAAAGAAAATGAGCATACGGTTTTAATGTACCATCTATGTCGAGGCTCAGATTATGTGAGGAGAGAAAAGAAAATCTGTCTGCCCTTTTAATGGAACCACCACAACATTCGCTCGAAGCGATGCTGGATGGCTGAAATGGAATTTTAACCGCCGTCTTCCCGAAAACAGTACCAGTGTCGATATCGAGTCTCTAAAACCTAATGAATAGAACGTAATAACCTGTTTATTCACACCTCAAAATATTTCGATGAAGTACTTAATTGTGATTTTTACATACGTACTGAAACGTAAATTATGAGACACTAAGGTATTCAAATAATTTACACACGTAGCACCACATTGGTTCTCAAACGAAACAAGAAGATATGACAGTCAAGTGTCAAAATACGAGAATATGAAAAAATAGCAGACCAAATTTGGGGTAGTCTTATATTGACATGCTCCTAGCAAGTTGGCAATAGCACGTCACTGTTAACGAAGAGAAATATTCAGAATTTGCAGTAACCGAAATATGTACACTGAATAACCAAAAGTTTACGATCAATGCCTGCAGCGAGATCGAACATCACGAAATGTATTCGCAATTGCGGACACGGCGAGACTCCAGCTTATAATTCATCGGCGATATATGAAAACTTGTACCGGAGTGGGGCTGGAATCTGAATTTCACGCTTTGCGCGAGTGGTCGTCTAAAACACATCGGCTATCCAAACACGCTTCCAGGACCGTCTCAAACATAACCGTGTGACCACGTCATGCACTCGCACAATCAGAGTGATTACCGCACGGGAAACGATCTGCATATCACTGTCGCGGGCTTTGACTAGGCATGTAAATAATACCTGCAGTGTCTACGTTTAACGGTCTTTTAGCTGGAGTCTCATCGTATTTGCAGTTGATAATAAACCTTTAAACACAGACAATGCAAATAACACGATATTTTCACTCTGCAGAGGAGTGTGCGCTGATGTGAAACTTCCTGGCAGGTTAAAACTGTATGCCGGACCGAGACCCGAACGCGGGACCTTTACCTTTCGCGGGCAAGAACTCTACCATCTGAACTACCCAAAGCACGACTCACGACGCTTCCTCGCAGTTTCAATTACACCACTACCACGTCTCCTACCTTCCAAACTTGACTGGAGCTCTCCTGCGAACCTTGCAGAACTAGCACTCCTGGAAGAAAGGATATTGCGGGGACATGACTTAGCCACAGCCTGGGGGATGTTTCCAGGATGAAAGTTTCAGCCTGCAGTGGAGTGTGCGCTGATGTGAAACTTCCGGGCAGATTATAATGGTGTGCCGGACCGAGACTCGAACTCGGTACACCAGGCGATATTCAATCTGTGTACTAAATAATGGTTCAAATGGGTCTGAGCACTATGGGACTTAACATCTTAGGTCATCAGTCCCCTAGAAACTTAGAACTACTTAAACCTAACTGACCTAAGGACATCACACACACAGGATTCGAACCTGCGAGCGTAGCAGTCGCGCGGATCCGGTCTGAAGCGCCTAGAACCGCTCGGCCAAATCTGTGTACTATTTGCTATATAATATTTGAAGTGAAACTTCCTGGCAGATTAAAAGTGTGTGCCGGACCGAGACTCGATAGTGGACCTTTGCCTTTCGTGGGTAACTGCGCAGCCAGGAACTTTCAATTAGCGCACACTCCGCTGATTAGTGAAAATTTCATTCTGGAAACATCCCTCAGGCTGTGGCTAAGCCATGTCGCCGCTATATCCTTTCTTCCAAGAGTGCTAGTTCTTCAAGGTGAATGGAGCTTGTGTGATGTTTGGAAGGTAGGAGACGAGGTACTGTCGGAATTGAAGCTGTGAGGACGCGTCGTGACTCGTGCTTGGGTAGTACAGATGGTAGAGCACTTTCCCGCGAAAGGTAAAAGTCCCGAGTTCGAGTCTCGGTCCGGCACACAGTTTTAATCTGGTAGGATGTTTCACTGCAAATAGTATATAGCAAATAGTACAAGGATTGAATATAGCCAGGTGACGGTGCTGGCACGTGACGTGACGTAGAAAGTACATAAGCGGAGAAAAATCGATTGGGAATCATTATAGCGACGATGGGGGCCATAAATGGGGAAATAGGCACACACAAGGTTCTTTAACAAAGGGCAGACTTATGGTCCGGCACCTGGCAACTAGGGATGGGAAAACCTATCGGCTAGTACCGGTATATTTCGGCATTTGTTTGGTCTCGGTTATAAAAGGTGATTTCACTTTTTTTTACTAATAACCGGGTAAATATCCAGCATGAGTGTTCATTCTGGAAACATCCCCCAGGCTGTGGCTAAGCCATGTCTCCGCAATATCCTTTCTTTCAGGAGTGCTAGTTCTGTAAGGTTCGCAGAAGAGCTTCTGTAAAGTTTGGAAGGTAGGAGACGAGGTACTGGCAGAGGTAAAGCTGTGTGGACGGGGCGTGAGTCGTGCTTGGGTAGCTCAGTTGGTGGAACACTTGCCCGCGAAAGGCAAAGGTCCCGAGTTCGAGTCTTGGTCCGGCACACAGTTTTAATCTGCCAGGAAGTTTAATTTTTCGTTTTGAAATGAACGTTCTTTAACGAATGAGTAATTTACATCGGTGAAATTTCCATTGCTTTGGACGTCTGCGTTATTATAAAAAGGCGGAATGTTGTCAGTGGTGTTTTAATAACAATGCCGACAGAAACGAGGTACAAACACATGGCGTAAGACTTGGTACAGCATTACTGAGACAATGATTGTTACTATTGCTGATGCTACTAACATGTGGCGTGGCCTATTGGACGGTACACGGGTACATGCAGTATGGAAGACATGTTCCAGTTGGTCCAGGCAGTAGTTTCTCACTGTAGACATTAGGTGTGTCGCAGGAAGGCACCATCCCTAGTCTGGAAGTACTTTGCGAAGTCTGCTGTGAATGAGTACAATGCTCTATTTGCTTTAAAAGATTAAGAAAAGGAGGATCCACAAAAACTTCTGAAATAATATGAGGAGAAAATTTAAAACTTAACAGTTTAGTTTACAATAACAGAAGACAGCAGCTCATCTGCTGCCTGTGACTACAAAACATGCCTTTATCTGCGTGTATGCTATGAAAACGGACAAATTAATACGAAAAATAAAATTCTTCCGTCTCAGATTTCACCTTTTAGCACTGGCGGTTCCTAAAGTCCAAATTGTGGTATGATTCCCGATTACAAGATTTTTGAGCAGAGTTTCAAAGAAAATAGAATCAGTTTGCGAGTACTGGAGATTATTTGTAGTAATCAACCACTTCTCACTTTTTCAGAAAAGCAGCGACCGGTGAACGGACTACGTTTCCTTTTGTTTGCGTATTCTGTATGTTGAAACGGTGGAATTTTCCAGTCTTCGTTCTATTTCTACGTTTGTTACATGATGTAATGGGAATAAATGCCGAAAATCGGTAGTTTCAGAAACAGGTTATTTTAAGCTGTTTTAATAATCCACTAAAACTGATATACCCGAAAACCAGTTGTTTCAGCGATACCCGCCATCCATACTGGGAATGAGCATCTAGGAAATGGCGAAGCTTCTGTCCAAAAATCATCACAGGTTTAAAAAGCATCGATTGTGTGAAACTGAACCTCCCATTCTCTTGCGAATCATGGGTGAAGGTCAGCAGGATGATTCAGTATTCCGAGACCGTCGGAAAGCATTTTAACCAGACTGTAACCGAATATCCGAGCATACCGAATAGATTCTCCGAAATCTGGTAGGCTTCAAGACTTTTTACGTAATATACTCAACCACCGAAGAAACTGGTATAGGCATGCGTATTCAAATACAGATATATGTAAACAGGCAGAATACGGCGCTGCGTTGGGCAACGCTTATATAAGGAAGCAAGTGTCCGTCACAGTTGTTACATCCGTTATTGCATCTACGACGACAGGTTATCAAGATTTCAATGAGTTTCAACGTGGTTTTACAGTCGGCACACGAGCGATGGGACACAGCATCTCCGAGGTAGCGATGAAGTGGGGATTTTTCCGTATGACCACATTACAAGTGTGTGTCATGAATATTAGGAATTTGGTAAAACACCAAATGTCCGACATCGCTGCGGTCGGAAATAGAACCTGCAAGAACGAGACCAACGACGAATGAAGAGATATCGTGCAACGTGACACACCCTTCCGAAAATTGCTGATTTCATGCTAGCCCATCAACAACTGCCAACCATTCAACGAAACATCATCAGTATGGGATTTTGGAGCATAAGGCCCACTAGTGTACCCTTGATGACTGCACGACACAAAGCTTTACGCCTCGCCTGGGCTAATCAACACCAACATTGGACTGTTAATGACTGGGAACATTACAGTCGGACGAGTCTCGTTTCAGATTGTATCGAGCGGATGGACGTGTGCAGGTATGGGGACAACCACATCGATCCATGGACCCTGCATGTCAGCAGATCTTGGTGGAGGCTCTGTAATGGTATGGGGAGTGTGCAGTTGGATTGATGTGGGACCTCTGATACGTCTAGATACGACTCCGACAGTTGACACGTACGTAAGCATCCTGTCTGATCACCTGGATCTATTCATGTATATTGTGCATTTTGACAGACATGGGGATTTCCGGTAGGTCGATGTGACACCCCACACGTCCAAAATTGCTACAGAGTTACTCCAAGAACATTCTTTTGAGTTTAAACACTTTTGCCGGCTGCCAAACTCCCCAGACACGAACATTATTGAGCATATCTTGGATGCCTTGCAACGTGCTGTTCAGAAGAGATCTCCACCCCTCGTACTCTTTCGGATCTACGGACAGCCCTGCAGGATTCATGGTATCAGTCCTCTCCAACACTACTTCAGACATTAGTTGAGTCCATGTCACGTCGTATTGCAGCAATCTGCGTGCTCGCGGTTATCCTTCATGATATTAGGCAAATGTACCAGTTTCTTTGGCTCTTAAGTGTAAAATCAGAACGTGCCTTGCAAGGGGAGTATTCATCAGAGACAAAGCTTCTGACATAATGTCAGGAATACATCAGGGACGTGTGATAGGACGACTATTGCTCTCTATACACATAAACGATCCAACTGATCGGATGCACACAAATCTGTGACTAGTTTGATGATGACGATGTAGTGTAAGGGAAAGTAACGTCGTTGAGTAGAAGGACACAGGATTTCCATTTGGTTCAAATGGCTCTAAGCACTTTGGGACTTAACCTCTGAGGTCATCAGTCCCCTACACTTAGAACTACTTAAACATAAGTAATCTAAGGACATCACACACATCCATGCCCAAGGCAGGATTCGAATTAGCGACCATAGCAGCAGCGCGGTTTCCATTTGGTGTGATGAGCGGAAACTTGGTCTAAATGTTGAAAAATGTAAGCTAAGGCAGGTATTGGGAACAACAAACTTGTAATGTTTGAGTGTAGTACTAGTGACGTGCTACTTGGTACTGTCTCGTCGATTAAATGACAAGGAATAACGTAGTCAAGCGATATGGAATGGAATGAGCAGAAAAGGTTGGTTGCAGGGAAGGCGAATGAGTGACTTCCGTTAACTGAGAGAATTTTAGGAAATATATTCCATAAAGGAGGCCATCAAATCTAAAATAAAGTTCAGAGAAGAAATATCTGAGCCATATACGATTAAAACGGCGTTAAGATGGAGAGATGGGTTATCGGCATTACTTTTCAACGGTGCTTTGGAGTACATGATGAGGGAATGGCACAAAGAAATTTTAAAAACATAAGAACTGGAAACAAGATAAATTAAACTTACATTGCTTGGAATTCGCAGATGATTTGGGTAATAAAAATAATGGCAGGCCTAAAAACAAAGCTCCAAAATAGTTCTCGTTCAGCCACTATTAATCAAGACACAAAGGACTTAAGGACATTAGCTGCCAGTGGGCAATGTTTACATCAAGGCGGCAAGTTGAAAATTTGTGCTGGACTGGGACTAGAAACCAGGTCTCCTGATTAAGAGACAGATGTGCTGACCACTACCATAGCAAGCCATCTGCCTGATCCAAATTCTCACCTTAACCACGCACTATTGATGTAGTGTCCCAGCTCTTACGGAAATTGGTGCAATGCCACGAGTAATGAGGCTAATAAGCACGGGCACTACATCAATAGCGTGTGGTATAAGCTGAGAATTTGGGTCTGACGGGAGGCGTGGTGGGGTGGTCCGTTCAGCACGGTGACCACTCTGTCCGGATAGCGCGGTGGTCAGCACATCTACCTCGTAAGCGGTAGGCGGGAAATTTGGGTTCGAATCCCTGTCCAGCACAAATTTTCAACTTTCCCCATTTATATAAATCAGTGTCCAAAGGCAGCTAAGGTCTTTAATTGCTTTGTGTCTTGATGATGTAGGAGGATGGGTATGCAACGATTTAAAGTAGAAAGTCCTGTTCAAACCTGCCGTTCGCTACATTGGGAAAACAAAAATTGGTCCAAATGGGTCTAAGCACTATGAGACTTAGCATTTGAGGCCATCAGTCCCCGGGGCTAAGAACTAACCAACCTAAGGACATCACACACATCCATGCCCGAGGCAGTATTCAAACCTGCGACGGTAGCAGCAGCGCGGATCCGGACTGAAGCGCCTAGAACCAGTCGGCCACGACGTCCGGCCTTGGGAAAACAAATTGTATTCATTTTAGTACAACAAATAGCGGCAAACATTTATAGTCTAGACGATAGCCACAATAAATCAAGTTGAGAAATAAAACCGTTTCTTTCATTCTTAGGCACCACTTGTTTCACAGGACTTACAGATGCATCTTCATCTTGATCCGCCCGGCGGATTCGTGTTGAGGTCCGGTGTGCCGGCCAGCCTCTGGAAGGTTTCTAAGGCGCCTTTCCATCTACCTCGGCGAATGCGGGCTGATCTCCCTTATTTCGCCTCAGTTACACTGTGTCGGCGATTGCTGTGCATACACCATTTCCACGTTCGTGTACACCATAATTATTCTACCACGTAAACATTTAGGGTTACACTCGTTTGGTATGAGACGTTCCCCCGAAGGAGGGGGGGAGGGCACTGGGGGTCGAACCGCACAATATCCCTACGTTTGGTGTGAGGCGGAGGTGGGGTAGGTGGACTGCTGTGGCCTGTTGTGGGGATGTGAACTACACAGGGCTATGGCGGGACAAAGCCTCTCCGTCGTTTCTAGGTCTCCGGTTTAATACAATACAATACTATGAAACAGGTTGCGAGGTGCCGGGGCAAGCAGTGTATTTAACACTAAATTTTTCTAGAGTCTACATATGTAAATGATGCTCTAAGCCCCCCTATTCTAACTCCAACTTTTGCTGTTGCACATGGATTAAAAAATATACGCGAACTGACTGTAATCAACCCTGCAAGTGGAGTAGAAAAGAGTTTGGCACCTGCAATAATTTAATTTGATAAATAAGTTAAATAAAAGAAGGTTTCATTAACGTAGTAAGAAATGATGGGTTGCTCTACCGATTAACAGAATGAAAGTTTTGTCCAAAATAACAATATGATTTATTAAGACTAAACACAGAATAATAAACAAAAACACATGAAACATTTATAATACATCAAATTGGCTCAAATGGGATACTCAAACAAACGCTGTGAATGTGAAGTTGTCCCTAAACTAGATTGTGAGGTTTATGACGAAGTTGTATGTGGAGCCAATTCCTTGCCACTCAAATCTTAAGAGAGACACACAGCTAACCCAACATTAATTGCTGCTACTCAAGACAGAACAATGTTAGAAAAAGACGAACAGGCGCGCTCTGCTGAGCTCTGATTATCACCTAGGAAAATCCCTATCTGCCGGTGCTGCAGACATACATTACCAAACTGTCTTCTTAACTGCCAGAACACGATCTGGCGTACCGGAGGCGATGGCTGGTTGCTTCGACGTCCTCGACCGAAAGGGGAGAGCCGACTCCCTAGAGCACCCGTACAGGCCGAACACACAACATTCCCGCCCCCACGACAGTGGCCGTGGTTAAACGTTCCAATCAGCAACTCGAAAACCGGCGGAAAATTCCACTCCATTGCCGGAGCACTACTATTCCACCAATGGAGATTCTTGGCGCCAATTTCTGCGCTGATTTTGCTACGTCACGGAGCTATGCCCTGAGCAAGCCAATCACAGTTACTATTTTGCAGAAAGCGCGGGAATTTTCCCGCCACAACTGCCTGGGTACACAAGTCATTCCCACGCCTCGCTGGTAGCTCGCCAGAAAGTGTTTTCGCTAAGATTCTGCGAAGTAACGGAACCTCTAGCCCAGCCGCTACTTCAGACCCCTCTGGGCGTGTCTTTTGACAATGTCGGCGTCTGCAAAGCATTCACTCGATTTCCTCACACCCGTCGGCTTAACACTTTCCAGATCAGCGGAGCCCGCCTGTCACCGGACCACCCGGGTGACGAGAGACGCTGCGTGGGAAGTCCGCGTGTGAAGGAATAGCTACTTTTCACTGCATGCAATTAGAGAGGAAAATCGTAAGATAGAAATATGAGAGGGGGCTCATGCCACCTCTCAAGGTAATCGCCAAGAAAGAAAAAAAAAGAAGAATATTACAGCTGAAGCAGTTTTATTTCTAGAGAGCAAATATAGTCAAATTAACAACTCATGCAGCATATGAAGAAGAGTCAGTAAATAGGTTATAGTACTTGAACTGGAAGAAGCATATTACTAAGCTTTTAAAACAAGTTTAGCTACTTTTGCTCTTCGCATAAATGCTAGACGAGGAAACAAACGAATCACCCTCCTGACCTACTTTGCGTATTTCCACTCAGTGATGCCTTAAGAAATAATTTTTTTGGGTAGGGAAGGAAATACTGATTGCACGAAAGACGAGCAGTAAGAATATCATGCGGGTCAACTGCGGTGATGTCCACATCTATAACACCAGAGGAAAGCAGGCCTTTATTGACTATTATTAAAGTTGCCAGTGTCTCGGACAGGAGTTCAACATTCAATAACTAAAAGGATTGATCAGTTGCCCAATAACATAAAATTTCTTTTACAGGTAGCAAAATTTTAATTCTAACCTAAAAGCATTTCTCCTGGACAACTGATCCTATTCCATGGGCGAATTTTTATTTAAAAACTTTAGTCTGTAAATAAAACCTAATTTTTAAATGTAGTTGTATGAGTATGGCGAAAAAATAATTTTTTTTATTAATGTTAACAAGTCCTGCACAATGACTAACATCGTTTCAGAAAAAGAATTGTTGAATTGGTCTTTGCAACATGTAACTAACTAACTGACAAACTAACCCGAGGGATTAAAGAAATGAAAGAAAACTTTTATTCATAATGGTCGATGGGACCCCCTGTCTTCCGGAACGAGAGTCCAGTGCCTTAATCACTGTGCAACTTCAATTTGTTCGTCTGCTCAGACGAATAAAAATACTATTCTCTAAATCATTTTTTACGTGTGCGAAATATCATGCAACAAAACTTTACACGAGACAATCTTAAATACTAATATGCAGCAACATCAACATCTCCGTTTCCATAGGTTCCTTTTGGCTGTTGCTGTAGACATTCCTGAAATACGGCAAATCGCAATTTCTTCCTTTGTTACTTTTTTATGTAATGGTACCGTTAGCGTTTTCTGTGGAAGATTATATTTAAAAAACATTTACATTCCTGGGATTTACTCTTCTTATGCGGACGTGTCATTTTAAGGTCTGTAAAATAGATAATTTTAGTATATTTCAAACTTCTGAAGTCTATTCCTCCAAGTTTGGCATTGTGGAGAAATAGAGTGAAATACAATTGACATGTGTGACCACAGTAGTCTCCATCTGTTCCGAGCCGAACAACAGTACTGCACAGCTTGAAGTGGTCTCATTGTTACGGTAACAGATACACGTTAGCGATAACGCCTCGCTGAAACGCACGCCGTTCACTCGATCATCGAGCAGGCCTGCGCGAGAGCAATTACTTCCACACTGGATAGCTCCGAGTGCTCAACTTCTGGTTATCTGCAAGCGAACAATTCACTCCCCCCCCCCCCCCCCCACACCCGCCCAGAGGAGTCCAGATAGGCAGGGGCACGACAAACCATTAACAAAGGCTCTTAGGGAAACGAAAAAACACAATGAATGATCTGTATTGAGGCTTAATAGCCGAGCTTCCTTATCCACTAGTGCCTTAAGAGGACAGGCAATTATTCTGTAGGATGGGATAAATTAAATTTCGTGTCAGTACCATGCGACCGAAACAAATGTTCGCGAGTAAGCTTCTTAGACGAGAGAGTTATGAGTTTTGAGAACATATTTTCCGTTTCGGTACCTGTAAGTCAACATAATTTGAATTTATCATATATGTTACCTAGCGTTCAATGACATTTTTCACTATTTATTCTATATTTAATATATGTTATTGTAAATAATTTTATCTGAGGTCATTTATTATCTAAACATGGGAAGTATTATTGTGGCTAATTTACGATGCAAGACACGTCACTGAGATGCTGGGATGTTTCCTGTAATGTTACAACTGAACTTGATCCAAATGCTACAGCGCTGCTACCATAAGCAACCACTCAGTTACTCTCAAATTAAATATCTAATCTAACCGCCTTTTTACACACAAACTAGAAAACGAGTAACGGATTTACCGATTTATTTACACTGTGTTATAATAGTATTTACTCCGTGTTTTAATCGTAGCTGATATTATTTGCCTGTTGGTCTCAACCTTCAAGCGAATACAATTGACACCTGTTTCTAAACAATCAAGGCGTCGCTGAAGTTGTTTATCTTAGCTGTTGGTTCAAATGGTTCAAATGGCTCTGAGCACTATGGGACTTAACATCTGTGGTCATCAGTCCCCTAGAACTTAGAACTACTTAAACCTAACTAACCTAAGGACATCACACACATCCATGACCGAGGCAGGATTCGAACCTGCGACCGTAGCAGTCGCGCGATTCCGGACTGAGCGCCTTAACCGCGAGACCACTGCGGCCGGCTCTTAGCTGTTGCAAAAATTATACAACCACTGTTTTTCATGGTTACGAAACATGAAGCAATAACTGTTTAATTTTTTATTTAAGTTTTCGTAAAATATATTTTAACTAAATATACATTCGTGTTAGGTAACATGCTAAAATTAACGAGACCGGGTAAAACTGAAAGGTATATATACAGAGTAAAATAATTCAAATTTTGTAAGAAAATATTATATTGAACCAGAGATGTTCAAATGAAGTATTGATTGTGTAGTAGCATCGCTGCTCAACAGCGATCGCTGATTCAAGGTGTTATGAGTAATGTGTTATAGTAACTTTAGACCGAGTGATGCATGTAAAAAGTTGTCGTATGTGATACGTGCTGGATATATACTTACTCGCTACGGGCAGTAACGATTTTTTTATTTGCAAGATACTATGATGTTTGCTAACTGGAAAAGAGATCTCAACAGAAGTTGGAAATAATTCACGTACAGCAAGTTGTTTTGTTATTAATGCAATGACGGGGTGGCCGAGCGGTTCTAGGCGCTCAGTCAGGAACCACGCGACTGCTACGGTCGCAAGTTCGAATCCTGTCTCGGTCACGGATGTGTGACATGTCCTTAGGTTAGTTACGTTTAAGTACTTCTAAATTCTTGGGGACTGATGACCTCAGATGTTAAGTGACATAGTGCTCAGAGCCATTTGAACCATTTACTAATGCAATGTGTGTATTCATAAGTGAGGCAATGTATAGCACTCACATCTAATGATTTTGTAAAGGTAATTGTTAATGTATAGCCAGTTTATTGTGTTAATTGTGATCATTATTAATTTTAAAAGAGTCAAAATACAAGTTTTAAATTTAGTGCCATATTGTGACTTACCCCAAGTCAATATGAGTTCCCAGATCCTTGTCATTTTTGATTAACTATTTTTCGCAAGAGGTTATTGTCTCAGTTATACTCAATTTAATTAAAATGTATGCTAAGCAACCGCCTTGCACAATTTCTGTTTGCCAATTATACAATTTAAAGTACTAACCGAGAGCAATGTGAAGTGCGTTACCATTGCGCAGATAAAGGTAAGAAGTTTAATTATATCAATGATAGCAGTCATTAAGCGCAGGCACCATTATTTTCAAATTGATCAAGCTTTTTTTTAATACCAGGGCCAGTTTCAAATCAGTAGTATTGCATCAAATTAATTTTTTGTGTTATGTAAATTTACGCAATTTTTGTTTTAAAGTTATTGACAGTTTACATTCTCGCAGCTAAATTAAATTTACATTCTCGCAGTCAGAAAAGTTCAGTAAAGGGCAAAGCGTATAAGCGAGATAAAATACACGTTCACGTACCATTCCCATTTTAACAGTTGGGTTTCAGATTACTGTCAGATAAGTAATTTTAGTCACATTGCAAACGTACATGTTTCAATACGAGAGGCTAATTGGCACTTACGGAAAAGTGTAAATGTGGTGGAATATTCCTTAATCCGAACTATTGCATCACATACTGCGTCGTGATCCCGTACTTAGTTCGAAGGTGGTCGCGTGAATGGCCATTTCTCGTCTGTCATTGCCTATCCACAGCACGTTCTTTTAAGGAAGCGTTACATTTGGTGGACTCTGGCTAAATGTTGAGAAGAAAAGACTCCAGAATAGCTTGACACTAAATAGGTGGCGTCGGTTCGAGCTATGGGATCGCTCTGAGCAGGAGTGTGCACTTGGGCGGACATACACATAGTACGCCAGTGCGTTTATCATGTTGGATTCCGTGTAAGCACTGCATCATTGTGACTGTAACAAAGTACAGTGACGCACATTGCACGACGTCAGTAGAAATATAGCGACATCTCTGATGAAGAATACGGATTCATTCAGCAGATTAGAGTCAAAATAGTGTTCAAATGTGTATGAAATCTTATGGGACTTCACTGCTAAGGTCATCAGTCCCTAAACTTACACACTACTTAACCTAAATTATCCTAAGGACAAACACACACACCCATGCCCGAGGGAGGACTCGAACCTCCGCCAGGACCAGCCGCACAGTCCTTGACTGCAGCGCCTTAGACCGCTCGGCTAATCCTGCGTGGCTAAGAGTCGGGACAGATGTGATCAAAGAACAGGGGGCAAATTATACAAGATGGAAGGTGAGTAGATATAACTTTTGAGATATGTGCTTGAAGTTCACATGGAGCACAGCATCGCCCACGAATACTGTCTGGCTGTTACTACCAGTCCGCATCATAACATTTGCGAAAGTAATTTCGAGTGGAGGTGCTGCAATCAGTGCGTTCTTCTGGGTTTTAAGTGAAACACTAATAATTCGTCAATGAACATACACCCCCTTCTTTCCCTTTGCAGGCTACATCATTGTTTTAATGACAAGTTGTACATTTACAAAATTAGCCTATTTGGCTTTCGAGAATCAAATATATATTTCTACTGCACTCAGAACAATGTAAACAATATCAGTTCTTTGTAATATTTCCCTTTTTAACACGGATGTGACAGACACATTATTCCTGCAGTTGACTTCAGTGTTAAAAGCGGATTCAGACAAAACTCAAAATTTTTTCAGCTTACGAGAAAATAAAACTGTGGTACTAGTAATCAAAGACTATGAAACGGGAAGAAATACTTTAAAAAAACCATTGCCCTCCAAGTGTTCAGGTGCTCTGATCGGCAATGGAATGAAAGACGCTTCACAGAAGCACATCTGACGTAAAATTTGTTCATTGGTGGTAACAGAAACAGAAACAGAAATGTAGCAAATGTCAAATTTTATATGAGATTAATGTTTCTGTTCCACGTACAAAGGAAGGAGTAGGGTTAATGTCCCATCTTTGATGAGATTAGAGACGGATCTTGTAAGTGTTTAATGACAAAATTTCAATCTCCTTCTTGCAGTCAATATTGCGGCGTAATTTCTTCATTCTATTAATTAATCAGTAGTGAAGATTAGCTGAGTTCTCATAATGACGTATTTTAGGTATAAAATGTAACTTCTTTAAAATGAAACACCAGATAAGATGACTCTGCTATATATTCTTCACTTATACAAAAACCAGAAGACACTTTCTTTTCGCTTCATGAAACATTTACAGTGCATTCCACAATGCTATAATTCAAGTGAGTTACAATTCGACTTCTGTCCATCATAAGTAACATCTACTCGCCACCGCATAAACAGAAACCGAAGGTATATTTTTATTAACAGGTCACGGAGTAGGATACAAATCCATTCTTAATCATAGACAATATTTATGTAGCATACAATCGTCAAAATAAAATAAGGTTTTCTTAAGTTTTTTGAAAGGTCTGCAGAATAAAAGCTAATAAATAACATGACTTAAAAATATAGGTCTCCAGACATGGACATTAATCAATAATGATACAAAGAAATATGCATTGTGGAAGTTACGAAATATAAAAGGTGATGTACGATTTATGGCGGATGTGTCGTCAACGACGATACTCCAGGGCTGCACAGTATAGTCTATAAGTACTAAATCCAACAGGAGATGGACAGTGAAGGTAAACGTCATGTCTTTTTCAAAGCAATCATACCGTAATTTGCTTTTAGGGAAATCCTGAAACATACCGTAGATGGCATTCAGTGATTAGTGGGTAGGGAGAGGAATTCTAACATAGGTTTTCATGAATACGAGTCCGGTGCCTTACCTGTGCGCCGTCTCGCTCGTTGCCCAAAAAACAAAAAGTGAGAAGTCGCGCGGATGAAGTACGAGATAGAGGCTGTTTTTGTATGTACACGCGAAAAATTACTGGCGCGTCGGAATAAAATACGAACATTTCCTCGAATATTGAGAGAATGACTTTGAAACGTAGGCATTTTCTTTTATAACACACACACACACACACACACACACACACACACTCAGAGAGGGAAAATATTCTTGAGATATGTGATGTGAGTGCTGGGGTTTGTCGTTTAAACGGCAAACAAAAAGAGCGGATGACGACCTTTCTCACCTCGAAAGCGCCTCGACACAACAGCTCGTCGTTCTCTTCGCAAACGGGATTGTCTCCCAGAAAAAAACAGAAGGGAGCGGAACAACGAGTATGTGGAGCGGTCGAGACGCGTTATAAAGTGGAGGCGTCGCTTTCTTACACTTGACTTATAAATCGCGTTTATCAATCACTGGAGCGAGGAGGCGGCAGTGTCAGCCGGCGGAAATACCCGCTCGTTTGTCAGGCGACGCCGTCGCGACGCCACGCCGCGGCAGCGCAGGGCAGGCCGAGGCGAGGCGGGGGAGGCGACCCCGCCGTGTTCCAGATTCTGGACCCTCCAGAGGCCAGGCCGGAATCCGTCAACCCACTGTGACTGCCAGCGCCGGCGCCTCGGCCACTTGCCCCAGTCCGCGCAAGGGGAGCCACCGACAAGTACCGATATCTTTTGCGTAGTCTGAAAATGGCTCTGAGCACTGTGGGACTAAACATCTATGGTCATCAGTCCCCTAAAACTTAGAAATACTTAAACCTAACTAAGGACATCACACACATCCATTCCCGAGGCAGGATTCGAACCTGCGACCGTAGCCGTCACGCGGTTTCAGACTGAAGCGCCTAGAACCGCACGGCCACTCCGGCCGGCTTGCGTAGTCTGATAGAAGAATTGTAATGCAGAGAAAAGTAGACTCCAATATTCATTTATTCATCCATTTAATGCGTTTCGGCTTTAGCCATATCTGAATCTGTATGTATAATATGGATACATATGTAATACAAACGTGTGGAGGCAATTAGGGCTAACACTGGGCAAACAGAAGGTACTTCAAAATATCTTACAAATAAGACACCTTTCAAATGGTTCAAATGGCTCTGAACACTATGGGACTCAACTGCTGAGGTCATTAGTCCCCTAGAACTTAGAACTAGTTAAACCTAACTAACCTAAGGACATCACAAACATCCATGCCCGAGGCAGGATTCGAACCTGCGACCGTAGCGGTCTTGCGGTTCCAGACTGCAGCGCCTTTAACCGCACGGCCACTTCGGCCGGCAAGACACCTTTAGCAAAAAGGAAGTATACTATACACGACCTGTGGCACCACATAGTGACCATGCCGTACGATTTTCGACATATTTACTAATGTGATTCAACACTTAACGAAAGAAAGTTTAAGGTTGTAACACCCCGTCTACGGCGAGATCATGGAAACGAAGCGCAAGCTCTGACTGGGAAAGACATAGGTCGCGACCTTTCAAAATAATTATCCAAGATTTCGCCTTACAGGGTAATGTATATAAAATTGGTCAAAAACGTTGGAATTTTTCTCCACCAGATGGTTCTGTAACGTGTAAGAGATATTGTCTCAAATTTTCATAGTTCGTGTTACAAATTATGTAAAGTCCATTTTGTTTCAACCAGTGCGCAGTGCCACGCCGCCTTTTTATCCGTCTCTGTTCTTTATGGTGCTTTATTATTTACTGCCATCAGAAAATATATCTGTGGTGTTAAGAAGGCTGTGAACCCATTTACAATACAATTGATTAAAGAAATAAACACATCGTTGAACTCAAAACCTGAACGATAGCTTTAATAACCACATTTAGCAGAGACGCCAAAAGGCAACATTTTGCTCATCTACTGTTGTTAAAATTTCCTCATATGATGCTTGTCTGGTGTTCAGTGATAGTAACCCTGGAAGAGTCAGTACCCTTACGAGAACAGGAGTTGATGCAGGTTGCTTCACTGTAAACCTACTGAGGAAGACTGATGATGTGCGTATTGCTACTTCTGAAATGTCGGTGAAGGATTTTGCCACAAGGGCTTGCCAGAGGAACTGGACTAGAAAGAATTGTAATGCAGAGAAAAGTAGACTCCAGTATTCATTTATTAATGCATTTAATGCGTTTCGGCGTTAGCCATTATCAGAATCTGTATGTAAAATATGGATACATATGTAATACAAACTTGTGGAGGCAATTAGGGCTAGCACTGAGCAAACAGATAGTACGTCAAAATATCTTACAAGTAAGACACCTTTGGCAAAAAGGAAGCATGATATACACGAATTGTGGCACCACCTAGTGACCACGCCGTTGTATCTCTCACAGTCTGAATTCTGTCAGTCTGTTCACGTCAATAGAAAGTAACTATTTCTCTGTTTTTTATCTGAACCAAGGTAGGTATTCTTTTGTAAAATTATGGATGTTTCTAGTTTTCAACTACAATATGGTTCCGGTTGCTGCACTTGTCTTACCCGTAAAATTTTTTGACGCACCTCCCGATTGCTAAATGGTAGCCCTAAGTGCCTCCATACATTTCTGTTACATATGTATCTATTTTGTACGTATTCACTTATCTGGGGGGGGGGGGGGGTTCTTCATGAGCAGTTGCTGTGCCCATATCACTTACAGCACGTTCAGGCCTCAAGCCCACAGGATCGTCTTGTTAGCCTGCGGTTCTGTCAATGATTGTTGCACAAGTGCGCCGCAGACTCGCTGTTAACATCCAAGATTTCATTTACCGATGAGGCAGGCTTCACAAGAGATGATGATGATGATGTTTGGATTGCGGGGCGCTCAACTGCGCGGTTATCAGCGCCCGTACAAATTCCCAACCCTCGCTCAACCCAATTTCGCTACTTTCATGAATGATGATGAAATGATGAGGACAACACAAACACCCAGTCATCTCGAGGCAGGAGAAAATCCCTGACCCCGCCAGAAATCGAACATTTTTTTTGTAACCATATTTTTATTTAAGTATATTAACAACGATACATTTAAAAAAACATTTCATTCTGTTAACCTATTATATTCCTACTGTTGGTTAATATTACTGTCATTTTATAGGTTTTCGTTTGTATATTCCTTTCTTTTTCGTTTTTCTCTTATTGTTGTTCCTTGAACCCTTTTATATGGCCATTTGTCGTGTTTATTTGGGTAAAACATTGCAGGACAGGCATAATAATTTATATGTAGCATCGACACATTGATTTTCAGTTCAAATTTCTGTATGTCATGCACTTTTGATGCCACAGGCACATTGTGCATTCTGGTTTGATCTCTTCCTCTAGTTTGCACTTTTAGGTGGGACAGTATAAGGGAAACATCGGCATGATAGATGGAGCAGAAGTGGAAGAAAACTTTTTTACATATACTACAGATTATACATAAATTGAAGAAGAGAGCAAAATTATGCCGTATTATATAAGAGAAGCAGAGAGCAGAGAGGAAAGTGTGAGTAAACAATACAGGGCACATAGTAAAGGAAATCATTATTAGTTGGCACTTTCCACTAAGCAATTCTAGTATCCTAGACAATATAGTACAAATAACGAAAAAAAACACTGTTAGCACTACTGGCCATACTTTTATCACTGATTTGGCTGCGAGCATGAATCCGAGACCCCGTGCTCGGGAAGCGAGAACGCAACCACAAGACCACGAGCTGCGGACTTCACAAGTGATAGTGTTGTGAATGTCCATAACCAGCGTGTATGGGCAGATGTAAATCCCCAAGCAGTTCACGGAAGAGGGCATGAACACCGATTCTCAATCAACCTATGAGCAGGCGTACTTGGCGACAGGGCCATACGTGATATCACAAAAGTTAACTTGGGCACATTACGTCGACTTTCTCAGTAATACATTGCCTACCTTACTGGAGGCCGTGCCGTTGCAGCAACGAATACAAGTGTGGCTCATGCATGATGGTGCACCAGCAGATTTCCGTCACAATGTACGCGAATATCCGACGCGGACATTTCAGGATCGCTCTGGATTGGTCTGGGAAGGGGACGGGGGGGGGGGGGGAGTGGGGGGGAGCGAGGAGGGCACACCTTGACCTGTTCGTTCCCCAAACCTCAGGCGGACACTACAGGGTCGCGTCTGCAATGCGTGCCAGCAGGTACAACAACAACTGGGTATACTTCAAAGGGTGCGTCATTCCTTACGCCAGAGGGCAGAGCGCTGCATTGTCATTAATGGGCGCCACGTTGAACACCTCCTGTAAACACGTATGTATGTCGGAAGGTATGCGTTTCCGGACCCACGTCTGTTGGACTTTCTTTTCTAGTTTCGTTGCGTACTACATCTCTCAAAGCATTCAACACCTTTTCTGAACACCCTGCATACGCTGTATGTAGCATAGCCGGAGGGATTACGTTTAAACTAACCTGTCAAGCAAGTGTGAGCGTAAAGGAGCAGGTCGCCAGACAGATCACACTGCCATGAGTAAATAAGAGGAGACTCACAATCTATATACATGTATACAAGCTTTTACAAGTAGTAGGCGCTTACATATTTTGTGGATGAGACTGAAGTTCAAGTTCAGCCACAGTGAGTCACCTCTTATTTACTCATGGCAGAGTGTTCCACGTGGCGATCCGCTTCTTTATATTTATAGTCGCTCGGCAGGTTAGTTATAACGTAATACCTCCGACAACTTATAGGCTGCGTACACAGGGTGTTCAAAAACAGTGGATGGATATATATATATATATATATATATATATATATATATATATACAACTAACAATAGTAAAATAAAAATATGTAACATGTGTTCCAATATACAAATTACTATGCTGAAACCGTGATGGGAGCAGGAAATCGTGAACTGAATCTCAGCGATCATCATGAACTCACACATGTGATTGATTGACATTTAAACTGTCACGATATAAAATATCATAGAACACACATGCAAATTAAAGCAATTCTGGTTACCGCTAACAATTTACCTTAGGACAAGTAGTATGTGGGAGAGAAACATACTCTCACTAAAATAATGTTTTCTGTGGACAAAGAGCGAGAATAATAAGAGCATTGCCGCGTTTCTGGGACGAAGAACTCTTATGAGAATCGTGCATTCGGACGCCCATTCATAAAATCATTCAGTGTAAACACTCTATTATAACACTACGAAATGCAGTGCTACCACATGTGGACAGAGAAGCAGCACCACATAACCGAGAACGAAGTTCTAAGTTTAGTAAAATTGTTACCTGATAGAAAACTGGTACTGATCATCTGTTGCTATTGGATGTGGTTAAGTAACTACTACGAAAGAGTGCGTTATTCCACTATTGGAAGTTTGGATGCCGGCGGATTGTCCGAGGAACACATGGCTGAATATCAGTGTGCTAGCATCAAGAAAACCAAAGAAATCCTGATGGAGATGGTACAGTAACCTACGTGGAACGTGTTATTAGAATAAACAAAGCCTTTTGTAATGGTTTGTGCCTCATTCCAACTGCACAGAGGCACGCGGCTTCAAAATTCTTAAGTGGAGTAACACCAAATGGCTATACATAGCGAACTGGCGTAAAGCGTAGTGATTCACGAAAATTGTGCTTGGAAACTGAGAAATGGTTTGTTGCCGTAATTGTTGTCGACATGTTCACGCCCACTATATAGGGTGCACGTGGACGCCAAGGTCCTCTACGCAAAGCAATCATGCGAATAAATGAAAGGAAATTCTAAATATCTGATCTGCATAAATCTGAATTTTCAAACATGAGCGGAAATAAAGAAACATGAACATCTACATAAATAAAATCTGAAGTGGAACGTGTCCATGTCTGCCCCAAGAGATACGTATCCCTAAGTGCCACTCTTTCAGATTTCCGCTGCACTCCCTCTCGTGGTTGCGCAAGCTCCTCGAAGAAGCTTACCAACTTCCTGGAAACAACCTTTGTCCTATATCCCGAACGAGCTGTATACGTAACATCTGTGTCAATGCACAGACTTTTTTAAATTAGTAAACCTGCGTTAGCAGACACGCTACTCTTCACCAAAAGAACAGACTCACACTCATTACCGAGCGAGGTGGCGCAGTGGTTAGACACTGGAGTCGCATTCGGGAGGACGACGGTTCAATCCCGCGTCCGGCCATCCGGATTTAGGTTTTCCGTGATTTCCCTAAATCGCTCCAGGCAAATGCCGGGATGGTTCCTTTCAAAGGGCACGGCCGGCTTCCTTCCCCGTCCTTCCCTAATCCGATGAGACCGATGACCTCGCTGTCTGGTCTCATTCCCCAAACCAACCAACCTACCAATCAAACTCATTATAGAATACTTTGTTGCCCCAGATAAACAGCGGATTGAAAGTAGAAATGAAAGTTTAACCACTCTGTCATTCATTCAAACTGATTGACACGCAGGATGAGGAGGAATGGGTCATGCTGAAACACAATGTCTGTCTGCTACAGAAACCACAATATAGCGAGGGGCAGGAATGCCTCGGATATTAACTACCGTGCGTCCGCTAAGTCTCTCCACGCGGCGAACCTCACTTGTCTCACCTTACGGGGCACTTTAAGTTGGCACCACATTCAAGCCTCGCCTGCACGTGTCCCTTGGAGCTGCAGTGGTAGGGTGGGGTGGTAGTGTTGCGTATGCGCGTTATTGTCTAGTTCTTGTATGAGCCGATTGTAGTGAGAATGGTTGCTATTACAGAGTTTTTAGTGGAAGAGGTTTTCCGTAGAGGAGAAAACTTCACGGAGCATGTGAGGCAGCAATTTAGATTTTTTTTTACTTGATTCGCAAATCCCTGATAATAGGTTCAGTTCATGACGCACGATGAACTGTTTGAACTGTTAGGCCCACAAGTTTAACAGAACGGAAGCTTGACGGTAATGCGATGGTTGGGTGGCCAGGGGAGGGGATCAAACAGCGATGTCATCGGTCCAGTCGGATTAGGGAAGGAAGTCGGCCGTGTCCTTTCAAATGAACATCCTAGCATTTACCTGAAGCGATTTAGGGAAATCACGGAAAACGTAAATCAGTATGGCTGCACGCCGGTCTGAACCATCGTCCTCTCGAAGTGAATCCAGTATGCTAACCACTGCGCCAACTCGCCCAGTACATTTCAGACATCAAGTTGCGAACAAAGTCAGTGAGAAGATAATCACAATATGCTAAAGAACATCGTACGACACCACGCAACCAAAGAACTGGAGATGTATCCGTATAGCATTACTGCTGTGCAACAAATACATTGAATGGACCATGCGAAACCAATAGCGTATCGTGAAAGGTTTCAGCGATTTGTTAACCGATATGATGTTTCATATGAAACCTTTTTCGCTGGTGAGGCTTGGTTCATCTATGTGGCTACATTAACTCGCAAAATTCACGAATTAGGTCATCAGAAAATTCCCATCCCTTAAGAGAAACACCACTGCACGCAGAGAAAATCAGAATGTGGTTTGCCACAATGCGAGTGCGAATTATAGGATCCATCTTTTTCTGTTTTACCTTCACTTCCGATGTCTATTGTTCCCGGATAATTTATCCATTTATTGCCCTGCTAAATGAAATTCAGATCAATCATTAATTTTTCCAACCATACCACGCTACTGCTCATAAGGCACACCAGCCACTACGATTTTTAGATTATATAACTGGAGAAAGAGAAATTACGGAAGGCCCCGGCCCCCGCGCTCACCGATCTACCTCCGTCCGACTACTTCCTCTGGGGTGCGGCTGAAACATTCGTGTATGAAAATAGCCCAAAAGCAATAGATGAACTGAAGACAGCAGTAATTGATTCTCCTCATTCGATTACACATGAAACATTGATAAAGGTATTGAACTACGCCTTCAAAGAAGAGGAAAACATTTCCAGCACCTTCTGTGATATTATTTACATTGTATTTAATTGTAATTAATGTAATTAATTTCACTGTTTTAATTGTATCAATGACGATTCCCCTCTCCGAACACAACTGCAGCCACTAGCCAGTGAGTCTCGGCCGCTAGCTTATGCAGCCACATGAATGTGCTGCTAACCTTACGCGCCTCGCAAGGCGTAGCACGTGGAGTTTGGCGCTGCGGAGAGACCGAAAGATATATAATGCAGTGATTCTCAACCTTTCTGAGACCGTTACCCCTGATTGCAGTCAGGTATTAGCTCGTAGCCTGACCCCTCCCTCCACCACCATCAGCGCCTATTTGAACCTTACAATGAAAAAGAATTTTGAACAATTTCCTTTTTAAAATGACGAAAGGTAGGTGATATTTAGTTTTTATTGGTGTTTTCTTAAAACACGAGCTGATGACTCAGTCCGCAACTGATAAGGCTAATTTCTAAATAAATAAAAAATAAAAAAAAAGGAAGAACGGAGCAATTCTCAGACCATTGCAAACATTACCTAAACTGCTTCTCAGAAAAGAAAGGTAGCTCTCCATACTGAGGGTAGGCACAACGAAATTACAATGTGTTTCACAATGAATATGCGGGTTTTAAATCTTTGGTTCAAAATGGCTCAAATGGCCCCTAGAACTTAAACTACTTAAACCTAATTAACCTAAGGACATCACACAACACCCAGTCATCACGAGGCAGAGAAAATCCCTGACCCCGCCGGGAATCGAACCCGGGAACCCGGGCGCGGTAAGCGAGAACGCTACCGCGCGACCACGACCTGCGGACTTTTAAATCTTTGTAGCATTTATTACAGTCAACTTACAATCGTGAATAATACATCAAATGAAGGAGCAACTCGAAGAGTTTCGTTTGTATACTTGTGCTCAAGAGTGACTGAAGAACGTGTTGAACGAGTGAGAGTGTGTCACTTGTAGCCCCAGGAAATCAGTTCGGAGGGCTTGTCGTTAATTAGCAATTCCAACTTCTAAAGCCTACAGACTATGGTTTACGTGCCAACTGTCCAAACGAAATGTTGCTGTGTGACGCTGAAGACTTTCTGGATCGCGTCGTCTTCAGTGATGAATCGACATTTCACTTAAATAGAAATTTGTGCATCTCGGGGTTAGCAAATCCTGATGACATTGTACAGTCGCAAAGAGTCTCCCCAAAATTGAATGCTTTTTCATATGCCATTCTCCTACAGAAAGTTTTTAGCCCTTTATTTTTCAGTGAAGGAACTGTAACTGGTGTTTCTTACCTTGAAGCGCTAGAACTATGGCTCTTTCCTCCACTGGAAGAAGCTGAGTCACAGAACTTTGTTTGGCAGCAAGATGGTGTGCTGCCTCAATGGCAAAACTCAGTATGTGATTGTACATGACAACTGGAGTGGCCGCAAGAAGTCGGATGAGAGAACTTGTTACGTGTGACCTTGATATTGACACACGAATTGACGCCACGTGGTTTTTACCTCCGGTTTTACATAAAGGATCAAGTGTAGGTACCTCCGCTACGAGCTAATCTTCCCGACCTTAGAAATAGAATTGTTGCAACAATTACTCCAGACACGCTGATCAAGGTTTCAGAAGAACTCGTCTGTCGACTCGATGGGTGGCGAATGGTGGTCAGATCGAACACTTGTAAGAAAAACTATTTGAGTTGATCTTTCATTTGATGTGTTATTTATAATTGTAAGTTGAATGTCATAAACGATACAAAGCCTTGAAGCTCATATATTCATTTGGAAACACCCTGTACTGACGCCATTTTTTATTGAGTCATCAGTCTTCCGACTGGTTTGATGAGGCCCACCACGAACTTCTCTCTGTCCTGTGCCAATGTCTTCATCTGAAAGTAGTACCTGCAACCTACGTCCTTGCCGGCCGGTGTGGCGGAGCTGTTCTAGGCGCTTCAGTCCGGAACCGCGCGACCGCTACGATCGCAGGTTCGAATCCTGCCTCGGGCATGGGTGTGTGTGATGTCCTTAGGTTGGTTAGGTTTAAGTAGTTTTAAGTTCTAGGGGACTGATGACCACAGATGTTAAGTCCCATAGTGCTCAGAGCCATTTGAACCATTTTCCCCACAGTCCATGTTTCACTACTCCATGTTTCACTACCATACAATGCTGTGCTCCAAATGTATATTCTCAGAAATTTCTTATGCCTGATGTCAGTAAATCACTTGGACGCTGGACTTTTTACTTCCGAATGCCAGAAACTGGGTGACTCCAGGCTGCCAAAGGGCCGCGAACGCTTTCTGTCTGACTACTGCTACTACTACTAAGTAACAATAATAATAATAATAATAATGATAAACAATGCAGTGTCGGCCCTACAGCAGTGTAGTAGCCATTACACGGTTGCTGTTGTGCTTTGAATTAGTTTGTTTACTGTAGCGAATTAAATAACAGTTTCTGTTTTGTTATGGGAAATATTACACTTCGGAAAAATGCATTTTCGCGATACTTTAAAGCATGTGTGATGTACATGCTCAATTTTACTGTTGTACGTGCGTGGTACCAAGTATGTTTTTAGTTATGGAATATTTAAGGAAGATTTTCATGTATTAATTTAACGAGTTGTAACCCCCTCAACAGTCATAATTTGATGCTCATATTTGAAGAAATATAATTATAGGTAACTTATGTAATCAGCAGTACAATGTTACGGAAATGTGGTAATATACTTCTGTTTTAAAAATAATTTAGTTTCGAGACCGTAACACTCTGGACCCTTTTGTTTTTACCCCTAGTAATTATTACATTTTATCCTACAATGGGTAATTATATTCAGACTGGGAACCATTGATCTAGTGGAACCCTTACAATACATCTAGGACAACATGGAAGAAGTCTGCCGTCAAAAAGAGAGAAAAAGACGTGTCATTGAAAATGATGGGAAGGAAGGAAAAAACACTTCTGTCCCTCTCCCAAGCTCCCTCTCTCCCCGGTCTTCTGCGTCCGACGAGATTTATATCAGCGTACTTTGGAAGGGAGCTTGGAGGCTCGCAGAGGGGAAATTTAGAGCAAGAAGTGGCACGTATAACAGGAAAGAGCGGCCATGAACACGGCCGCTCCGCGGGGAGCGGGCCTAGGCAGCCGCTTCGCTCTCCGCTACCATCGCCGGGGCCGACCGATTCCTCCTGAATTATTAGGACCGAGCGCGCGCCGCGGGCACGGGTCACCCGCCGCGGAACGCCACGTCCACTTACGGGCCGAATGCCTCCGCCAGCCATTTATATTTTATTTCCCCCCGCGCGCCGGGCGCACAAAAAACAGCACGCTGAGGGAAACAAGACGGCCGGGCAGGGAGCGAGCATGATGGTCGCTGCCGCCGCGGTAGATGGTTTGCGGTGAGTAAGTCGAGATCCGATTCCCCCGTCCCCTCCGCTCTTTCCTCGGAACACGCGTCCCTTACACGTTCGTATAAATACGGCGGCGTACTGTCAGGCGCACGCAAACGCGGGGCGCTAAATCCGGCCGGCGCGGCTGTGGCTTTCGGTAAACATCCCATTTTGCGGCTTAGCGCACCCAATTCTTATTCCGCGGGGCCCGGCTCGGCGGTGACGCACGAACTAGCGTAGCGTGCGCACGCGACCCCGTTTCCTGATCTGATAATGCCCACCGCGTTGTACCGCAGATAACTCGTATCAATTACTCTGAAATGTGAATATATGTATCGCGAGTACACTCCACAAACGCTGTTCGTTGTGTTTCTTTAACAACAGAATCCACAAAGTATGCTTCTTGCCATTAAAACCGCAGCACCGAGTATGACAGGCAAAAACCGATTTTGTAGCTACTGTGCACATGCAGCACAGTAGGAACCATACATGTTTCAATAGGTGATTTGGGGGTATACAAAGAGCGAAATTTCATATACAATACTGTATCCCCTGTCAGTAACAGTGGGTCTAACCTGGCTGGTTATCAGGCTTAGATACGAGTACTCCATTCCTGTTTCAGTTGTAGGCCACAGCTTACCGGTAAACTTAATGGCCGTACAGGTAATGTGCCAGTCTCTTAGCAACCCAAGAAGAGAAGCATCATGGTAATCGTCACTCTCGCATTTTATGTTACTTTAATTTTAATTTTATTTTGAGTCATCAGTCTCCCGACAGGTGTGATGCTACTGGCAGTGAATTCGTCTCCAGTGAAAACTTCTTCTTTTCAGAGTAGCATTTGCAACCTGTCTCCTCAGTTTCCAGAATGAGATATTCACTCTGCAGCGGAGTGTGCGCTGATATGAAACTTCCTGGCAGATTAAAAGTGTGTGCTGGACCGATACTCGAACAGGGGACCTTTGCCTTTCGCGGGCAAGTGCCCTCCTCAGTTATTTCTTGCATATATTCTGCTCTCTGTTTCGCCTACGGTTTTTAACTTCTACAGTTTCTGAGGTTATTCATTGATGTTTTAAAAGGTGTCATATCATCCTGGGCTTCTCGAGAGTGTTTGTCATATGCTGAAACATACCCATGAAAAATTATGAATGACTGTGCTGGTAAACTTCTACGCTATTTGATTTTCTAACAGCTGAGCAAAACCCAACGTACCCAAACACTTTTCTCTTCACTTATTCTGATCATCACTAAACTGACACACAATATTTTTAGCGCAACGCAATCTCACTTCCAAAATCCCTACAAAAGAATGGTCCTGACTAACAATAACGTATACCTTTCATGAATCACTTACCTCACAAAAATCTTCGTTACTCGAACTACTGCAATACAGCGACCGCCAAAGCTACCAGCTAAATAAAAGAAGGCACTAACTACGGATAGCTGGCAAATGAAAGATTTTGCACAGAACAAAGAATGTATTTACCTTAATAATATTCAAAAGTCATCATATATATCTATCAATTCATGACAAATATCTGTACAAATTTCCTTTTTCTGGCGGACACACGTCCAGATCGTCCGCTTATAGCAACCTCTCAAGAATCTGGCATCTCTCTCTCTCTCTCTCCATCCACCACTGCTGGCGGCTCACATCCAACTGCACAACGCTACGCGCTGTTCACATCCAACAGCCCAACAATACAATAGCGAATATTCCAACAATGAGACCAACCAGTCACAGATTGCACACAGCACAATTAGTGGTTCAAATGGTTCAGAACACTATGGGACTTAACTTCTGAGGTCATCAGGCCCCTAGAACTTAGAACTACTTAAACCTAACTAGCCTAAGGACAACACACACATCCATGCCCGAGGCAGGATTCGAAATTGCGACCGTAGCGGTCTCGTGGTTCCAGACTGCAGCGCCTAGCACAGTTAATGATTTTCATATAGAGCGCTACGTGGCGTTACCAACATGAAAACCTAAACAGCCTACTCACAATGCTTCTTCCTTCGCCGATTCTGCAGAGAACATCCTGATTCCTTACCTCATAAGCCCACTTGATTTTCTAAATTCTTCCGTAGCACCACATCTCAAATACTTCTGTTCTCTTCTGTTCCGGTTTCCCCATTGTTCATGATTCACTACCATGCAATACTGTGCTCCAAATGCACATTCACAAAAGCTAGTTCCTTAAATTAAAGCCTATGTTTGATAGCAGCAGACATTACTTCGCTAGGAGAGCTCGTTTGCCCGTGGTATTCTGCTTCCAATGTAGCAGATTTCCTAAACTTCGTCTTCTACGTAATCAGCAATTTCGGTGTTTAACCTCAATCTATTTTTATTTGTCCTAGTTCTCATTACTTTTGTCGTCTTTCGATTACTCTTACTTTACGTTCTGTAGTCATCAGGCCATTCCATTCAACAAATCCTGTAATTCTTCTTCACTCTCACTGAGGATAGCAGTGTCATCAGCGAATCTTACCATTGATATCCTTTCATCCTGGGGTCTTGAACTTTTATTTTATTTCAGGAATTGCTTCCCCGCCAATCGGCGTGGCCAAGCGGTTCTAGGCGCTTCAGTTTAGAACCGCGCGACCGCTACGGTGTGTGTGATGTTCTTAGGTTAGTTAGGTTTAAGTAGTTCTAAGTTCTAGGGGACTGATGACCTCAGATGTTAAGTCCCATAATGCCCAGAGCCATTTGAACCATTGCTCCTCCGATGTATCGATTGAACGCTAGGACTGATAGACTGCATACCTGTCTTAAACTCTTTTGTGATCCCCCTAGCTTCTGTTACTTAATATAATATTACCCGTCCTTCTCTGCAGCTTGGTCCAAAATGTTGAACATCATGTACCATTTTAAGTCTTTGAACGCTTTTTCCAGGTCGACAGAACCTGTAATGTGTCTTGATTTTTCTTCAGTCTTGGTTTTATTATGTTTCAACGTCAGGACTGCCTCGCCGGTGCCTTAATTTTTCCTAAAGGTGAACTAATCGTCATCTAACAGATCCTCAATTTTCTATTTTCTGCGCATTACTCTTGTCAACAACTTGGATGCATGAACCGTTAAAGCTGATTGTGTGATAGTCCTTACATTTATCTAGCTTTGCTATCCGGAATTGTGTGGATGATCTTTATGATAAAGTCTGATGGTACGTCGCCAGTCTCAGGGATTCTACACACGAACTTGAACTGTCGTTTGGTTGCCACTTCTTCCAATGATTTTAGATATTCGCTTCTGCCTTATTTGATTTCAAGTCCTCCATAGCCCTTTTAAATTATGACTCTAATACAGAATTCCTTATTTTTTTCATATCGACTCCAGTTTGTTCTTATATCACGTCATCAGACAATTCCTTCTCGTCACAGAGAATTTCTTCTCGTCATAAAGGCTTCAGACTACTCTTCTCACCTACCCGCTCTCTCATTTACATATTACAGTGGAATTCCCATTGCACTCTTAATGCTACCACTTACTTTTAACTTTAGCGAAGGTTGTTTGGATTATTCTATATGCTGTGTCAGTCCTGTCGACGATCGTTTCTTCTTCGATATCTTCACATTCTTCCTTCAGCCGTTTCCCCTCAGCTTCCTTACACTTACTATTTATCTCTCTCCAAAGGGAGTTACATAGTTGTATTTCTGTCTTCCTCCAAAATTTGTGTACTTTTTTCTTTCCTACACCAAGTTAAGTATGTCTTCCGTTACCCAAGGTTTCTTCATAGTCGCCTTCGTGGCACTCCTGTATTGTCAAAAGGAGAACGACTAAGACTTCAAAGACAGGGCGCTGCTACTGGCCTTAACATGCCCGAAGCCTAAAAACCACTTCCACATTTCCAGCTACGCGAACCTGAGACAATAGTGAATAAATGCTTCACGGTGCTCTTTCCGCATCAAATCTACAGAGTCAGCCAGGAAAATGTATACACACTTTAAGGAACAAAAAGTGTTACTTATGTGTTTATTTTACATTTAATTACTGATAACTGATAATTGTACAACCTTCAGTTTAGCACATGGTTGCTTTAAATATTCAAATTGTTCATCGTAGGCGGCTATACACATTACAGAACGACGAGCGGTCGCCGCAACTACGTCAGTCAATGTTGCGGTGGAGATTGTTGCATATGGTGCTGTAATCTCCTGGGGAAGTTTCTCCTTCCTGAGTGCGTGGTTTACGTCGATAGACTTTATCTTTCACAGTTCCCCACAAGTAAAAGTCCATAGGTGCTACATCTGGCCACCGTGGACGAAACTCAATAGGCTCTCTTCGTCCAGTAAGCTCGTACTGCTAGGTGGTAGTGTGATGGCGCCCCGTCTTGTTGGGGTAAAGATCTCTTCATCAGCTCCAGAAAGCGCACGTATACCTGGCAAAATTGATGTGCGTAACATTTCCATGTGCACTTCTCCAGTGACAGTAGCATCAAAGAAAACTGGTTCTACTAAGTCCACACCACATATGAACCCCTCGTAGATTGACTGTTTTATCCACATAAACATGCAGATTTTCCGTTGCCCACTACACACTGTTGTGCCGATTCGCGGTTCCACTAAGTTTAAATAGTGCCTCGTGACTCCACACTACCCAAATTGTTCGTCATCAGTTAACATTGGCTGATACCATTCGCAAATTTGCATTCGGCGATCAGGATCGTCATCATGAATCGCGTGCAGTATTGGTGGAATGTAAACTTTCTACTTTGCAGCTTTCAGAATTCTTCGTACACTTGTACTGCTAACTTCCACTTAACGTGCACATTGCGTAGCAGAGTTCTTTGGAGAATTAACAAACGTTTCCAAGACGAGAGCCGATGAAGCAGGACTTATAGTTGTACGCTATCTTCCTGATCTTCCTTTGTTAATATCACAAATCGTCCCTTGCAATTCAAAATTGTCAGTGGTGCATTTAATTGTTAGGCGGGCTGGCGGTTCTGTTTCAAACTCCTGCCCCTACTGACGATGCACTTCAACGACATTATCAAACTAGAAAAACGACTTCACAATACATTTTCGTTGCTCGAATGCCAAGCGTGCTCCAGCCATCTTGTTTTCTCAGTACCGAGATGGAAGTCCTAACATCTGTTGAGCCGACGACCGTACAATAAGACACTCGTAACTCAAACGGAACGAAAATATCGGTATCTCGACAGGGCCTGGCAAAAAGTGTACATTTTTTCTGGCGGACTCTGTATATTCATTCTCGAGCTTTCAACGACTTCCTCCGTCATCATCAGGAGATTTTAGTATGCCGTGACCATTCTGGAGGAAATTATGGTCTTTTTAAATGTGGTCTCTTTGTTCACAAAACTCTCTGTGGAATGTACTTTAAAGTTACTTAGAAGTCACCTCCCTCCGGAAACCACAGAGTTGTTTCTTCACACTTTGACAACCACCTAGTTTCTGTGGTCAAATTTTGTGGAATGAGTGTTTGAACAGCCGTAGCTTCTCCACTGTCTCCCGCAGTGGGTAGTTTTCTTATGGAACATTTCGAAGGACACGTGTTAAATGCTGGTCTTCCTAATCCACCTAGCTTATTTCGCTACATTGACGGCACCTTCATGATCTGATGATCTGATCATATGAATCGTATAAAACCTAGTATCAGGTACTCAGCTGAGACTGAGCGAGAAGGAAAATTACTATCTCTACGTGTTTTACTCGAACAAAAATTAGATGGGCGGCTAGACGACTAATTTTACCGGAAGCCAATACATAATGAACTACATCTCAGTGCACAAAGCTTCCATCACCCAGCACAAAGGAAAGCTGTTGTAAAGACACTCATAAAAAGAACTAAAACTGTCTGTGACGAGGATCACCTGTATTTCCACATCAGATATCTAAGGCCGTATTCCGGAGAAATGGCGATAGCCATCGAGATGTTAAGGTAGAGATTTCCAAGAATTAAAAACTCAGAGATACAGTATCATGAAAAGGTGACTCTCCTCCTACATTCGTTCCTCACGAAGGCGCTCCAACAAATGAAAGAGGAAGAGTCCTGAGCAGACACGGTATTGAAGCCATTTTCGGAAAACCCAAAAAAATTACAGAGATGCTGCGTCCAAAACAAGACAGCCTCGGTCTCGCCGTACATGAAGTATACAAAATACGAGTACATTGTGAATGTGGCAGCAGTTGCTTTGGTCAGTCTCACCGAACGATTTCGGAACTTGCACGGAGCACCGATGCTGCTTCGGATATCGTATTTTTGACAAGTCTGGTGTTGTCGAATAGATGTTCGGTTACGTTTGGTGAAGCGGAAATACTAACCCATGGATTTACCTACAAGGATTCCATCAAAAATCCGTTCAGATCAGTATGTGCAACACAGTTCGACCAACTAAATAAAGTACCTAACAGGCCAATAACAGCGGGGGGAGACTCTATAGCAAGAGATTGAGGACAAATACACTGACGAATAAAAAAATTGCAACACGAAGGAGGAGTTGTGCGACATAAACGAAACTTGGTAAGCATGTTGTACATTTGAAAGATGATGTCTGTTCAAATTTAGCGACAGTCGCACAAGAAAGGTGATAGTTACCAATGAGTCGCGCCTTGCCACGGTTCGCGCGGCCAAGATCTATAACTGGTTTTCGCAGACCACCTGTAGCCACGATGTTGTCTCTCCAACAGTCAACTATCAGTCGATAGTTGATGGTTAGAGATAACATCGTGGTTGTAGATAGTCCGCAAAAATCAGTTATATATGTTGGCCGCTTTTTCATCGTGTATACTGATAGTGATAAGCCCCTCAGCATCGGATAAGGGCCGGCCGCTGTGGCCGAGCGGTTCTAGGCGCTTCAGTCCGGAACAGCGCTGCTGCTACGATCGCAGGTTCGAATCCTGCCTCGGGCATGGATGTGTGTGATGTCCTTAGGTTAGTTAGGTTTAGGTAGTTCTAAGTCTAGGTGACTGATGACCTCAGATGTTAAGTCCTATAGTGCTTAGAGCCATTTGAACCATTTTGAGCCATCGGCTAAGAAAAATTGTGGCAAGTTCTTGTGGGACCAAACTGATGAGGTCATCGGTCCCTAGGCTTACACACTATCTAATCTAACTTAAGCTAAGGACAACATACACACTCATGCCGCGCGAACCGTGGCAAGGCGCCTCACACCAGGCAGCTATCCAGCGCGGCCATCTTCTAAGGCCTGAATATGGTGCACTGAAGCACCAAAACTGGTAGTCACACAATAAATGACGTCGTAAGGACGGCTGTACTTGTTTCATTTAATTATATAAGTGAATGGCCGAAGTCCCCCGGACCTCCAATCACAAGGACGGGCATACAAAAATCCTAAGCTGGTTGGAGGCTCCTGCCCGTATTGCCGCAAACGTTCTCGACTGGAGAGAAGTTCCGCGATCTGGCTATCTAAGGTAGGGTTTGGCAACCACGAACGGAAGCAGGAGTTGCCACCTGTGGGCTGGATTTATCTTGCTGAAATGTAAGCCCAGGATGGCTTGCCATGAACGACAACAGGACAGGACGTAGAATATCATCGACGTATGGCTTTGCTGCAATTGTGTCACAAATGACAACCAAAGAGGTCATACTAAAGAGAAAATAGTTGTCGTGCGGTACGGTCACAGTTAGTTTGGTATCCCAACGCTGTCTGGGGCATCTTTAGACACGTCTTCGCTGGCCATTGGAGTTCAGTTCTAATTCGTGACACTGAAAGTGAAGAAGATTATACTCCATGCCGAAGACGTGTCTGGAGACGCCTCAGAGAGCAGTGGGTTACCAACCTCAAATGTTCAAATGTGTGTGAACTTAGGGACTGCTAAGGTCAGCAGTCCCTAAGCTTACACACTACTTAACCTAAATTATCCTAAGGACAAACACACACAACCATGCCCGAGGGAGGACTCGAACCTCCGCCGGGGCCAGCTGCACAGTCCATGACTGCAGCGCCCGAGACCGCTCGGCTAATCCCGCGCGGCACCAACGTAACTGTCACCCACCATACGACCGACAACCAAGAGTGATGGTCTCAGCTGCCATTTCATTTTATAACAGGACCTCTTTCGTTGGCGTCAGCTACACCTTTGCACTACAGCGGTACGTCGACGATATTCTACTCCAGTTTTGTTGCCCTTCATGGCAAATTGCTCTAGACTTAAATTCTAAGAAGCTGATCCTCGCCCGCACACGGCGAGCGTTTCTGCTGCTTGTCTTCGTTCTTGCCAAACTATACCTTGGCCAGAAAGGTCGCTGGATCTATCTCCAACCGAGAACGTCTGAAGCATTATGAGCAGTATCCTCCAACCACTTCAAGATTTCGACGATCTAACGAATCAATTGGGCACAGTTTGGCATGATACACCTTAGGAGAGCACCTAACAACACTATCAGTCAATATCGAGCCGAACAATTGCTTCCTTAAGAGCCAGAGGTGTACTAATGCGTTACTGAGATTCTCAATATGAGGAACTCTTTCTTGAATGTATCATCTAATTTTTCTTAAATTGTAATCATTTGTTTCAAAAAAAAAATGGCTCTGAGCACTATGGGACTTAACATCTATGGTCATCAGTCCCCTAGAACTTAGAACTACTTAAACCTAACTAACCTAAGGACATCACACAACACCCAGCCATCACGAGGCAGAGAAAATCCCTGACCCCGCCGGGAAAATCATTTGTTTGTCTGCACATGTGCATCAGGTCTACCTGCTCTCGTCCCATTCCCATAATTCCTTCGTAGTGCGTCGTTTTTTTCCCCTTAGAGTTAATATCTGTCCTCTCAGGCGCAAGTCACGTGGGAACATTGCGTATACCGTTGTTCTTACAGTCAACTTTCAAATTCGATTTTCGAATGAGAAACCGGCTGCGTAATCTTTGCTTGCATACTAAATGTAGGAGGCGTTAGTCGTACCTGCAGAAACGCGAATCTTTTCCGTATTATGCCAAGATGGCTTTCATTACTCGTCGCTTTCATAATGTTAAAATCTTAATGGTTAGTAGTTTGTATGGTTCGTGAGAATTTTTGCACATTTTTAACGCTTAACGGTCAGTGTCCATGACATCGATAGACTGGAGCTAACTTCAGCACTTTGAGCAGTGAGATCGAAATTTCGGCAATTGATTTGTTTACTCCACCTTAATGGAGATCACATTCAATAGATTTTCAGTGTAAAAAGACCGGTTTAGGTTCTGAATTAAATTCACTAGCTTGCCTTACAGTGTAACCGCCACCCTGCTTTAAATCCGACATTAACTGCTAGCTGAGCAGTGCGCTGGCCACTCCAAAACTGCCGTCGATCGTCGTTTTACACGACGATGAAGCAGTTTTCGTCCCGGTTCGGCACAAAGTTTTATTCCGAAGAGAAGTTTTAGCGCAGTTTTCCCCTGACTGTTCCCGCGGCCGTTACAACATTCAGGAAAAAAGAAATGTCGGTGATTGCCTCACGTGAGGCTAACCATCCCACCAGCCCCCTGCCTAACACACACACACACACACACACACACACACACACACACACACACACACACACACACACTTGTGAGTAGGTTAAATAAAGATCCTCGCACTCAACATCCACATGGCGTGTCCCAGCAATTATATACATGTTAGACGATCATAAACTTATTCTTTCTAGATGTCGAATGACTACCTATCTTGGTGCAACATCTTAACTGATAATGCGTTCAAGGCGCGTGGTTATACACTGCTTATGTTTCTTGCCAAACAACTGAATGTCTCATTCACACTGGTGCTGTCATCTTTGAAACTCTATACACAATCTCCTGTGATGTGTGTTTCAAGCACTGAGAGTTCTAGTCATAATTTTGGAAAGTTGTTTTTAGCCTGTGTGGATACTATAAGAAGTCAATTGCTTAAGTCAATACAAAACTAAGTTTCGTTTGCTACAATTAGCGGGCCGGGGTGGCCGAGCGGTTCTAGGCGCGTACAGTCTGGAACCGCGCAGTTGCTACGTTCGCAGGTTCGAATCCTGCCTCGGGCATGGATGCGTGTGATGTCCTTGGGTTAGTTAGGTTTAAGTAGTTCTAAGTTCTAGGGGACTGATGATCTCAGATGTTAAGTCCCATAGTCCTCAGAGCCATTTTTTTGCTACAATTAATTCCTTCATATGGAAGTACTCAGTACGATTGGCGTAATTTTGGCTCTGACGGTTTGGTATGTCCAGCATTAGCAGGAAAATTATAAATCTTGGTTGATTTTGTGTCGCTCGAATCGTCGAAACAATCTAGGAAACAATTTGACCAGCCCTCTTAGATTGTCTGCAGATGATGCTGTCGTATGCTGCCCAGTGAAGCACTCAGACGATCAGATCGAATTACAAAGTTATTGAAACAAGACAGATCCATGTTGCGTAATGTCGTATTGACCCTGAGCAATAAAGTGTGGTTGTCCACAAGTTAAAAAGAAAGTCCGTTAAATTTCAGGTATACAGTAAACGGAAATGTAATGGTTGTCGATGCAGTTAAATATCTAGGTTACAGAAATCCAGGTCCGCCTATTGTGCGAAGAAATATTCTTTTAAAATGTCTATACTATATTTCAGCGTGTTTCTGTCATCGTCAGTCCAAATTTTTATTCAGTTAGTAAACTGCAAAAATCTTAAGTAACTATTAGTCCAACGAAATTGACCTTAAAACATTTTATATCGGTTGTGTTATTACTTTATTTTCGAGAGTGTTGTGTTCTCTAGGAAACTATTTACATTAATGTGTACCTGGTGCTGCTAGCACTCCAAAACAAAAGCATGATTAAGTACCTAAAAATTACAATTACCGTCAACTTAAATTGGAACTGACAAAAATGTGGTAGGGAAGACGAACCAATGAGTACTTTTTATTGGCAGAACAGAAGATAGAAAAAAATCTGCTAAAGAGATTGCCAGGAGGAAGCTTGTCCGTACTCTGCTAGAGTATTGCTGTGCGGTAAGAGACCTTTACCAAATAAAAACGACGGAGGACTTCGAAAAAGGGCAGTTGGCTTTGCATTATCGTGAAATTAATAACATAATGTGATGGATGTGATTAGTCAGTTGGTACGGCAATCATTAAAAAAAATAGCGGTTTTTGTTACAGTGAGATCTTTTCACGGAATTGCTATCACCAACTTTTCCACGAATTCAAAAATATCTTGCTGCTTCCCGCTGACTTACGGGAGATGAACATCATAAGAGAAATCACAGCTCTCACCCAAAGGTTTAGGTGTTAATTTCTTCCATGTGCAGCTTGAGAGTGAAACGGTAAAGAAATAGTATGAAAGCGGTTCTGTGAATCCTCGTGAAACACTGTAGTGGGAATTGCAAAATGGTTCAAATGGCTCTGAGCACTATGGGACTCAACTGCTGAGGTCATTAGTCCCCTAGAACTTAGAACTAGTTAAACCTAACTAACCTAAGGACATCACAAACATCCATGCCCGAGGCAGGATTGAAACCTGCGACCGTAGCGGTCTTGCGGTTCCAGACTGCAGCGCCTTTAACCGCACGGCCACTTCGGCCGGCTGGGAATTGCAGAATGATCATGTAGACATGTAGACGCAGTTGTAGAACTACGACTTGAGGTGTATGGCCAGTATTGTGGAGCACACCACTTAACATCTACATCTACATGTGCATGGGTACTCTGCAAATCACACTTAAGTGCCTGGCAGAGGGTTCATCGAACCACCTTCACAATTCTCTATTATTCCACTCTCGTATAGCGCGCGGAAAGAACGAACGCCTCTACATTTCCGTACGAGCCCTGATTTCCCTTATTTATCATGGTGATCGTTTCTCCATTTTTAGGTCGGTATCAATAAAATATTTTCGCATTCGGAGGAGAAAGTTGTTGATTGGAACTTCGTGAGAAAGTTCCGCCGCAACGAAAAACGCCTTTCTTTTAATGATGTCCAGTCCAAATCCTGTATCATATCAGTGACACACTCTCCCATACTTCGCGATAATACAAAACATGCTGTCCTCATTTGAACAATTTCGATGTACTCAGTCAGTCCTACCTGGTGAGGATCCCACACCGCGCAGCAGTATTCTAGAAGAGGACTGACAAGCAGTCTCCTTAGTAGATGTGTTACATTTTCTAAGTGTCCTGCATATAAAACGTGGTCTTTTGTTAGCCTTCACCGCAACATTTTCTATTTATTCCTCGCGGTTATCTCAATTCTCTCCAGAAACTACAGCTGAAAGCAACTAAAGAACACGACCTCGCTATTGCGGATGATCTCTAATGAAGACCGCGCGAGCCAGAACTGGAGGCAATCTGGACCGGGAAGTTCGTTGCGGCCAATCCGCACGGTTCCACAGGAGACCGAGGGGTGCAGCCGGGCAGCGACAAGCCCGGGCCGAGATTTATTATTATCTGCGGCCAGTATATCACTGATGGACGGTTCCAGCCTCCAAGCGCCGAGCGGCACACCTGGCTGCAAAAAAAAAAAAAAAAAAAAAAAAAAAAAAAAAAAAAAAAAAAAAAAAAAAAAGGACCAGGAGTGCCGGCTGGCGTAAAAGAGGGAGGGGAAAACCGGACACAGAACAGACATCAATCTCGTAGAGCGATTGATTTACAAACGCTTTATATTTTGATTATCGCGACGTACGAGCTATAGCCTGTAATTCTGCCGTCTGCCACGATATATTAATGACGTCGTTTAGCATGGCAAATCGACTACAGCGATCTTCATTACCGGTGTGGTCCATGGTGGAGGCGATTCTGTCGACTAGTGCAACCGTGCTAAAATTTTGGGTTGCTGCAGTCGGCGGGGACACTTTTTTTTACTCGCATTGCCAACCTGGACTCACGCCAGCTCCGCAACTCCTACCTCCTCAACGCACCCATGCCGCAGTTTTCCCAAAACTGCCGTTACCGTCAGTTTGATTTTACCTTGGACACCTCGTGAAACACATAAGTAAGCCATATTATAGAAATGTAGCATGGTGCTATTACATTTTTACTTACAGAATTTACAAAAGATGTGTTTTTATCTCAAATACCTTGTCACAAGGATGATGGGAGAGTGTTTAAAGCAGAGAAACTAACGAACTTCAGTTGAAGTTAACGATAACACTTTAACTTCGCACAAAACACAATCCAAAAGAGTAATTTGCTCGTTTCAACATTTTGTTGATGCACGACATTATTGTGGAGGAATACGTGCTTTTCTCTGGTTTCTTTACCAGTATATAGCACAGAACGAGAGCCAACATTATTCAGCCGACTCTCCTCGAGTTACTCGCTAAAGATGTAGATTTTAGGGTAACGCGATTTAAAAGATATTAAAAGGAGAATTAAAACTGTCGCACGCATTCCCCAACGCGCAGAGGATTCGTATGCCAAAATATTTCGAAAAGACACTGTTTGCCTATTGCTATACGGCAGAAAGCGAAGTGCGTGGGTAATGGGTTTTTGTGGCATGATGCCTATTAGATCACAAAACAGATCTCCTACTACTTCATGTGTCAAGTAAATTAGAAAGAAGCTGCAGTATACCCATTTCCCTTTTTTACAGTCTGTTTCGTTTCTTTCTTTTGCGTTCATTACCGATTTATTGTCCGTCTCCGGTACTAAAAATGGATCACGAAAGTGGTTTCCCATGTATTTTGACAAAACATGATTGCATCCCATTACAAAAATTGTATTACAGTTATTGTTGCTCGAGTATCCTCAAACCAGTTCACCAAGAGATTTCCACTTCACATATTGTTGGAAGTTATACCATTTATAAAGCAGAATAGTCTGGCACCTTTCTCTGTAAATTAGTTTTACCCTTTCCTCCTTCTTCAGTATTACTGTGCTACCTGGTTGTTTTAAACTGTAAGTGTCCAATAAAATATTTCAGAGGATGATACGCAAGTTCTCTTGATAATGTAGTCGTTGAGTTACACCGCTCAGTAATTTGAGACCTAGAACAGCCAGTGAATGTTTTCATTTTGTTGTTTTTCTTCCCATCTTTCTGTAGTATGGTAGAGGCTTCCGAAAGTTGAGAGCGAGCCTACATAGCGAAAGCTAAGCCTTTTTTTAAGAATAAATGATAATTGATTGAAACCCTCAGCTACCGACAGGTGGTGTTGATATACCTCGATGGGGACAGCTTAAATGTGTGCCACGACCGGGACTCGAACTCGGGATCTCCTGCTTACATGGCAGACGCTCTATCCATCTGAGCCACCGAGGACACAGATGAACAGCACTACTGCAGGGACCTATCCCTTGCTCGCTTTCCGTGAGACCCACATTCCCAACTGTCCACAATATACATACGAAATGTTCCTAATAGAGTGGATGGACAAATATCTATTAGGAACATTACGTATGTACATTGTGGACATTTGGGAATGTAGGTCTCACAGGAAGCGTGCAAGGGATAAGTCCCTGCAGAGGAGCGCCATTCATCTCTGCCCTCGGTGGCTCAGATGGCTAGAGCGTTTGCCATGTAAGCAGGAGATCCCGAGTTCGAGTCCCGGGCGGGGCACACATTTTCAGCTGTCCCCATTGAGGTGTATCAACAACACCTGTCGGCAGCTGAGGATTTCAAATAATTATTTATTCTAGATAAGCTGCACGGTCACCAATGGTATCTGTTCTTTCGAGGACTGTTACTATCTTCATATACACTCCTGGAAATGGAAAAAAGAACACATTGACACCGGTGTGTCAGACCCACCATACTTGCTCCGGACACTGCGAGAGGGCTGTACAAGCAATGATCACACGCACGGCACAGCGGACACACCAGGAACCGCGGTGTTGGCCGTCGAATGGCGCTAGCTGCGCAGCATTTGTGCACCGCCGCCGTCAGTGTAAGCCAGTTTGCCGTGGCATACGGAGCTCCATCGCAGTCTTTAACACTGGTAGCATGCCGCGACAGCGTGGACGTGAACCGTATGTGCAGTTGACGGACTTTGAGCGAGGGCGTATAGTGGGCATGCGGGAGGCCGGGTGGACGTACCGCCGAATTGCTCAACACGTGGGGCGTGAGGTCTCCACAGTACATCGATGTTGTCGCCAGTGGTCGGCGGAAGGTGCACGTGCCCGTCGACCTGGGACCGGACCGCAGCGAAGCACGGATGCACGCAAAGACCGTAGGATCCTACGCAGTGCCGTAGGGGACCGCACCGCCACTTCCCAGCAAATTAGGCATACTGTTGCTCCTGGGGTATCGGCGAGGACCATTCGCAACCGTCTCCATGAAGCTGGGCTACGGTCTCGCACACCGTTAGGCCGTCTTCCGCTCACGCCCCAACATCGTTCAGCCCGCCTCCAGTGGTGTCGCGACAGGCGTGAATGGAGGGACGAATGGAGACGTGTCGTCTTCAGCGATGAGAGTCGCTTCTGCCTTGGTGCCAATGATGGTCGTATGCGTGTTTGGCGCCGTGCAGGTGAGCGTCACAATCACGACTGCATACGACCGAGGCACACAGGGCCAACACCCGGCATCATGGTGTGGGGAGCGATCTCCTACACTGGCCGTACACCACTGGTGATCGTCGAGGGGACACTGAATAGTGCACGGTACATTCAAACCGTCATCGAACCCATCGTTCTACCATTCCTAGACCGGCAAGGGAACTTGCTGTTCCAACAGGACAATGCACGTCCGCATGTATCCCGTGCCACCCAACGTGCTCTAGAAGGTGTAAGTCAAACACCCTGGCCAGCAAGATCTCCGGATCTGTCCCCCATTGAGCATGTTTGGGACAGGATGAAGCGTCGTCTCACGCGGTCTGAACGTCCAGCACGAACGCTGGTCCAACTGAGGCGCCAGGTGGAAATGGCATGGCAAGCCGTTCCACAGGACTACATCCAGCATCTCTACGATCGTCTCCATGGGAGAATAGCAGCCTGCATTGCTGCGAAAGGTGGATATACACTGTACTAGTGCCGACATTGTGCATGCTCTGTTGCCTGTGTCTATGTGCCTGTGGTTCTGTCAGTGTGATCATGTGATGTATCTGACCCCAGGAATGTGTCAATAAAGTTTCCCCTTCCTGGGACAATGAATTCACGGTGTTCTTATTTCAATTTCCAGGAGTGTACTTTTTTTAAGAGTTGTAAACTTGTTCAAAAATGGTTCAAATAGCTCTGAGCACTATGGGACTTAACTTCGGAGGTCATCAGTCCCCTAGAACTTGGAACTACTTTAACCTAAGCAACCTACGGACATCACACACATCCATGTCCGAGGCAGTTTTCTAACCTGTGATCGTAGTGGTAGCGCGGTTCCAGACTGTAGCGCCTGGAACCGCTCGGCCACTTAGGTCGGCTAAACTTGTTCTATTCTATAGTGGGTTTCAGGAGGCGGCCTGAAAAGAATTCACTGGGCACTCCCAACCTCCTGTCAATGGGCGCTACCAGAATCGTTTTATGCATGGATGCCTTTTCCGGATTGATAAAAAACTGCTGCACCGGTTTTTTTTTTGTTTTTTTTTTTTTTTTTGTGGTTTTAGGGCGCAAAACTTCTATGGTCATTAGCGCCCAGCCCGTGACTTAAGACAGTAAGAAACCGAAATTTAAAACCAGCAGCAAGGGGAACAAAGTCAGAAAATTGGAGAAACTAAAAATAGAAGACTGCTTAAAAATCCACTACAGAAAGGGGGTGATTGTCCCCAAAAAAAGCTTCAAATGACTGACGTCATTTCACTGTCACTAATAAACTGGAGAACGCGGTCGGCGGAGCGCGTGTCATCTGCTAAAATCGACGATAGATCAGGCGATAGCTGTAGACGGGAGCGTAATGGATTAAAATAGGGGCATTCAATTAAAAGGTGTCTTACCGTCCACAGCTGAGAGCAGTGGGGACAGAGTGGGGGAGGATCGCCGCTTAAAAGATGTCGATGGCTAAAACGACAGTGCCCTATCCGGAGTCTAGCTAAAATTACCTCCTCCCGACGACGCGTTCGGGAGGAAGAGGTCCAAGCGCAAGGAAGGGCTTTCACTTCCCGCAATTTATTACAGGAAAGTGCCGACCAATGGGCATGCCATAATTGAGCAACATGGCGACATAAATCGTTCCGAAGATCGGTGAAGGGAAGCGACTGAATAGCTGGCCGAGGAAGAGAGACTGCGGCCTTGGCCGCTACATCGGCCGCCTCATTCCCACAGATACCAGCGTGTCCCGGGAGCCAGAGGAACGCCACCGAGACGCCCCTCAGGTGAAGCAAGCGCAGACAGTCCTGAATCCGGTGGACCAGAGGGTGCACAGGGTAAAGAGTTTGGAGACTGAGGAGAGAGCTGAGAGAATCTGAGCAGATAACGTACTGTATCCGCTGATGGCGGCGGATGTAGTGGACAGCCTGGAGAACAGCGTAAAGCTCCGCAGTATAAACCGAATACTGGCCGGGAAGCCGAAAGCGATTTGGGGTGTCGCCAACAATATAGGCACTCCCTACACCTAACGATGTTTTCGAGCCGTCGGTGTAAATAAATGTGGCGTCCGTCATTTCTGCACATAGAGCAGCAAATGCCCGACGATAAACAAGTGTAGGGGTACCATCTTTGGGAAATTGACAAAGGTCACGGAGCAGGCAGATCCGGGGACGGAGCCAAGGCGGTGCTGTACCCCAAGTGGTCAGGAAGGTTTTAGGAAAGCGGAAGGAAAGAGAATGGAGCAGTTGACGGAAGCGGACTCCCGGGGGTAGTAGGGAGGAGGGGCGGCCTGCATACCCTACATCAAAGGAGGCGTCGAAAAAAAGGTCGTGGGCTGGATTAGCAGGCATGGAAGACAGGCGGCTAGCGTAACGACTCAGGAGGACTGCTCGCCGATTGGACAGCGGAGGTTCAGCAGTCTCAGCATAAAGGCTTTCCACAGGGCTAGTGTAAAAAGCTCCGGACACTAAACGTAATCCACGGTGGTGGATAGAGTCGAGACGCCGAAGAATAGACGGCCGAGCAGAGGAGTAGACTATGCTTCCATAATCCAATTTCGAGCGCACTAAGGCGCGATAGAGGCGGAGAAGGACCACTCGGTCCGCTCCCCAGGAGGTACCATTCAGGACACGGAGGGTGTTAAGTGATCGCAGACAGCGAGCCGAAAGATAGGAAACGTGGGAGGACCAGCATAGTTTTCTGTCAAACATAAGACCCAAGAATTTAGCGACGTCTGAAAACGGAAGGTTGACAGGACCGAGATGTAAGGAGGGCGGAAGAAACTCCGTACGTCGCCAAAAATTGACACAAACGGTCTTACTGGGTGAAAAACGGAAGCCAGTTTCGATGCTCCACGAGTGGAGGCGATCGAGACATCCTTGAAGACGTCGTTCAAGAAGGCGGGTCCGTTGAGAGCTGTAGTAGATCGCAAAATCGTCCACAAAGAGGGAGCCCGAGACATCAGGAGGGAGACAATCCATAATTGGATTTATGGCGATGGCAAACAGTACAACACTCAGCACGGATCCCTGGGGTACCCCGTTTTCTTGGGAGAAAGTACGGGAGAGAGTAGTGTTCACCCGTACCCGAAAAGTGCGCTCTGCCATAAATTCGCGAAGAAAAAGGGGCAGCCGGCCTCGAAAGCCCCAAGAGAACAGTGTGCGGAGGATGCCTGTCCTCCAACAGGTATCGTATGCTCGCTCCAGATCAAAAAATATTGCTACCGTTTGGCGTTGCCGGAGAAAATTGTTCATGATATAAGTGGAGAGAGCGACAAGATGGTCAACTGCAGAACGATGCTTCCGAAATCCGCATTGGGCTGGTGTTAAAAGGCTGCGGGATTCCAGCCACCAAGCTAAACGGTAATTCACCATACGCTCCAAAACCTTACAGACACTACTCGTGAGAGAAATGGGGCGATAGCTAGAGGGGAGATGTTTGTCCTTTCCAGGTTTCGGAACGGGAACGACAATAGCTTCCCGCCACCGTCTGGGAAAGGTGCTGCCGGTCCAAATTCGATTATAAAGGCGAAGGAGGTAACGCAGACTATGGGTGGATAAATGCAGCAACATTTGGACATGGATACCATCCGGTCCTGGGGCGGAGGAGCGAGAAGATGAGAGGGCATGTTTGAGTTCCCGCATGGAGAAAACAGTATTGTAGCTTTCGTGATTTTGGGAGGAGAAAGCAAGAGGTCGCACTTCCGCTGCACGTTTCTTCGGGAGAAACGCTGGCGGGTAATTGGAAGAGCTCGAAATCTCAGCAAAGTGCTGACCCAACGAGTTAGAAATTGCGACGGGGTCCACTAAGGTATCATGCGCGACAGTGAGCCCAGAAACCGGGGAGAAACTAGGCGCGCCTGAGAACCGTCGAAGCCGACTCCAAACTGCCGAGGAGGGAGTGAAGGCGTTAAATGAGCTAATAAAGAATTTCCAGCTTGCCTTCTTGCTATCGCGGATGACACGACGGCATCGCGCACGGAGCTGCTTATAGCGGATACAGTTGGCCAAAGTAGGATGGTGACGGAAAATGCGAAGAGCACGTCGCCGCTCACGTATTGCGTCACGGCATGCCTCGTTCCACCAAGGAACTGGGGGGCGCCGGGGCAATTCGGAGGTGCGTGGTATTGAACGTTCCGCAGCTGTAAGGATAACGTCGGTAATGTGTGTGACCTCATCGTCGACGCTGGGAAAGCGACGGTCATCGAATGTCGCGAGAGACGAAAAAAGTGTCCAATCGGCTTGGGCAAACTTCCAGCGTCGCGGGCGCATATATGGCAGTTGAGGCTGCAGTCTGAGGACACATGGAAAGTGGTCACTCGAGTGTGTATCATCAAGGGCGAACCATTCGAAGCGCCGAGCTAGCGGAACAGTACCGACCGCAAGGTCCAAATGAGATAAGGTTGTCGTGGAGGCAGACAAAAATGTGGGGACCCCAGTGTTGAGGCAAACTAGATCCGCTTGGTGGAAGACGTCTAGCAATACGGAGCCACGTGGACAAGGGTGTGGAGATCCCCAAAGCGGGTGGTGGGCATTGAAGTCCCCAACCAGCAAATAGGGGGGTGGAAGCTGACCAAGAAGATGAAGGAGATCAGCTCGTGCCAGTGGTGTGGACGATGGAATGTATACAGTACAAAGAGAGAACGTGTATCCGGAAAGTGAAAGACGGACGGCGACAGCTTGGAAGGAAGTGTTTAAGGGGATTGGGTGATAATGGAGAGTATCACGGAGAAGAATCATGAGTCCTCCATGGGCTGGAGAGCCTGCAACAGAGGGGAGATCATATCGGACAGACTGAAAATGAGGGAGAACAAAGCGGTCATGGGGACGCAGCTTTGTTTCCTGAAGACAGAAGATGACCGGCGAGTAGGAGCGTAAGAGGACCGACAATTCATCCCGATTGGCTCGAATGCCGCGGATATTCCAGTGGATAATGGACATGGGGTGAAAAGAGAATGGAGGAATGTGACCAAAGTTGCTGTCAACTCAAAGACTGCTCGGAGCTAGCAACCGACAGCATGGAATGGCATTCAGCCGAAGGCAGAAGATCCTGATCCATAAGTTGGTCAGGATCAGTCCCTGCCACCAGCGATCGGCCGGTTGACCGGCCACCAGCAGTGCGCCTCGGCGACACAGAAGATGGCCGAGGGCGATTTCCGCCAGGTGGTGCTGTAGAGGGGGCACGCCTTGGCGGAGAAGGAGAGGAACTGGGTTTCTTTGTAGCCTTCTTGGAAGAATGTTGTTTAGAGGAAGGAGGAACCGATGGTTGTGAAGCTGCGGTCCGTAAAAACTCTTCACGAGTATGCTCTTTTTTGGAAGACTTGGCGTCCGACTTTTGGGCTCGAGATGTAGCAGAACCCGACGAAGGGTGAGCCAGAGAGTGGGCAGGCGAAAGTGGTGAGGTTGAACGAGCGATCTTTGCGCTGGCCGATCTGACGACCGTGGTACTAAAGGTGAGGTCGCAAGTCTGCGTGGCCGCCTCCTTTGTTGGCCGAGGAGAAGCAAGGACAGTGCTGTATTTTCCTGTCTGAGGCACGGTGGGCTTGCGACTGGCGAATAATTTTCGAGCAGCAAAGGTCGACACCTTTTCCTTCACCCTTATTTCCTGGATGAGCTTCTCATCCTTAAAAACGGGGCAATCTCGAGAGGAAGCAGCGTGGTCACCCATACAGTTGATGCAGCGAGGGGATGGAGGTGGACAAGCACCCTCATGGGCATCCGTGCCACACGTAACACATTTGGCTGGATTGGAACAGGACTGGCTGGTGTGATTGAACCGCTGACATCGATAGCAACGCGTAGGGTTTGGGACGTAAGGGCGAACGGAAATTATCTCATAGCCTGCTTTGATTTTCGATGGGAGTTGAACTGTGTCAAATGTCAAGAAGACAGTGCGGGTGGGAATGATGTTCGTGTCAACCCGTTTCATTACTCTATGAACTGCCGTGACGCCCTGGTCAGACAGATAGTGCTGAATTTCTTCGTCAGACAATCCATCGAGGGAGCGTGTATAAACGACTCCACGCGAGGAATTCAAGGTACGGTGCGGTTCCACCCAGACAGGGAAGGTGTGGAGCAGAGTAGTACGCAGCAATTTTTGTGACTGGAGGGCACTGTGTGTTTCTAACAACAGGGTGCCATTCCGTAATCGGGAACAAGACTTTACAGGACCTGCTATTGCATCGACTCCTTTCTGGATAATGAAAGGGTTGACCGTGGAGAAGTCGTGACCTTCATCAGACCGAGAAACAACAAGGAACTGTGGCAACGATGGAAGAATCGTCTGTGGCTGAGACTCAGTATGCTTACGTTTGTGACTAGACTTAGTGGAAGGTGAGGAAACCATTGCGGAAGAATCCCCCATGATTACCGGCGTCTCCGATGGCGCGCTCCTCCCTTGTGGGGGCCCTCTCTGAGGGCACTCCCGCCTTAGGTGATTGTTCACACCTCAGGTCACACCTCCCGACAAACGGACGGAGGGACCAATCGGCACTTTCGGAAGGTATCAGCTCGGGTAATCACCCCTCCCTGGGCCTGGCCTTCACCAGGGGGTACGTACGTGTCCTACCTGTCTACCCGGGGCGGGGAATTACGCGTTACCCCGTCACCGGCTACGCATGGAAGTGCGTGGGTCGGCCTTCAGACACGCACAGGGAGGAAGAAAGAGAAAGGGAAAGGAAAGAAGAAGGGGTCTCAAACGCCGCAGCGGAGAAAAGGGTAAAGAGAAGAGGTAAGAAAAGGAGAAGGACAAAGGGAGGAAGAAGACATACAAGCAAGGAAGAAGAAGAATGCGGTACATTTACAAGCGTCCGTCTCCGGACGTAGGCGCAAACCATACTCCCAGAGGGGGAGAAAGTGAAGGAAAGAGCCAGAGGTGAGGGGGGGGGGGTGAAGACAGGGGATGGGGAAGGATGCGGAAAGGGAAGGTATGCAGCCCGGAAAGGAAGGAAGGCCACATTAGCTCGGGGCCCCGTGCTCGCTACGCACGTATCCACAAAAGAGTTGTGGATCCCCTGGGGGCTGCTGCACCGGTGTTGACCCCCTTACACCTCCGTGGAAAACGCTGTTGAGTCCGCAGCCACACCAGCTAAAACTTTGTTCAAAAAAATTCAGAAGGCAGAATTCTTATTGGCTAACCCTCTACCTCTCAAGATTTAGAGCACTTCTGACTCGCGGTCTACGTCCGGAGTTTGCCATTCGTCAGTTTCAGAATCATGTCGTGGAATCGAAGTCCACTGGTTCACTTCTGATCGACTGTCTCAAGAATTATGAGAGAGAAAAGAGTAGTAGACTATTTGACTCAGTTATCTATTTTTCATTCTCAGAAATCGCAATGTCTGCACTCAGTGGTCGGCGAGTTCCCAGTCTGGAGAAAAGACAATCAAGCAACAAAGCGTTCAGACAGAGGCACTTCTCTTTAGAGTTTCGAAGAGTAGACTTCACGAGAGAATATGATAGAGTAAGTTCTAGACTTTGCTGAAGATTTCTTATGAGATGACTGGTGAGACAAGCCTTTCTGTCACGACAAGGATGCCTGTACTTGAGCATTAAGTATAAACAGTTGGCAGGAAACATGTTCTGCAACCGCTGCTGCCGTCGCCTGCCTTATTCAGGCTCCGCGTGTTTCGCCACGTGCGCCATCATCGCGCCCGACGATGCGATGCTGTTCAGACGCAAAGTTAACCCGCTTCCTTCATCAGTCAAGTCTGCAGTTCCAGAATCAAGCAGCCAGCTTGTTGCTCTCAATATGCATTTCGGCAGTCTTATGGTGTTCATTCGTGTCTTTCCAAGTACTCTCTGCATTTAACAATTTACGCAGTCACTAGCTGTGTCCGCAAATTATTAACGTTACCGTGTTTAATAGTCCCCACCCAGCCGTGTGAAGGTTATGCTTTAACGTTGCATTCCCATGTTCGTTTGTCAATCGTCCCTTTTAATACATCAGTCAGAATTTTTCCTGTCCGAGAAAAAATTTGGAAATTTGTGATAAGATCTTATGGGACCAAACTGCAATGGTCGTCGGTCCCTAAGCTTACACACTACTTTATCTACCTTAAATTAACTTACGCCATGGACAACACACACACCCATGCCCGAGGGGGGACTCGAACCTCCGACGGAGGGAGCCGCGTTAACCATGGCAGCATGCGTAAGCCCGCGCGGCTACCTGCGTGGTCCTGTCCGAGATTATGGGCGCCCTACCAGGTTATCAGCGAATTTTATTGCTCAGAAACAAAAATCTAATTCTAGCTATAAGATCTCTCTTGTCATTAATATGTCTGTGTGAGTGGTATGGTAACCATCTGTTTCATTATTAAATGGGCCACCGTTATTAATACTCATTTCCATAAGATGTTTCCGTTGTTTCGACCGTGTTTTACATTAATTTCTCTGATCATTAGGGGTGGTTCCCTACTCTGTTGGTCACAAGAGTTTGCTGCTTTGCATCATAGGGGTATGCATACAACAACAACAGACACCCCACAACTGGCCTACATCGTTAACGGCACTTTTCTGCGGCTTACTTTCCCCCTCTAGATTAAGATAATAATGAAAGAACTGAAGACCAGGAGCAAAGGGCTTAGATTAAAAATGGCATAAGACTTCTCAACATATGTATCGAAGAAATAATGACGGAATTAAAAGCCGGCTTGTGTGGCCGAGCGGTTCTAGGCGCTTCAGTCTCGAACCACACTACCGCTACGGTCGTAGCTTCGAATCCTGCCTCGGGCATGGATGTGTGTGATGTCCATAGGTTGGTTAGGTTTAAGTATTTCTTAGTTCTAGAGGACTGATGACCTCAGCTGTTAAGTCCCATAGTGCTCAGAGTCATGTGAACCATTTGAACGGAATTAAAAGAAAGGTTCACGCGTGGGACTAAAACACAGGTTGAGAGGATGTTAATGACGGTTTACTTTTGACACTGTTGCCCTCAGCGAAAGTGAGGAACAACTGCAGGACTTGCTGAACGCAATCAAGAGTCTAATGCGTGGTACATATGAACTGAGACTAAACCGAAGAAAGACGTAAGTAATGAGGAGTAACAGAAAAGAGATTAGCGACAAGTTCAATCTCAAAACAGATGACTTCCAAGATGGGGAAGTGAAGAAATTGTACTATCTTGGAAGCAAAATAACACACGACGAACGAAGCAAGGAGAGCATTACAAAGCGATAGTGCAGGTACAAAAAGAATTCCACTAGTATGAATCGATGGAGTTCATTTGAGGAAAAAAATTCTGAGACTGCACGTCTGGAGCACAACATTGTATGGAAATGAGGCGTGGACTCTGAGAAAGACGAAAAGGAAAGAAATCTAAGCGTTTGAGATGTGCTGCAGAAGAATGTTCAAAATTAGGTGGACAAATAAAACAAGAATGAAGAGGTCTTGCGCAGATTTGGCAAAGAGAGGGACATAAGAAACACATTGTACAGAAGAAGGGACAGTATGCAAGGAAATGTGTTAAGACGTCAAGGAATAACTTCGTGACAGCTGAGGGATTCGCGGCAGCGAGGAACTGTAGAGGAACACAGGTTAGTATACATCCAATTAACAACTGAGGGTCTTGGTTTTTGTGGTGGTTCGCATCCAAACAGTTAGAAGGTTGAGACAAACTAAAAAAAAAAAAAAGAAACGATTCAGCACTATGATGTTGGTCCTTGCCGCCAGGTAACGGAGTGCGACAGAATAAAGTGTAATGTTAAATGCCGGCAGTCGTGCTCAGCTAATGGAGGGTAGTGGAGATTGAGCCATTTTCCTGACACGTTAGCATTCGGCAGCAACGGTGTTGTAGACACGTCACATCGTGCACGCTTTGAATGTATTTTACGAAAACGGCAATTATTGCGTGTAGATGCTTTGCATTTTTGCCACCATTTTTATATCAACTGGAATTTACCGCTTTCTTCTGCTTTGTGATTAAAAGGCGAACTTGAAGAGACATAAGCAACGACGATAAAGAAGCCTAGGAAACCAACGACAGCGCGCTCTCCTGAAAACGTCGAACGTGTAGAAAACATCGAGCGTGTGAGAATACCTCGTCGCTCAGCTCGGCGGCGTGGCAGTATACTTTTTCCAACGGAACGGTTACACAGATTTTACACAACAATCTATACTATCATCTTTACAAGATCCAAATGGTTCATGCTCGTACAGGAACAGACTACGTGAGTCGGAGACGGTTCTGTGAAGAAATGTCGAATTTAATTATTGAAGACGAAGACATAGTTAATGTCTATGGATGAGCGACGAGCCCCATTTCAATTTCTCTAGTTACGTTTGGAGTGAGGCGAATCCTAGACAACACATCTGCATCCTCTCCATTTGACAAAAGTTACTGTAAGGTACGCTGTATATTCAGCATGACTGATCAAATAGAGTATGTAAAAATACGAACACTTTACTTTTTTGGGGAAGTGGTATGGGATTCGCGACCACCCTCCACCTTAGATATGCGCCTGGCTAAACCTCACTGATTGCCACATCCACATTTGTTTTACAATTCACTCCAACTATAAACGGATTTGCCGGTTATTTACTTTAGTGTTCAATGATTTTCAGTGCATCATTTGGTATGCTTAGTATCTGCAATTAGGTTTTTTGCTGTTTATTTTTGTATTATTATGCGTACAACGCATTTGTCAGCTAGCCAGATAATTGGCTAATAACGTTGAACCTAGATTTTAATTAGTGAAACAATTTGCAAAAAAGCATTTTTCTCCTATGCAAATTTAAAATAAATACAAATAACCATAAGGGTGAAGGAATGAAGCCATTAGAGATGGAGCTCTTTGCCACATGTGCAGTGTACGAGCGCATTGCAGTCACAAGAACTATGCAGATATCGCATTATTCTGTTCTGGCAAACCGCAGAAAACCTAAATCTGGATTGTCCTACGAGAATTGGATGCGTGCTTCTTCCGAAAGCTTTTTCAGGACCTTAATCAATTACAACCTCGTTCAAAGGTGAGTAGGATTTGCTTGTTTACTTTCAGGAGTCCCGTTGAACTTCCCGTCTTTGAGGGCTTCGCATAGCTCCATAGAGGATATTATGGAGAATAGAGCAAATGTGTAACTAACGTTTTCTCTTCACAAATGTCCATGCGATCACTTAGTTTTACGTGTCTTTGTCCTTTCGAAACAAACTAAGTACCTGCTTCTAGGAATAATCTCTCTGCTCTTGGAATTCAAATCTGTCGTATTTAATGAAACGACTTAAGCAGTTCTAGGGCGCTTACTGCTTACATGATTCGAGAAAATGGCGCAAATTTGAGGAAAAGTGGATTAAAATGGAAAAAGTTCGTAATGTCCACTAACGACGTATTCTGTCTTCCGTGCATCATTGCGATTTGGTAATCAACGGCCGAAAGCGCCCGGGTCAAAATACAAGTGACGGAGGCGGCAATTCTTGCGAATATATGCGTTGGCGTAAAAACTTAGCTGCACAGGACAGCACTCTAACACTACCCAACGCTCATCAGCATTCATAAATTTCGTCCTTACGATTTTTCGGACGTGTTCAGAACTGTCCTTCTGCTCCTCGGCTCTACTATGACAACAAGACAAATTCGCGCCCAAAAGTTGCGGTTCCCTTCCCTCTTTGAGGACGTCCTCCCGTTTGATTCTTCCACGCCTCTGAAAGGACGACGACTCTAGCGTCGCAAATTAATGTAGCGGTAAATTAGCATAACACTTTAATGTGTGTACATTCGCTAATTCTCCGGCGCGGGGAAGTATGTTTACTGGAATTTTCGCTCTCTCTGGAAGGACAGCACTTTTTTAATGTCCGTGTCCCCCCTCCCCTCCTCTCTCTCTCTCTTTCTCCCCCACTCCACTTCTCTCACATTTTTGCCACAGTTCCAGTCGGTCCCCCACCCCGCCCCTGCGCTGCGCCGTGCCGCGTCAGTCGCACGCCGTTGCGGGCGTTCAGGCGCGCCGCCGCCGCACCATTTGCAAGTTTAATTCCGGAGCCGTAATGCGCGCCGCAGTCCACGGCCCTAATCCCTTGACCTCCTCTCCGCCTCTTTGCGGCTTGTTTGCTCTCCGCAGTTTATGTCCGCGCGTCCCAAATTGAAGGTCGTGAAGCGTCTTCATCCGCCGGTAGTTACCTGCGCGTTCCACACCTGTTCTACCGTCCGTCTAGATGCCGCCATTCTGGAGCAGCTGCAGCGTTCGCGAAATTGATTCTCAATTACGCTGTAATCGTCTGCGTGTTCATTCTTCTGCAACCGGTAGAACGGCAGCTAATAAAATATCTAGGGCCAGTCGACTAATCACAAAATCAGATTAGTTGTTTGCTCTGTTGATGATACAATCCGCTACAGTTCTGAAAATTACTTTTTTTAAGGAAAAGCAGTACCTAGTTTCAGAACATATGTCCCATCAGGTGCATATTAAAATGTGAGACCTCAAAGGATGCATAACTAATCTTCTTGCACGCCGTGTACCAGGGATGCACTATTATAACATACTGTAACCTTACAACCTTACAATACATGCTTTGTGGACTCGCATTTTAATATACATCTGAACGTGGGACATATTTCCCGAAACCGACTAGTGCTTTCTTTTGTGTTAGCAGAAGAGCCAACACCGTGTTACGATTGGAGGCCGAAATGCACGCGTTTTAGCTCACGCAGGCTGGCGTGAGGAGGGAAGAACTATACTGACGTGAGGTCTGAAACATGACAAGGAATGAGAATTCAGAAAGCGGACGTAATTAGTTTCATGCTTAACTTTAATCCATTAATGATGAACGTCGCTCTTGACGGTACATGATTCCCAATATTATTTGTTCAGAATACATTCTTGAAGTAATTATAGTAACTGAATATGGCGCGTTGCTAGGTCGTAGCAAATGACGTAGCTGAAGGCTATGCTAAACTGTCGTCTCTGCAAATGAGAGCATATGTAGAAAGTGAACCCTCGCTAGCAAAGTCAACTGTACAACTGGGGCGAGTGCTAGAGAGTCTCTCTAGACTAGACCTGCCGTGTGGCGGCGCTCGGTCTGCAATCACTGATAGTGGCGACACGCGGGTCCGACGTATACTAACGGACCGCGGCCGATTTAAAGGCTACCACTTAGCAAGTGTGGTGTCTGGCGGTGACACCACACTTTTCGTTTTTAAAAATAAATAATTTTTAGAACTACAACGAATTTTTATCACTGACAATGAAAACAGATGTGGATGTTCCGTCAAGAGAATTGTTCTTTGCTGTTATTATATTGAGGCAACAAGAAAACCTCAGTTTCATATTGATGATATGTTTCCTTTCTTCAAACAACGCGCGTTCACTGGTCACTTAAAGACAACGTCTATATATTATATTGCTTCTACAGCACCCATATTGCTCCGGTTACCATGGAAAAAAACAAAATCGTAAAAATACGATAACATCACAATTTTGACTTTACAGAATGTGTGGTCGTGGCTACACTCAACTTGAAAGCTGAAATGTAAGCTCAGCCACACGTACCGACAAAGCACAAATTTAACGCGGTTTGAATGTACACCTTGTGACGGAATACGCTAGACTCCTCGCCTTACCGTTGTACTGAACTGCACAGCTTTATTGTCTTTCCACAGCAGAACAAGAAAGGAAACGTACTGCTACCATCATATTGTGCAGCCCGCCTGGCTAGCCGCGCGGTCTAACGGTCTGCTTCCCTAACGGGAAGGCATACTGGTTGGTTGGTTGGGGAAGGAGACCAGACAGCGAGGTCATCGGTCTCATCGGATTAGGGAAGGACGGGGAAGGAAGTCGGCCGTGCCCTTTGAAAGGAACCATCCCGGTATTTGCCTGGAGCGGTTTAGGGAAATCACGGAAAACCTAAATCAGGATGGCCGGAAGCGGGATTGAACCGTCGTCCTCCCGAATGCGAGTCCAGTGTCTAACCACTGCGCCACCTCGCTCGGTGGCGTGCTGGTCCCCGGCACAAATCCGCCCGGTAGATTTGGGTCGAGGTCCGGTATGGCGGCCATCCTGTGGATGGTTTTTAAGGTGGTTTTCCACCTACCTCGACGAATGCCCCTTATTCCGCCTCAGTTATACTGTGTCGGCGACTGCTGCGCAAACACCGTTTCCACGCACGTGTACACCATAATTACTCTACCACGCAAACATTTGGGGCTATACTCGTCTGGTATGAGACGTTCCCGGGGGGGGGGGGGGGGGGGGGTCCACTGGGGGCCGAACCGCACAATAACCCGGGTTCGGTGTGGGGCGGCGGTGTACTGCTGTGGCCTGTTGTGGAGTTGTGAACCACTGAGAGCTACGGCGGGACGAAGACTCTCAGTCGTTTCTAGGTCCCCGCTTTAATGCAATACAATACGATACGACATATTGCGCACAGGCGTGAAGCACTGTCAGGCCGTTTTATCTAATATTATTGCGATATACCAGATACACCAAGATCGCTCGTAATTCTTCTTATCGATCTCCGATGGCTGACGGTTTAGGACGCAGGTATTCATCTGCAGCTTATTTTTCTCTTTACACCCTCTAAAATCACCTATTTTTTTCGTTATACAAGAAAAAAATAAACTGCAGATGTAAACCGTGTCCGAAACTTCATCGAACAGGGCAACAAAGCATCACATTCATAGGAGACAAGGCTTTCCTACGGCGCAGCAAGCTCTATCTTCTTCACAGGCGATCGTGACAACCAGTAGCGATCAATGAATAATAAACAACATTACGAGTCGTTCCGCCTACGGTCCGTCAGCGTACTAAGTCACGTTTGACACCGAAAGGCTGGCCTAGTGGCAGGTGCCGGCGCCTGTAACATTCTGTAGAGTTGTTGGATGACGTTTCTGGACGCAGGATTCTATCCTCCATTTGTTCTTCAAAGCACCCTTTACAACCCCTCGAAATTTTTCGCAACATTTCTAGGACACTTTCTACACCTCTCAGCGAACGCAGTTTCTCATCAAAAATGAACTCGAAACTTCCTGGCAGATTAAAACTGCGTGCCGGACCGAGACTCGAACTCGGGACCTTTGCCTTTCGCGGGCAAGTGCTCCACCATCTGAACTATCCAAGCACGACTCGTGCCCCGTCCTCATAGCCTTACTTCCACCAGTATCTCAGCTCCTACTTTCCAAACTTCACAGAAGCTCTCCTGCGGAACTAAGGCTGTGAGGACGGGGCGTGAGTCGTTGTTGGGTAGCTCAGATAGTAGGGAACTTGCCCGCGAAAGGCAAGGGTCCCGAGTTCCAGACTCGGTCAGGCACACAGTTTTAATCTGCCAGGAAGTTTCATATAAGCGCACAAAATGTTGAAATGTGTATGAAATTTTGTGGGACTTAACTGCTAAGGTCATCAGTCCCAAGGCTTCCACACTACTTAACATAAATTATCCGATGGACAAACACACCCACCCATGGCGGAGGGAGGACTCGAACCTCCGCCGGGACCAGCCGCACAGATTAGCGCACACTCCACTGCAATATCTCATCCTGAAACATCCCCCAGGCTGTGGCTAAGCCATTTCCCTACAACATCCATTATTCCAGGAGGGCTAGTTCTGCAGGTTCGCAGGATAGCTTCTGTGAAGTTTGGAAAGTAGGAGACGAGGTACTGGCGGAAGTAAGGCTGTGAGGACGGGGAGTGAATCGTGCTTGGGTAGCTCAGTTGGTAGAGCACTTGCCCGCGAAAGGCAAAAGTCCAGTTTTCGAGTCTCGGGCCGGCGCACAGTTTTAGTCTGCCACGAAGTTTCATATCAGCGCACACTCCGCTGCAGATTGATAATCTCATTCTGGAAATATAAACTCATTTATATGTTTTCCATTTTGTCGCCGGCGGTACATGTCATAAGAAATATCTTCACACAAGAGTAATAATTGCATGGACTATTTTTACAAACTTTCATCCACGCTTATTTCTCGTAGTAGTAGGCCTATCATTAATCTGCAACGGTAAAGCAGATAAATGTCCTCTTCTTAAGACGTAACCCATCAACATCTGTACTTAAGCATTTGTGCTGAAGATGTGTTGACGTCCAACTCGTTTTGCTGGTGGAGAAGCGGCGGCGCACACGAATTTTCTGTGTTACCACCAACGTCCACAAAGTATGGAAGATGTTATAGCGGTGTTTTTCCTGGCCAGAGTGCGGTCCCCTTACTGCGCTTAAGAAACCGCTAAATTCAGAAGGATATGAACAAGTTTCACAGTGTTGTGTACTGCATTTGTTATAGGAACATATACATATTTATATTTTCCGGTCTGCAGATGCCGGCAGGCTACGTTTTGAGAACAGGATATGGTTGCAAGAGAACTGACAAGTAAATATTTTATTGAATTTTATATGTTATTACCTTTTTAATCTCTGTACGATAATGACAATAATGTCACGAATATGCGTGAATGAATGTTTGTACTGAATTCAGTGAATATTCCTATGTGTAGACATTTCTGATGATGATCAAATTAAAGTAATTCCTTAGCGTTATTTATGACCATCTACTGGATCTCGTATTTTCTTGAGAAAGAAACACATCAACCCCTGCTATCGATCTCACGCGAAAATTCGGGTCAATATGCATATACTGCACGGGTATGGCCCATCTCAACGTACAGCTTTTAAATATTGGCGCCCTCGGGTTGTTTGTCTCTGCGGCCGCGTAATGTCGGAACGCAAAGTACTGTGGCGAAGTCTAATAAGACGTTTGTATTCGTGAAGTCGGTGAAGCCACAAGCTATCGTGCAATACCTCCGCGAGCGGTATGGAATGATAGCTCTAACTGCAACAATTAAATGTCAAAGAAGTAGAACTTTTGAAAGTCGTGACCGGAAAGCATCAATATTTGATTATACTGGACGAAATTCTATCATTATGCTTTTCATTATATCTTTAAACTTTGTTGTAGATACAATAGACAGTTGCACGGATGAGGACCTGCTAATTACAGAAGAAGCTAGTGGGCTGACGTTCGGTGCATGTGTACAAGAGGGTGACGATGGCGATAACGAAGCTACCATTTCATCCATGTCACATACGTCGGACACTTTCATTGCCCCTTGAACGGGGCTGGGACGTGAAGACGTCGGTGATGGTGAAGGCTGCTTTGACGATGTAAAATCGTGGAATACCACTTTGCCCGAGTCCGTAGCAACAGGAATACATGAAACGTTCCGTTGCCTTTTCGAAACGTGGAAAGAAGGGGCATACACTGTATCTTTCTATACCGTCAAGAAGAGCTTTAAATTATCGAAAGAGCGAAGGTATCTGTATGTTTGGAATAAATACGTTGATAACCATGGTACGCATCGACAAAAGCTTGCAAAAGAAGTAAGATCTGTTTGCATAAATTTAACACTTCGGTCGTGCAGTCCGTTTGTAGCATGACTCATGGCTACGCAATAATGCCAACGATATCTGCAGATCGACTCTTGCAGATCTCGTCTGTTTATTGTTTTACAAGTACCGACCTGATAGTTTGGGCCACATGTCAAACAAAATTTCTTTCACGCTGACACTGCTCCAGTTTTCGCCTCATCTTCTGGGAAGGCGAACGAGGAATACTTACAGAAGTGGCGACAAGAGGTATTTTATAAAAATCATCCTAGTGGTAACCGATCAGTTTTAATAGTGGAATCGTTTCCTAGCCACAAAAGCGTCAGTGCATGAAGGACACGGAATACAAGACACTGCCGTTTCCGTATTGACAATACCAGCAGGTGGCACAAAATACTGCTGGCCGGTAGACGTATTTGGCTTCCGCTTCTTTAACGGGTTTGTCCGGAGGTTTACCAACTCTATACGACTTCTGGGTGTCGATGCGAACTTCGGTCAGCAAAAGACCATCCTGCGAACGCAGTGACTTCTTCAGAGACAGTTATGCGCACCGGCGTTTAGACCAGTCTTCCAGTACGTATGGTATCGAAGCGGCCAGAATACTGTAAGCAGCTAGTAAAATACTGCTTTGACGCTGGTGAAGTGTTACGTTCATTATGTCAAAGTGAGCGATTTCTAACGTGTACCTCGCGCGCGATTTCTATCGTGTATCAGGTGTCAAAGTTCACTTTGTTTTGAACATTTTTATATTGCGACTCATAATTGCAGAGGAAACGAATGCGAGGTTTTACAACATGTAGTGTAGTGTAATTTAATTTTGAATATCATCGATGCACGTTGATTTCTTTGATGTTTAAACCTGACACTATTAAAATGGAATACATTTCTAAGAGCAAAACTCTATGGGTTGCATTTCATGTTATTATTCCCTCCTCCACTTCCCTAGCTTTTCATATGTCACGTTTTTGGGCACTCGCTGTTGTCACCTCATTGTACAGTGCTTCGGGTTCGGGTGTTGCGACGCCGCAGTGAAGGGGGGCGCGTGGCAAACAACCTGCGTGCGCGAATGTTTAAGAGATGCACATTGAGAGGGCCATACCTTCGTAGTATTTGCAAAATGGCCAATTTTCGCGTGAGATCGATTGCTGGGTTGATATGTAGCTCATGTGCTTTCTCCTCAAGAAATTACGAGGTCTAGTTGAGGAAGTTCCCTTGTGAGCCTACATTTTAGCTTCCAGACGTCATAATTTGGGTGTAGAACTCTCTGTGGGATATGCAGAACATCGTAACATCTGTGTTGTGCTATTTATCTATTTATTTTGACAATTTTAGGATCACAAGCCTTCTCTAACTTTTAACCTTCGCCACCCTCCAGCTACCGACTTTGCATCTTGCTTCCACAATAACCAACCAAGTGAGCGTACCTGAGCGGGTAACGAAAAAATCTGGCCTTTGCGATATTACAGTGATAGTAGTTTTACACATTCGTCAGCGAAAATAGTAGACATAACTGACAATACAGCAAACAATGAGAAGACACCTATGTAACTCGACATGGCGCATAGAAGAATAGAAATGATCGACTACTTTGGTAGTGCTTTTCATTTATTTTACAGTTGAAACTTCCTGGCAGATTAAAACTGTGTGCCGGACCGAGACTCGAACTCGGGGCTTTGCCTTTCGCGGGCAAGTGCTCTACCAACTGAGCTACCCAAGCACGACTCACGCCCCCTCTTCACAGCTTTATTTCTGCCAGTATCTCGTCTCCTACCTTCCAAACTTTACAGAAGCTCTCCTGCGATCCTTGCAGAACTAGCACTCCTGAAAGAGTGAAAATCTCATTCTGGGTATTTTACAGTTGTTAAATCAACATTAAGGCGAAACAGTCAGCATATAATACAGCTTCATTTGCAAGGCGCGCTGAGGAATAATCTGTACGCTGTTTCAAAACCAGGGAGGAACTGGCTTCTAGACGATTAAAGATGTTATAATATCTGTGAAACATTAACCATTCGGAAATCATAAGAGCTAAACTAGGTAGCTTTTGAACTAGAACTTATGAGAAAATTGTTTACTCAGACCTAAAAGCAAAAAACTGGAAAAAAATATAGTGTTGTAATCAACCGGAAGGTTGGTTACATCACGGTGTTTCAATAGGCGTGGGGATGGTATGACATTGCGTTCCTCTGACCTTTCAACTGATTTATCGAGCTATATAATCTCGAATTATCTTTAATTGGTACTCACAGACGAGCGATACTGAGAAAAAAAATATAAAAAAATTATTTGTAGATGTCAGACGTCAAAATTGTGACAGAGGTTCTTCAGGAGGCGAGTGGATGAAGATATTGAAGAGAAGAAGCTGACCATAAAAGACTTTATAAAAACAGACCGTCAGAGCTCAACTTCGGTGATCTGATGGAAGCGATATTACCACTGCGGCAAGGCAGTTGGCATCGGAACTGTATGAGGCACACAAATGAAGACAGGTGATAAACAGTCAGTAAACTGTTTATTATTTCAAAAGTAATCGCTATAATTGTTAATATATTTATTCCACTGTGAGATAAGGAAAATGTTAGCGGAGGCCTAGGCAATCATGATTTCATCTAAGTGTGCATCTGAAGAAATTCGATGACCAGGAGTGTCTTTCATGAGGGCTCCGAAAATAAAGAAATCGTATGAGGAAAGACGGGTGGGTTCACATGTTGCCAAGGTTGTTTCGTCTACGCTGCAAAAGTTTCATTGGAAAGCCCTTACACATCTTTCATACAGTCCTGGTCTCTACCCACGTGCTTTCCATATTTTTGGGGCCCTGAAAGACGTACATGGCTGTCGATTTGTTTCGGAAGAAATAATACACGCCTGGCTACAGTCATTGTTCCGTAGGCAACCACAGACTTTTTCATGAAGTGTTGACGACTTTGTTTCACAATGGGATAAATGCATTAACAATGTCGATGATTACTTTTGAAACAATTAAGTTTACTTAAATTTTTCGTCTGTCTCGTTCTCATTTGACTGTCCCATATACACTGAAGAGCTACAGAAACTGTTACACCCGGGCAATATCGTATATGGGCCCCGCGAGCAAGCGGAAGTGCAGCAACAAGACCTGGAATGGACTCGACTAATGTCTGAGTAGTGCTGGAGGGAACTGACGCCATTAATACTGGAAGGCTGTCCATAAATTAGTAAGAGTACAAGGGGTTGGAGATCTCTCCTGAACAGCACGTTGCAAGGCATTCTAGATATGCTCAATAATGTTCACGTCTGGGGAGTTTGGTGGCCAGTGGTAGCGCTCAAACTCAGAAGAGTGTTCGTGGAGACACTCTATAGCAATTCTGAATGCGTGGGATGTAGCATTGTCCTGCTGGAATTTCCCAGTGTTTGCAGACAGGATGCTTACGTACGTGTCACCTGTGAGAGGTGAGGGGTCCCATATCACTCCAAGTGCACACGTCCGACACTATTACAGAGCCTCCACTGAACAGTACCCCGCTGACATGTAGGGTCCATGGGTTTATGAGGTTGTCTCCATATCTGTACACGTCCATCCGCTCGATACAATTTTGAACGAGACTCCTCCGACTGTGCAACATGTTTCCAGTGATCAACAGTCCAAGATCAGTGATTTCGGGCCAGGGCGAAGCTTAAAGCTTTGTGTCGTGCAGTCATCAAGGTTACACGAGTGGACCTTCATCTCCGAGAGCCCATATCTATGATGTTTCGTTGAATGGTTCGCACACTGACACTTGTTAATGGCCCAGCATTGGAATCTGCCACAATTTGCAGAAGGGTTGTATTTCTGTCACGTTGAACGATTCTCTTTAGTCGTCGTTGGTCCCGTTCTTGCAGGATCTTTTTCCGACCTCAGTGACGTCGGAGATTTGATATTTTAGCGGATTCCGGTTATTCATGGTGCGCTCGTGAAATGGGAAACTCCCCACTTCATCGCTTCCCCGGAGATGCTCGTGCACCGGCTGTAGTACCACGTTCAGACTCACTTAAATCTTGATAACCTGCCAATGTAGCAGCAGTAAACGATCTAACAACTGCTCGAGCCGATCGAGGTATCCACGTGGTCTCAGGCACATTGTCACGGTTCGCGCGGCTACCACTGTCGGAGCTTCGAGTCCTCTCTCGGGCATATGTGTGTGTGTGTGTGTGTGTGTGTGTGTGTGTGTGTGTGTGTGTGTGTGTGTTGTTCTTTGGGTAAGTTTAAAGAATGAATAAGCTTAAGTAATGAATAAGTTTAAATAATGAGTAAGCTTAAATAAAGAGTAATCCCAGGGACGGATGACCACATCAGTTTGGTCCCATAGACGCTTACCACCACCAACTGCTCCAGACACCTGTTTCCTTATATAGGCGTTACCGATCGCAGCGCCGTATTCTGCTTGTTTACATGCATTTGTATTTGAATACGAATGCCTACACCAGCTTCTTTGGCGCTTATAGTAGAAAATAAGAAACATTACTTATGTAACCGCTTTTGGCGATTTTCAGATATGTTTTTGTGGTATCGATAGCTACGATGCCACGGCGTAGGTGCAGGTTCTTAGGTTGGCGCTACGACAGACAGCGACGAAAGCGCCCTCTAGCCGGCGCTGTGCAGCTCTACGAGCGCCGCTCCAGATTCAGCCCAGTTGATTCCGAGAAGACGACCAAGCTACATTGTTTCTATTTCATAGTGGGCGAGCCACTTCAGATTTTGCCTTTGTATCTTCTAGCCGATGTTTGATTGATGTACAGCTTCGCACCTACGTGCTCATCTATCAGCCAAAGTTAAGTAAAAGAGTGATAACCCATATGCAGTACCGAAGCATTTCTCCTTTTCCTGCTCCTACTCACTTCCAACATTCGGCCTACCCTTCAGTTTACAGGAGCAGACCGACTCGCCGCCATCTAGGCGGGATACAAACGTTTTGCTGTGAGGAACGGCCATGATGAAGAACAATTGCATGGGGGCTTAATTAAAATGCAATAATTTTAGTAGCTGTGTGTCCGGTTACGAAGTCTCGTAACCTGTTGGCCATGACTAGTATTAGTACGCAATCTGACTGCATAAAATAACAATAAAGAATGAAAGGAAATTTCCGTTAACTCAATTGATTAAGTCCCCTGCAACTATAAAAGCTACGAAACAACAAAGCACAAGTGTAACTGTTCTGTGTGTGGTAGTGTGATTCAACGTACATGTATCTGGCACGGTTCTTCCTCAATACTACAAGATATTTTAAACACCAGTTACAATGAACTAATTGAAAAACCAGAAATACTATAATTGCACATAGAAACCAGAATTACAAGTCTAATACCTGAACACGAGCCAGATGCTTTGTTGACTGAACCTGTGACCAAGAGGCATTGTCATTAAGGAAATTTTAAATAAAAAATTTTTCTTTTACCTCCATATATATTGACGAAAAATACACTGTGATGATTGCATCTTCCATCTATACATTACACCAACCGAACAGCATATACTCTCTCGGCCAACAGAAAGACAACTGCACACGACATCGTCTCAACAAGCACTGCCCACGGCAACTTCTGAACTACTATTACTACTCCAGTGGGGGCGGCGGAATAATAATCTTTATATATGAAGACAGTAACTGTTCTCGAAAGAACAGAATACTGTTGATGACCGTGCAGCTTTTCCCTGGAATAAATGATAACTAACTGAAACCCTCAGCTGCCGACACGTGTTGTTGATATACCTCGAAGTGGACAGCTGAAAATGTGTGCCCCGACCGGGACTCGAACCCGGAATCTCCTGCTTACATGGCAGACGCTCTATCCATCTGAGCCACCGACGACACAGCTCAATAGCGCGACTGCAGTGACTTATCCCTTGCACGCTTCCCGTGAGACTCATTCCCAACTGTCCACAATTCTACATACATAGCTCTGAGCACCATGGGACTTAACATCGGAGGTCATCAGTCCCCTAGAACTTAGAACTACTTAAACCTAACTAACTTAAGGACATCACACACATCCATGCCCAAGGCAGGATTCGATCCTGCGACCGTAGCAGTCCACAATTCTACATATGTAATGTACCTTATAGACATTTGCCCATTCACTCATTACTCGCGCACGCTTTGGCGATTCCCGTCAGAGTTTGGGCAACCTGTGCGCATTTCAACAACACCTGTCGGCAGCTGAGGGTTTCAGTCAGTTATTATTTATTCCAGGGAAAAGCTGCACGGTCATCAACAGTATTCTGTTCTTTCGAGAACAGTTACTGTCTTCATATATATAGTTAAAGGCTACCCATTGACCTTCGTCTGTGCGAATGCGCACAGGTTGCCCAAACTCTTACGGGAATCGCCAAAGCGTGCGCGAGTAATGAGTGAATGGGCAAATGTCTATAAGATACATTACATATGTAGAATTGTGGACAGTTGGGAATATGAGTTTCACGGGAAGCGTGCAAGGGATAAGTCCCTGCAGTCGCGCTATTCAACTGTGTCCTCGGTGGCTCAGATGGATAGTGTGTCTGCCATGTAAGCAGGAGATCCCGCGTTCGAGTCCCGGTCGGGGCACATATTTTCAGCTGTCCACATCGAGGTATATCAACAACACCTGTCGGCAGCTGAGGGTTTCAGTTAGTTATCATTTATAATAATCTTTGGCGCAATCTCTGGCGCTGTGACTCAGTGTAGCCACCTTTCACAATACCTTAATTGAAATCGGAATAAAAATTTTATCGGTTGAGTATCTTGTAAAGTCAGAAGTATTAGAGCATTTGCTTAACACGCGCTGTCGTTAGTCATCATACGGCAGCTAACGAGCATTTGCCGCTGCGTCACTTCCTATTTAATCTCACTCTGAGTTATGAATAGAAGTATTATGTTATTTGTTTGTTCTCTTTAGAGTTACTAATATGTCGCTTTTTATTTTCTTTTAGGAGGCACGTTTGCGTAAGGGAGAGCATATTACCGCGACATCGAGGCAGCCCCCTCTTTTGTTACGAGCTCACAATGCAGGCCGGCCGCAATAGAGCGGGAGGGTGGCGCCGGGGATGTCCCGCCCGCGGCACTCTCGCAGCAGTGAGTCCGCAGGAGGCGCCCTGTCCCCGCTCCGGAGAGACGGGCGCGAGTGTGGCGGTCGCTGGGGGGAGCGATAGGCATCTGGCGGCCGGCGCCCTGCGACTTGTGATTGACCGCAGCAGAGCTGCGCTGGGAGGCGGCACGGGGCTCCGGGGACCGCGGGAGCTCCCGCCGGTGATTCACGGACGTCGCGGGCCGCCCCGAGGCGGGCAGCGTGCCGCCAAACCACTCGGTAATAGATTTAGACGCAGAGATCTGGTCATCAGGAGCCTGTATGCCAGGCGCCGAGGACAAGCCGGCTACGCCCCGACGAGGAGGGAGGTGGCACAACGATTTATCTCGCTGCCCTCCAGCGGCCTGGCCATCAGGAGAAGTGTGCAACAGGGTTTCGATACGGGTGGGGAAATACAATATACAACGTACGAGGAAAGACTGAAATTTCTCATACTGAGAAATGACAAGGAGCGATCAGTACGTATTTTAATACAGCCAAGTTCAGGTTCAAAACTACTTTTCTTGACCGGGTGCTGGTAAGGTGGGTGCCAGGTTGTGATTCATTGGAAGAGTCCTTAGAAAATGTAGTCCATCAACAAAGGAGGTGACTTACAAAAACTCGTTCGACCTATACTTAAGTTTGCTCATCAGTGTGGGATCCCTACCAGGTCGGGTTGACAGAGGAGATAGAGAAGATCCAAAGAAGAGCGGCGCGTTTCATCACAGGATTATTTGGTAAGCGTGATAGCGTTACGGATATGTTTAGCAAACTCAAGTGGGAGACTCTACAAGAGAGGCGCTCTGCATCGCGGTGTAGCTTGCTGTCCGGGTTTCGAGAGGGAGTGTTTCTGGATGAGGTATCGAATATATTGCTTTCCCCTACTTATACCTCCCGAGGAAATCACGAATGTAAAATTAGCGAGATTCGAACGCGCACGGAGGCTTTCCGAAGTCGTCCTTCCCGCTAACCATACGCGACTGGAACAGGAAACGGAGGTAATGACAGTGGCACGTAAAGTGCCCTCCGCCACACACCGTTGGGTGGCTTCCGGAGTATAAATGTAGATGTAGATGTACATGTAAGATAGTCATTTTCAGATCTTCAAAGGTTTTTGAAGAAGTGAAGATGACAGTCTTACCTGTTGATACCAGTCAATCAAAAATAGTTTTGAACGCGATCTTTGCTAGAAGGTCTCATGAGTTTACCGAATATTCACTGTTTTCAGTTTTTCACGCCTTAATGAATAATCCATCAATGTCTGGGGATGCAGATCGTTACTATCTGTCCAATCGTCTACAGGGTTGCTGCTGCACATATACTAGCAGTTATAGACTCATCACGTGCTACCCCAAGGTAGCTTCAACAGACTCCCACTCCTTCAGCTAAGAATCCATCGTGTCCGTCCCGCCAGCCGTCACCACACCGTGTCCATCACACACCGTTTCCTTACATCAAGGTTCCAGTATCTCTCCCTACGTCCTCATCAAGCCTCACTTCTTTATGTTCCTGCATCCACTTCTATATCCAATTTTCCAGCCCAGCATAATCCGTTCGCAGACACAGCGACCCATTTATCTGTTTCTTTTTTTTTAAAATTCTTTTTAGACTTCACATTCGGCATCAGCTGCACTATTTATTACAATATCCCAATATCCACGACTGCACATTCCATCTTAGGGGGGTTTAAGTGGGTACTGGTGCTGAAATCACAGCAGGGCTGTAACCACTTGAAAATGGTCAATAGTCGAAAATGCAGAAGTGGATATTGTAATAAATAATACAGTTGATGATGAATAAGAAGGCTTTTAAAAAATTGTGGCCGGCTGGGGTGGCCGAGCGGTTCTAGGCGCCACAGTCTGGAACCGCGCGATCGGTACGGTCGCAGGTTCGAATCCTGCCTCGGGCATGGATGTGTGTGATGTACTTAGGTTAGTTAGCTTTAAGTAGTTCCAAGTTCTAGGGGACTGGTGACCTCAGAAGTTAAGTCCCATAGTGCTCAGTGCCATTTGAACCATTTAAGCCAAAAAATTGTACGAGACTGTGATTTCACAAAAAATACAGTCGAGCCATTTATCTGCATTGTGCGCTGTCCTGCATTCTTGCAACATCTGTCGAGAGCTGAGCTCGAGGGACTTGTCGCTTACGTCAGCGTCATCATCGTCATTGTGATCATCTTCATTATGTTTGACGGTATATCATCAAATCGTTTGTTTCACTGAAGTGCTTTATGTGTGCTTAGTGAAATGAACGATACAGAAAAAAAGTGTTTCATCTTTCTCTTGGGTCAGTCCGAATATGGCCGGGGGATATGCAATTAAAATGTGTCAGGATTGTGGCGGATAGAGGAACATGGAGGGCTGGATCAATCAGTCTTTGCACGCAAGACAACAACAGCAAGATATATAGGAGACATTCTACAGTGAACCTGTACAGCAGCTATGTGTTGTTGTTGTTGTTGTTGTTTTTGTTGATAGTAGTCTTCAGTCTAAAGCCTAGTTTTACGCAACTCTCCACGCTTGCCTATCCTGTACAAGCCTTTCCATCTCCAAATATTTATAGCAGTCTCGATCTATTTCAATCTGCTTGCTGTATTGATCCCTTTGTCTCCCTCTACAATCTTGCCCCCACTTTTGCCATATTGCCAAATAGGCAATTTCAGGATGCCTCAGAATGTGTCCTATGAACCAATGCCTTCTTTATGTCACAGTGTGCCAATTCAGTTCATTATCTCCACATTAGCTACTCGATCCACCCATCTGATCTTCGGCATTCTTCTGCAGCAACACACATCAAACGCTTCCATTCTCTTCTTATCAGAACAGCTTATCGTCCACATTTCGCTTCCATAGGAGGACGTACTTCAACAAATACCTTCAAAAAAAGGATTCCCCAACTTAAATTTATATTACGTGTTAACTGTGGTATCGTGCAGACACCGTGGTGCCACACCCAAGTCTGGAACGCGAATGAAAACCACATTCGTGAGCGAGGTCTCGCTGCAATCTGCAGCGACGGACGTCCGAGGATCGCGGACAGCAGCGCTCTCGCACGGGAGATTATATAGAGCCAAGCACTGAAGCGCTCTGCCCGGTTCGTGGACTCATCTGAAGGAGTCAACATCACAGTGTTTGACCAACGAGCTGTTAGTGTTTCTGATGAGCTTGTACTTTAATAAATGTTGGACTTTGTAATACCAGGGAACAGTTTGTTAATCTGTGCATCGAGTGATGCTTTCATAGTTGTAAATTATCAAGCAATCTTGTGACAAAGAAATGTGCCAAAGTTAAGTAAATCTCTGATTACTTAGGTAATAAAGTGAATGAATAATTTGTGTGTTTTAGTTCGTTGAGCCTTTCCCCAGAGCAATCAAACAGGCCACTGTTATTGCCGGGCGAAAGTACTTTCGTCTGGACACAAAATTAACAAGTATCTGTTCTACAGAAACGCCCTTTGTAGTATAGCCAGGCTTTATTATATATCGTGGCGATTTCGGTTGTTTCGTATCATATTGCTACTGAAACAGCTTAACTCATCTACTACTTTTAGTGTCTCATTTACTCATTTAGTTCCTTCGGCATCAATTCGACTACATCCCATTACCGTTGTTTTCCTTTTGTTGACTTCTATTTTGTTCATGGTGTTCATGTTGCTCACGTTATTCGAGACATTAGCCTTTCCATTCAACAGCACTTACAAGATCTTTACCGACTCTGACGCCGTTGCAATGTCACCGGTAAACGTCATAGATTTTATTTGTTCTATGATGCATATCTGAATACTGAAGCGACGAATGAAGTATTGTACGAAAGCCGGGACTGGAACCCGAGTCTTCTGCTCACTAGGCAGATGCGCTAAAAACTGTGCCACACTGGCATATTGGCTTGGCACAACTGCACAGACTACCCTAGCACGCGTCGCTCCTCAATATGAAGTCTCATTCACCCCTCAGCCCACTTCAAGTTCCCTGCGAATTCTAACAGAATTGCAGAGGCTCTTCAGCTGTATTGAAATAGCACGTCATTATGGAACAAATCGGAGGACCTTGCCGAAAATCCAGGCTAAGTATTTTAATTAAATGAAACTATATGGTTCCAGTGACATTTTCAAGTCTCAAACATCTGTGATGCCTTGAGATAAAGTTTCATTCGTCGCTTCGGTCTGCATATACAGCGTGAAAAGTATTTAAACCGACAAACTCTGGGAGGTTGTAGGGACATGAAAACAAATATTTTTCCCTAATGTCATTTTTTCCTACGAGGAGTATTTCAACCGGTAGAGGAAGATTTCTCTGGCGGAAAATTAATTAAACCAACAAACACTTGTCCATTTTTTATGACCAAGAGATAACACATTAACACAACCCAATTTCAATTACAGTAGATTTTCAAAAATGCCTCCACTGACACGTAAACAAAGGTTACCACCGTCGGTCCAGGAATGGACGCACACGACGACTCAAATGTGCCGGCGCCCCGTCATGTTGGAACCACATGCGTTGTATTGTAGGGATCGGGACGTCTTCCAGCAATCCTGGCAATGTTCTGGTGAGAAAACTGTAATAGTGCCTGCCATTTAATGGCCTAGGTAGCAGATACGGCCCACTTAAACAGTCCCCAACAACACCGACCCACACATTATCGAAGAACCGCATTTGATGAGCGTTAGTAACTGTGGCATGTGGGTTATCCTCTCTCCAAACATGCGAATTGTGCATGTTGAAGACTCCATCACGCCAGAACGTTGCGTCATCGGTAAACAACACAGAGGATGGAAATGTAGGATGCATTTCACACTGTTCCAGGTACCACTGCGAAAACTGTGCTCTGGGTGGATAATCGACTGGTTCCAGGTTGTGGATACGAACTAAGTGAGATGGACGTAACAATTGCTGTCGAAGGACTGTTCTTACATTCGTCTCATTCGTTCCCATGTTACATGCAATTGCACGAGTGATGACTGAAGGATCCCGGTCCACATGCTGCAAGACAGATTCCTCAAATTGCAGTGTTCTTACCGTGCGACGGCGTCCCTGTCCAGGTAATCTACCAAATGGCCGGCCAGAGTGGCCGAGCGGTTCTAGGCGCTACAGTCTGGAACCGCGCGACCGCTACGGTCGCAGGTTCGAATCCTGCCTCGGGCATGGATGTGTGTGATGTCCTTAGGTTAGTTAGGTTTAAGTAGTTCTAAGTTCTAGGAGACTGATGACCACAGCAGTTAAGTCCCATAGTGCTCAGAGCCATTTGAACCATTTCTACCAAATGACCCGATCTCACGCAGACGTTAGTATGGGTCTGGGCACTATGCGACTTAACTTCTGAGGTCATCAGTCGCCTGGAACTTAGAACAAATTAAACCTAATTAACCTAAGGACATCACACACATCCATGCCCGAGGCAGGATTCGAACCTGCGACCGTAGCGGTCGCTCGGCTCCAGGCTGTAGCGCCCAGAACCGCACGGTCACTCCGGCCGGCAGACGTTGGTACACAGCAGGAAAGGTCGTATGATGTGAGATACGGCGAGTAGAATATTGTTGACAAACCCGCTGTGCAGCTCGTTCGTTGTGGTGCGCTACGTAGTACGCACCAACCATATCAGTGTACTCCTCCAGGTGTATCGCTCCATTAGTAAACAGAGTCATTGCACTAGTACAGTGGTGGATAGCAGTTGCCTACAACTGAAGAGCATAATGTGGCCTCTAACAACTGAAGAGCATAATACGGCCTCCACCGGTTTAAATAATCCTCATAGGAACAAAGGACACTGAGGAAAAATATTTGTTTTGATGTCCCCTACGGTTTAAATAATTTTCACCCTGTATGTATCGTAGATGCAAGGGACATGGAAAGGTCTCTAGAACCATATAGTTAAATTTGGTTTATTTCTTCTCCCTGAACTTTAATTCCTTCTCCATGTTTGTTTCCTTTTCCGCTTGCTGAGTGTAAAGATTGAATAACATCGGGAATGAGTTACTGTTACTGGACGCCTGTAACTTCGATTTGGTTTCCGTACTAGTTGTACAGAATGCCCTCTGGCATGAAAACACGTGCAGCGTCCTCGCCGTTGGTCAGTCACGTTCCAGCGAGGGTGAACCGCGCGTGGGGGGTGACACCGGCGTCGGCAGCGCCGGCGCGCGTGTCCGCACACACAGACGCCAGGTCATCAGTCACGAGCGCCACGCAGCGGCGACACTGACGCCGCGTTGTTGATTGCCGCGCTACACTGTGCGACGTGAGATAATGTGCAATCGACGTACGCTTACGCACGTAAGCGGCCGGCTATCCGGCTGAGTAATCGGCGCGGCCGCGTTCCGTTTGTGCGAAATGAGGGGATAAGGGCGGTGGCCGGGGAAGCCCCAGTCCCACTGGCTGTCCGTCTGCTCTGGCCTCTGCGGCGTGGCGACCCCGGCTGACGTGACGCGTGTTCCATCGCTCGCGGAACAGTGCTCTGTTCGCGGCTTACCAGGTCATGCCGCCAGCTCCCCCGGTCTGATGCGCTAGCCGGCGTTTCAACACTTCGGGTCTGACACGCAGTGGTTATCAGTCGCCCATCCAAATGGCTCTGAGCACTATGGGACTTAACATTTGTGGTCATCAGTCCCCTAGAACTTAGAACTACTTAAACCTAACTAACCTAAGGACATCACACACATCCATGCCCGAGGCAGGATTCGAACCTGCGACCGTAGCAGTCGCACGGCTCCGGACTGAAGCGCCTAGAACCACTCGGCCACCACGGCCGGCGTCGCCCATCCCCCTTCACTTGTGTGACTGCCACCGTTGGTACTGATGGAAGCAAGCGCGACGACTGCGTGCGAGGGCATGGCCTGAGGATGATACTGTGTACCGAGACCAGTAGCCAGAAGACAGAATAATAAATAGCGGCCGGCCGGAGTGGCTATGGTCGCAGGTTCGAATCCTGCCTCGGGCATGGATGTGTGTGATGTCCTTAGGTTAGTTAGGTTTAAGTTGTTCTAAGTTCTAGGGGACTTATGACCACAGCAGTTGAGTCCCATAGTTCTCGGAGCCATTTGAACCATTTCAATAAATTGCGACTGCCAACAGAAAATACTTTCTCAGCTCCTAATTCTGCTGGTCCTGTTTACTGCAGAAAACAGGGGACACCGTAGTCGCTAGAGCCAAATACGCACATCAAACATAATATTAGTCGCACTGTGAAAGAGCTCACTAAATACATAAATGTCGTGTGACTAGGGCCTCCTGTCGGGTAGACCGTTCGCTGGATGCAAGTCTTTCGATCTGACGCCATTTCGGCGACTTGCACGTCGATGGCGATAAAGTGATAATGATTAGGGCAACACAACACCCACTCCCTGGGCGGAGAAAATCTCCGACCCAGCCGCGAATCGAACCCGGGCCCGTATGATTGACATTCTGTCGCGCTGACCACTTTTTTTTTTTAATATCATTTTGTTCGCTTTCGTTCGTTGCATCTGGTCGGGGCGCACGTCGTAAGACATGCGTTTAAGTTCGTTGTTGAACGATTAACTCAGTTTTTTTTTATTAGAGAGGGGAGCTAACCCTCTGACCGTGCCGGCGCCGCTCAGCTAACGGGAACAGACAAAAGAGCACACTGATCGCTTTCGAGCCTGCAGATAGTGTAGAACTCGCGTGAAATGGTCATGTGACCCTGAGCGCCTCTCATGGCAGTGAAGTGGTGTGTATTTGACAGCCGGTTGTTTGGAATCGCTGCAGGAAATGTCGACCTTGCCTCCCGATTTCTATTTGTCTCCGAGACGACAGTGAGACGTTAATTACATTATATCATTCCCTCTGTATTTTGGGTCAGGTTGATTTTCATGCAAAATCTTTGAAGTTGTAATTATTGGCGATCATGATGTTCGTGGCTATTGTTAGGTAGGCTCCTTGGTTAGAAGGACATGAAGATTGCAAGAATACCTTGTCAGGACGTATTTGGCGGCTAGAGCGAGCCAGGTAACGTAACATATTTCAAGAGTATCCTTAGGACTAGCCTGTAAGACAGACATTTCTGTACAGACGGTCATTAAGGTGGAAACAGTCTGTTGTTTTCTCGCTGGGACCCAGTTTCTAAATAGAATCCAACAGGATTACTCAGGCTCAATTTTCTCTCTCTCCTGGAAGAATTAGCACGTAGCATCCCCTTAGTCAATGTCCATTGCAGAGCATATGCGTCTTATTGGAGAAAGCCTGGTTCTAAGGCTTCGCATGAGTAGTGAGAGCTTGGAAAATAGAATGTGAAGTTTTCTATTCGCGAGGCTTAAATAATGCACGTGATTCAAGCGCTAGACAACCGCCAACCGTCCTCTGCATAATGCGGCTTACAGACTAGGGAACACGGCATCGTGCTCCAGTGGCGTACCATTTGTAACGTATTTTTAATTGAGGCTTCTTCACGTTTGACACATGGCATTCAGTACTGCTGCACTCTTTTCTCCCGATTACAGCACTTAATATTTGTTATCCTGTTTGTGTGTAAGACTTAAATGAATGTGATGCGGTCCCAAAGGCATTTCTAGGAGACCTTCTCCCGCGGAGGTACAGTTCGGTGTAGTACTACACAACACGTAATGCCAATATCCTGACGAATGGTTATCAGTACAAGCAACTCTTCTTCTTCCCATAACGTTGAAGCAAATCTCTGAAGATATGGCTTTATATGGTTTGTAATATTAGCAATTTATAGGATATGACATATTTAATAGCGAAAACAGAGACAAGTGAAAATTTGCAGTTACAGAAAGAAAAAAAATTCCGTTAACGTGGTACGACAAATGAATTGTCCCACTTAGGACATATGACTCGGTGAAGTTTTCGATAAGATACCCATCTAATTGCGCTCAAATGTCACCCATGCCTAAACAAGAGCTACACTGCTACTTCAGAATGTCACACGTTATAATTTGCTGTGCACTCGTATGCGTGTAAGGTGTTCTGTCAAGCATTTTGAATGCAATACGCCTCTTATATCTAGTGAGTTAGGAACTCCTTCAGACACATCTGGATCTTCTCGTGACGGAAGACTGTACAGGAAGCTGCACCAGTTCTTCAACCGTATCTGCGAGAGTTCTCTGTTCTTTTGAGATTGCCCGAGATAGGAAAACCCAATAGGCTGATGTTAGGCGATCTTTCACGTCAAAGTAGAGACCCTGCCTGACCTATCCATCTTGGACCTCCTTTTTAGGTTATCATTCTTGTGACTGGTTTGATACGGCCCGAATTCCTCTCCAGTGCCAACCTCTTCATATCAGAGTAGCACTTGCAAGCTATGTCCTCAGTTATTTGCTGGATGTGCTTCAATCCCTGTCTTACTCTACAGTTTTTCCCTCTATAGCTACCTCTACTACCGTCGTGGACCATACCGGCACCTGTAATGTCTTTTTACTTCAGCAAGAAAAACGTGCCTTAGCTCCATCATTTATCTTCCTCATTCTCAAGCCAGGTGACCATGGGTTCAATGTGAGACAATTTAAATCTACATTCCTATTCTGTTGCACACCCAAACAGAAAGAGGGGAAACACTGTCTAAACGCCTCCATAGGAGCCCTTATTGTAACATCTTATCTTCGTGGTCCTCACAAGAAACGTACATTGGTGGCAGCAGAATGCATCTGCATTTGGCCTCTAATGCCGCTTCTCGAACTTTCCGCTGTAGTGCAACGCGAAAAGAGCGTTTTCTTCCCTCCAAGGATCCCCATTTGAGTTCAAGTTTGCGTGCAGATCGAACCGACCAGTAGTAAATATAGGAGCACGCCTCTAAATTGCTTCCATGTCTTCCTTTAATCCGACCTGACGTGGATCCAAAGCCCTCGAACAGTACTCAAGAACGGTTCGCACTAACGTTCTATACGGCTTCTCCATTATAGACGAGCTACACTTTCCCAAAATTCTCCCAATAAAACCAAAGCCGAACATTCACCTCCCTACTACCAACCTGATGTGCTCACTCCAATTCATATCGCTTTGCTACGTTACGCCTAGATATTTAATCAATGTGAGTGAGTGTACTAATATTAAGCTATTCTAATGCTTTACAATACACATTTTCGTACTCACCTTTATTAAACTACATTTTTGTACATTTAGAGCAACAGCAACTAGAAATTCCGAGTAAGTCATATTTTACACTCAGTTAACGACGATACCTTCTCGTAGACCAGAGCGTCATCAGAAAACAGCTGTAAATTCCTGTTCCCTTTTCCGTCGGCTCGTTTATGTATATCCAAACCAATTATAAAAGTAGATGTACATACGTATGTATGTAAGTATGTATGTATGTATGTATGTATGTACACTATGTGATCAAAAGTATCCAGACATCCCCAAAACATCGTTTTTCATAATAGTAGCATTCTGCTGCCACCTACTGCCAGGTACTCCATACCAGAGACCTCGGTAGTTATTAGACATCGTGACAGAGCAGAACGGGGCGCTCCGCGGAACTCACGGACTTCGAATGTGGTCAGATGATTGGTTGTCACTTGTATCATACGCCTGTACGCGAGATTTTCACACTCCTAAACATCCCTAGGTCCACTGTTTCGATGTGATAAAGAAGTGGAAACGTGAAGGGACATGTACAGTACAAAAACGTAGAGGTCGACCTCGCCTGTTGACTGACAGAGACCGCCGACAGTTGAACACGGTCGTAATAGGCAGACATCTATCCAGACTATCACACAGGAATTCCAAAATGATCTGGATCCACTGTAAGTACTACGACAGCCGGGAGGTGAGAAAACTTGCATATCATGGTCGAGCGGCTGCTCATAAGCTACACATCACGCCAGTAAATGCCAATCCCTCCCACCTCGCTTAATGTAAGGAGCGTAAACATTGGACGACTGAACAATGGAAAAACGTTGTGTGGAGCGAAGAATCACGGTACCCAATATGGCGATCCGACGGCCGGGTGTGGGTATGGCGAATGCCAGGTGAATATCTGTCAGCCGGTGTAGTGCCACCAGCAAAATTCGGAGGCGGTGGTTTCATGGTGTGGTCGTGTTTTTCATGGAGGGGGCTTGCACCACTTGTTTTGCGTGGCTCTATCACAGCACAGTCCTACATTGATGTTTTAAGGACCTTCTTGCTTCCTACTGTTGAAGAGCTATTCGGGGACGGCTATCGAGCACCTGTTCATAATGCACGGCCTGTGGCGGAGTGGCTGCACGACAATAACATCACTGTAATGGACTGGCCTACACAGAGTCCTGACCTGAATCCTATAGAACACCTTTGGGATGTTTTGGGAAGCCGATTTCGTGCCAGGCCTCACCGATCGACATCGATACCTCTCCTCCGAGTAGCAGTCCGTAAAGAATGGGTAACTTGGTACCACATCGTTTACTGCCTGGAAAGAATCACTTTAGGGGTAAGAACCACCCACCTATCGAAGGAATGGGGCTGAAAAAACAGTGTAGCCCACGAAGTGAGAATACCCATTCTTAATTCACTATTTGACAGCACTTAGAATCTTGCAACAAACTGTACAAATAATTTCAAACCCCTGTGAAACTTCTGTTTGCTGACGACTCCCCCTCCCCACAGAATGATGAAAGGAATTAAGGTTCGTCGGTTACTACATTTTCGATTATCAAGTAGTAAATCTGTCCCATGAACCACGACGTTTTAATTGATTACTCCTTTACTACTAACTATAATCGCAACACATTTTTCAGATAATGTTTACATATACCACTGAATGTGCCAGAAACATTACATCAATGTACGACACTTAGTTCAGGAGATAAGACGTCATAAACACTGATTAATGACGTTCTAATTTTTTACATCTTTAGTGGTAACTCTATTCACAACACATTTTTCAGATGGAGGACGCATGCAGCACTGGATGTAACTGCAAAATCATTGTAGAGTATATAGTTCAGGAGATCGACGTCATGAACATTAGGCTGCGTGAAAACGAAACTGTAGATATACAGGTGAAATGTGTGTACAAATACGTGTGAAACATTTTAAATGAGTCTGAAATATACTATTTGTGCATGTGAGCAAATTCAAGAGTAAAAAGAACATCTTTCAATCTTGGAACGATTCCAGTCTAATTTGGTACACGTATTAGTTACAATCTGGAAAGAACTACTGTTGGGGTAAGAACCACCAGTCTCCTATTGAAGTGAAGAGAAGAGAAAAGGGAGGCTGAAGAGATGGACAGACAGCGAGAGGGAAAGAGGAGATAGGCACAGATAGTGGAAGAGGAGGCGATGAACAAAGGCAGGGAGAAGAGAAACTTGAATTAAGGGGGGCAGGAAGAGACAGAGCGGCAAGAAGCAGAGGGACAGAGGCAGGAGCAGGAGATTGACGGAGAGAGGGGAGGAACAAATCGACAGAGATAAGATGGAGAGACGGAGTGGAGGAGGTGGAGAGGGAGAGGTGATGGTGGAAAAAGTTAAAGAGAGGGGGGTGCGGGTGGGGGTGGGGAGAAGAAGGTGGACTAATAGAAGATTGGAATAAATACATACCTGGGCAATGCCAGGTACTCAGATAGTAGAGAATACGACTGATCCTATCACACTTCTCTCGGCACCCCTGAAAGTACCTTTGTCTCTGGGGAGACAATCTAAATATTTACATTTGAAACTCATTTTTGGTAACTAGGACAGTATTTGATACTGAAAGACCTAAGTTAACAAGAACTTCTTTAAGAATGAGATTTTCACTCTGCAGCGGAGTGTGCGCTGATATGAAACTTCCTGGCAGATTAAAACTGTGTGCAGGACCGATACTCGAACTCGGGACCTCTGCATTTCGCGAGCAAGTGCTCTACCAACTGAGCTACCCAAGAAGGACTCACGCACCACCCTCACAGCCTTACTTCTCTCAGTACCTCGTCTCCTACCTTCCAAACTTCACAGAAGCTCTCCTGCGAACCTTGCAGAACTAGCACTCTTGAATGAAAGGATATTGAGGAGTCATGGCTTAGCCACAGCCTGGGGGATGATTCCAGAATGAGATTTTCACTCTGCAGCGGAGTGTGCGCCGATATGAAACTTCCTGGCAGATTAAAACGGTGTGCCGGACCGAGACTTCTTTGCTTCTATCATCGCATATCTCCACAAGATGTATACAGGTTTTTTAATTACACGATTCAGTCACAGTAATGTCACGACCAGCTATGCTTGTCGTCAACGTGCAATGAGCACTCACAGACGAAAGGTGGCAGCACAAGCAGTGGAGGGCATATAACATGTGTCAGGGAGCATGGAAAACGGTGTGGTCGTTGTAATGCGGAAACTGAGCGATTTATTTGATGTCCAAAGCGCATGCTCTCTGGCTTTCGGGCCAAGGATAGAAACATTTCCGAAACTGCCAAGAATTGTAAACTGTTCAGTTGCCGCCTTGGTTGAAGTAAACCGTGCATGGAAAAATGGCGCCATTCAAAACCGGCGCCAAGGCAACTGTGGTTCATCACGGGTCACAGATGAAAGGCGTGCACGACGGCTGTGGGACGTCTGCGGGTGAACAGATGAGCAACTGTTGAGCAACTAACAGCCCAGATGAACAATGTCTCCTCAACGACCATCCAGCGGTATGCAGCGAAAGCTGCTGCATTTTGGCCTCCGCAGCAGGCGCCTGGTTTATTCACCAACACTAACTGTTGCTCATCGGCGACGAAGGAAGCAATTTGTATGCCATTATAGCAGCTGGACGACGACCGAGTGTTTCGACACACGGTTTTCTCAGATGAATCCCATTTTATGCTCCATCGACAGATGGTCGTTCGCGTGTACGTCGTGAAACCTCTGAAACCAAACGTTCTGCGTGCATTATGGGTTGGGGTAAGTTTTCATGGCATTCCTTGAGTGATCTCGTCATTCTGGAAGGCACAATGGGTCAAGACAAGTATACTTGGGTACCAGGATTAACCTCTACGGTGACATCTACTGGCAGGAGAACGAAACGTGTCATACAGCTCGTAGCGTACGTACGTGGTCGAAGAGCATCAGGATGAGTTTACCGTACTCCCTTGGCCACCATACTCCCCGGTTTACTCCCCGGTTTTAAACCCAACAATGAATCTGTGGGACCACCATGGATCCTTTAGCGAGAAACCTAGCATAACTGGATATATGCTAGAGTCGGCATGGCTCCTCATTCCTGTCAATTCCTTATAGAACCCAACTGATTCTGCTGCCCGTCTCGAAGCGGTTCGAACTGCAAAATGTGGTTGACACATGTTCACATTAATGTGACTATACAGGGTGGTCCATTGATAGTGACCGAGCCAAATATCTCACGAAATAAACATCAACGAAAAAACTACAAAGAACGAAACTCGTCTCTCTTGAAGGGGGAAACCAGATGACACTATGGTTGGCCCGCTAGATGGGGCTGCCATAGGTCAAACAGATATCAACTGCGTTTTCTTAAATAGGAACCCCCATTTTTTATTACATATTCGTGTAGTACGTAAAGAAATATGAATGTTTTAGTTGGGCCACTTTCTTCGCTTTTTGATAGATGGCGCTGTAATAGTCACAAACGTATAGTACGTTTTATCACGTAACATTTCACCCGTGCGGACGGTATTTGCTTTGTGATACATTACCCGTGTTACAATGGACCGTTTACCAATTGCGGAAAAGGTCGTTATCGTGTTGAAGTATGGCTGTTGTGATCAAAATGTGCACCGGGCATGTGCCATGTATGCTGCTCGGTATCCTGGACGACATCCAAGTGTCCGGACTGCTCGCCGGATAGTTATGTTATTTAAGGAAACAGGAAGTGCTCAGCCACATACGAAACGTCAACCACGACCTGCAACAAATGACGATTCCCAAGTAGGTGTTTTAGCTGCTGTCGCGGCTAATCCGCACATCAGTAGCAGACAAATTGCGCGAGAATTGGGAATCTCAAAAACGTCGGTGTTGAGAATGCTACATCAACATCGATTGAACCGGTACCATATTTCTATGCACCAGGAATTGCATGGCGACGACTCTGAACGTCGTGTACAGTTCTGTTACTTGGCACAAGAGAAATTACGGGGCGATGACTGATTTTTTGCACGCGTTCTATTTAGCGACGAAGCGTCATTCACCAACAGCGGTAACGTAAACCGGCATAATATGCACTATTGGGCAACTGAAAATCTACGATGGCTACGACAAGTGGAACATCAGCGAACTTGGCGGGTTAATGTATGGTGCGGCATTATGGGAGGAAGGATAATTGGCCCCCATTTTATCGATGGCAAATTAAATGGTGCAGTGTTTGCTGATTTCCTACATAATGTTGTACCGATGTTACTACATGCAGACAGAATGGCGATGTACCTCCAACATGATGTATGTCCGGCACATAGCTCACATGCGGTTGAAGCGGTTTGGAATAGCATATTTCATGACAGGTGGATTGGTCGTCGAAGCACCATACCATGGCCCGCACGTTCACAGGATTTGACGTCCCCAGATTTCTTTCTGTGGGGATAGTTGAAAGAGATTTGATATCGTGATCCACCGACAACGCCTGACAACAATGCATGTGCGAACATTATGGAAGGCGAACTACTCGCTGTTGAGAGGAATGTCGTTAGATGTATTGCCGATTGCATTGAGGTTGACGGACATCATTTTGAGGATTTATTGCATTAATGTGGTATTAAAAGGTAATCACGCTGTAACAGCATGCGCTCTCAGAAACGATAAGTTCACAAAGTTACATTGGACCAACCGAAATAAAATGTTCAAACGTACCGACGTTCTGTATTTTAATTTAGAAAACCTACCTGTTACCAACTGTTTGTCTAAATTTGTGAGCCATATCTTTGTGACTGTTATAGCGCCATCAATCACAAACCCAAATATGTTCAAATGTGTGTGAAATCTTATGGGACTTAACTGTTAAGGTCATCAGTCCCTAAGCTTACACACTACTTAACCAAAATTATCCTAAGGACAAACACACATCCAAGCCCGAGGGAGGACTCGAACCTCCGCCGGGACCAGCCGCACAGTCCATGACTGCAGCACCTTAGACCGCGTGGCAAACCCAAATAAGTGGTCCAACTAAAACATTGATATTTCTTTACGTACTAAACGAATATGTAATAAAAAATGTGGGTTCCTATTAAAAAAAACTCAGTTGATATCCGTTGGACCTATGGCAGCGGCATCTAGCGGGCCAACCATAGCGCCATCTGATTTTCCCCTTCAAGCTAGACAAGTTTCGTTCTTTGTAGTTTTTTCGTTTGACGCTTATTTCGTGAGATATTTGGCCCGGTCACGATCAATGGACCACTCTGTATAGTGTAATTCAATATGCCATTACAAGTTCATTCCTGTTAGGCCATTAATCTCTGTCACTGTGCAGTGCTGACGTCATCGTCTTTGTAAGGGGCAGAGAATGACAGCGAAGATATCCGTTAGCGTCAGCGAAAATGATGAAGATTACGTACTGAGGGGCAGCCATTAAATAATCCTGCTGCATGCGAGAGTGGACTTGGTCAGTTTGTGTATTGGATTCAAGCGGCAGCTGCGGGAGAGGTGAGCCGCAGCTAGCCAGACAAGCGGCCGCAGGGACGCGGAAGGCCGCCCTCTGCAGGTGGCGCGGCGCGACCTCCAGGGGCCGCTGAATCATTCAGCAGCTATTTCTGGCGCAGGCTGCGCGCTGGCATTAAGTTTATAACCGCGAGCGTCCAAAACTGGCTTTACGAATTCACGCCTGCATTAACGAGATGTCCGCCGGGCAAACACACTCCTTTGACGGTTCCCAAGCGGCAGCTTTATTTCATGTTTTTCATTTTTTTTTACTTACACAACCTTGCAAAATAATTTGGGCTCAAAGAGATGTGTTTTCCCCATTTCTGGGGTAAAGGTACTCAAGCGATTGAACACATATTTGGAATTCCGCAACCACATGATGAGTTTGATTCTTCTGATTTGATTTTATATCTTAGTTACTCTACATCTACAATCAACCTTATGGTGTATGGCGGAGAGTGTAAGGCGATAGCGTTTTCATAAGGGCAACCAAGCGGCTCTTCAAATTGGTTTGAGAAATTTTTGAATCTCGAGATAGCTTTCGGAAAAGATCATCCACATGATGCTGAAGATAGCAAGGACACTTACGTGAGAGAACTACTGTTCAGTAGTAAAGAAAAACTGGTTCAAATGGCTCTGAGCACTATGGGACTTAACTTCTGAGGTCATCAGTCGCCTAGAACTTAGAACTACTTAAACCTAACTAACCTAAGCACATCACACACATCCATACCCGAGCCAGGATACGAACCTGCGACCGCAGCGGCCGAGCGGTTCCAGTATGTAGCGCCTAGAACCGCTCGGCCACTCTGGCCGGCAGGGAAACTGGTAAATACTTTCTACAGCCAAGGTCGCATTAATTAATATTTATTGTCGACGACCAGTTTCGACATTGGGACTGTCGTCTTCTAATGTTCAAATTCTCTCTCTCTCTTTTATTTTTTTACTTTTTATTTTTTTATAAAACGCGTTCGAATATGAGTTTACCAATCATGCCAAGTCGCCATTAGGGTGGCAGTTTTAATCTGCCAGGAAGTTTCATATCAGCGCACACTCCGCTGCAGAGTGAAATTCTCATTCTGGAAACATCCACAGGCTGTGGCTAAGCCATGTCCCCGCAGTATCCTTTCTTTCAGGAGTGCTAGTTCTGCGGGTTCGCAGGAGAGCGTCTGTAAAGTTTGGAAGGTAGGAGACGAGATACTGGCCGAAGTAAAGATGTGAGGACCGGGCGTGAGTCATGCTTCGGTAGCTCAGATGGTAGAAAACTTGCCCGCGAAAGGCAAAGTTCCCGAGTTCGAGTCTCGGTCGGGCACACAGTTTTAATCTGCCAGGAAGTTTCATAATTCTGATTGTTTTCATGTTGTTATTAATCTGGAATTTAATTGATCACTATGTTCTTCTTCAACGACGAGCTATCTGATGGGTATCCCTTCCACGTGTTGATGGTTGATACTTTCCTACACTGGAACTGTTGCCTGGGTTTCAAAGCTTACCTACGTATTGGAATAAATCCTGTTTTACAGCTCTAGTATAACCACATACAAATGTAGGGTGGAAGCTTCAGTACTATATGGCACTGTGGCCAAACGCCAGACGTTTCAGAAACAGTAAAAATGAAATCAATTAAAGATGATTTAGGGCTAACGTTACGTTTCTAGGTCACCTGGTTAGATCCACGTACTTGAAAACTCATACGAACACACGGAGGTGGGGCAGAGAGTGCAGTGGCAAGTGCCCTCCAAATGTTTCCAGTGCTAATAAAGGGCAGGGCCCGGGGACGGAGAGTGTTGGCACGGCTCGCCACTCGCAACTCGCCACTCGGCAGGCTCGCCGCAGCAGGTTGCCTGGCGACGTAATGAAGACGGATGGGCGCGCCCAGTGCTACTCCTACGCAACGCCACGCGGGCTAACACAGTAAATCGCTCGCCTACCGCAGGCGCGGTCCGGCATCGGCGCAGCCGCCGGTTGGCCGAAAACGCATCAGCGGCGACCCGAAGCATTTCTGCAGTTCGTGTGCAGGCAAGCAACATACAACTCGTTAGTGCACTTTGGAATGCTGCGAGATAAATAAAGGATACGTACTGCGTACCTCACACTGATGGGGGAAGCTGTTTGCAGCGAAGCAGCGAACCATTTTGACTTCCTACGTACATGTGCAGTTTTGATACAAGTACACACACACACACACACACACACACACACACACACACACGAATCAATGAAGTATCGCATTAGCTTATTAATTCTTAAACAACTTCCTTACAAGAATGTGTAATGAAGACAATATTGTACACTAGCGGTAAACAGAATGAGGATGCACTGTTTTGAACAGTATTATGCCTTAACGTTATTTAAACCTTCGATGTTTTTCTTAAATTACTTCAGGAAAATGCTCATATGGTTATTAATATAACGCTATAGCTACCTGTCACATCCTTGTAAAACTAAAACTAAAAACATGAAAATATTATTTGAATTGAAGGTGGAGGGGGAAGAATGGAACGAAGGGGACTATCTGCAGAACCACTGGCGACGAGAGAAAATGTGTGCCAGACCTGGATTCTAACAAGGAATCTCCTGCTTAGAAGGCAGCTACATTAACCACTGCACCATCAGGCCTTAGTGTTTATCGCAAATGCACGGACTGTCCCGGCACGCCTGTTGACTGACCCACATTCCCTCCCAGCGCAAACTATCCGGGGTAGCCGTCCATGTCGTCAATACTCGCTACTTTGAGATTCCCACGGGAGGTCAGACACAATTGTGCATCGGACGTCTCCGAAAGGACATACGGAAATGCATGTATACAGGGTGATTCAGCTGCCTCCTACCAACGTCATTTTATGCAACCCGCACATTGTCTGTATCGGTAATGGTATCCGGGCAGGTGGCAAGTAACTTATACACTACTGGCCATTAAAATTGCTACACCACGAAGATAACGCGCTACGACGCAAAATTTAACCGACAGGAAGAAGATGCTGTGATATGCAAATGATTAGCTTTTCAGAGCATTCACACAAGGTTGGCGCCGGTGGCGGCACCTACAACGTGCTGACATGAGAAAAGTTTCCAACCGATTTCTCATACACAAACAGCAGTTGTCTGGCGTTGCCTGGAAAACGTTGTTGTGATCCCTCGTGTAAGGAGGAGAAATGCGTACCATCACGTTTCCGACTTTGATAAGGGTCGCATTGTAGCCTATCGCGATTGTTGTTTATCGGATCGCGACATTGCTGCTCGCTTTGGTAGAGGTCCAATGACTGTTAACAGAATATGGAATTGGTGGGTTCAGGGTAATACGGAACGCCGTGCTGGATCCCAACGGCCTCCTATCACAAGTAGTAGAGATGACAGGCATCTTATCCGCATGGCTGTAACGGATCGTGCAGCCACGTCTAGATCCCTGAATCAACAGATGGGGACGTTTGCAAGACAACAACCATCTGCACGAACAGTTCGACGTTGGCAGCAGCATGGACTATCAGGTCGGAGACCGTGGCTACGGTTACCCTTGGCGCTGCATCAAAGAGAGGAGCGCCTGCGATGGTGTACTCAACGACGAACCTGGGTGCACGAATGGCAAAACGTCATTTTTTTCGGATGAATCGAGGTTCTGTTTACAGCATCATGATGGTCGCATCCGTGTTTGGCGACATCGCGGTGAACGCACATTGGAAGCGTGTCTTCGTCATCACAATCCTTGCGTATCACCCGGTGTGGTGGTATGGGGTGCCATTGGTTACACGTCTCGGTCACCTCTTGTTCGCATTGACGGCACTTTGAAAAGGGGACGTTACATTTCAGATGTGTTACGACCCGTGGCGCTACCCTTCATTCGATCCCTGCGAATCCCTGCATTTCAGCAGGCTAATGCACGAACTCATGTTGCAGGTCCTGTACGGGCCTTTCTGGATACAGAAAATGTTCGACTGCTGCCCTGGCCAGCACATTCTCCAAATCTCTCACCAACTGAAAACTCCTGGTCAATGGTGGCCAAGCAACTGGCTCATCACAATACGCCAATCACTACTCTCGATGAACTGTGGTATCGTTTGGAAGCTGCATGTGCAGCTGTACCTGTACACGCCATCCAAGCTCTGTTTGAAAAAATGGTTCAAATGGCTCTGAGCACTATGGGACTTAACTTCTGAGGTCATCAGTCCCCTAGAACTTAGAACTACTTAAACCTAACTAACCTAACGACATCACACACATTCATGCACGAGGCAGGATTCGAACCTGCGACCGTAGCGGTCACGCGGTTCCAGACTGTAGCGCCTAGAACTGCTCGGCCACCCTGGCCGGCAGCTCTGTTTGACTTAGTGCCCAGGCGTATCAAGGTCGCTATTACGGCCAGAAGTGGCTGTTCTGGGTACTGATTTCTCAGGATCTATGCACCCATATTGCGTAAAAATGTAATCACATGTCAGTTCTAGTATAATATATTTGTCCATTGAATACCCGTTTATCATCTGCATTCCTTCTTAGTGTAGCAATTTTAATGGCCAGCAGCGTACAAGTCCCCTCTCAGAGCTTTGGGCGACTGTTAGAAAACAGAATCATACTGAAAAAAAAATACATGTTAGTATTGCCTATTAGTTACACGTTTCTTTTCGTACGCAGATATACCATACTTCTGCCATACTTATCCAAGTCTCTCGAATCCTTTTTTGTCCAATTAGCAATATCGTGATTCAGGTTTTGGATGTCTCAGTAAATTTATTCTGTTTATCGTACTTAATGTTCCTTACTTCTGCCCTACGTATCCAAATCTCTCCCATCTTTCTTTGTGTTGTTATCGGTGTAATCATACAGATTTTGGATGCATCTGTAAGTTTAATCCGTTTACAATACGTAGGCTTTCGTAAATGATTCTGAAGTGTTGCCTTATAAAGTGTATTTCCCCATTGCAAACAACAAAATTAACAGTAGATTTGAGAATGAGAAGCGTGGAAGTAACAACTTTCCGGTAACTAACCCAGTGAAAAGATATGCCTCACCGCATTAATGTGCTGAAGTACTTTCATGAACAAATCTGTGCCATAAGTCTATGATGTCTTCATATATTTTAACAATTATTTACAAGACATTTTTACTGTGTGCCTCACATCTCTAGAGCGAACTGACTAACAACATTGTCTTGTGGTGTTGTATAAAACGAATCGTTAGGGGGAAACTAAATCACCCTGTATACAGGATGTGTCAAAATCTTTTCAACAAATGCCTAGGGATGATCGATTACGTCATGGGGAACAGCTTTTGTTAGAAACTCAAAGTTCACTGATGATTCCTGACAACGCAGGGTGCCCCTTTGACTGCTTACGTCCCTCGGCGGCAGCAAAGCTCAGGAATTCTGCGGCGTGTGTATGCTTTGTGTGTTGCATATTATTCTGTCATCAACTGCATGTGGAAGGAGGTGGGGCCAGCAAAATAAAAGTTCCCCATTCACTTCTAAAATATTCTCTGCTTAGAGACACTCATTCTTATAGATACTGAAAATCACACTATAACTTTAGTGTTGTACATAGTATGCAGCACATCGGGTTAGGAAACCTTGCTAGTTCCGTGAAATATTGGCGTCCCAGGGTCGGCGAATACTAAAAGACGCCGAGCGTCGCCGGGGAGTGGCAGTAAACACGTGGTCTTTAACAACATTTGTTCATTATGACGTCATCTATCAGCCCTGCACGTTTGATGCAAAGACTTTGAAACAACATAAATTTGATTTTTTTCTTTATATAGCTATACACTTGTAAAAATGATCCACGGATAAATCAAGGTACCATCCCTCCCTCCTTCACACACACACACACACACACACACACACACACACACACGTGTCTTTATCACTACCTACATTCACTGACACGAGATACGCTTAGTCACTCGAGTAACTTCAGTCCCAATATTTTAGAAAAGGTTTGATATGATACAATTGCTGTATGCCAGTTAGTTAAAACTACCAACCCCAACCAAAGAATGGACCGTCCTGAGGTGTAAAAAAAAAAAAACTCCTAAACGTCGTTTTTCATAGTCGAGTGTGATTTATCTCGTTGTCTGTGGAAGTTGTAGCTGTGCATGAGAAGGACTCTCCAAAAAGAGTGATGAAGTTTACAGTCGATTCACATAGGTTCTAACACTAGGGCCAGTGAATGAGAAAGACATGGGCTTTTAGTGCGCTAGTTGCTAACCATTGGTGGCCAAATGCTAGAGGAAGAGAGACGTGTTGTTCTAGAGGTAGCCTGTCCAAAGCTAACTAGGGCGATGCTGGGTCTTCAATCCCTCAAGTTTAGGCGAGATGCAGCTACCTTTCTGTAAACGGTAAACTAAAACAATTCTTCGACAAGTTTTGCGTTATATCGTGGCTTTCTCGGTGCGATGATTTACATTCTCAAAATACCATAGGATACTCGACGTAACTTATTCAAACTGAAATCAAAGGCATGTCCTCTTAGGTATGAATCTTTCATGAATTATTTTCGAGTTTCCTTCACATGAGATAGAGTCTGTATTAAACTGACTACAGTTCAAACAGTGCATATTAAACCAACATTTGAACAATGTTTCTAAGTGCACCGCGTTTAATACATTGCTGGTAACAAAATTTATAACTCATAGAAAGCCACACACGAACACGTAACAGCTGTAACTGAAATACAAAAGGGATTTCAAACTTTCTGGGCAGAAATGAGATCCAACGTCTGTGCCGTTTACCAAGATAGCAGGTCAATCCTTTTCCTGTTTTCAGTGGTCCATCAAGTCTCCAAGAGAACTGACGCCACGAAACTTAAATAACAAGTGAACTTTACCACGATTCTGCTGGCAGTGAGAGCAGAAGACCGGGAGACTGCGCATTCTGCTAGGTAAACACTTGCTGAGAAAAGCTAGGCCATCCGCCCACGCTACCAATTTTGAATTTTTTCCTTTCCTTGCGTCTGTGACCCTGATCTCAAATTTAAGCTTCTATTTTCTTTTATAAACTTAAATTGTAATTGTCGGTGTATAGTTCCTAATATTTTTTTTTTTAATTTCCGATGTGCTAGGACGATATTAGGGTCCGTGTCCAGGGTAGCCACTTGCTAGAGCACCGCTGCGTGTCCTAACCAGTCGCTATTGTCCATCGGCAGCTAGAATTCTACGCCCCGGGTCAACTTGTGAGAACAAATTTAATTAATTTTTACGATACTGCAGTTTCTGTGTTATTAAGAAAAACGATGCATTCCATTGGACATGCATGCATGCGGAGACTACAGCCGTTACGTAATATATGAAATGTAATCGCAGTTCCGAATACGAACAACCATCAGCTGCATAAGGAAATGACTACAGTAAAAATGTATGCCGCACCGAGTCTCTAACCCAGAATTCCCCCTTTACGCGAGCAGTGGACTTGAAGGCTTTGGCTGTCCGTGCACCACTCACGCCCACACCCAAACTTCCATATTTCGGTCGTTAGTGCATCACAACCTGTGCTCGTATACACATTATATAATTCCCATAAAGCGAAGGACATTTTAATTGAAAGTCGCTTCCCAATATCGGCGGATAAGCAGGATATAGCATTTCCTGTGTTATTAAGAAGAACGAAGCAGTGTACCTTAGAATATGTGAGCAGGCACTGCGGCGACTGCAGCCGTCATGAAATACAAGATATGTGTTCGCAGTTGTGAATACGAGCGACCATCAGTTGTATTAGCGAATAAAGACAATGCAAATTTAACGCAGGAACAGCGACGTATGGAAGTTTGGGTCTGCCGGTGCGCCGTGTACTATTATCCAAAGCCGTTAAGGTGACTGTTCCCTTAAAGCGGGAATTCCGGGTTCGAGACCCGGTCCTGTAAAGATTTCATGCAATTTATTTTTGATAGCAGCACGGAAGGCTCGTACCGCTACAGTTGTCTTAGTATAAGCAAAACCAGTCATGGCCAGACTGAATCTTTCAAAGTTTGCAATTTTCTGAAGCTCCCTGGCATGTGCCACATTGGGACTCCAACCCAGAACCTTGCCATTTGCGGACAACTCTATTACCGAATTAGCTATCCAGGCCCAAGTTTCTGCCCATGCTGTCTTAGCGTCCTGCGGCTAAGCGCTTTCTTCGCAAATTCCATAGGCTGTGGCTCATCCATTTCCCTGCAATATCCTTTCTCCTGGGTGTGTTAATCCCGAAGGATACGCAGGAGAACTTACGTGAAGCTTGGGGAGGAGGAGCGAGATGGAGGTGGAACTCTGAGGTCGGGTTGCAAGTCGTGCCTAGATAACTCAGTTGGTAAGATCATTGCCAGTGAAAGGAAAGATCCTTGGTTCGAATCTCTGCCCGGCACACAGTTTTAATTTTCCGCGAAGTTCCAAGACAAGTGATTGTCTTGCAGTAAAATACAACAAGAAAAAATTATTTTACAAACCTCGACATTCTCCGAAAACAGTTGTGTCGTATTTCACAAAACAACAAATGCTGCAGATAATAGATATCGTCGGAAGTTCCACGATGCATTTCATGGACGATGTTGTTGGACACAGAGGAGTTGCAGCTCTATAAAATTGCACCGAAATACAGGAAGACCTGCGAAATATCCACTCTTGGTGCAGGTAATAGCATCTGACCGTCAACAAATGTAACGTACTGTGCACACAGTGCGTAGACAGCAAGACACATTATTGTATGCTTACACAGTCGCAGAACAGTCACTGTAAGCAGTAATTTCCAAAAAAATATCTGAGAGTGTGCGTACGGAGCAGTTTGAATTGAAACACAACATAAAATTGACTGAGCATAAGGCTGTTGCGAGACTGAGTTTCGATGGAAGAATCTTCAGTAAAAGTAGTTCAAGAACTTAGGAGGTAGCTTACTGAACACTCGGTCGAACAATAATATTGCTCGTCAGTCTTGGATCCATACCAGACAGAATTGACAGATGTAATAGCGAACGTCCAGAGAAGAGCAGCGCGTTTCGTTATAGGTTGAGTTAGTAAGCGTGAAAGCGCGACAGATGTGCTCAGCCAACTCAAGTGGCAGACGCTTCGTGCGTTGCTGGAAGAGTCAACCAACACAGAGTTTCCACCTAAGTACATATCGCGAAAAGATCATGAAGATAAAATCACAGAGATTCCAGTGAAGGCTTACCAGCACTCCTTCTTGCGGAACATTCACAACTGTAACAGGAATAGGGGCGACAGAAATAAACAAAGTACGCCCCCCTCCCCCCCCCCTCCCCCGTAACCCCACAATCTGAGTGGCTTGCGGGACACGGATGTAATTATAGAAGTAGATGTAGATGTAAACATTATGGATCATGACTGTTCTACGACGTTTTGGTGTCCCTAGGAGTCCATGTCACTACCTTTAACAGTCATCATCAGGGGGAAACGGCTTACTGAACAACTAGTAAAGGCTCTCTTCAATTGGCTTCGTTTACGGCGTAGGCATGCGTATGTAAGGTTTCGAGATGACACGAACAATTCGAAGAACGAAATGAAAAGGGTGGTGAGAGTAAAGAGCCCTTGTCACTTCCACATATACACAGCGACACACTTCGAAGCATACAGCCGAGCGCCACTGGAAATAACACATTACGCCTTGATTGAAACGCGTCGCCTCCGCGTTGACGCGTAATTCGGTATTTTTACCCGCTAAACATGTTGAGCCTGCCTTGATGGTGGGTTATTGTTCCGTGCGAGATTGAACAAGGAGCGCTGCAGCGAGCGGGAACGCCCGACGCGAAATGAGCTGTGCCTACTGATAGATCGTTCCAGTTTTCGAAATTACACAATAGCCGGGCGTTGTTACGGGGGAAGGATTTTTAATCTCCAGCGTCGGCTAAGCCGAATGCTGGTAGGGGCACTGCCCCGGGGGCGTGTTTCGGCCGACCAGCTAATATTCGAGGCCTACCTCCCCCCCCCCCCCCCCCCAACAACATCCCTTGGCTCACCATAGCGTGTGCGAACGCTGCGATATATCGTATTTAGTTACGGCTCTACGCCTTAATCAACGTAAAACTGTTGCCTGAGTAGGTGAGGCTGCAGCTGTTTCAGAAAATTAGATACTGGGCGACGTCATAGGCCTGCTGCTGCGATGGCAGTATAATCCAATAGCAATATCTGGATGATAACTGTTTTCGGTTGGCGTACAGCCATCTCCAGGTCAGCGGGAAAAACAAAATATTGCCTATAAGTTTAGTAAAATTACGTAGATATCTCCAAAAGTACTTTTTTTAACGTCAATGTGTCTAGGGAGGATCTTCATTGTCAGAGAGACAATGTTTCCTCACACATAAACCGCCACCAAGACGACGACAAGTGTTTGACTGATGGATTTTTTAAAACAATTAAAAGATTACTTAGAGTTACACGACGCACGATACTTTCACTGGCATCAGAGTGTCTTAACCACCAGAAATTCGTTACTGTGAGGAAATTGTGTTAAAATACCCAAAATACGACCAGAGAATAAAACCGTAAAACCGGAACGAGACTAATCGCTGCGCGTGCCTACGAGTCATCGCCGTGATTTGCTGATCACAACCAACGATTCTGTTTGTATGACCTGTACACTGCCTTCTGGTTGGAATTGTTAAACCACGGAGGTGGACACTGGCACCTTGTGCTTTTATATGTCTGCAGATATACTTGGTCAGGTAACAGAGTGTTTCACACATGTCTAAACAGACTACTAACTCTAATTGGAAATGAGTTGTAAAAATGTTAGCGCAAGTAATTCTTCATGCAATGTAAGTTTTCATCGTGACTGCATGTCATTCCATAAATTAGTAAATTCCACACGATATACAAAGATTTCGCTGAACGAGAGGTAACACTAATTAGAAAGTCAATTAACTACCCACCGTAAAGAGCTATTTACGTACCTTCCAATTTACAAAATTATATTGGTATGTTCATACTGTGACCGAAAGGGCGTCTTTTGTAAACTGTTCACAGAAAACATTTTACGATGTTAAATCTCGAAATAATGTACGACGTGTAAGTTAATTACAAAATATAATAATAACTACCAGGATTAATGAAACGATATCGGTTCATTATGAGTATTGATTATGAGATAACGAGATGTAATAGCTTCGAGTTATTTAAGCAATTAGTACCTTGGAAGTCGATTCAGATACATATTACTCGCCAATACAAAAATACGTTGAATTTATAAACTGTCCTTTTCATTACTAATGAAGGAAATGAAAATGCTCACTACATTATCAGCTTCAGAAAGAATAGCACAGTTAAAATTACGAGAATAGTGTGTGTGCAGTTGGCAAACTGACACCGCACCCCTTACTGACTTTTCTGAGCTAAAACTATTCTTTGTGGACGCACAGAATTGTTACAGAATTTGATGTAGCAAAATGTAACAGAGTGGCAGTGTACAAAGCACGCAAATTTTCACGACTCAGTGTCAGAGATAGTGTTTAGTAAATATTGCTGCATTTATACTTGTAGATGCTTCCCAGACAGGTTTTCAACTGTCTTCAGTCCAAACAATTTAAAATGTTCGCATTGATAAATGTTTTTATTGTTGTGACAAAATGTTCTATTTATAAGTGTTACGCGCAGGATATTATAGGCACTGTGACTTGTTACAATCAAGCGTTTATTTTTTTCCAGTGTTACGGGTCTTGTCAAATGTTGAGCTAGGAACGTGTGAAACAAAGATAACAAAGACTTTTTTTTTTTTTTTTTAGATTTTAATGGGAGTCTAAAGTCTGGCTTCTGCATTTCTTAAAACTGCATTCGTGTTCCATGTGAAATCACCCAGTGTGTATAGATATTTTCAGATCTCAAACAATGATTTTTAGAATTTTGTTCAATCACAACGTTTGGAATTTGCCTTGTATATAATTTCGGTACGGCACACTGTAGACGGATTACTCTTATTCTCCAACTTGACAAATGGTTATACAATTATTTGCCACGCGAAATAAAGCGAGTTAATGAAGTGTGGTTCTATGCTGCACACGACAAAGCTACGTTGAAAGGCAAACCTGTCGTCGCTGACGTGCTTCCATTTCTCAGTCTTCTTCATTTGGATGCTGTAACAGCTATCCCAGAATTGGGTTTCAGACGTTTAAGAAAACTGTGACCGGGCTGCTATTTGAGCTCGATAATTTCAAGAGCATTTTCCCTCGCAGTAATAAACAAATTCGCTTGAATGGCGTGAGCGAATCCACGGAGTGTTACGGACAGCCCTTTCACGCTGTTTCCTGACAACATACTAAAGAATTGTCTGCCTGAAGCGTGAAAATGTCACCGGCAGGTGGCAATCGCTCCTTCCGCTGTACTTTCCTTCGCATTCAGTGTTGTGCCAGTTCCATGTAACAACTGACAACAACACAATCTGCGCATGTCGCGAGAGCAATTTCTGTCGCGGAGTTAGTGAATCGACAGGAAAATCAATGAATAAGGCCGAGACATCGCGACTTGACAAATGGTGATCCGATTATTGGCCACGCGAAATAAAGTGAGTGGAGGGAATGACGGATGGAGAGAGGGGCGACAGGTACATGGAAGTAGTGATGACGTTACTGATGGGATTTGCAAACAGTAATTTCATTGCAACCCACTGCATTCAGCCACAGAATTCTGAAGCTGTCCGCTTACTCTGCGCTTCATAAATAACACCCTTGACACCAGATGTAGGCCTAGCACTCGTCTATCCCAAAACAAAGTTCTTATTTATCGTGTTACCGCAATGGTGTGTACCTTTACTCCTGCATTGAAAAGTTGAAATATGAGAAAAATGTACCAAACTTTGGATAGACATTCTGCATAATGCAAGACAAAGTTTCTTTATTTTACTTTCCTTATATTTGTTCTAGAAGTTTTTTTAGCTGTCATCAAAGGGTCTTTGTCCAATACTATGTATGACAATTATTATTGCAACATATTGAAGGATTCTACTTCAAACTATTTAGCAGCGGAAATTAATCGTTAATCTTCCATTGGTATACATGTAGAGTTGAAGACACATATTACACAGCAAAATATTGAAATATGCGTTTATGCTTTAGTACTGTATTCATCATCACCAACTGTAGTTTTATGTAACGAAAAAATAAGCTATGAGTTGCATAAAAGAAATTTAATTTCCTTACCGTTTTCGTGCACTAAGTGCCCTTTTTTAGAAGGTTATACCTATCGCTCTATTTGCGAGTGTCAATAATAAGACTCATACAGCAAAATGCCCCTGTAATGTGGGTCATAGACACTAAGAACCACATGGCCGTGGAATTTTGCTATATGCGTCTTATTAATGCATCTTGTTATTGACACTCGCAAATAATGTGATAGGTATAACCTTCTGAAGAATGTTATACCTAAGTGCCTGAAACCGGTAAAAAATTTCTTTTATGCAACTTGTTGCTTATTACTCTGCTACGTTTACGCTTTGTTGAAAGTTAGGCATACATTAGTAACAACATAGTTACATACTTACAGTTTCTGCATTTATTTTTTCCGCATAGAACAAAATATTTTTAATTTATATCTTGCTTCTGCTTGAAACTGGAAACCGATATGTCACACTGTGTTCTTTTTACGATGTTTTTTGCTGCAGTCCTGTTTTCCTTAGGGTTAAACGTATTAAAACACTTATTTTATTCACTGTCGCTAACAGTTGTACAGGTGTTTTATTTATCACGAAAGCACAAGATTTCTGTTGGTAGCTCTCGTGTTGCTGTAGTTTTATCTTGTATATTTCTTTAGTTTCGAGTTTTCTTCAAAGATGACGCACGATTTCAGAACGTTATTAAAATATTGTGTGTGTGTGTGTGTGTGTGTGTGTGTGTGTTGTGTGCGTGTGTGTGTATGCGCGCGCGAGTGTTTGTTATGAAGATGCAGGGAGACGGACGGAGACAGAGTGAGTGAGGGAACATGATAAACATACCTAGCTTGGGTGACGGTGGAGGAAAGATTGGAGAGTTTGGAAGACTGAATTGAATGACGGCTTGAGGTGTTTATTGGAAAGATGAGTGTGTACGTTCAACGGAGGCTATTTTTTTTTTTTTTTGTTTCTACTGCGTAATATCCTTACGGGTCCACCTGTGCAGCTTAGAGATCAGCGTGTAGACTGCCATACAGAGCAACTGGTTTCGACTCTCGCCATTCTCAGGAATTTTTCCGTGGTGGGAAGTCTGGAAATAGCTGAACTTACAGCGTGATACCAATTGAGGAACTAACTGATTGTGAAATAGCGGCTCCAGTGTCACGGAAGATGACAACAGCAGGGTGAACGAAGTGCTGAGCATATGCGCCTCTATGTTACATCTAAATGACGCCATTATACAGTGCGAACTTAACGTACAGTGGAACAAATGGGAGAATACCAACTTTCGTGAACTTCTCTTTAAAAGACGCAAAATAACTCGTCATGCATTTGGTCTGTTCCAGCGGACGGGTGCCCTCGCTCTTCACTAACATCAGGTACGTAACTGAAGATGATGGTATGAACCATCGAAACACGTAGTGGCAAAATAAAAGACTGACGCAGAAAACTTTTTCATTTATTATGGTTGCATGACATCTCCACCAGGAGAGCAATCTATTATTATGAAAAATTTAATCTTCTAGTTGGAGAAGTTATATCTGGCCATATCGTAGGCATTAAGCGTGTGGACAACTGACAAATCATAACTGCCTTTCTAGTACCTTTACGTTTCCGGAAACCAACCTGATCGCCATCTAAAAGCTGCTTGACTTTCTTTTCGTTTCTTCATTATGTTATTCTTGATTCATACATGGATGCAGAAGACGTTAAGGTGAATATGCGGCATCTCTCGAACTTGTCTGCTCTTGACATGATAGAGATTTCTCCAGCCGGCCGGTGTCTCGGAGCGGTTCTAGGCGCTTCAGTCTGGAACCGCGCGACCACTACCGTCGCAGATTCGAATCCTGCCTCGGGCATGAATGTATGTGATGTCCTTAGGTTGGTTGGGTTTAAGTAGTTCTAAGTTCTACGGGACTGATGACCTCAGATGTTAAGTCCCATAGTGCTCACAGGATTTTTAGATTTCTCCAAAAGTCCGATGGCATGTTTCCTGAATCAAAGATTCTGCAACAGGCTTAGCCAACCTGGTGTAGATCGACATATAGTCTAGCGTGGATTACCATGTACCCCGGTATTCTTGCCGTTAACAAATCAGTGCCAGGGATGAAAGAAAAAGTTCTTGAAAGTGAACCCTGATAATTCATCGCTAGTCAGCACAACAAGATGGAGTTGCTTTATTCCCCTTCAGTCTGCATGCTCGTTATACGCGCAGAATATCACGTCTGCGTTCTGACTAGGTTTTGAGGTTATCCACTTGTGCATGGTGGTAGTATCATCTGTCTCTAAGGATACAAGAGAAGGTGTTTCCTCCGGGGAGAAGTATACTGCGGAGGGGGTTACCTTTCCCTGTCAATCTGGCCCGAAAGCAGGGGCGTTACGAACATCTCAGGCGGAAACGCAGATAGCGCGGGAATCGCTTAAAAGACGTTGTCTGGAACCGTGAGCATCTGTCTCCAGTCGGCTGGGCGCCGAACGCGAACTAGCACGCTAATGCTGGCGTGAGGTCTCAGACATCTGCTGCGCCGCCCCCCTTGTAGCGTCGCGACGCCGAGATAGCATCAGCGCGTCGCCCCTCGCCACCGCCGAGGACCTGTTTCTCAGGCAGTTGTCCCGCCTTCGCGCTTCATTTAACCGCTGATTGCGTTGTAAGGAGATGCGGCGCCACTCTTGGTCGCGGCTATCGATTGAAGCGGCCGCAGAGAATGAGAAAACGGCGGACTGCGGTAGCCGCGTCCGTTCACCGGAGCACAACCAGTTTATGTTCTGTATTTGCATGTTTCATAGACCTGTAGTACAACCTCTCTCTACGATCTGGAGTCAGCTACACAGTTATAATACATTTATGCAATATACGAAGCGATATGGACATATACGGATGGCGGTACTATCGCACATGCTGTCGTTTGTACTTAGGTGATTAACGTGAAAAGGCTTCCGACCTGATTAAGACCGCACGACGGGAATACATAGACTTCGAATGCGGAATGGTTGTTAGAGCTAGATGCATGGCACCTTCCATTTCGGAAATCGTTTCGGAATTCAGTATTACGATATCCACAGTGTGAAGAGTGTTCCGTGAATACCAAATATCAGGCATTACCCCTGAGTGGACGAATGCCTCCACCTAACGGCCGAGAGCAGCGGCGTTTGCATAGAATTGTCAGTGCTAACACTGCGCTAAATAACGGTCGAGCTCAATGTGGCACGTACGACTAATGTATCCGTTCGGACAGTGCGGCGAAACATGGCGTTAATGGACTATGGCAGCATATGACCGACGCGAGTGCCTTTGCTAACAGCACGACATCGCTGCGGCGCCTCTACTGCGCTCGTGACCAAATCGGCAGGACCTTAGACGACTGGAAAAGTGGCCTGATTAGATGAGTCCTGATTTCAGTTGGTAAGAGCTGATGGCTCAGACGCCTCGAAACTATTGACCCAAGTTGACAATAAGGCACTGTGCAAGCTGGTGCTGGCTCCAAGATGGTGCGGGCCGTTTTTACATGGAATGGACTGGATCCTCTGGTCCAGCTGAACCGATAACTACCTAGAAGTGGTTCGGCTACTTGGAGACCATTCATGATGTTACTAAACAATGATGGAGTTTTTTACGGATGACAATGCGCCATGTCACCGTGCTGCAGCTGTTCGCGATTGGTTTGAAGAACATTCTGGACAATTCGACCGAATTATTTGGCTACCCAGTTCGCCCGACTTAAGCCCCAACGAACATTCATGGGACATTATCTAGAGATCAGTTCGCCCACAAAATCATGCACCAGCAACACTTTACAATTTTGCTGTAGAGGTACCATGGCTCAATATTTCTGCACTACGCCGAGAAAGAGGAGGTTCGTTACGATATTAAGGGGTTTCTCATGACTTTTGTTACCTCAGTGTATTCCGTCATTACTTCGAGGAACGAAGATGTATTAAAAAGTGGAATGCAGAGTGTTAATATTCCACAATAATACCTTTTTTATACTTTGTTGTGAACAATTTTCGAGTCTCTAGGCCATCGTTAGACGACTTACGTCTGAATAACTCGTGTAGTACAATACGCCATCTGATCAAAGGTACCCAGACACCCCTACGAAATGCGGAATTGATCACTAGGTATCAGGAGAGGCGTACCCACCAATATTAAAGGAGGGAGTATTGATCTGTGGCGCCGTTAAGTTAGTAGACTGTTCTGTCTGGCGCAAATGGCTCAGGTGTAGCATCGACTATCTCCCTTGTGGCCCCATTGCCAATATCTATGAGGTTTATATCTATGAGGTTTATATCTGTGGGTTGTGTCTTTAGAAGGTCTTAGCTTGCCGATATATATACGGGGTTCGCTGGCCCGAGAGGGAAGCACGAAGTTTGGGGATTGGCGGTAGCGTCGCGACAACAGGCGGTAACGAGATCCGAGCGTCCGAAGTCACGAGCTACGCAAGCAGAGCCTGCGCAGAGTAAAGATACCGGAGTACTTCACCGGCGTCGGCGTGGACTACAAGCAACAGGCCGACATCCCGTTGGTTGGTTGGCAACATTCGTGTCGGACGACCGCTCGTGGCCTGCCTGCCCTCTTCTACCTGGCTTTCACCGGCACCACTCAGTAACCGCTGCGACGCACCGTGAATCCATGGAACTGATTGCTGATAAAGGGGAGTAACAGTCTGTAATCCTCGTGGTGATTTGTGTCATTGCCTACCTGACCTTCTAATTATTTCATGGTTTGTACCCGACCCTCAGAGTTTTGCTATGTCAGCTCTTCGGTTGTAAATATAGGGCGTAGTATTGTACTAGACACCAGTTGTCGTTTGAAATTTTTTTCCGATACTACATATATTGCCTTTCCTTTCTGGTTTATACCCCATTATTAATGTTCTAATGAATCAGCTCTTGGTCGTAAATACAATCGTAACAATTGTACAAAGGCACAGGTTGCCGTTAAACCAACAGGGGTCTTGTGGTTAGATTTAGATGTTAACTGCTTTAATTCTCTGCTTGTAATAGCATTAGTTATGATCTGAGCAACTTGTTGTACTAAGCTGTGCGTTGCTGTCTTTGAGAGACTGGGTCATTATTGGTGTATTTTTTACTGGGTCTTGTGGTTCCGCCGATTGAGTTCTCTCGTTTTAAGGGTTCGTAAGTAATGTTGTAAAACGTTCCTTCACAGTGGTCTTGATAATTGACAATCAGTTTAACTTTTAAACCATTAACAGCCAACTGTCACCAGAGCTTTGGTTAGAATAAGGTTGTCAAAAGAGACGGGTAGGGATCCAGTCGCACATTGGTTGCCGATTGAAAATAAGAGGTTGCTTGCTTTGAAGTAAGTCTTACCCTTGTCATAATTGTTTCCTAATCTGTTTAGCCTTTAAGCACAAGTGCACATCTTAACCCCGAAACTTCTGACACACAGCTTTCAAAATAAAGGATACGTTACCTGTCTGAGTAATTGGAACATCCTTCTCATCAATGGTGCTTATATAGTTTTCATGTGTTGCCGAAGGGCGTTTAATAAGAGAAACTGTGTCCAGCGCAGTAGTAAACACCGCTGATTCACCCGATAACGGGCGGGGTACAGATCCGGTCGTCTTGTAATTATTGTCATGTTGTTTGTTGTTTTATTTCTCTTGCAAAAGTTTACTTATTTCACATATTTGTTCATTTTGTAATAAAAACAAAATTTATGATTATATATTGTTAAATAAACAGGTTATGTGAAGAGAAAGTTATATTGGAGGGTCGTCTCTTCCATGTATTCCTTAATTCCAGTAGACGTTCCCATTAACTTGGGCGCACACAAACACCATCTCGGCTTGTTCCCGACATGAATACCGGACCATTCTGCTGCTTACAGTGCGCTGCGACAAGCACACAGTCTGTAACATATAAGTAACACGTCATAGCGCGTGATCAGAGGAACTTTCATTCGTCAGCACCATCTACCGTGGCAACGATGCATTTCCGAATACGACCCCTTATCCACTATTTCCAGTCACAAATCTGTCGCTGCAGTTAGTCGGCTTTATTAATGTTCACCCTGTATATGTGCAAATCGGTATACCTTGACTTTTGTCGCCTCAGTGTTCTTTCAGTTGTATTTCAGTTCAGTAAACGTACCTGACCCCATGAGTATGAAGTCATAAAAAATTTAGACATCGACTGAAAATAAAGAAAACAACAAACACAGGTGAGTGGAAACTTAGTACGAAATTGTCTCAGTACTCCTAAAGAAAATCACGTAAAAGATTAGCTTATCGTTATATCTTTTACTTGAAAAGTGTATTATAATTAAAAAGTGAAATACGCAGAATCGCTGTTCCACAATAATATTTCTATTACATTTTGTTGTTTGTCGGCTACCTAGGCCACATTCATCTAACTTAACACTGAATAGACACCCCACACAATATCAGTGAGAGCATCTAAACGTATTTTTAGTTGCAAAGATATGTGACATTTAAAGTGTACTCATCTATAGAAAAAGCACAAGGATGTTATGTTTATATTTTACACGGGTATAAAACAAAAAAACAAAAAAATAATGCAAAGATGTACTGAAAATTTTGGTCCATAATGTAAGATTAATTTCTTAAACCCAATGTTTGATCTGAATATACAGTATCAGATCAAAAGTATCTGGACATCTATTAGAGGACATTAGTTTCGGGTCACCCACTCTTCACCTTATGACGACTGTTATTCTGGTGAGGGCACTTTCACTGAGTTGGCTGAATTTCTGTGGAGGAATGGCAGCCCATTCTTCCTTTAGTGCCGTGGTGCAAGACGCCTGGGCCTGGAGCGGAGTCAACGTTGTAGCTCATCCCAAAGACCTCTGTCGATCCACTGTGGATGCGGGACCGCGGCTGGTCAAATATTCACCAAGGATATCGCCAACCACACGTTTGTCAAGTCTTTGATGGAAGCACTCGAATAACGAATTCACGATATCCAGGTACTGATGACTCCGTTGTATACGGGGCCTGAAGATGGCATACTGAAATGCTGAAACTAGTTATTAAAATAAAATATAATAAAACTTCAAAACGGATGGTTGTTTGGCGATTCCCTTTGTAAATAAAAATGGTTCAAATGGCTCTGAGCACTATGGGACTTAACATCTGAGGTCATCAGTCCCCTAGAACTTAGAACTACTTAAACCTAACTAGCCTAAGGACATCACACACATCCATGCCCGAGGCAGGATTCGAACCTGCGACCGTATCAGTCGCGCGGATCCGGACTGAAGCGCCTAGAACCGCTTGGCCACCGCGGCCGGCTATAAATAAACATCCCTATTATGTTCAACTGGACTGAGGTAGGAACTGTGTGCAGACCAGTCAATTTTAGGAATGTTATTGTCCACAAAAACACTGCCACACAGATGCTGCTTTATGACAGTCTGTATTGCCATGCTCGTACAATCATCGTCTCAGAACCATTTTTCTACTGTACGCAGTACACAGTGCTATAGAATTTATTCATATCCTTCCGCATTTATGAGTTTTATTAAGTACAGTAAAGGACCACATCCTACCCACGAAACCCATACCCACCCCACACTCCTCGTCTGTAGTTCACCACTAACGCTACACATGAACACAGGTAACGTTTTCCAGGGATTTGTCATACCCAAAACATTGGATTGCTGCTTGATGTACGGTGATTCATCACTCCGTAATCACTGGCTTCCAGTCATACTCCGTCCAGTGGTATCCCACTTTTCACAAGCTGGTTCCCATGTGGTCGTGATGCATGCTTTTGTAATTGTGGAAGAAGCCAGAATTTTGACGTACTGAGGTACGGACATTGGGCAATGAAAGATCGATCAAACTGCACCAGGGACACAGTTACTGGCAATCCTGTGAAATGGCGACATGCAGCTGCTGCAAAAGAAAGTGTTTTGTAAGTGGCTCAAGAAATACACAACAATAACACATTGCCACTTTATTCGCCTGGCGCTTTTTCCTTTCTCAGCAGCAACCTATGCTTCTATGCAGCGTCCATCTGGGCACCGTATGCGTCCGCCGATACTGTTGGCAGACGCTAGAGAGAGCGCTGTCAACCAGGGACTACTTTGTTTGCGCCTAGAGCTGGTGGCACGGGTGGAGAGTCTTCTGCCGAAAAGCAGAAAAGATAAATTGCCGCTGACTTCCTCAGTTCAGTTCCTGCAGTGCCAGCAGTACAGAGATTTTTAGCAGTTTGCTTAGTACTCATGGGCCAGCATTTGCTGCAGTTATGCTGTGGAGTACAGATATGCGAGTTCCGTTCAGCAGACTACAGTTCCGTCATAGCGCCCGCTATTTACCGAGAACTAGTGCAGTCAAACGAGCATCTGCAGCATTTTGACGTTCCGACTCTGAAAGCCATAGTGCTCACTGCCGTAACTCACATAGTAATTAGAAAGGTTTATTTTATCTCATACGACGTAAGTGATCGAGTGAGTTACGGTGATGAAATCTTCTCGGGCTTCCATCCGGCGAAGATGATGAGAGTGGCACTCATCGAAACGTCGCGGATTTTCGACGCAGCTCCCCGGATGGATGCCCGACAAGATTTCATCAGCAGTATACACCAGGAAAGCCTACATTCACATATGAGGTACGGAGAGTTTTCATTTATTAACACTACTTTTTTTCGTATATTCAGATTTGGTAGACATTTATACCAGATACGTTCAATAGTGAGGGATCATACACAATATTCAAGTTATTTTCATTAAGTTATTTTTACAGTGTTAACATTTTACAATGCAGACGAAGCACTTTGTGAGTAGCAGGCACGCCAACAGTCGGAGCTGAACGAAATATTTCGAGTTGTGGCAGTTGCAGTCGAGGAAGGGGATGCGATCAGGTGTGTGTGCCGTTGTCAGCGGCTATGCGTTTAGTTGTAGGCAATGCTACACGGTTAAGATCTTGTTTGCTCACCTAGTATGTATTTATTAATGTACCATGACTCTACGTACAGTGCAGAGAAGTTGTGTGGATAGGTGTTACTTTATTTTACACTGTATATAAAGTTTCGTGAATTCACTCAACATTGTTAACTCTATGAAGAACTCAGCGTGTGACTGTGTAGTCGAACATTTATTATATCGGTGTCGTCTACCCGTCAGGTAGACCGTTCGCCGGGTGCAAGTCTCGATTTACCGCCACTGCGGTGACCTGCGCGTTTATGGGGATGAAATGATGATGATCAGGACAACACAACACCTAGTCCCTGAGCGGAGAAAATCTCCAACCCAGCCGGGAATCGAGCCCGGGCCCTTAGGTTTGACATTCTGTCGCGCTGACCACTCAGCTACCGGGGGCGGACATTATTATATCTATTGTAAGCGGTTTATAACTATCTCTGCTAATTTGTTCCATATACGTAGAGCTGAATGGCATACCCGAATTTTAAACTCGGCTTCTTATTCACTAGTTACAGAGCCTTAGCCCACTTGCTAGTAACTCTCATTACAGCCTCAAATCAGAAGAGCCGAACTCCACGACCTACGAGCCACTTCTATTCAGGGATATCAGTGGCAGACACCAGGTTGGTGGACAATTACAACTTATGTATACTGCCTTGATCCGACAAAGCCTAGCTATGGTCCCTGCATAGTCTGAATTCGCAATACTAAGTGATCTATAGTAATGCAGAAGAGGGAATACTGTAGGTTCTCGACCATTTACACCTGTTTCCATACGGTTGCAGAGGTTGATCAATTTCCGGACAATTAGCCCCGCCACAATAGCATCACTGTAGTATTGTTTCGCCGTAGATTACTTTCAGTCATAGCGACAATATCAACGATTGCCAAGAGACAGTGAAGTTATTTGCATTTCAAAATATTAGATATATCTACATCTATATCGATACTCCGAAATCCACTTTACGGCCCGTGGCCGAGGTTGTCCTGTACCACTAATAGTCATTTCCTTTCTTGATCCACTCGCCAACAGAATGAGGGAAAACGACTGTCTACGTGCCGCTGTATGAACCCTAATTTCTCGTATCTTATCTTCGCTGTACTTACACGTCATGTACGTTGGAGGCAAAAGAATCATTCTTCAGTCAGTTTCAGATCCTGGTTCTCTAAATTGTCTCAATAGTAGTCCTGGACAGCATGTTATCTTCTGTCAGGAATTTCCATTTAAGTTCCCGAAGAGTCTCCGTAACACTTTCATGTCGTTCGAACCTACAGGTAACAAACCTAGCAGCTCGCTTCTGAATTGCTTCGATGTCTTCCTTTAATCCGGTACGGATCCCAAACGCTCGATAAGTACTCAAGAATAGGTCGCACTAACATCCTATATGCGGCCTCCTTAACACATGTACCTCATTTTCCTAGAATTCCCCCAATAAACAGAAGTCGACCATTTGTCTTCCCTACCACAGTTCTCACAAGGTCGTTCCATTTCGTTTCGTTTGAGAACGTCACCCCAATATATTTAAACGGTTTGACTGTGTCGAGCAGCATATTACTACAGGTTTGCTTTTCCTACTCATCCGCATTTACATTTTTTTACATTTACAGCTAACTGTCATTCATTACAATATCAAGGAATTTTGTCTTAGTCCTCTTGTATCCTCCTACAGTCATTCGACCCTTACAGTACACCGCTCCCGCCAGGTTAGCCGTGCGGTATAACGCACTGCTTTCCGAGCGGGAAGGCGTGCCGGTCCCCGCGCACGAATCCGCACAGTGGATCAGTGTCGAGTTCCGGTGTGCCGGCCAGTCTGTGGATGGTTTATTAGGCGGTTTTCCCTCTGCCTCGGCAAATGCGGGTTGGTTCCCCTTAATCCTACTGAGTTACACTACGTAGGCTATTGCTGCGCAAACACTTTCTCCACGTATAATTACTCTACCACGCAAACATTTGGGGTAACACTCGTCTGGAGTGAGACGCTCCCGGGGAGTCCACTGAGATCCGAACCGTACAATTACCCTGGGTTCGGTGTGGGGCGACGGTGGGGTGAGTGGAATGCTGTAGTCTGTTGTGGGGTTGTGAACCACTGAGGGCTACGGCGGCCATGAAGCCTCTCTGTCGTTTCTAGGTCCCCAGTTCCATACAATACAATACAGTACAGCACAGCACCATCAGCAAACAACCGCTGATTGCTGCCCACTCTATCTGGCAAATCATTTACGTATATAGAGAATAATAGCGATGCCATTTTATTTCCCTTGTCTCTCACGAATATTCGCAGTCGAGGCCAACATACTGGGCTTCTGTAACATGAATCCTTCGAGCCACCCACATATCTATGAACCTATTCCACATGTTCGTACCATCTTTAACAGAATGCAGTGAGACACTGTGTCAAACGATTTCCGGAAATCTAGAAATACAGAATGTGCCTGTCGCCCTTCACTCATAGTTCGCCGAAAACCAAGTGCCACGCATGAAACTGTTACCAACGTTACGTTTTGTAATATACTCTTAACATTGATTAGCGACTCCATAGAGTGATGTGTGCACGACGACCGTATAATTGAAAGTAGAAGGAAGGTAAGCGTTGGCCGTAATTTTGATAATTTATTAGCAGCAAAATCGATTTTCAATCACATAATGATCATTTTCAGTGCCTTAGCGTGCAAATTAAAGCTTGTAGGCACTGGTGCCAAGTTGTCAGTAACAAAAGCTATGAAACGATCACAATAATTTGTTACAACAAAAGCTATGAAACGATCACAATAACTTGTTATCGCTTCATAGCTTTTGTTAGTGACAACTTGACAACAGTGCCTACGAGCTTTAATTTGTACACTAAAGCACTGAAGATGATCATTATGTGATCGAAAATCGATTTTGCTGCTAGTAAATTGTCAAAATTACGGCCAACGCTGACCTTCCTTCTAATACTCTTAAAAATGCTATTAACTATTTCTTATCGTGTTGCTACATTTCTGTTCTAGTGCATTTCCGTCAAACCACTGTAATTAGAAATAACTGGCGTTCTTTTTTTATTTTGTTTCTATGTGTAAGCTAATATCTACTCTAAAGTCTCCATCTTCATTCATGCAGAATATATCAGAAACCGGATAAACATGTTTGCAACTCCTGGTCTGACACGCGAGGTCACCTGCGGAGGAGAGTTGTGCCGTAAGGTGGCTGACTGATTCATCCGACATCCCAGCGCGCCGCCCCGCTTATGCGCGCAGGCAGAAGCCCTGAGCGCTTTGCCGGGCGGAACCGTCTTATTGCATTCCGGCGAGTCTGTCTGGCATTAGCGGGCGGATCGGGCACAAACAGTAGCGAGCGCTCTAATTCCTGCGCGGGCCGCAGCGCGGCGCCACTGCTGTAGCTACGGACTGCCGCCCACGCTACGTCGGCACAGCGCCCTCCCACCACCCCTTCAACCCTCTATCCCGCCGCTCGCAAGTTACAATAACTCTGCTGTAGCCGGGAGCGCTTTGAAAATTAATATACCGGCGCGTGCGCTGGGCGCGACACCGCCCGTCCGACAAGCAGCAGCCCGCCGGCCGCGATGTGCAGGGAACCGTCACTTGCAGGCCCGGTTCAGCGCATTCTCTCTCTCTCTTAGACCCCGCGCCGCCCACACGTTGAAACTTGACAGCGAACGGAAAACTGCAAAACGATCTGGCCGGAAAGGGTTAAAAGCTAACCCGTCCAACGCACGCAGTAACTACTAGCCCATTTCGGTCTCGAGCTAATAAAGGCGAGATGCCTAGCCTTAAACTGAGCTCGAGTATGCGTAACATCTCTGAGTGCTACGTGAATTTACTAGTGTTTCGCATGGTGACATTGACCCTGAGAAATTGGGGACAGAGCTGCATTACTCCTCCATGCCCATTGCTTGAATCGGCCAGTAATATCTGTTACTTCATTACCATCTTACGCTTCACATCGTAAATGATTTTACTGACAACAGGTAATGACGGAACAAAAAAATGTACACTACTGGCCATTAAAATTGCTACACCAAGAAGAAATGCAGATGATAAACGGGTATTCATTAGACGAATATATTATACTAGAACTGACATGTGATTACATTTTCACGCAATTTGGGTGCATAGATCCCGAGAAATCAGTACCCAGAACAACTACCCCTGGCCGTAATAACGGTCTTGATACGCCTGGACATTGAGTCACACAGAGATTGGATGACGTGTACAGGTACAGCTGCCCATGCAGCTTCAACACGATACCACAGTTCATCAAGAGAAGTGACTGGCGTCTTGTGACGAGCCAGTTGCTCGGCCACCCTTCACCAGACGTTTTCAATTGGTGAGAGATTTGGAGAATGTGCTGACCAGGCCAGCAGTCGAACATTTTCTGTATCCGGAAAGGCCCGTACAGGACCTGCAACATGCGGTCGTGCATTATCCTGCTGAAAGGTACGGTTTCGCAGGGGTCGAATGAAGGGTAGATCCATGGGTCGTAACACATCTGAAATGTAACGTCCACTGTTCAAAGTGCCGTCAGTGCGAACAAGAGGTGACCGAGACATGTAACCAATGGCACCCCATACCATCACGCCGGGTGATACGCCAGTATGGCGATGACGAATACAATATTCCAATGTGCGTACACCACGATGTCGCCAAACACGGATGCGACCATCATGATTCTGTAAACAGTACCTCGATTCATCCGAAAAATGATGTTTTGCCATTCATGCATCCAGGTTCGTCGTTGAGTACATCATCGCAGGCGCTCCTGTCTGTGCTGCAGCGTTAAGGGTAACCGCAGCCGAGCTGATAGTCCATGCTGCTGCAAACGTCGTAGAATTGTTCGTGCAGATGGTTGTTTTCTTACAAACGCCCCCATCTGTTGACTCGGGGATCGAGACGTGGCTGCAAAATCCGTTACAGCCATTCGGATAATATGCCTGTCATCTCGATTGCTAATGATACGAGGCCGTTGGGATCCAGCACGGCGTTCCGTATTACGCTCCTGACCCACCGATTCCATATTCTGCTATTAGTCATTGGATCTCGACCAACGCGAGCAGCAATGTCGTGATACGATAAACCGCAATGGCGATAGTTTACATTCCGACCCTTATCAAAGTCGGAAACGTGATGGGACAGAGCTACATTACTCCTCTATGCCCATTGCTTGAATCGGCCAGTCATATGTGTTACTTCATTGCCATCTTACGCTTCACACCATAAATGATATAACTGACAACAGGTAATGGACGGAACAAAAATGTATTATTTATTCTTCTCTGTTCTCCAAAAAACCTATTAAAGCTATACTTTGATTACAGAAGTCCAGTAAGACAATGAACCTCTTCAAATACACTGGACACGCGGCGCGAATGGTTAAACCCAACATCTACCTATCTATCTATATATACACGACTGCTCTGCAGCTCACATTTAAGCGCCTGGCACAGAGTTCATAGAACTACTTTCACACTTTTTCTTCACCGTTGCACACTCTAACAGCACGTGGAAAGCGAGCACTTAAATCTTCCCGCACGACCTCTGATTAATTTTATTAAAATGATCATTTCTCTCTATGCAGGTGGGTGCGAACAAAATATTTTCCCATTCCGGGGGGAACCTGGACACTGAAATTCAAACGGATATCAAATGCGTTTTTTTTTAAAATAGGAACCCCCATTTTTATTACATATTCGTGTAGTACTTAAAGAAATATGAATGTTTTAGTTGGACCACATTTTTCGCTTTGTTATATATGGCGCTGTAATAGTCACAAACGTATAAGTACGTGGTATCACGTAACATCCCGCCAGTGCGAACGGTATTTGCCCGTGTTAAAATGAACCGTATACCAATTGCGGAAAAGGTCGATATCGTGTTGATGTATGGCTGTTGTGATCAAAATGCCCAACGGGCGTGTGCTGTGTATGCTGCTCAGTATCCTGGACGACACCATCCAAGTGTCCGGACCGTTCGCAGGATATTTACGTTATTTAAGGAAACAGGAAGTGCTCAGCCACATGTGAAACGTCAACCACGACCTGCAACAAGTGATGATGCCAAAGTAGGTGTTTTAGCTGCTGCCGCGGCTAACCCATACATCAGTAGCACACAAATTGCGCGAGAATCGGGAATCTCAAAAACGTCGGTGTTGAGAATGCTACATCAACATCGATTGCACCCGTACCATATGTCTATGCACCACGAATTGCATGGAGACGACTCTGAACGTCGTGTAAAGTTCTGCCACTGGGCACAAGAGAAATTACGGGACGATGACAGATTTTTTGTACGCGTTCTATTTAGCGACGAAGCATCATTCACCAACAGAGGTAACGTAAACCGGCATAATATGCACTATTAGGTAACGGGAAATCCGCGATTGCTGCGACAAGTGGAACATCACGACCTTGGCGCATTAATGTATGGTGCGGCAGTATGGGTGGAAGAATAATTGGCCCCCATTTTATCGATAGCAATCTAAATGGTGCAATTTATACTGATATCCTACGTAATGTTCTACCGATGTTACTACAAGATGTTTCACTGCATGACAGAATGGCGATGTACTTCCAACATGATCAACATAGCCCGCGTGCGGTTGAAGCGGTACTGAATAGCACATTTCATGACAGGTGGCTTGGTCGTCGAAGCACCATACCATGGCCGGCACTTTCACCGGATCTGACGTCCCAGGAATTCTTTCTATGAGGAAAGTTGAAGGATATTTCCTATCATGATCCACCGACAACGCCTGACAACATGCGTCAGCGCATTGTCAAAGCATGTGCCAACATTACGGAAGGCAAACTACTCGCTGTTGAGAGGAATGTCGTTACACGTATTGCTAAATTCATTGAGGTTGACGGACATCATTTTGAGCATTTATTGCATTAATGTGGTATTTACAGGTAATCACGCTGTAACAGCATGCGTTCTCAGAAATGTTAAGTTCATAAAGGTACATGTATCACATTTTGACAACCGAAACAAAATGTTCAAACGTACGTACGTTCTGTATTTTAATTTTAAAAACCTACCTGTTACTAACTGTTCGTCTAAAATTGTGAGCCATATGTTTGTGATATTACAGCGCCCTATCACAAAGCGAAAAAAGTGGTCCAACTAAAGCATTTATATTTCTTTCCGTACTTCATGAATATGTAAAAAAAATGGATGTTCCTAATTTAAAAAAACGCGGTTGATATCCGTTTGACCTATGGCAGCGCCATCTAGCGGGCCAACAATAGCACGATCTGGTTTCCCCCTTCAAGCTAGACAAGTTTCGTTCTTTGTAGTTTTTTCGTTTGACGCTTATTTCGTGAGAAATTTGGCCCGGTCACGATCAATGGACCACCCTGTATATATGTGGTGAGCCCTGTCTTGTGATACTTCGGCCAAAAAAGACATTTCATCAGTTTCTGAATCCTGTTCATAATAGTACGTTGAAAGCGAACGGAGTAAACTGCTACGTATCATAGTAAAGCGGGAAGACGGTCAGGCAAGCTTCCTTTAGCCTGCTTTGTCTGGGCATAGTTTACCGTGGATGGGAGTAAATCAACCTGCCTGTTCGTCTAATAACATGTGGCAGCTTGCCTGTCTGGCTAAAATACATGTTGAAAGCGGAGTGTGTACATCGCTGGATGAAAATGGTGGCGACAGCTGTCGAAAGCTCGAGTGCTTAATTCGAAGTGAGGCGGGTCCGCAGCTCATGGTCGTGCGGTAGTGTTCTCGCTTCCCGCGCCGGGGTTCCCGGATTCGATTCCCGGGGAGGTCAGGGATTTTCTCTGCCTCATGATGACTGGGTGTTGTGTGATGTCCTTAGGTTAGTTAGGTTTAAGTAGCTCTAAGTTCTAGGGGAATGATGACCATAGATGTTAAGTCCCATAGTGCTCAGAGCCATTTGAATCTTAAGAAGTGAGGCGGCTTGAAAACGAGAAGATTTTACCGAAAGGATTTCATAGAAATTGATTGTAGCCGTGGAAGCGTACGCACTTAACAAGAATGTGTTGTTATTGCGGTAGCATTGATCTAGCCACCTCTAGTGATACGCCACGCCAGAGCGGCAAGGTAATGAAGAAATAAGCAGGAGCACGGCCGTGGAGGCGGACCCGTGCAGCGAGAGCAAGACGCGGGCGTAGCGGCGGCGTGCGGTCTGCCGCAACTCCTACTCCGCAGCCTCATTACGGTTGCACGAGGGCGGCGGCCCTCGACACGCGGAGGCGGCGGCGGCGGCGCCGGGGGCGTCGGCTCTGCCTCCCAGCCTCCCGGCCCGCGGTGCGTGACGCACCTGCGAGCCGCGCTCGGCGCAAATTAACATGCATCGGGCACTTTCGTGCAACCTACCTGCCACGCTACTGACTGAATTATGGACGCTGTTTTGAATTCCGGAATGAATCTTTCACTCACCTGAGTCGGGCTCGCTGTGAAGTAATGAAGCTCGGTAGTGAAAACATACAAGAAAGGGAACAATGTTAGACTGTTCGAGCTTTCCGCTGGATGCGACTGACTGGTTTGTCTTCATTAATTGTTTGGTGTTATGAATGAGGCGTGCAGGGCCAGCGAGAGAGAGAGAGTGTGCGCCCGCGGGCAAGGAGAAGAGGAGGATCTGCACGCGCAGGGAGAGTTTGCGAGCGTAACGGCTAGCGAGTGTACGGCTTTGGTGAGGCTCCTGGGAGCAGAGGAGCGTGCGTTTGTGAAGGAAGGCACATGCTCAGACTTAAGGTAGTTCGGAGGAAGAAGACGGCAAGCCATGGCAGCCATCTTGTGAAGATTAATATTGCGTCACTTTTGAAACTTTTAGCCATTGAAAACGAAGGGACACGTTTCAGTTTCGTCTGATGAAGTGATCTTGTTCTAGAGCCTCGTAGAACTGTGAAGTGAAGCTGTTCTTCCAAGAAGTGATTTGGTTCGGTGGCAGTAAGGCACAAACTGCAACTTGCTGTATTGGTCGAGAAGGAATTCTTGTTCTGATAATCAGGCCTGAGACGTCAGGTACGAGTAGTACAAAGGCACGACCGGTCCAGGTGGTGGATAGATGTTAACTAATTTTAAGTGTTGTTAGCCTGTGCAGGGTACTTTGATGATAGGTTGTCTTTTCTGTTATGGTAAAATCTCGCTGTGTACGGTTATATAGTACACTGGAGATTTTCTTGTTTGGGGACTGTGTGTTTTGGCACAATGTAGTGATTACTGAAAGTAGTGGAGAGCTCTCAGGGTAGTACGGTGGTAACTGTTCTTGGTAAACTAAATTTTACAAACTGTATTTCATTTAGTTAACTAACTGTAAATGATCGCATGAGAACTGAAACTGATCATTTTCTACGTGAGCTTTGGTTAAATTATTTGTTATCAAGTGCTCTCGTAAAGGCTTTTGGTAGACTGATTTAACTTGTGGAAATTTAATTAGAGTCCTCTGGATTTGTTAGTTTTCAGATTATTGCAAAAGGTCTTTCTTCTAGCATTGGCTGACTTTTTAAAACGTTAACTTAAGGGATAGACATGCATCTTTGTTCAATTGACATTATTTTAAAAAATTGTTTTAATATTGTTGTTTGGATTTTTTTGGGTGTTGTGGTTGCATAAGCTCTTATAAGCGAATGTAAGAAGAAAAACAAGAAAAGGATTTAAGTGTAAAATGTAACTGATCAACTAATGGTTGATGGAACTTAAATAAAGGAAGAGACTAACACTTGCCGTCAGCAGAATAAATGAAATGTTACGGCACAGTATTGACTATTCAGCCAATGTATAAAAAGGGCTGTTGGGCTACTGAAAATTAACACACTGTTCTACTAATGAGTAGTCGACTTTCAGTGCGCAACCAGTCCTCTCCACTTCCCCACAAAATCCCTGACTCTGTCTTTCAAAAAGGACAGTTTTTAAGTATTGACTAAAGCTTTAAAAGAACTTTAGTTTATTGTCGCCTAACTCAGTTCTGACGCAGTCAATCGTCTACAGACAACCGTCCATGATAGTGCAGAGAGAATACATATGAAATTCAGTAATAAAAATCATCAACAATGGACAACTTACATAATTCAGTACACCTGCAATGAGTCGTACGTGATATTCAGTGCACAATATAGTACACCCCGCAGTAGACACGAATTCCAAGGCATTCACGTAGCAAAATAAAAAAGGCAAAGCAAAAACAACTATTACGAGAGGCAGCAGGTTTAAGTACGTAACAAATAGAATTGAATGTCGTCCAACACCTTCACCTTCTGAAGGTTTGCGACCTTGTGCAGTAAATAAACACGAGTGTGATTAAAATTCAAATAAAACTATATAAATGTTAAAATTCGCTGATGACATGGAATCGTCAGTGAACGTGAAGAAGAATTACAGGAGCCGGTGAATCGAAAATTCTAAAGCGTACAGACTGTGTACTGAAATTAAATCGAAGAAAGGTGAAAGTAATGAGGAGCAGCAGAAATAAGAACATCGAGAAGCTTAACATCAGGAGTGGTGATCAGTAACTAGATGTAGTTAAGGAATTCTGCCACCTAGGCAGCAAAATAACCCATGAAAGACGGAGCAACGATGACATAAAAAGCAGACTAGCACTGGCAGAAAGGCCTGACCAAGATAAGGAAGTCTACTAGCATCAAACGTAGGTCTTAATTTGAAGAAGAAATTTTTGAGAATGTACGTTTTGAGTACAGCATTGCATGGTACTAAGACATGGACTGTGGAAAAACCGGTCCAAAAGAGAATAGAAACATGTGAGATGCGGTGCTACAGAATAATGTTGAAAATTAGGTGAACCGGTAAGGTGAGGAAGAGGAAGCAGAATCCATCCGAAGTGGTTTAAGATGGAATGTGCAAATATATCTGGACGCCAGACCGTGATTCAGTATAAAAGTCAAAGAATGTGTAACAAAACTACAAAGAGCCTTTTTTTTTTTTTACTCTCCCCATTGGATTCGAGAGCTCAGTCTTATCTCTTGCTTTGCTGTAGAGGGTATAAGCGGGTCGAAGCCTGTATCTAAAAGTAGCATTGTGCAACCAGCTAACGTCAACATTTTGTTAGAACTAAGCGTGTCCCTTTTCGCCGCTAGTTTTGAAGACTATCATCAGCGTGCTGAATCTTATCCGTTACACAATATTCACTGCTTGTGTTTACCTCATATGTTTATAACCTATTTGCTGTCTCATTTTTCGGTAGTCTTCTGGCAAAAATGAAGGTTAGTAAACTTCTCTAAACATAGGGTTCAATAGGATTTCGTCACAATGCTACTCTGAGACTACAGGGGAAGCCGTACACTTAAGTAATTGTGTGTGACAGACTATGTGGAATTTAGAAGAAAGTCACCGTAATTAGCAACGAACTGAAGCTTTGAATGGATTCTTCGAGTATACTCGGCTGCATAGATGACTGGATGAAACTGTTATAGTACCTCTCTCAAGGTACTCCCCCATGAAGATGTGTCACCTGGGGATGAATATTTCCATGAATGAAAATAGAAGCAACAAACTTCATAATGTCACGATCGCTAGAGTAGAACATTTATTCAGTTTACTGGTTTCGGCAAACAGTTTTGCTTCCTTCGGATCTTATTTATGCCGGCCCGTGTGGCCGTGCGGTTCTAGGCGCTTGAGTCTGGAACCACGTGACCGCTACGATCGCAGGTTCGAATCCTGCCTCGGGCATGGATGTGTGTGATGTCCTTAGGTTAGTTAGGTTTAAGTAGTTCTAAGTTTTAGGGGACTGATGACCACAGATATTAAGTCCCATAGTGCTCAGAGCCATTTGAACCATTTGAACCCCCCCCCCCCCTCCCCCATTCAGCAAAATAAGGTAAAACCTGTTTTCAACTGTTCACATATAAGGTGTTACAGAAAAGTTTCCCAACAAATATGATATTTTCTAACAGAATCTGCATTTATTATTTGAGTTTAGTCGTTTCGACCTCATGTTCACATCTGTCACTATTGTTCTTACCATACTTTTGTGTGTCGGCTAATGATAGTACTGGTACGCTAGCAGATGCATACAACAAGCTTGTAGGACGATATACTTTCTATTGATGCAATCTGCGGGAACAATCCTGGACCGCATTTTCACCAACACACCCCAGGTGGCTATTGCACGAAGGCTGCTCTCCACACCGTGGCGGAAGCCCCAGGCGCAACTAGAGGACCCTTCGTGATTCTGTCCAGCCGCCCGCCTGTTGAAGCACGACGCGCAAACAAGAAGCGGTAGCGATTGGGTCGTGCAACTTAAATGGCCCACCGTCCCCTCGAGGCCTTTTAGTTCCTGTGCGGCTTACATATTTGAGGACGCGTCGCTGCGCCGACGGCCCGATTGCCCGCCTGTTGTACTCTTCCACCGACGCGTACCGCTAGGTTGCATAAGTCTCAGGCGGGAGAAACTTACCAGCTGGTATACGATTTCCCGCCTAATGCAAGTGACAAGGTCTAATCCAGTAGGCCAGGCATTTCTGAGAACTCTCCTCCTCAAGATGAGTCAGCTGTTGGCGACGGTTTATCTTGTCATTAACTGGCCAAGTTTCCCATATGATTTGTCGCTGAAGTCCACTTCGAAGTCTGTTTACAATGCCACAGACAAATATATACGTAGTTCCACTAAAAACCCAAGTCTTGTCTGTGGTGTTTTCATTTTTTTTTTTTTTTACAATCTGGTGAAAAAGAGCCTAAAAGTATTTTCAGAAATTTCTTTTATATCTGTAAAATTTGTGGTAAGTTCCTAGGCTTACACACTACTTCATCTAACTTAAACTAATTTACGCTAAGGACAACACACACATCCATGCCCGAGGGAGGACTCGCACCTCCGCCGGGACCAGCCGCACAGTCCATGACTGCAGCGCCCCAGACCGCTCGGCTAATGCCGCGCGGCTTTTCAGAGCAGATTCCCTTAATCATACGAGAAAAAAGCAAATTTAAGTTTGTACCTGCAGAAGTTCAGTGTATTTATGCCATCACAGTGACATTTCCTTTAACGGAAATAAGAAAAAAAAATGTTAGAAGAATGAGACCGATTAGACATATGGCATTAAAGTAAGCCACAGCATCTACGAGAGGGAAATAAAGACATAATTTCGATTTTCTGTCTCCGTCTGTACCTTCTCGAGGTACAAATAATAATTCTCAACTTCTGACTACAATCAATGTGTCAGATACGTTCGTTTCGATTAGATCACTGCTAAAGTATGATATGGCCACAATGAGGGCTACAGCGGTTCAGTGTTCGAAATCGTGGAATTGGTATGTCTTTAACCGCAAGAATTTACAAAATGTCTCTTGGTTACTGTTTTCCAACAGTACGATAATCTTCAGATCGAACTATATGGCCCGCATCTCGTGGTCGTGCGGTAGCGTTCTCGCTTCCCACGCCCGGGTTCCCGGGTTCGATTCCCGGCGGGGTCAGGGATTTTCTCTTCCTCGTGATGGCTGGGTGTTGTGTGCTGTCCTTAGGTTAGTTAGGTTTAAGTAGTTCTAAGTTCTAGGGGACTTATGACCACAGCAGTTGAGTCCCATAGTACTCAGAGCCATTTGAACCATTTTTTTGAACTATATGAATAAAATGGTATGCAAACCTTAAAAATCAAGAGCGGTTTTTATTTGCCTTTTCATTAAGAGAGACCGATCTAAAGTTCATCATCATTGGTCTAAGCTGGCAATGAAGTGAAATTTAAGAATAATTTGCAATAATAGACTCATAAAAGTTCGATGATTAGCATTTAATCGATACTACATTCAGAAGCATGTCTAGATATTATTTAACGTTTAAGCTACACGAGGAAACAAATTTTCATTTGTAGTTTATTCTCTATACTTTTTCTCAGACGTGTTGAAGAAATACTGATAAGATAACAGAAACTTTAATTTACATTCTAATACGGGTGATGACTGAAATTATTATAATATGCAATCATTATTACAATATGTGAGCCTAATCAAGCCACACAGTTAAGGACTGGCAGACTGAAGGAAGGTTACTCTAATACAAGGTTAGTGATTCTGGAATATGGTTTCTGTGTGTACCGTTAATCGGCTGGCTCTGAGCACTATGGGACTTAACAGCTGTGGTCATCAGTCCCCTAGAACTTAGAACTACTTAAACCTAACTAACCTAAGGACATCACACACATCCATGCCCGAGGCAGGATTCGAACCTGCGACCGTAGCAGTCGCGCGGTTCCGGACTGTGCGCCTAGAACCGCGAGACCACCGCGGCCGGCGTACCGTTAATTGCCTTGACCTAAGCAGCAGATTAAACTAGCAACGGTTACATTCAAAATAGCTTCCTAATCGATACGGATTGAGAAAGAAAACCGAATCACCTCCGTCACTTTCTGTTTATTCAGTCAAATCGTCATCTACACGTGACTACAGACAAGACGCGTAATAACTGATTTCGGACTCAGTGCACAATTCCTCTACAGTACGCCAAACAAATTGTCGACCTGGTTGGGAGGAATACGAAATGATAAAATCTCTCCACCGCAAACAGCAAATACTTTGTCCTTTACCTCACTAATAAAAGACTAGCATGAAATGTGATGCGATTTACGACAGGAAATAGATACAAAGCGCTTCGGCATGCCTTCGTTCCTTATCATCAAGTATGTTAATCTGAGGAACGGTATACCTGCCGTAACAAAAGCTATGCGTTTTTGACGAACTGGTCCCACTGTGTACGGCTCCTGTAGTGGTGGTGGTCCGTCCGCAGTTTATCGTAGCGCATGATAAATATTCCACCCACCGGACGGGCTAAGGGCACAGGAAACGAAAACTTCTTTGATGGTATATTCGGCCGGTACGTGAATGAAATAATTCAGAGAAATCGGAAATCGAAGCGTGGATGGGGGTTGCCCGCGCACTTGCTCGCTTCTACCTCGCCCCTTCCCCCCCCACCTTCCACCCCGCCCCAATTTCGAAGGGTGCGGACTGGACCAACGTCTGCAGTTGGAGAAGGGCGGCCAGTTCTGGACTAGGAGCAGAGGGTGAGTTCAGGAGTAAGGGGTGCTCATCGGGGTGTGGGAGGCTTTCCGACACAGGTCGGAAATCGGTCAGTTTGTAGCTATCAGTTCTTTTTTTTTTCATGTTCTTCCTCATGGGTACAATTCAGAGTTATTTTTTGAGAGAAACCAAATGATAGTGGATCTGTGATTGGTGCAATGATGTAAACTTAGTCAGAATGTCAGATTAGCATATCGATTGGTAACAATGTATATGTATGGAAAGTATGAGGAACGCATATTTATAAACACAGTTTCGATTGCTCGATATAGCAGAACAAAATAAACGTTTCTACATAAGGCCGTCGTTTTAAGTGAATATATTTTGCCGGGTACTGCACTAAACTGTGATTCTGAGATACTGCCTTACATTATCGCTTTGGTAGATATTTTGAGGAATTTAGAAGCGCGGAATACCTTGTTATCCACTGTACCCATGCTTAAATCTCACGGTCCCTGAATCATCATTCTTGACAAGCAAAATCAGTGTGCTCAACCGGGTATTGAACAGGGGCATCCCCTCTTTTGCGTAGTGCTCTTCCAAATGACTGTCAGGAGAAATCCTCGTGTACGGACTGTAAATTTCGGTCTCATTCTTTTGGCTTCCAGATAAACTCGCAAAAATCCGTAAACGATCATAGTAGAAGGCATATTGTCAGAAATGAAGACATTTTAATTACGTGTATCAGTCTCTGGTGAACTCTGCAGTGTATCAGTTAGCCCAGAGAACAAGAAAAGGCTTGTGATCACTATATGAAAAACTGGGCAGTCCTTATGACAGATGTAGGTCACTAATAACAAGAGTCCACTTGTCGTTAAATCTTTGTGACTAATGCGATGCGGTCATGGCACATCCTTTGCATTTCGGACTCATGTTGTCAGGACCTAAGCGTTCTCAGTCAAGAGACACGGTCGGAAGGAATGTAGACTAGTCAGTGGCTAGATCAAGCTCGGATTTAGATGGTGAGTCACGGCTGCCTTAATCCGAATAGTGAAATCCACAGAAGGCAAGTATTTGGGCTCCAATATCAATCCAGACAGAACTGCGGCTTTTATAATATAATTTATACAGTCATTTCTAAGTTTTAGTGAATATATTACAGGGAGAGGAAATATTTTTAATGTCTTTTATTGTTTGTATTTCACAGAAAGTCGCGAGAATACACACCAGAAATGGGAAAATTCGTAGAGTTATTGTAATTTGGATTCATCCCACAATGTGAACCATGACTATTGTATCCGTCGCTGAGTTCTAGTTGTATGTAGTAAGAGTGTAAATTTTAAGTAGCAGTTTTATCGTTGGTGGTGAGCACAGCCACCTTATGTGCATGTCAGTAATAAGTTAATTTGCTGAATAAAGACGTAACATATAGAATATTAACATCATTAAACACCCCCCCCCCACCCTACACACACACACACAAACACACAAACACACAAGAAGAAACCAGAATGAAAAATTCTTACCGCTGTCGGTGAATGAGGTTAGCTTACCTAAAAGAGAAGAAAATTCAGATTAGATGCAACTCTTGCGAAGATTATTATTTAATGAGCTAAAATAGAAATATTTACAGTTATTTAAAAAAATTAGAAATGTACAAGGCTACATCATGAAATAATTTATGCAGTTTCCATTACATAACTCTGTAATCTATATTCTAACATCACAGATTTCAGTGCATCTTGTCTTGTAGAACTATCGTTAGATGGTCCAATAAACACAATACCGTTTTGTCACGGATCCATATGGCGCAAGTACGTAAGCATTAGGTTTAGTGTAATGCATGTAACCTATTTGCGAGAGTCATGTGATATTTCCAACATTCGCCTATTACTTTGCTGTAGTGAGGTACAACATGTATTTGAATGGCCGACGTAAGTATTGCACCCAACAACTGTCCGTCTTTCTAAATGGCAGCTGATATAAACAATTCGAATCTGCTTGAGATCACTTGAAACGAAAACGAATTTACCTGGCTCAAAATTGACAGCTCAGCGACTGGAACGTCAAGTAGTGAATTACAACTCGTCCTCGCAATATATGAAATTAAAAAGTCATTTACGAAATTCCTACAGTTATTATCCGTATTTAACAACTTTTTTGGAATTCACTTTAGGGCCGGTTTTGAACTGTGCCTTTCAAGACACTGTTGTACTACAATGACAGAAAGAAGAGGTTTAGAATTACGAAGGAACTGTTTGTTGGGATGTGTTAGCACGCAGCTGTTTCTCGGCCTCAAATTGTATCTTTACACCGTGACAAGCTTCATATCTCTCGATGACAGTGATAGAAGATTTTACTGCAGAGACAAAGGAAACGAGGCAGGAACTGCACATTTCTGCACCTGTTACATAGGTTTAGCATGTACTAATTATCTTCAAATTGTAAATTATATATTCCCTCTACGTTTCAATAAATTTATAGCAAATCCACGATTCATGCAATGCGCCATAGTAAAAGGCACGTCAATGTTACACTGAACGTCTACAACCGTAAGTACGATCGATGTTGATGGAACTTGTCACAGCGTAAGGACGCATTTCAAGTTTGAAAAGCCGTCCAGCACTGACGCATTACCAAATATAATTCATTAATAATAGAAGCAATTTCAGTTCGTTCTTTCGGATCGGGGTGTATACTACCTGTCAATTTTGAGAAAGAAAAAGTGTCAACAGTCCTGACAGCGGATGATACGCTTGTATCGATTTCTTTGTCGTTTCGGTTATCTCGGATAGGAGGCCTTGAAATAACGAGGCGTGTGTCTCTCTGACGTCTAGTTTACGAATCAGTAAGTAAGATAATGTTTTAAAAGAAACTTTTTATTTGGACATCAACACTGCAAATAAATTATTTTTTAACAACTGCTGTATTGGCAAATGAAAGCGTGAGAATTTGTAAATGAAGGGTTCGTTGGAAGTAAGTGCTAAACCACAAGCGCGTATTTGAGTTATTGCATGTCAAAATTTGTATTTAATCGAAGGCAAGGTAGACTACAAAACCAAGCAATTTATATAAAAGACAATATTTTCTGACAATACATAGGAAACGTTACCAGCATGTGGTGCACTTGAAAATACAAATGGTGACACGTTCAGACAAGATCTTACTAAACTGAGGGATGCCACATTCTCCTACCGACACCTTACCTTTGTGTAATAATTTAGCCTGCCGCTGTGGCCGAGCGGTTCTAGTCGCTTCAGTCCGGAACCGCGCTGCTGCTACGGTTGCAGGTTCGATTTCTACCTCTGGTATTGGTTTGTGTGTGATGTCCATAGGTTAGTTAGGTTTAAGTAGTTCTAAGACCAGGGGACTGATGACCTCAGATGTTAAGTCCCATAGTGCTTAGAGCCATTTGAACCATTTTTGTAATAATTTATTTCGTCGACGTTGCTTCATTTCTACAATATTCATGCTACCGGTTTCGGGACTTTCTTGTCATCTTCAGACGTGATAACTAATCCAGAAGACGTTTCGTCGTAATATACTGGGTGTTGAGGTATAAATGTAGACATTTTTATTGGTGACTGAAGTCAGTGAACTGAACAACATTACGTCAGCATGTACTTCATTTCCCGACCAATTTTATAGCTATTAGAAATAGTATGTTTTTACGCTCTTTAGTATCTCCAAGTACAGGCGGCACGAGCAAGCCATTAATGTTTATTTTCCCATAGGCAGCAGGTCATGCGTTGAAGGGTTGATGTGTGGACGCAAAATGGTTATTCTACATAGACAAGCGTAATCCAATTAATCGTGCAGTTACAGCAAAACAGGGAAAATCAGAAACTTCCTGGCAGATTAAAACTGTGTGCCGGACCATGATTCGAAATCTGGACCTTTGCCTTCCGCGGGAAAGTGCTCCAGAAAACATCAGATTGTAAACTATATCAACTATTTGCGAAAATACTTTTGAATGCAGAGAGAAAGCAACTAACACACTGAAGTGAGTACATATTAGGGTACCAATGATTACAACATCTGCCCTTCGACACCACACTCTATATAACTCACGTTATGTGCATTCCGAACATCATGAAATGGTATAAAATCTGTCAGTGAAATACGGGGTGAGCACAATGTCTTCCCCCAATAATAACAATTTATTACAGAATAACCGTTTGACATAATAATTTACATTTGATTCCGTTACATAGGTTAGTGTTACTAGTTCTTTTTAAAACCACTTACGTAAGTAAACCTCAACGTATGCTCCCTTGGTGGCTCGGAGAATGTCGAGGTGGTATTCCAGTTTCCGCCACGTGTTTAATAACACGTGTTCTGTCACAGTACCCACAGCAGCTTGTATCATAGCCTTCCTTTCGTCGACGTCAGCAGCAGGTGTGACGAAGACTCTCCTTGATATAGCCCGAGGAAGAAAAAGTCAAGGGGCGTGATGTCTACAGAGTGGGGTGGTCAGGGTGTTGGACCGTTGCTTCCAATCCACCGATCCGGACATTACTCCTCTCCCCAGACATTACGCCCCCTGACTTTTTTTTCTCGGGCTATGTGAAGGACAGAGTCTTCATCACACCGGTTGCTGACGTCGACGAACGGAAGGCTATGATACAAGCTGCTGTGGGTACTGTGACAGAACGCGTGTTATAAACACCTGGCGGGAACTAGAATACCGGCTCTACATTCTTCGAGCCACCAAGGGAGATTACGTTGAGGCTTACTTACGTAAGTGGTCTTAAAAAGAACTAATAACACTAAACTACCGGGTGATAAAAAAGTCAGTATAAATTTGAAAACACATGCTTGGAATGACATGGAGTTTTATTAGAACAAAAAAAAAAAAAATACAAACGTTCAAAATATGTCCGACAGATGGCGCTTCATCTGATCACAATAGCATTAATTAGCATAACAAAGTAAGACAAAGCAAAGATGACGTTCTTTACAGGAAATGCTCAATATGTCCACCATCATTCCTCAACAATAGCTGTAGTCGAGGAATAATGTTTTGAACAGCACTGTAAAGCATGTCCGGAGTTATGGTGAGGCATTGGCGTCGGATGTTATCTTTCAGCATCCCTAGAGATGTCGGTCGATCACGATACACTGGCGACTTCAGGTAACCCCAAAGCCAATAATCACACGGACTGAGGTCGGGAGACCTGGGAGGCCAAGCACGACGAAAGTGGTGGCTGAGCACACGAACATCACCAAACGACGCGCAAGAGATCTTTCACGCGTCTAACAATACTTTTTTTTTTATAATAAAACCCCATGTCATTCCAAGCATGTGTGTCAATTTGTACCTCTCTATCTACATTATTCCGTGATTTATTCAGTTCTCAAATTTATACTGACTTTTTGATCACCCGGTATGTAACGGCATCAAATGTAAATTATTATGTCAGACGGTTATTCTGTAATAAATTGTTATAAACAGGGTAAGACTGTGTACTCACCCTGTATAAATACTTAATTCATAATCAGATCTTTTATCAACCATATTTCTATTTTACTAGCCTGACGAGTGACGAAAAGACAACAGTGATTGATATGTATACGTAAAGGCCAGTAGTACAAAGTCGGAGGTACAACCAGAGTCTTTGCAAAAGCAGACATAATGTCTTATGGGATAACAGCAATCAGTAATTTTATAATGTTACTTGCAATCAAGACGGATTTTAAGTAACATGATACAACCAGAGTCGATTATAGACTCGAACATTAGTCAAAGGGTATTTTATAACGCGACCTATCACAAAGGAACAAAAGATCAGGCAGTGCAGTACCGTAGCTTGTGCGAGGGGAGGTAATCACATTTTTAAGCAGAAATACGAGTGGGATAATTCGAAAGGTAGAGGTCCCGACCTCTGTCGTTCATGAAACGACCACGCTCCCGACGCGCGAGACCACGGAAGGTTAAAACAGCAGCGGCAGTCAGCGGCACTGGGCAGTTCGAGCACGCACGGAGCCCCCGACGACGCGTCGGCGACCGCTTATTGGCTCGCAGACAACGCGCACTGTTAACATTTGCATAGATAACAATTAACTGTCGTCACCGGCCGGCGTCCTCTGCAAGCCGTGCACGGCCGCGCAACAAAACGAACGCGGCGAAGCTGCACGCGTGTGCCGCGCTGTGCTGCGCTGTGCTGCGCTGTTAATCACGCCATTAAGGACGCCCGCGAGATTCCGCCAATTAATAGTTATGGCCGTTCCGAATAGCTTACCATATGTCACCGTTCCCCCGGCCGAAATTCGACGGAGACAGCACAGACGCAGACACACACACACACACACACACACACACACACACACGCAAGCGCACACGCGCACGACCCGTTGACGAAGCCTCCCCGAGAGCAAACAAGTCGCGTTGTTAACAGAAGGCCGGCGGCAGTGCCAACACGCCTGCTGCGGCAACAGCGCCGCTGTGTGCCGCTCAATTATGGACCTGTGATAACTGAATCGGCATACCAGAGAGCCGCGGCGCGCATCCGCGATGCACGGCCCATCCTGCCCAGGTCAGGCGCCGCGCCGGTCGGGGAATTTCTTGACAGCCAGCATTTACTGCGCCGAGCAAGCGCATTCGATTGGGTGGCCGCTGGACATGTTAGATTGAACGGCGTCGGTAGCCAGTAACCGATTACCTGTAGACTGCAATAATTATTGTAGCTAGAGGGTCGAGAAATGAGCAGTGAGAGTCCACGTCTTGTGACAAATTCATTTCACCTGTTTCTCAGCTTTAGATATTTAATTCGAAGTGACCGTTTCCTTTGCACCGCCCAGAGGTGCTTAACTGTGGTGTGCGTACTGTAAGACCTTCGGTACACACACCATCAGATTATTTGACTTGTCGCTCTAACGAAGTAGGCGAGTGTCAGCAATATGTCTCGTCGTCTTATCGTGGCGTGTATATCTTCTGCCGTTAGGTCAGACGATAGAAATGCCACTTGCACGCTTAGAGTAGCAGATTGATGGTGACCAACTTTAAACAGAACTTGATTAATTTTCTCACACATTTATTAAAATAATAAAAAGGATAGACATTACGTAACTTGATTCTGGAAGCTGTTTACAATTGACAATCTGAAGTTCCTTTGGTCTTGGTACGTTAATCTTATTCTCACATATCTCTGATACTTGACAAAAGTGTCTATACATTTATCTTCATGGCTATGTACAGGAATATGGTAATCTTATTAGGCGCAGGCTGAAACTTGACTACAGACTGATGCAGACTGACTAATCGGCGGTCTGTACACTCGTTATAATACCTCGAGCGTTCAGGTATCACTGCGCGAGTGTGATCCGCGAGGAGAAATGGTTCTACATTAGCAGCAATCTCATTGGCTGCGTTACATATTAATACGCGGATCGGCGGAAGCAGAATTTGGCCCGTCTCTAAGACAGCGCCATCTCGTAGTGCGGAGACGGACGAGCGCTGCGCCTGCGCTGTTGTGTTTAGCGGGGCGCGCTCTAGTGGGAAAGTTGTGTACGCGCTGACTACGAGGAACTACGTACACAACATTAACCCTTTCGTGAGCCGTGGGAAACATGCTTCCCACTACAATGAACTCGCTCCTAGTCCCGTGGGATTCACAGTTCCCAACTCTGCACGGTGCTACCACCTCGTGACCAGTATAGGGTACTACTTCCAATCGGAAGTTCCCGCCGTTTTTGCTGTACCTTCGCGCAGAGGCATTGTATAGCTGAGTGTTGCTCTGTAGAGGAGCCTTTCTGTGCTGTTTGCGTGACATTTTGTGATTTTTTCCTCAAAGCTATAGTTTTTACCCAAATTTATGAAGGAAAACGTAAAATTGGATCGAGGAGAATTCCAGTTTGAAACAAAAGGAGCCATTTCTGCAGTAAAATGGTTGGATAACCGTCCAGTCACTTTCCTGTCCTCATTTCATGACGCATGAGAAACAGTCACAGTGAAAAGGAAAAACAGGGGTGGTACTAGTACAGAGATTTCTTGTCCTGAAGTTGTGGCAGAATACAACAAAATAATGGGTGGTGGCGATAAGTTTGATCAATTACGAGAAAGGTATGCTATTGGCAGACGTTCTGTAAAATGGTGGCACAGAATATTATATTTCCTGGTGGACGTTGCTGCAATGAACAGTTTTATCCTGTGGAAAATAAGTAAAAGAGAAAGCGGACAGCATGATCAGCTCACATACAGGATCCATCTAGCCAGACAATTGATCGCTGGCTTCTCATCCCAAAAAAGGCGTGGACAAAAACCCGTCTTTCTGGCAAAAAGGGGTAAAGTACCTGAAGATTTTCGTCATGTGGCTGTAGGGGAGTATCAACCCATTTTAGGAGAAACCTACTGGACGTGCCGTCATTGTAGTACCAAAGCTGAGGAAAAGAGCACCCCCTGTGTTCGTATATATTGTCAAATACCACTTCACATACACCCATGTTTCAGAAAATTTAATTGCAAGTAATTGTGGACAATCACTGTAACAAGAGAACTAAATTTATCAAATAAATGACATATATTGAAAAAGTTGTTTTTGTCATTTAACTACAAGGAAGGGCAGTGGGAAGAATACTTCCCACCTTGTTGTGTGACCTCACTTTCACAGCCGGAGCAAATTTGATATTCTGGATGATAAATATACCTATCTGTTAACTACTATCTGCTCTCCGTTCATTAAAAAAACTGCTCAATAATTTTGCCCACGAAAGGGTTAAAGAATATAGTGGATCCAACACAAAGCCTTCGAAGTAACTCAAGAAATCCTAATCTAGACATTGTAACCCAATATATCCACAAATGGAGAATACAACCTAACTCAAATAAGAGAAAAATTGTATGTTTTTATCTTTCCAGTACACTGCCACAAAGAACGCTTGATGACAGTTTTGAGGAAGACAAATCACGTCATAACATGCATCCCACGTACCTTGGGATCGAGTTAAGCAGTTCACTTTTTTTAAGAAGCCCTTGGAACAAACAATTTGCTAACGAGGCGACCTTACGAACTTCCCCTCAGCGGTTTGATTCATATTGACAGGATGTGTAGGACACGACTACACCTTTAACATATGTAAACGGAAAGAGAGAACTCTCAACAGTTTTCGGGTAGATCGAGTTTGAAAATCTTAGGCGTACAGACGAGTATGTACCCATTTTCTAGGTGTAGCGTCTTTGATTACTAATCAGAACGTCCTCGGTCCCGAGTTACAGACCCGCCACCGCTCAAAGTTTGATTAACAGTCAGCAATGGCAGCTGAAGACCCTCATTCCAGAAACGGCCTTTGCAAAGAGGGCGGACGAACGGACATAGAGTCAGGGCACTCTCTTGTCCTCAGGGTGGGAAGCATCCTCTAAAGCCGGAAGAATCAGCAATGATGAACGGCAAGAAGGTGCAGAAGGCAACGGAAACCACTGCATTAAAGGCACATGTATCCATAGAACATGTTGCCTGTAACTGAAAAAGTGTCATGATGAGCTCTCCAATGGCAAAAGTTTCCGGAATAGTTCCCCATTCGGATCTTCGGGAGGGGACTGTCATGGAGGAGGTGACCATGAGAATAATATTGAATAACCAACAAAAGGATAACATTCTACTAGTCGGAGCTTGGAATATCAGAAGCCTGAACGTGATAGGGAAGCTAGAAAATCTGAACAGAGAACTGCAAAGGCTTAATCTAGATATTGTAGAGGTCAGTGAAGTGAAGTGGAAAGAAGACAAGGATTTCTGGTCAGATGAGTATAGGGTAATATCAACAGCAGCAGGAAACGGTGTAAAGGAAGTCGCATTCGTTATGAATGGGAATGTAGGGCAGAGAATTTGTCACTGTGAACAGTTCAGTGATGGGGTTGTTCTTATCAGAATCGACAGCGAACCAACATCGACAAAGATACTTCAAAATAACAAGCCGACGTCACAAGCTAAAGATAAAGAGATAGAGAAAGTATATGAGGATAATACAGGTAGTACAGTACGTAAAGGGTGATGAAAATCTGATGGTCGTGGGGGATTGGAATGCAGTTTAGGAGGAGGAGGAGAAGAAAAGGTTACAGGAAAATATGAGCTTGAGTCAGGGAATGAGAGAGGAGAAAGACTATTTGAGTACTGCAATAAATTTCAGCTAATAGTAGCGAATACTCTCTTCAACAATAACAAGAGAAGGTATACTTGGAAAAGGCCGGGTGTTAGGTGAAAATTTCAGTTAGATTACGTCATGGTCAGACAGAGGTTCCTAAATCAGATATTGAACTGTAAGGCATACCCAGGAGCAGATGTAGACTCAGATTATAATGTACTTGTGATGAAGAGTAGGATGAAAGGATGAAGTGCAAGAGATTAGTGAGCAAGAATCTATTTGCAAAGAAGTGGGATACGGAAGGATTAAGGAATGATGAGATACGCTTGAAGTTCTCTCAGGCTGTAGACACAACAATAAGGAATAGCTCAGCAGCCAGCGCAGTTGAAGGGGATTGAACATCTCAAAAAACAGCAGTCACAAAAGTTGGAAAGAAGAATATAGGTGCAAAGGAGGTAGCTGCGAAGAAACCATGGGTAGCGGAGGAAATACTTCAGTTGGTCGATGAAAGAAGGAAGTACAATAATACTCAGGGAAATTCAGGAAAACATAAATACAAGTTGCCAAGGAATGAAATAAAAATGTGGTGACCAAGAGAAGTCTACTAGCTTCATACATAGGCCTTAATTTGAAGAAGAAACTTCTTAGTACTTACGTTTGCAGCGCAGTATTATAAGTTAATGAAACCTGGACTGTGGGAAAACCAGGACAGAAGAGAATCGAAGCATTTGTTATGTGGCGCTACAGACGACTGTTGAAATTTAGGTGGACTGATAGGGTAAGGAATGAGTATGTTCTGCGGAAAACATTGACAAGGAGAAGGGACAGGATGATGGGACATCAAGGAATGACTTCAATAGTATTAGAGGGAACTCTAGAGGGCAGAAACTGGAGACGAAGACAGGGATTGGAATACATCAAGCAAATAGTTGAGGTCGTAGGTTGCAAGTGTTACTCTGAGATGAAGAAGTTGGCACAAGTGAGGGATTCGTGGCGGGCTACATCAAACCAGGCGGAAGAGTGATGACAGTAAAAGAAACCACATAGATCTATCAACAGATTTATTAAGTCTGTGCATATTATCAATACTTAATATCCTTTACCCTGAAAAAAGGAGAAAATTTTTGTTTGCTAGGAGATGGAAGTAAACAAAGAACACACGAGACTTTTCAATCAGATCTATATAGTCGTTTAATTTATATCATTGTATCTACATTTGTGACAAGTAAGATATGGAACCCTTGGAGCAGTACACGAACCAGGATGATAGTGATCGTAGAAACATGGAAAACAATTGTTATTGCGATATGCAGCACGAGTAACGAACGCCGAATTTTTGCATGTACATGATTTTTCAACTTGTCTATTGCCGAAAAAAAAAGAAAAGAAAACTTGGTTTAGTTTCATACAAGGACACGGTTTTCGATCCTCCTACATTTCAGCTGCGTACCATGCATATTGAAACACATTACTAAACACTGGTACAAACAACTGATGGTGTACGATTGATTGAATTTTTATGCAGTCTTCTCTAGAAGCTGTGTAGCACATTAATTTTGTGAGGGATATCTTGCATTCTGCATGTAGGCAGAATAACGCGGGAATGAAAAAAAGTAGCGGTATCCATATTCGATCCAGGGACCTCTCAATTATGAAACTAACAGCTTTCTCGCTCAGCTGCGATCTCCTTGAATGATAGCGACCGTGCAAAGCATATAAGCATGCCTAAAATTTTCGAACTCGATGTTCTCGGAAACGGTTCATAGTTGCAGCTCCCCGTTTATATGTGTTGAACTACCAGTCGTGTGCTGCACACCGCATTAATATGAATCACATCAGTGAGGAGAAGTTCGTACGGTGTCCTTGTAAGATCAAAAGCAGAAATAGCACTGTCCGTAAGCCCAGTGGCACTGCTTGGGATGGCAAAAGAAACGCTTCGAGCACCAGCTCTCTGATTCGTATACTCAACAGCAGGTCACTGTGTGTCTGTTTTTCTGTGCAACTAAACGAATGTCAATGGGTCAGTAAGATACATTCCCACTTAATGTTTATGTATCTTGAGTCACATTCTACCTTTAAATACCAGACGGAAGAGTGTGCTGCTTCGTGAATATCAGAATGATGATCACCCCAATCTTCCTATATTGTACGTATTCCCCGGGGAGGGAAAATAAGATCAAGGCATCCCACTCGGGTCACAGCCAGGGTTCTTAATGAAAATGAATTCATAAATGAACGGAAACGTCGTTGGCCAAAAATGTCTTCCTAAATGCTTAAAACTGCTCCGTACCCGGTAGAAACCCGCTAGATTTGTCCAGCCTTGGACAGTTTGGTCTATCCTGAACTGCATCCGATCGGGCCATGAAAGATGTGCGAAGACTCTCCACAAGCGGGGCAAATTTTCATCACCATGTTGTAACTGTGGCGCGAAATAACAGCGCACGTATCAGCATATCCCGCAGACTGAAAGGGGAGTTTCGAAGATTTCCTGACAGTGACGAGTGATGTGTTGAAACATATGAAAGACCTTCATGTTCTCCTACAGTTGTTGTCATTTGTGTTATATTATGCTACATATCTGTTCTGAAATACTGATATGCAGATGTTTTTTAATCTTTTATGGTTGTTCACAATTCTCGATGTACGTCATACGATTATTAAATAAATTATTATAGCTCTAGTCTTCGTTCGGGATTTCGTCCTCGTGTCGACACTTCAAAAATATTTCACCAATGTGTAATTAGATATGTAATATATTTCGTTTTATATCCGTGCACATTTTGCCAAATAGCTGACAACTGTTTTGAGGAAAAAGGAATGAGGCTGGGAACTGGCCCAGTCTCCGCCGCTTTGCCCTAGTCCAGAGAGGGTGTTATAAGTACCTGCGGCATTCAGCCTTGGTGCACGATCTATTGTCCCGAAACACGCTAACTGGTTCGCTACGGTGCTTATTCTCCCCATCTGGTTGAAGCACCGACTAGTACTAAGAAGACATACTGCGCTACACAATTTTAAATTATTCAGTCAAATAAATACGGGAAAAAATACCAGCAACTCATTATCCGACTTTTTTGGACGTCGCCCTTTCGCATCTCCAATCCGATCCCGAGGAGCTGTATGTGCATCTTTTTCCACGACAAGTTTAAACAAATAATGACTCACGTATATACCAAATTAGGTTGAAATTGATCCAGGTCTACCTGAGCTACGCTTTGATACGAACCCTTTTAACACCCGCTCCTCCTCCTCCTCCTCCTCCCCCCCCCCCCCTAGAGTGTTCTAAGGGTGTCTTACTGTCACCGAAATTCTTTTTTCCGATATTAATTCATACGCGTGCCAAATTTGGTAGAAATTTCCTCGGACACTGCAAAGGTATAGGATATGGCACTGTCTTCGCAGCCTCCCCTTCTCCTCGCTAGGGGTGAAACGTCATCGGGACTGACACCAACGAGCCTAGTCAACCAGAACACCATGGAGTATAAACCAGCATCAGTTGTTATTAAATATTTTTACATGTCACGGCTTCTCACTCTCACCTAGACTTGATAAGCAATAATTTTACACATATAGTATAAAATAATGTTGGCTTCTTCGTTTTACCGTCTTTTTTCTGCATTCATTCAACATTTTGCGACTGAGTCTTATTTAGACTGTGTGCGTTTAGTTCTATTTTAAAGATTTCGACGACCACCAAAACAAAACAAAGTACACACGCGATGAAAAGATGGAAGTGGACTTACACAGTATTAAAAAGTGTCAGTGAAGGTGCTGTGCACAAAATTCTAGCACTGAAATGTATTTAAAAAAGCGAGAAATAATAATAATTTAGTACTGCATATAGTAGGAAGTGAAAGCATTAGAGCTGTTCGTGATCATAGCAAACAAATCTATGAGAAAAACAATAGTATTACACTCGTTTCTTAAGAATATTACCAAGTCGGTGTCTCAGTTGCTTTCCTTATGTAAATGTGTACCTGTTTCACTGTTGAACTCCTATGTTGTGGTCTTGTTGTGTAGTGGCGGCGTTGTTGGTGAGTGCGTTTGTGTAGTGGGTGTCGTGGGACCATGGATTTGTTTGGTGTTCGTTTCTCTTCTGTTTTTCTGATCTGTTCATGATATTAGCAAGCACAAATGTAATAAAAGCAGTATTGTTACAGTGACCATTGAAGATGATTCAAAGTAAACCGGAAGACATACGGTGTAAGACTTTTATTGTAGTCGCAAAAAGACGGCATATAACCTTAACCCTCGCATAACATAATGAATCATGTAGATGTTTCTATGTCACCCCCTTCCTGCCCCCATCACCACCCCCACGGAAGGTATGAGACTGTAATTCCAACAATGCTTCTTTACAGGTAGTAAGTGATACGTGCACTATATTCGGTTGAAGTCGGTCCTCTGGTTTAGGAGGGGATGTGGAACGTACACATGTACATTGACTGTGTGACAGAGTGTAAGAAAACAAGTATACAACATTTAACAGTCTTTAAACGAGTTAAGAAGTAACATTTTTTTTATGTGTCAAAAATTTCATAGGTACCCCGTTTTCCACTAGGGGCTCGTGAAGGTTGTGACACAAGTGGTAATCAGATACGGTGTTCAAGCTGTCATGTAGTGTTGAAAATATTGTCCGTTTACACAACTGGCATCTGAGTGAGTGATTGTCTATCACATTCAAAACAAACAAGTTTTTCCGGAATAGTCGGTGCACCTTCAGCCGAACTAGCAACCAGCTCTTCAAGAGTGTATCGGTCTATTCGCTTATGACTGGGATGCAGACGCCAGTTATGCGCTAAAGTAAACGGACGACATTTTCAGCAACATCCCTGAAACAACATTCATCGCACAGCAGTATGAGCACCATCTCTTAACACCACCCACGTCAAAACCTTCATGGGCTCCAAGTGGGGAAACAGTGCCCCTGCGAACTTTTTGTGACCTATATGTTTTTCTTTTTCTTTCATTTAAACATTCAAAACTTTTGTATACCAATTTTTATTACACTCTGTATGCTATATATAAATTTTTTGTCTAACGGATAACAGGTGTTGTTTCCATTCAGTCAGAATCGTTATGCGGCGTGTGCCTTTGGAAGAATACTGAAATAATTTCGTTGCAAGTCACAGCTTGGTCCTCTGTGCATTTTTAGTGGGTCTTACTGCTTAACCATTCAGTGGCTAAAATTGATTTTCGTTGTGCTTAAACGTTCCTATGCTTGTCATACGCAATACTGAATATTAATCTGATTAAATATAAAATAATAGTGAAGTGTAGTTGACTCTTCAATATTAATCAGTTACACTTCAATGATCAACATCAGTTAGATGTGCATGATTACTCATTATCAGTCAGTTGCAGTTATACAACGTATCAGGAAACTATCATCACAGCACTATTGTGCACTGCTTTTATCAAGGAGGCGGTAGTCTCGTGGACGGTTGCTGAAAATACACTCATGACCGGCAAAGCTCTTAGAACTGACATTTACGACAGAACAGAGGACTTATTCATACAATGGCCAGTTTAGGGCAGGCAAGGCAGTGTTCAGACAGACAGGGCTCGGCATCCGCAATTAGACAATAGTATCATTGTTGAAAAATCGCCACGAAGAGAGAGTGGCCGCGCGGAAGACAGCTGCCCCAGAATTCAGAACCAATCTCCAGCGAGCTTGTCATTAGTAAAGGATGTTATGCTGAGAATATGGATATCAAATGTTATGGGACAGTTTTTCCCTGATCTGTTATGTATGCTAATTAACAACCCACTCTTTATTAGACTACCAAATCAGTTCAAACTCTAGCGATTCATGAATGTATGGATGTAACTAAAACAGATGTCAATGTTTGCAGATCTAATAAGTACTTCTTCATTTCATTTCTATACCGTGAAGGATATGTGTAACGGTTCTCTGCAAGCCAGGCCCGCAGGCTGATCGTGGGAGGGTGAGGACCATTGGGGTACAACTGCAGGCACGTCGTAAGGTTGTTCCTCGTCGAAAGGCAGAGTCCCGAAAACTTCCATTATGAGAAGGGTCGTAAAGAATGCTTTCTAAAAAGGACAGCGATCTGCAATGTGTTGGGAAAACACTAGACACTCAGAACGAGCAGAATCTGTTGGACCCACAGGAAGCCAGCATTCACTGATGTTACATTTTGCAAAGGAGCACCGTATTGGTTCACCAAAATTGCTATTTTGTAACGGGGATGAAGACTTGCGAATGTGTTCGTCCAGCCTCTTTCAATGGTCAAAATGTGTAACCACTCTTACAGTGGGAGAGCATTTCTGCTCTCGGCTACCTTCTAAGACTGAAATGTGTATCACTGACTAATTACAGTAGATTCCTTATGGGAAGGGAGACTGTTGCTATTTTTATAAATTTTTCTTTGGTCGGAACTCAGAGGGCGTAGAGTGATTGGATAGCGAGAATCTGATGCTGGCAGAACCAGCAACACTTTGAGTACGGGAGCAGATAGACACTTCGTCTTGTATCGTCGCTGGGAGAGATGTCTTCACCTTAGAACTGCTGAAACGAAGGGCGCTGCAATGGAGCTGATCATAGACGCTGGGGCTGATCTTACAACTCTCAGCAGCCATTCTCTACACTTGAACTTTTGAACTATGTTGACCATGAGCCGGGGTTTCGAGGTAGATTTTTGCTTTTCTGAATTAATTCATGCAAACAGATAACTGAACTCAGCATGCACTTCGGCAAGGGAACTCGTACTCACATGTACTTTTCTTGGTCCTTTCTTTAATCCGTTGACTAATTCAGCAACCATTGACGGTTTACACAGACGCAGATACTTGCATCATTGTTTTATGGCGTATATTTTATAATTTATTGGAACCACTGTGTACTTAATAACTCTTTCTATTACCTATTCGAGGCCTGCAATCAAGTCGATGCAACTTGGGCCTTTAGTTTCATTCCGTATCGTCATTTTTAAATGTTTACTGTATGATACCCATATTTTATGTTTAAGTGGACCACACCTGCTTCATTTCAATGTTCAATAGTTTTCGTTAAAGATTCTCATTGTGAATTATTCAGTAGACACCACATCCCGTCTATCGTCACTACACGATCGGTTATATTTCTCTTCCTGCAATCGCTACGAAGTGGAAAATTTCTAATTACATCCCAACCCGAGACAAACCTTTCTCTAAATAAATATGCTTATATCTGTGGTTAAGCTGGCTAAGTCGCATAAGAAGTCTTACATCGAGTGAAGAATGACTTTATTGATTACAAAGTATGCATGACGCATTTCGGAATTATTTCCATCATCAGAATAGTCTACCGTCTCACGTTAGGTACACAACCGATAACATTACTGTGCGTATGAACTAGAATGGTCGCTGGCTTATCTGTTTGTCTCTCTCTCTCTCTGCCTCTCCATTTTTCGAACTGCCAGACATGAAATGAGGCCAGGTCAACCCATAAACCTTTCTGTGTCTCTCTGTCTCTCTTTCTCGAGTCGCTGAACGTCAAATCATAGGGTAGGACTTCGTCCGTAAATAATTTAATTTACGGATGAGGTGAAGATACGCGTAGTAAAATACAGAATCTTATTTTTCACGAGATAGCTCCCTGCAAAAGAAGACGCAGAATCAACGCTATCTTGGAGCGAGCAAATCAATTCAATTGTATTACTCCAGCCTTATTCAACCTGTTAAGTTTATATGTATATTTACAGCTCTATAGTTGGGAATATGCACCCTGCAGCATTGCTTAAATATTTTTCACGGCTGACTATAGGCCTTATCCCAGTCACCATGGAATGGCACCATGACGACGGATCGGAGGAGATATACAGCTTTAAAGCAGTGGCAGGGTCGCTCTTTGGCGAACTCGAGGTAATTGCACGGCGCCCCCGGCATCTTTGCAGCGTCAAGCCGGCGAATCATTAGCCACTCGTGCTTGCAGCGGTCGCCTAATGGACCAGAAGCTGACACCTACAAAGCCACATTCAAACATCGGCGCACGGAACGGTTTAGCACGGCCAATTTGCTGTCTGGCTGGGGCTCGGACCATCATTAACGGCCTCCTCTAACAACGAGCTGTTTATAGATGCCGCGGACTCATTATGAACGTATGCGGCTGCCATGTGTGCTTAAGCCGCAGGCGAAATGAGGCGCGCGTGATGGACCTCATTCTGGCAGCTTTCGGGTCAACCGTTCATCCGAGGTCAGCGCTCATCCGGACGTCCTGTAGCGACCCTAACGCAGGTGGGCGATGTAGAAAATTCGATATGACATCCAACTGTTACATGTAACATAACAATACGTTATAATTACTCTCCCTGTTAACGGTAAAAAACCCAGGACTGGAAAACAGGCATATAGAAAGATGAATGTGTGTGTGTGTGTGTGTGTGTGTGTGTGCGCGCGCGTGTGTGAGAGAGAGAGAGAGAGACAGACAGAGAGAGGAGAACGAGGGGGGTGGCAGGGAAAGGGGGGGTGGCAGGGAGAGGGGGGGGGAAGCGGGTTACGAGAGGTAGAGGAAGTAGGACAAGATGAGACAAAGGGGGTAGGGGTGAAGCGGACGGGTAATGTCCTCAAAGGAATCACCGAGCATCGCTTATGTTATCGTTAAGCGGTGTTTTATAAACACTTCCATAAAACGAAACATTTAAAAATTTAATGTAAAAATACACAGAGAAATGATTTTCAGTTGCTATCAATCAACTGATGCACGTTGTCATATTTTATATACGATTTCTAATACACCAAACAGTAATAATAACCATTTCCTTTACGCATGATAACTGTTAAGCAATTTATACCTTCCTTGTATTCGAGATGCAGTGGCTGATGTCAGAAAGGGTAGGGGAGGAGCAGTCGCATAGTCTACACCTTCACCAGACCTCAGTCATCTGCATTTGCACTAATTCTACCACCTAGAAGAATCAGTCTATGAAACGAAAATATCAGATGCGCAGACGACGGGTAGCAAGTCGGGGAAACCAGTGGAATATTACGGTGCCGTTTGAGAGTGTTTGAAATTCCGAGGCAGGACTAGTAGCTGCGTCCGTAGCAGGATGATGATAATTTTGAACTTATTCTTATGAGAGGATGACACTGTAAACAACTGCTAATAGCAAAGAGACACTGAAATTAAACAATGTTATTTTACTAATAAAATATTGGAACCACGAGTAGCATTAATCTTAGTAACACAACAGCAGACAAGTGGCAGTTATACAGTGGTGCATACTCGCAGCGAAAATGAACTGACAACGTTGAACTTAATAAATTTCACGTAAACTCCTTGATATGTATGGAAATTGGAGCAAGAGTGCTATCCATAGTCTGTAAATTACGATGGAGACCAAATAACACAGCTACCAAGCCCAAAAACAAGCAAGCATGAGATATTATACTGATGGAATTTGGATAACGTCACCCTATGGGAAACTCAATATTTGCAGATTTCCTTTTGCCATACGAATTTCGCTTTATTCGATAGATGCATCTTCAGTGGAAATGTAATGAAATGGTAGAAACGTATCTAATCATATGGCGAAAAGATGTGTGTGTGTGTGTGTGTGTGTGTGTGTGTGTGTGTGTGTGTGTGTGTGTGTGCGTGCGTGCGTGCGCGTGCTGTTCTGTGCTCCGCAAATAATATTACTTTCGGTTGTAAACAGAAGGATACCTGCACCAGCAAATAATGTGAAGGAAGCAGCAACATCATAGCGCAAGATAGTTTGTAAAGGAGTTCAGTTTCAAGGCTTATTCTTTATCCTACCCGAGATACTGCGTCAATGAATGGTTTTGTATTACGTAAATACGATATGACTGCTAAATACCTTACATACGAGAAAATACAAATTCGAACAACATAACAAAAAAGAGAAATTACTATTTGTCAAGATGACGGTGTAATTAATACATAACAAGGCTTGACTGTGTGGTTCGACGGGTAAGTGGGTGTCCGAGTACAATTGCAAATCTCAGAGATTCAGTTGCCAGTAGACTCAAAGTTGCGTTGTAGTACGTAGTACATCTCCCACTATGACTGACCAATTCAGTTCAGAACTCGGAGAAGCCAGAAGTTTAACTGCTCCAATAGGACCCTGCCTAGAGTAGCACTGCAGTGTTTAAAGCAATCTGAACGTTTAGCTCACCTTTAAAATACACGTTGTATGAAAAAATCCATCCAGTTTCACAACACTATATCCTTAGCATGAACTTCCTGGTGAATTTTAACTTATTCGCTTCATCTTACTTGTAGTTTACTTGGACGCCAGTCTTAAGTTGCCGGTTACTGTGGTTTCCAGCAGAGATTTTCTATTTGTAGCTAGTATGCTCGCTCGTTCACTACCCTGCGTTTGTCAAGATGCACACAATGATAAAAGACGTTTTGCGTTCTCTGTTTCAACAAGTGCGTTGAGATAAAAGTGTGAAACACAATTTTCGTCGACAGGAAGACGGCGTGGCTTCTACAGTTGGAAACATTCGTCGACGAGAGACGACGACACCATCACTTCCTAAACACTACTTACTCTTGGACGGAAAGTTGTTGGTGTGTATGACACACTCCATTTCAGTTCCTCTCCTACCAATAAATATGGGTGAACTGTTGCGCTGCATGGTAAGAACAGTGAATACAGTAACTGCACACATGACTGTAAAAGAATAGGACGAATTTGACTGTCGTATGGATGTCTGTCGTGCGAAAGTGAAACTATGATCGTTAATGCAGTAGAAAAAAAGCATCCCAAAGTTGTACGCGAATACTCTGTCCAGGGTGTTATTCAGTTTGTATACCACGTAGTAAAGAAAACTACGGAGAAAATAGGAGAGGGAATTAAAGTTCTGGGAGAATGTTTGCCTATGACACTGTAATTCTGTCAGATACAGCACAGGATTAGGACAGTTAAACGTCATGGATAATGTTTTGAAAATGAACAAGAATATCAACAAAAGAAAAACAAGGGTAATGGAAAGTAGCCGGACAGAATTAGGCAATGGTAAAATATTTAGAATAGGAAATGAGACACTAGAAATAGTAGACCATTTTTTGCTATTTGAGCAGCGAAGGAGGAGGTGAATCAAAAATCGGGACTGGAAACGGAGAGAGAGAGAGAGAGAGAGAGAGAGAGAGAGAGAGATGTTTTTGATAAAGAGAAATTTGCTAACACTGAATATACCGGGTGATCAAAAAGTCAGTATAAATTTGAAAACTGAATAAATCACGGAATAATGTAGATAGAGAGGTAAAAATTCACACACATGCTTGGAATGACATGGGGTTTTATTGGAAGTCCTTTCCGAAAGTCTGTGTCTGGAGAGGATCCTTGACAGAAGTCAAAATAGTACAGACAAGAAGGTTTTGGAATGTAGTGCTACAGAAGAGCGCAGAAGATTAGATGGCTAGAGTAAGTATTGAAGTAAGGAATAGAAGTTTATGGTACAACTTGACTGACAAGAAATCGGAAGGAAGTGTGGCCGGTAAAAATTGTAGAGGAAAACCAAGGCTCGATTACATAGCCGATGCAAATTGATGACTGTTGCGGTAGTTACGCAGAGATGAAGAGCCTTGCACAGATCAGACTAGCATAACGAGCTACATCAAATTGAAGACGATGACAATAACAACATAAAATCATATTGAATAAATCGTTCTACATGAATTTAAACAAAATTATAAAAATTCCTTGAACACAATTAGCTTGTTCGAGAATTATGGTTTTGCTTCCACATCCCACTGGAAGAAGAAAACAGCGAAAGGAGTAGTCGTATGTAACAGAAGTAACGTATCCGGAAAGTTGGAACTTCTTAGACACGCGAACGGCGATACGTCACTTCCACGAGCAGAGCGGTTTTCCATTCCCCCGGCGAGTGAAGGAAGTGGGGGGATACGCGCGCCCCATGTTGGGCAGCGGAAGAGACGACTGTGCTTCCGGCCAACGGTCATCAGCCGCGGCCGCAGCCGATACCGCTGTGAAAAGCTCCATTCAGAGTGGCTCGGCAAAAACAAACGGAAACACGCCGATGCGCCGTCCGTCCGTCTGTTTGCAGGCGGGCACTCATTTCCTGTGCAAAAATGACTGCGCCGTAACACCCTGCGGCCAAATATTTTAGCTCTTTGTCGGTTTTGTTGGACTACTCTCGACGGCTTTTAGCCCCCTCCGAGGCTTCCGTAACGGGGTATTTGCAGTAAGGCCCATCACAGCGCCGCGTGCCTGCGTGCTTCACTCCGGCAGCTCGCCCGACCGCGGAAGGAAATTCACCGTAACACGCCACGAGGACGTACGCTGCAGCTTATGGACTTTTCTTACTGCGAAAGAGATTTGTAGGTGTGCTTCATGACGAGAAGTGCTTTAGGAGGTTCTTACGTCGTCTAAGCTACATCTTAAAATTTGCGACGTAGAAAAGTACCAACGTTTCGCTCCAGCATTTACTATTGTTATCTTTCTTTAAGCCTGTCCACGTTGATGGCTTGAAGCTTCATAAATTGTATGGGGTGTAGTACACGTAAATCTTTGAAGGACCAACTTTTATCTCCTATATGGTTTCTTAGATCATTTTAGATTTATTTTCCCCTCTTGCGTATCTGTAGCGCTTTGTGGGTGGTAGAACTGGCCAGTTCCTTATAGTGAAATAAGTGATAGTTCCAAGATCAGCACATATAAAACGACTAAAACATAATGTAGTTCTCCTTTAAGAGGATCATCGTTGTAGGTATCTTTAGCAATTTAGAATGATCAAAGCCGCGCTATTTTCGAAACCAATTCGTTTTAAAGCATGCGTTGGCGTTTGAGGACGATCAATTTTTTGTGGTTTGATAAGTCTGGTAAGTTTCCGTCAGGGAATTGAACATTTTTGTTGTCCATACTTGGTTGGTAAGCTTGATTATTCCAAAAATTGTCCAGATAATTTCATCAATGTACAGATCACAGTCCATTGCTGACAACCATCTTAAATGGTCAGTGTGTGACTACGACTGCAAATGGGAAAAAAACCGAGATTCGTGCTATTATTAAACATTTTCATTTGAAGCGTTGGACTGCCGCACTAATCAAAACAGGATTGGATGAATTTCTTGCGGAATCTGCAGCATCAATCGAGACCATGATTGGACAAGCACTTAAGACAAAGCGCGCCCCGGCTCTGTGGTTGATATCATCACGAAGGTAACTGTTAACAAAAGCAATGTTGTGGTAATGCAAGACTGCCGAATACAAATTTATGAGATTGCTGACAATGTAGCTATCTCAAATGAGCGAGTGTATAATATCCTGTCCGAAGAAATGCCGTGGGCGGGGTGGGTGCCGCGATTGCTCACAATCGACCGTAAGCTCATCCGGCACAACATTTTAACACAATGGCTGGCGATGTTTAATCATACTTGGCACTGCTTTGAGGACAGCACAACCATACAGTCTAGCTGATGCCTGAGAGACGTAAACATAATCAGAGGTATTATTCCCCGAAATGCTATTGTTACTTCTTCGTCGATGCTGGCGGTACGCGAATGCCTGGGTGGAAGGCGAAAGTTGGTGCTGGCCGAAAGGCTGTACCCTTACGCCTCCGTAACAGGTTTGAGGTACTGCCCACTGCTGAAAGCTAGCAAGGGCGGCCTCGCCTGTTGCTATAGTGGCCGGTCTTCCTGAGAGGTTCGGGCAAGCGCAGTGGGTGGGATTGCTTGTCATTGGGAGCACCAATGTTTGGTGGGTGATGGAGCCCCTTAGGGATATGGCAGCTAATGACAGGAAGAAAGCCAATGTGCATTCCGTATGTTTACCTGTGGCAGGCGTGTGGCGTAGACTGGGCGGTTTTTTAGGTTAGACAGTCTCGGGAAAGATCAAAAACGGCTCCGGCCTCAAAGGGTACACGGCAAAGAAACATCGAGAATCGACCAAATTGTAGTCGTAAATTGTCGTAGCTGTGTTGGAAAAGTACCAGAGCTCCAAGCGCTGATAGAAAGCACTTAGGCTGAAATCGTTATAGGAACAGATAGCTGGCTAAAACCGGAGACAAATTCTCCCGAAATTTTCACGGAGGCGCAAACCGTGTTCAGAAAGGATAGATTAAATAAAGTACGTGGTGGTTTGTTTGTGTCTGTTGGTAGTAGTTTATCTTGTAGTGTTGTTGAAATAGATAGTTCCTGCGAATTACTATGGGTAGAGGTTATACCCAATAGCCGTGCCAAAATAATAATTGGCTCCTTCTACCAACCCCCCGTCTCAGACGATACAATAGCTGAACGGTTCCAAGAAAAATTGAATCTCATTACAAATAAGTACCCCACTCTTACATTTATAATTGGTGGAGATGTCAATCTACCCTCGATTTGTTGGCAAAAATACATGTACAAAGCCGGTGGTAGACAGAAAACATCTTCCGAAATTGTACTAAATGCTTTCTCTGAGAATTACTTTGAACAGTTAGTTCATGAATCCATACGAATTGTAAATGGTTGTTAAAACACACTTGACCTCTTAGCCACAAATAATCCTGATCCAATAGAGAGCGTCATGACGGACACAGGGATTAGTGAACACAAGGTCATTGTAGCGAGGCTCAAAACCATATCAACCGAAACCACTAACAATAAAACAGATGATAAAAATTCGCTTGATGCCTTCCTAAGAGAAAGTCTCCATTCCTTCCAAGCTAATTATGTGTAGACCAGGTATGGCTCAAATTCAAAGATTCAGTATCGACAGCAATAGACAGATTCATACCACATAAGTTAATAAGAGACGGGACTGATCCACCATGGTACACAAATCACGTCAGAACAGTGTTGCAGAAGCAACGAAAAAAGTATGCCAAATTCAGAAGAACGCAAATTCCCCAAGACTGGCTAAGTTTCACGGAAGCTCGAAATTTAGTGCGGACGTCAATGCGAGATGCTTTTAATAGTTCCCACAATGAAACATTGTTTTAAAACATAGTAGAAAACCCAAAGAGATTCTGGTCGTATGTAAAGTACATCAGTGACAAAAAACAGTCAATACCGTCACTGCGCGATAGCGATGGGAATGTTACCGATGATGGTGCCACTAAAGCGGAGTTACTAAATACAGTTTTCCGTAATTCCTTCACGAAAGAAGACGAAGTAAATATTCCAGAATTCGAAACCAGAACAGCTGTTAGCATGAGTGTGAGAAAAGTAGATATCTTAGGTGTTGCGAAACAACTCGAATCACTTGCCGGCCGGGGTGGCCAAGCGGTTAAAGGCGCTACAGTCTGGAACCGCGAGATCGCTACGGTCGCAGGTTCGAATCCTGCTTCGGGCATGGATGTGTGTGATGTCCTTAGGTTAGTTAGGTTTAAGTAGTTCTCAGTTCTAGGGGACTGATGACCTTAGAAGTTAAGTCCCATAGTGCTCAGAGCCTTTTGAACCATTTTTTTTATCGAATCACTTAAGAAAGGCAAGTCTTCCGGTCCAGATGGTATACCAATCCGGTTCCTTTCAGAGTATGCAGACACAATAGCGCCTTTCTTAGCAATCATATACAACCGATCACTTGATGAAAGGTCTGTTCATAAAGACTGGAAAGTAGCAAAGGTCACACCAGTATTCAAGAAAGGAAATAGGTGTAACCCATTGAATTACAGACCCATGTCACTGACCTCAATTTGCAGTAGGATTTTGGTGCGTATATTGTACTCGAACGTTATGAATCACCTTGAAGAAAATGACTTATTGATACACAACCAACAGGGATTCATAAAATATCGTTCTTGTGCAACACAGCTAGCTCTTTATTCACATGACGTAATGAGTGCTGTCGACAAGGGATCTCAGATCGATTCCATATTCCTAGATTTCCCGAAGGCTTTTGATGCTGTTCCTAACAAGCGACTATTAACCAAATTGCGTGCATATGGCATATCGTCTCAGTTGTGTGGCTGGATTCGTCATTTCCTTTCAGAGAGGTCACAGTTCGTGGTGATAGACGGTAAATCATCGAGCAGAACAGAAGTGGTATCTGGCGTTCCGTTAGGTAGTGTCATAGGCCCTTTGCTGTTCCTGGTTTACATAAATGATCTAGGGGATAATCTGAGCAGCCACCTTAGATTGTTTGCAGATGACGCTGTAATTTACCGTCTAGTAAAATCATCAGATGATCAATTACAATTACAAAATGATCTAGAGAGAATTTCTGTGTGGTGCGAAAAGTGGCAATTGGCACTAAACAAAGAAAAGTGCGAGGTCATCCACATGGATATTAAAAGAAATCCTATAAATTTTGGGTATACTCGTAAATCGATAAATCGCACAAGTATAAGGGCTTTCAGTTCGTCTAAATACCTAGGAATTACAGTTACGAGCAACTTAGACTGGAAAGACCACATAGATGATATTGTGGGGAAGGCGAAACGAAGACTGCGCTTTGTTTGCTGAACAATTAGAAGATGCGACATACCCACTAAAGAGGCAGCCTAAATTACACTTGTTCCTTCCTCTACTGGAATATTGCTGCGCCGTGTGTGATTCTTACCAGGTCAGTCCTGACGGAGGACATCGAAAAAGTGCAAAGAAGGGCAGCTCGTTTCGTGTTATCGGGCTATAGGGGTGAGTGTGTCACTGATATGATACGTGAGTTGGAGTGGCAGTCATTCAAACAAAGGCGGTTTCCTTTGCGGCGAGATCTGTTTATGAAATTTCAATCACCAACTTTCCCTTCCGAAAGCGAAAATATTTTGTTGACACCCACTTACGTGAGGGGAAATGACCTTCATGATAAAATAAGAAAAATCAGAGCTCGAACGGAAAGATTTAGGTGTTCCTTTTTCCCAAGGGCCATTCGATACTGAAATGGTAGAGAAGTAGTATGAAAATGGTTGTAAGAACGCTCTGCCAGGCACTTAAGTGTGAATTGCAGAGTAACCATGTAGATGTAGATGTTCGCAACTTTTTTAATTCTGCGTCAGAGTAGTACAATCACAGAATTCCAGTAAAAAATAGACAAAAAAGTAGTTTAACTGTTTCCTACATACTTGGGGTGTGAGATTTTCATGAAATCTGAACGCCACCAAGTAAAATTCGCGATTTTCTTGAATGTGTTCTACTGGATATTGTGCATCAGCACTGTTCGCCTTCGAAAAGTGTTCCATCTTGGGCAAACTATTCACATTCGAAATAAGTTACAGTGTGCTCAGTCCCGAAACCACAGTTTTTCATTTTTAAAAGTAAACCTTGATGCCTTGTGAATGCATCTATCAAAGTAGCTAGTATTCAACACAGAAAAAAAAAACATGTTTGAGACAGGGTCTGAAACATAAATTTTGTACAATTAAATCTCATGGTGGATGATTTAGGTCCAGCACAGGGAGAAACCGTTTCATGATATAAACAGAGGGTATTTCAGGAGTACAAGTACACATTTTAGGAAGGGTGGCATAGATTAATTCGAATAAAACGTCATGTATATCATACGTCTATTTTTTTTATTGGTTACAGAGATACAGCTATTGGAATGTAATCCAAACAAATACAGAGGATATTTCGCGAAGACACATGACTATGTTCAGTTTCCATAAATTCCATCTGCGATTTAAATGCACTTTCTCATTCTCTGTCATATCATGCCACGAAAATGTAACTTACGTAGGTGTTTTATTGAAAACTGAACGTATGATAATGTGACATCTCTTGAGTAGTTGTAATGAAGCTCTTTACGGTACAGTGAATGCACAGAAACTGTACTTGTCGGAATCGACCATGTACATCAAAAAGTCGCAATGTACTTAGACGGTCATCCATTCTTGTCAGATGTAAGCAAAATATTTTTACAAATTTCTTTTCATCTCCTGAGTTGAGAAATCGTACGACTCACATACACTTCAGTACTAGAAATTATGGATACTGTAATCTATAGACCACTGCTAGCAGGCAGAATTACTTTCCACCGTAAAGTACTACAGAAAAAACTTCGTAGCATTGCATCACTTTCTCTGTAGGAATTTCATCTGTGTAAGCCAGAGCGCATTGAGATGAGATTTATAGCCCTTAATAAAGTACTGACTCGGGGACTGGCTATGAATTTCATGTCTTTATGCTTATTTGTATGTGTGAATTGGCAGCTTACACGCGGGATAGTGTACAAGGGCGGCAGCCGTGATCGGAAATTGATTACCACCGAGCCAGAAACCAGCGACTGCCCTCGAGCAGTGTGTGCACTCTACTATTAGCAGCTGCTGCCGCCGATGCTTCGTCATTGCTCAAGAACAAAGCAACGAAGTCTTCAACAGTGACAGTGTGCTTACAATGTGTGGTTGTACCTACATCAGGGTAACATTATAAACTTCTCTAGGTTCTCAGTGCAGAAGAAACACCGAAATTAGAAAGAATACAACAGTTATAATGTGTCAGTGGCCAGGTTTAATGCCATTTCTGCCGAGAATTTATCTCAAGAGGTACTGTAGCAGCCGGCCGGTGTAGCCGAGCGATTCTAGAGCTTCAGTCTGGAACCGCGCGACCGCTACGGTCGCAGGTTCGAATCCTGCCTCGGGCATGGATGTGTGTTATGTCCTTAGGTTAGTTATGTTTAAGTAGTTCTAGGGGACTGATAACCTCAGATGTTAAGTCCCACAATGCTCAGAGCCATTTGAACCATTTGGTTCTCCGTAGGACGTTGTGAAGACGTTGTTAATCTATGGAAACAAATTTGATATAATGGTTCCTTTAGTAAGCATTAACGACTGGATGGCTTACCTCGTTTCGTGTATAGAGGCCTGAAGATATTGTGAATCGGGGGCCCAAACCTGGCTGTCTAATAAAATTATTCCATAAAGTAACAACTTTTGGCTATGTGTTTTCTGGAAACTTTTAGTGGTGTCCTGACTTATCCCATGCAAGCCTAATCTGTGTCTGATAACGGCTTGACTTTTCGAGTGATATTGCATGCTCACCTCCAAAATGGCCTAGTTCATGGAAGTATCTCATGGTTTTGATGATTCTCGGTTACAGACGGGTTCATCGGGAATTGTCTTCTGTGTCTCTCCTCTCCGAGGACTCTTCCTGGCTTGACGCTCGTAGTGTGGAGGGGTTGATGACTGCGTACTTTTCTCCGTTTAACGCCATCATTTCATTCGAATCATGGTAGTACACGATAACGATGTCGATTACTGAGAAAGAATACGTTGCGCCATGACTTCAATTAACTAAAGGATTGCCTCTGTGATTCCAGAAGTGTACGTTTCGCAAACAATCTGTCACGTCGCCTTCATTGCTTTTTCGTTGCCACGACTCCGTTGTTACCTCTACAACGCTTCAACTTTCAATTTCGTCCCCTCTCACCCTTTGATTGTCCGCAATCTCTCCTGTTACTTCGATGTCGGTGAGAGTCCCTAAAGTCCGAAAACTTGTTCATTTAGAGCTTTCGTTTGTAGTCAGAAAGAAACTGGTGGAGGCACGTGACTTTCACGTGTGTGCCCAACGCCTGTCCAAGCTCTCATTTCATCGGATAGTGGAAATATGACTGGAAAATAGTTCATAAAATATGTATGTACATTGGTACGCAAAACTTAGTAACGAAAGTAACTTCCGTATGATGAATCACTGCTAAGTAACATAGGTCGACGAAACTTGGAACATACACAGAACTGATATATAGTACACAATGGATCTGAGAGAAATACGCATCGAGCCAAACTGAAACGACACTTTTATTCAAAGAAAGCGATTACACTGATGTCCCAGGGATTCTCGATGGTCACCTGGACATTAAATGCACAACTTGGTCCGTAATGGGATGTCTGAATGTAATGGATAGCAATGCGGGTTCTGCAGTGTGATCCCAAACTGGCCAGAAGATTGGTAAGGAGTGCTTGCGGAAAGCTTTCTATTCCCCTGTCGCAGATTCGAGACCTTTCCCGGGCACGGGTATGTGTTTGTTGTCTCAGTGTAAGTAGTGTGTAAGCCTAGGGACGATGACCTCAGTTGTTTGGTCCCATAGGAACTTACCACAAATTTCAAAAATTTACACCTTTTGTAATGTCCAGTGGGCACCATGTATCAGGTTCACTTCAGCGCAATTATTGTCTTTGATTAAAAGTGTCATTTCGCTTCGCCTCATTGCGTATCTCTTTCAGTAGCCTCTGTTCTACAGTGTAGTAGTTCTTTCTATGTATTGTCCAAGTTTCATCGAGCTATGTTTCTTGGTAGTGACACATCAAGCGGAAGTTACTTTCTTGCTTAAGTTTTGCACACCAGTGTATTTCAAAGCGTGGTAAATACAAACAATTTGAATGAAACAACACTTAAGAGCCAAATAAACTGGTACACCTGCCTAATATTGTATAGGGCTCCCACGAGCACGCAGAAGTGACGCAACACTTCTATGGATTCGACTGATGTCTGAAGTAGCGTTGGAAGGAACTGACACCACAAATGCTGCAGGGCTGTCCATAAGTCCGTAAGGTGGAGATCCCATCTGAGCAGCACGATCCAAGGCATTCCAGATATGTTCAGTAAATTTCATGTCTGGGACGTTTGGTGGCCAGCTGAAGTGTTTAAACTCAGAAGAGTTTTGCTGGAGCCACTCTGTAGCAATTCTGGACGTGTGGGATGTCGCATTGTCCTGCTAGAATGGCCCAAGTCCGTCGGAATGCACATTGGACATGAATGGATGCAGGTGATCAGACACGATGCGTAGGGCGTGTCACTTATCAGAGTCGTATCTAGACGTATCAGGGGTCCCATATCACTCTAACTGCACGCGCCCCACACCATTGCAGTGCCTCCACCAGCTTGAACAGTCTCCTGCTGACATTCCGGGTCGGTGGATTCAAGAGGTTGTCTCCATACCCGTAAACATCCATCCGCTTGGTACAATTTGAAACGAGACTCGTCCCACCAGTCATCAACAGTCCAGTGTCGGTGTTGACGGACCCAGGCGAGGCGTAAACCTTTGAGTAGTGCAGTCATCAAGGGTGCCTTCGGCTCCCAAAGCCCATATCGATGATGTTTCCTTTAATGGTTCGCACGCTGACACTTGTTGATGGCCCAGCATTGAAACTACAGCAATTTGCGGTAGGGTACACTTCTGTCACATTGATCGATTCTCTTCAGTCGTCGTTGGCCCTTTCTTGGAGGATCTTTTTCCGGCCTTAGCGATGTCGCAGATTTGATGATTTACCGGATTCCTGATATTCATGGCACACTCGTAAAATAGTTGTACGAGAAAGTCCCTACTCCATCGCTACCTCGGAGATCCTGTGTCCCATCGCTCGTGCGCCGACTATAACATATGTTCAAACTCCCTTAAATCTTGATAATCTGCCATTGTAGCAGCAGTAACCGATGTAACAACAGCTCCAGACACGTGTCATCTTATATAGGCGTTGCCCACCGCAGCGCCGTATTCTGCCTGTTAACATATCGCTGTATTTGAATACAACTGCCTTAACCAACTTCTTTGGCGCCTCACTGTATATGCTTGTCGACATTATTAAACAGAATTTTCAGAGATAATACTTTATTATATTCACTAGTTCAGCGTTGCATGTCTCATTTTGAAGCCCTCGTTCTTGTGATTAGCCAGCTCTCAAGCTAGAACGTGGCATCACCAACTTGGCCGATTAGCACTTAAAAATAGGGCTGCGACCCAAAAAGTAGGGACGAAGTATGAGATACAAATAAATAACAATAAAGCCTTTCTCCGAAACTTCTAATTCCAAAACAATCGTTTACCAGTCATGGACACGCAAATAAAAATAGTGGAAAAAGTCAGAGACAGTTTTTAAATGCAACGTGACTTAAGTTTCGGGAGTGACACATTCCGAGAAGGCTGTGAACACAGGCCTCGACCATCCCCACCTAGTGTTCGGAACGCGATCCTCTGTTCGCATTCCTGCAGAGGCGTCCCCACCGTAGCTGGCGGCATCGATTTCGTCATAGTAGTGACCATCTGCCCTGTGTCCTGTACACCACAGTTATCGGTTTCCTGTTACGTAATTATCGGCATAACTCGATACGGAGTCTCATCAATGACTTTTAGAGCCAGGAATTTCTAATTAACGTTTCACGGAATTGGCTCTGTACTTCAGGAGACCCTTCAAAATATTTCGTGGGCGGCGTTTGTCAATAGTTTCCCATCCGATACAACCTCAGCAGTGTGTACTACATGCTCTGTCACAGAAAAAAAGAACCACCATCTTGCAGCAAGTGTGTAGACAATTAAAGGGTTCCTCTGGCAAAGGAACTTTTCACCTGGAGTAAATATTCGGTCTCGAAATTCACCCCGTGTATTGTTTATATGTTTGGAAGTAAGATAACATTCATCTGTCAATTGAAGTATTGCTACTCGCTTGTTACAACAACACCAAGAAGATAAACAATATCGTGTCAGCACACGAACCTCAAAATATATATGGGAACTATATTATCGTAACACTGTTGAAATTAATTTTCTTGAGGCGGAGTATCACTACCGTATATTTATTGAAGGACATTCTCCAGCTATCTACCTCAACTGTTATTCACAAGTATTCTATTTATTACATCTTGAACTACTTGCTAGTTTCGGCTATGCAGGCCAATTTCAAGCGCAGGAGGTTATCCTATATCCGTCGTTTAGCAACAAGATAACTGCACAGCAAATACTGTGCGACCCTTAACATCCCGGTTAGGAAATAACTTCCTGTTTATAAGTGTGCTTTGTACTGCGTACTGCTGTTTCAATGATTCGTGAGCGGCATTGAAAGGCATAAGGAAGTTCCAAGGAAGTCATCGGTATTGGTCTGTTAAGGCACTAAAGTTGATAGTCAAAGGGAATAATTATGTTTCCGGAGTGAAAACACTGTAATGCGCATTACAGTGTTTTCACTCCGGAAACATAATTATTCCCTTTAACTGCCATTATCTGCGTATCCAGTTATGCTGGCAACTGATGTGGTATATATAGGGATCATATCAACCAGTACCGCATCAACAATATGATCATCTCATACGCCAAAGAAGTACATCAGAAGAATATTAATTATCTGTATTTTTAATGAAATTCTGTGACTCCACGCCACTAACTGCGAAGTGATAATAGCAAACAATTCAGTTACCAGAAATTCCATCTGCGATTTAAGTTCACTTTCTAATTCTCTGTGATATCCTGCTACGAAAATGTAACCTATGTAGGTGTTTTATTGATAACTGAACGTATGGTAACGTGACATCTCTTGAGAACTTGTTATGAAGCTCTTTTACGGTACATTGAGTGCACAGAAACTGTACTTACAGTAATCAACCATGGAAATTACAAAGTCACAACCCACTTAGATTGTAAAAAAGAAAATAAATAAAAGGAAATATAACGTTGAGGAGTATCATCGATCGACGTTTGTTACTTAGATCGAGAATCCCATTAAGCCTTTGTATTGACTAAAGACTGAGAGTCCTTTGGAGGGTTTTTACGAAAGCTAACTGCCGAGAAAACAGTTGCCCCAAATTCTACCAGTTAGTATAGTGATACTAAGAGAATGAACTTAGCAAAATGTGATAAAAGAGTGTCATGAGAGATCGGCAAACTCCAGTCGAAGATATGCACTAGTATAACTGGATGAGTTGTCCATCACAGCACCAAAGTCGAAAGCAGGAAGCAGAGTGCACATTTCATGGTCTTTTTGTTGCCTTAGAGTGAAAAGGAGCTTGAGATTCTTCCTGTGGGTATGAAAGCTTCGGCAATATCGCAAAGGTCATTGCAGGACAATGTGTTATGGTTCGAAAACCGATGTATAGGTAAGTTTTTATTTTTTATACTGTGGATATTGGTAGTGTAGCTGTTCAAACTCACGCCCTAAGCTTAATCTCATTCTATAGTTATATATTCTGGAAATCGTTAAAAGAAAGGTGTTTTTCGTTCCAACGGAATCTTCTCACGAAATTCCAATCACCAACTTTCTCCTCCCAATGCGAAAATATTTTGATTGACACCGACCTATATAGGGAGAAACGACCACCACGATAAAATAAGGGAAATCAGAGCTCGTACGGAAATATAAAGGTGTTCATTCTTTCCACGCGCTATACGACACTGGAATAATAGAGAATTATGAAAGTGGTTCGACGAATCCTCAGTCAGGCACTTGAATGTGATTTGCAGAGTATCCATGTAGATGTAGATATTTTTATCCACAACACTGGCTGCCGTAACGAAATTCATCATTCTTTGATGCCTCCGTCCTATTAACCGATCCCTTCTTTCAGTCGAGTCAGTAAATCCTCTTTAGTTACTTGATCTACTCGTCGAAGCTTCAGCATTTTTTTATGTGTATATGTATGTTGCTCTTCAGTGTATTAAACATTGTAAGCAGGCTGAATGTGTTCTGCTCAGATGTCAAACAAAAAGTAAAAGTAAATGACTTCGAGTTTAGAGTAAGAGGCGAAATGGTCCAAAAATATTTCCGTGTATTCACTCTGACACCCACGATAATACAAGAAGAAAACCGTGTGACACGTATGTGGGGAGACTTGCCTCAAAATGTTGATACTCCGATGATTCTTTTCTCAATATCTACAGGTGGCCACAAAGAAGCAAACAATTGTAACAAGTATGAGTGACAAAGTGCCTCATAATCCATTATCTACTGGGTTTGGTTGTGTGTTCACTATCTATAGTTCTCCAGATTCTTCACTCAAACAAGTATGAGACGGAAGGTGCTTACAAATGGTTCAAATGGCTCTGAGCACTATGCGACTCAACTTCCGAGGTCATCAGTCGCCTATAACTTAGAACTAATTAAACCTAACTAACCTAAGGACATCACACACATCCATGCCCGAGGCAGGATTCGAACCTGCGACCGTAGCGTTCGCTCGGCTCCAGACTGTAGCGCCTAGAAAGGTGCTTACAAATCTTGTGCGACTGACTAACAAAAGACAAAGTGGTAAGTTCCGGTGGTACCGGATCTGTATGCTTTTTAGAAATTGAAATACTTTTCGAAGCTTATATTGAAACATTCTTCACATGAAACAATGCTATGACACGGTACTTAATAGAACTCTAAAATTTGATGTCACCAAGAACAGACTTACGTTCTTCGATTTTTTAAATATTTTCCACTCTTTGCAGTGATTTCGTAAAAGTTTTTGGAAGGCTTTGTCGGACATAAGTCATTTTCTTTGCAGAAAAATTTATCTGTAGGGTAAATAGTGGCTCTGAGCACTATGGGACTCAACTGCTGAGGTCATTAGTCCCCTAGAACATAGAACTAGTGTAACCTCCACAGCGTAATTTTAAAAGAAATGAAAGAGACAATACTTAATAGAAATGGAAGCCGAGTGTAACCTCCCCGCAAAATTTATAATAATTGACAATATTATTTAGGGATGCTAATGGACATTGCTCTATGCGTAACCTGCCCACAGTCAAATGTACTGACAATGGCAACAAAAATGTGAAATTCGCAATCTGACTCAAATATAATTTCTTCACAAAATTTGAAGTCCGTTCAGTGACAAGAAAATACAATTAAACCGAAATATCGGTCTTTGGCCCTGTGTAAAACAATCAGAATTAAAGTCTTACCTCAGAACAAATGGACGTCACATATCTGCTCTTGTTGTTGCGCACCGCTTGGAGGAACTGCATTGCAAATAATAATATTCTCCTTTTTTGTGATTTTACTAAAAATTTTCTTTTAAAGAAGTGGAGTGAAATGGGAAGTGCAACGAAATCTTGAGTTCAATAAAAAATTAATTTTTTGAGAAAATGCTTTTGAAATAAAAAATTATTATTGGGAGACTTGTTGGATAATAGTTACAATAAATAAAATTTTTCATTATCTAATGATTATATTAATTAACAGTATACCTTATTCCTCATCTTGACCAGTGTTGCCGACCGCCTACATCATACAACCGCACTGGGCTGTTACTACTGACCGACCGCTCTGCATGACGACCACTGGCGTACCGCACGCGACGACTACTGACTGAGTACTGCTCTCCACTAGACAGAGCTACAGACTCGCAACGACTGACTGACTGCTACTGGCCTACAGCTACTAACAGACTGAGCAACGACTACTACTGACTGAGAACCGCTCGCAACACACGCGCGGTCAAGCGCATACTCTCTGGTCACAGATGCTACAATGCCTCGCCATCGCTGCTGCGTTACATACGTGTTTCATAACCCTCCACTGGGGGGGCAAAAATTTGGCAGCGATGGTGAGTCATTTGGACTTGCCAAGCGCGGCAAAATTTTTCTTTAATTAACAAAATTCTACAACTTACAGAATATTTAAATGTTGTGCACACGCACTAAGTACAAAATATATCAGACAAAGACAAAATGTGAATACTAAACATAGTAGCAAATCAGAAAAATGTATATACAAATTTGACAGATAACAAAGTGCACAGGCACTGAAAAAATTCTTTAGCATATGCAGAACAAATAAACAGAATGGCAAGAATAATTAGATGTAGTACATAAAGTAAATGTTGTGCACATGCACTAAGTACAAAATATATCAGACAAAGACAAAATGTGAGTACAAAACATAGTAGCAAATCAGAAAAGTATATACAAATTATTTGACAGATAATAAAGTGCACAGGCACTGAAAAAATTCTTTAGCATATGCAGAACAAATAAACAGACTGGCAAGAATAATTAGATGTAGTACATAAAGTAAATGTTGTGCACCCGCACTAAGTACAAAATATATCAGACAAAGACAAAATGTGAGTACAAAACATAGTAGCAAATCAGAAAAGTATATACAAATTATTTGACAGATAATAAAGTGCACAGGCACTGAAAAAATTCTTTAGCATATTCAGAACAAATGAACAGACTGGCAAAAATATTATATTGACAAGTGACATAAGTGTATTCGCATTGGAGTTCAGCGAATCGAAAAATGTATAACCTATGAACATAAATGATGTTACCAAAAAAATTTTTTCTTTATGTGACAAGAATCAGGATAGGAAAGGGAAGGATTGCATCATGGTTGTAGCACTTTAGATTGCACATAGCTGCTCTGAAAGTCCATATCTTTCCACAGAAGTACAACACCAAGTGACACAACTTGAAGATCTTTTCCCATCAGAATTTATCAGTGTAGCAAAGACACTGAACTGTCGTAGTAATGTTCCATGTTTTCATTTTGGCAGTACATTAGGTACACCAAACAGTGGGACCATAATAACGTCTTCATTGCTCACGGTGGTGGACAGCATGTCGTGTCAACACCACACTCTTACAAGGCACACCAACGTAGAATTAGTGCAAAACCAAAGATAGTGCTCCATGATCACTAGGATAAACAGGACAAATGGACATTGCAGTAATTCAGGGTAGTTAGCTCATAAGGTGAAGGACATTAAGTCACATAATATTGTCAATTACAGTAGTAGTGTGCGGCATTCATAGCCCAGTTATTGAACATTTCTGTACCATGTATGTAGTATTACAGAAAAATGTTCATTAATTGTTTTACATAGAATCAGTAATCTTCTTTTCCTAGTTACAAAGCATTATTAAATAATCGCATTCTTTTCCAGTTACAGAGTATAATTAAGAATCATTAGCCTTTTCCTAATTACAGTTAATTAATCATTTATCATTAATTAATCATTTGTCTAATTACAGTTAATTAATCATTTGTATAATTATAGTTAATTAATCATTTGTCGTTAATTAATCATTTGTCTAATTACAGTTAATTAATTAATCATTTGTAGCCTTAATTAATTACAAAGCATTATTAAACAGTACCATAGTTAATTAATTATGTGTCATTCCAATCTATTAAGAATCATTAGTCTTTTCCTAATTACAAAGCATTATGAAACAGTCACATTCATTTCCAACAACAAAGTATGGCATCGTTAATTAATCATTTGAAACTCCAATATATTAAGAATTATTAGCCTTCTCCTAATTACAAAGCATTATTAAACAGTCACATTCATTTCAAATTACAAAGTATCAACATTGGAAACAAGAGCTAATCAATGGCATAATTAATAACAATTCGTGGAGTGACATTAATTATTGGCACTCAGTGGCCAGCAAGTATTGAATAAAATCATCATTCAGTATTATTCAGATTATTACGAAGTCATTATTAAAAATCAGTTAATTACAGTCATAGCATTAATAATCATGGGCATTACAAGTACTCATTACAATAAACAGTGTTCCTCATTCAGTAGTATTCAGACCATTACAAAGTCATTATTAAAATCAGTTAATTATAGGCAAATCATTAGTAATCACAGGCATTATACGTAGTATCATTATAATAGACAGTGGCAGTTATTAGCTAGTGACAAAGCATTATTTTGAATATAGTCTCATTAAGAGGTCATTAATCAAGTGACATGCTATTCAGAGTTGATCAGTATTATTCAGAATTATCATAAACTAGTGACATTATGTGGGACTGGTAATACATGTTTTTTGTTAGCAATGCATTGCGTTGGGATCGATAATTAATTGCTGAGGCATAATACTTTTTGCTTTTGACCTATTGCTGCAAATGAGGATAGGTAACGTCATTCGTCATGAGTCAGCTGTAGCAAGATTATGTAACAAGGCAGTACATGTGATCACATTTATAAATGATAAACACAAATGGGTAAAAAATATAAAAAATGCAAGTACTAGAACAGGTATAATAAGTAACAGGTTTAGTAAGTGTCATGAAAAACTTCTCCTGGAAAAAAATACAAAAACGGATTATTGACCTGAAAGAAGAGACGCACACTATGCTGAAAAGTAGTGAACTTCGAATTAACAGGCAGTGAAGTGTGTATAAAAATGTGTTCCATAGCTGTCCTTTCCAAAACTTTCAGTCATCCTACTATGCAATGTAACACCTGCTGTCAAAGCAAACTGCAACAAATACTTAAATAACTACGTAGCATAAATACATTACTTCAACATTATCCTCATCTGTAAAAAAAAACTTCATTATCCATATCATCATAACTTCACCATTATCATCACCTGTAAAGAAAAACTTCATTATTCATAATACCATATCCTTCATCATTATTCATCAGTATTCATTATCATCTGCAAAAAATCACTTCATTACTCATTTCATAACTATTCCTTATCTCTAGCATATTTCATCACTAAAACTAAGATGTGTAGTTCAGTCTGACAGCCTGCATCAATCACCTTGTATTCTGAAAGAAAAAATTAGTTAAGACTGCTATTCTTCGATGAGTATAGTATAGTCTTGTTAATGCTTGTTAATCCTGATCCATTTACTCTTCCTCATAAAGTTATTGCATCTTCTTTCGTTTATTCCGTAGGTGAAATTCCCATTTCTGTTGAATTTATTTCTTACACAAATCATTTCTTTCTGAAATTGATGAACAAAGATTAATGTCCTGCATTTAAATCATATACCCACTAGATAATGACTGGTTTATGGTAACATAATTAACCCTACAGCATAACATGACAGAAAACGTAATATGTCAAAAACATTGACAGTGTTCAAATGCAAAAATATACACAGAATAATACAATGCAGCAGCAAAAAAAAAATGTAAAACAGTCACGATGTTGAGATGTCATAGGGCAAAAAAAATGTCAAAGTCGACTGGTGTGTGTTATATCTTAACTATTTCATAGTCCATACAAACAAAACTGGAGTACAGTCATATACACAAAAAAAATGGAAAATGTGCACGGTCTGATGTGTAACGACAAGAAAAGCGACCTGCTAACCTTACCTTGCCGGGCACTTGCCAAGAAAAAATACGATAATCATCAGTAATTAGTCAGGTGAATTAATTGCATTAGTAAATGACATCATAGTGTGTTGAATCATACAGTGGTTTCACTCAATAAACGGTTTAATGTTTGAGATATGGTGATTGCCTTTCGATTTTCTGGTTCTCAAAGTTTCGACGTGTACAACATTGGGGTGAGGGATGCTGCGAATCCGATATGGACCTGCGTATAGAAGTTCAAATTTACTGCACTTACCTTTTAATTTGCTGGATAAATAGTGTGTACGCACTAGTATCTTCTGTCCAACGTGAAAGACGCGGCGTGTACAAACCTGTTTTTGCTGTCTTCTCCGGCGCTCTGCGGCACGTTTGATGTTGTTCAGCGCAATGTCAATTATTTCGTGGTGTCGTAGGCGACGACTTTTGGGAAATTCTATTAATTCTTTAATTTTGTTCGGTGGTTCAACGTTTTTCAGTATAACAGTCGGAGATAGCATAGTGGATTCATTTGGAATGGAATTAATTACATATTGGAATGAGAGTATGTGTGTATCCCAATCAATATGTCTTTTGTGGCAGTATATTCGGCACAGCTTACCAATTTCTTTCATTAATCTTTCACAGGGGTTCGAAGAAGCGTGGTACTTGGATATGTAAATCGGAGAAATGTTTCTGGCTCGTAACATGCGTGTCCATACGCTACTACGAAATTGAGATCCATTGTCAGAAATTACTTTCATTACATGCCCTACATGAAATAGAAAATGTTTTACAAATGCATTTGAAACAGTTTTGGCAGTAGCTTTGCGTAACGGAGTGAAAGTAACAAATTTTGAAGTGAGCTCAACAGCGACAAATATGTAGCAAAAACCTCTGTTAGTTCTCGGAATCGGACCAAAAATATCTACTGCGGCCATGTGTCTTAATTTAACAGGTATAATGGGATATAATGGAGGAATATGAGAAGTGGTGTCTGATTTAGCTTTCTGGCAAATTTTACAAGACGCTAAAACTCGTCGTATACGTTTCTCCATGTTGGTAAAATAACAGTTCTGTCTCAGTATAAGAAAACATTTTCGTGCTCCGTAATGTGCGTAACTTAAATGAGTGTACCAGATTAGTTTGTTAACCAGTTCGTCAGGAATGCATAATAACCAAATGTTGCTGTCAGGATGAGAGCGGCGAAACAGAATGTCATTGCGTACAGTGTAATGGTTTCTAATCGTAACATTATTCTTATCTTGCCAAAGGTGTTTAATTTCTTTCCAGACATTGTCTTTATTTTGCTCCTTTGCTATGTCCTGTAATGACGATGAAATAAAGTTTTCAAATGCAACTTGCTGAATGTACATGACACTGAAATTTGTTTTGCAGAAGTGGGTTGCTACGTCTTGCTGATTGTTGCTGAGAGAACGCGATAGTGCGTCTGCTATAACATTTTGTGTGCCGGGAATGTGAACAATCGTAAAATTAAATTCTTGCAAATAAAGTTTCCATCTGCTTAATCTATCGTGAGTAAATTTGGCTGAAAGCAAAAATTGTATGGCTCTATGGTCAGTGTAAACGGTGGTGTGTCTGCCATAAAGAAAATGCCTAAATCTCGTGAAAGCCCATACAACACATAATGTTTCAAGTTCTGTAACAGAATAATTTCGTTCAGCGGGTGACAAAATGCGGCTTGCAAATGCGATGTTTTTAATAACTGTTGAACCATCTTCTTCAATTTCCTGAAAAATGTGTACGCCTAAAGCGGTATTGGAACTGTCGGTGGCAATGGAAAAATTTCTAGTAAGATCTGGGTGCGATAAAAGTGGAGCATTCAACAAAGCATGTTTCAGGTTCATGAATTCAGAGTGTGCTTGCTTATCCCAAGACCAAATACTGTTTTTACCTGTTAATTGACATAATCTGGGTGTGTCTAAAGCAGAGTGATGAATAAATTTACGAAAAAAATTAATTAAGCCCAAAAAACTGCGTAATTGCTTCTTCGTCGTAGGAACGCTAATGTCACGTAGAGCCTGAAGTTTTTCTGGATCAGGCGCAATGCCTTCTGCTGAAATTACGTGTCCAAGAAATTTTATGGAAGTTTTGCCAAAATGCGATTTACTGAGGTTAACTGTAAGTCCTTGTGCATGAAAAGTTTGCAGCAGTTGTTCAAGAATCAGATTGTGTTCATACCAGTTAGCTTCTGCGATAAGAATGTCGTCTACATACGTCGTAATTCTGTCTTTAAGTTCTGTCGGAAGTATAGTGCTCAAACCGCGAATAAAAGCTGCAGAAGAAATAGTTAAGCCGAACGGTAGTTTGCAAAATTGATAACAGTCGCCGAAACAGAGAAAAGCTGTATATTTTCTACAATTCGGATGAAGTTGAATTTGCCAAAATCCCGATTTCAAATCTAATGTGGAATAAATAGCTGTACCGTGAAATTTCTGTAAAAGTTCCTCTAGTGTCTGTGGTCGATCTGTTTCATTAATAATAATGTCATTAATATGACGTGAATCAAGTACAAGGCGAAGTGAGCCATCTTTTTTCTTAACAATATGTAGCGGGTTTATGTACGGGCTAACTGCCGGTTCAATAATGCCTTGGTCGAGCATATCTTGCAGCTCTTTTTTAACTTGTTCTCTGTGAATATATGGAATGGGATAATGCTTTGCCTTAAATGTGTCGTGCGGTTTGACTTGAAATTCATACATAAAGCCGGACATAGTACCAGGAATGTTGTCAAAAACTGGAGCTTGCTGTAAAAGAATTTTGTGTAATTGCGTTCGTTCGTCGTCTGTAGTTGCACTGCTCTCTTTAACCTTATCAGAAATTAACTGCATAACGTCGTAGTCAGCTTCGTCTGGAGTATTATAGTTATGTACGTACGTATCCGTGAACAATGTGGGATTACAGTCTATGTTACGTGTTGCGGAAATGACCTCTGTGCGGTTAATTGTTTGTTCTTCCGCAGATAAAGAGTGCTGAAATTCTAAGGCCAATTGTATATTTTCATCCTTTAACATTAAATAAGAATTCTGAAAATCAATGACTGCGTCGTGTTGTACCAAAAAAATTCGTACCTAAAATAACGTCTGTTGTTAATAAAGGCACAATCCAAAAATTAGAGTGAAAAGTATGACCTCCAATACAAAATGATAAATGCGTCTGTAATTTAACGTCTACACCTTTACTCGATACTGCTCCTTTCACTTTTGTTTTGCCTAAAGGTAACGTCGGATAAGTATTCTCTTTGTTGCACTCGTTGAAAGTCTCCTCATTAATTACTGATATAGGTGATCCGGAATCGATTACTGCTGAGAATTTTGATGAACCAATTTTAATTTCGATAACAGGATGTGAAATGGTTTTCTGAATAACTGGTCTTTCCTGTAAAAGAGTGTCTCTGATGTCGTCAAAAGTAATTACATTTTCGTGAACAACATTTTGCGTGTCAAAGGTAGTGCTTGTATTATTAGAAGATGCGTCCTGTGCAGTATTTAGTCAGATTCTATCTGACGTGTTATTGTTACTAGGAGGATTCTGTGGCATTTCGACTATTTGAACTGTCCTATTACTTCTTCCAGGCGTGTTACGCTCTGGATGGTACCTACTGTCGGGTTCATTCATGAGAATATGTTCTTGCGTATGATTTTGCTGTTGGTATGACCGACTGTTGTTAGATGTTCGCTGAAAATTGTCCTCATTATTTTTACGTCTGTCGTAATAGTCATTCCTATACGGTGCATTACGATAGGAATTGAAATACTGTCTTCTTTGTACATAGTTGTTTCTCTGCTCCCGTGCGTTACTATTTGTTGAACCAGGGACTATACGTCCACGCGGCGAAACATTAAAGCCTGGTTGACCTTGTGTATTCCATTGTTGGTTAGGTATGCTAACCGGCTGGTTTTGATGTTGTTGTTGTGAAACACCTCTATTGTTACCAAAGTGTTGTTCTTGTTGCTGAAAATTTTGACGGTATTGATAATTAGAATTTTGCCTGTTATTAAAGTTTTGGTAGTTGTCGTTCCTAAAACGTCTGTTATCTTTCCGATTGGAATTACGTCCCTGATCATAATTGTAGTACTGTTGTTGACCTTGGTTGTTACTCAAAAAGTTTTTGTTTACAAAAGAATAATCTGATTGCTGTACTTCCAAGAGCTGTAAAAGATCTCTGAATGCTGAAATGTTTTCTTTTTGCTGGCCCGTTAGAAGTGACACTCGTAACGACCGTGGTAATTTAGAGATGCATAGTTGTATAAGTGCGGATTCACTGTACGGTTCACTTAAGTACTGGTTTTGTTGTACCATATGCTCAAAAAATTGCGTTACACTGGGAAAATTTGAGTTTTCATAGTTTGGCAAACTAATTAGTTGGTCTTTAATTCCGCGCTGTGTCGTCTTCGACCAGTACGCTGACAGAAAAGCATTCTGAAATTCCTCTACCGAGTAACACTGTCTCGCGATCGGTCTCATACGAGTTGCCGGTTCGCCTTCCAAAAAACTGCAAATAAATTCAAGTTTATGTGTTACAGGCCAAGTCGGTGGAAGAGCAAAACTAAACTGTTGAATCCAATCCAGTGGGTGAATCTGCGTTCTATCGTTTTTGAAAACCTTAAACTTTCTCACTGACAGAAAATGTTTGTAGTCGAAGTTATCATCTCTGCATGATGGAACAGGTTCAGGATCGTAAGAGTATCTATTGAACTGTGGTTGTTCGGAATCTAAGTCCCGTACTCTCTGCAGATTACCCAAATTATACGCGCTGCGTGAGTCTGACACATGTTCATAAATTGGCGTCTGTTGTGTGTTATTAACAGAAGTGTTTTTCATTTCTGTTACTTCTTGTTGTAAATTTGATAACTTCCTACGTAACGTGTTGTTAGATGAATCGATCTCATTAATTGTCTGCTGTAAATTTTGAAATTCAGGCGTTTGGATAAATGAAACCGGTGCAGTATCATCTGATTTATTGTCATTAGTATTTTCTATAGCATCAATACGACTGGCCAATTCATCACATTTTTCAGTCAGTATTTTAACCTGATCATCGGTTTTAGAATCAGACGCATTAATCTGTTTTTGCAACTTGCGCGTAGTTTCGCTCAGTTTTTTAACATCAGCTTTGATGACATCGCAATCCTGTGTTAGATCTAGTTGTTCGAATCTATCTGTCACTGTTTGAATATTTACTGTGTGTGTATCTGTTTTTGCTTTAAGATCAGAAATTTCATCCCGTAATTCCGCGTTCAATTGTTCTATGGTATTAATTTTGTCGGACACTGTAGTAATATTATTGTCTACATACGTCTTCGCTTTCGCGAATATTTTACGTTTGTCCTCTTGTCTTTGTGCAGTGATTGTTTCCATGACTTGTCGTTTTACTTTGTTTTGATCCTGAATAAATCTGCGGAAACGCGTATCACTGTTCTGTATGTGCTGATTAAAGCGCTCGTTAATCTGAGTGTTCTGCTGTTCGAATTTCGCGTCTATCTTTGCGTCCATAGTGCGCGAAAGTTCTACCGTCATTGCTCTAAACTCGTCCCGTAATTGTGTAGCTTTTTCAGAGCACTGTTTGGCGACTCCGCTAATTTCGTCTCTAAGTGTATCTGTCGCGGCTGTTTGCATTTCCCTTAATTCTTGCGCAACCGACTTTATTTCTTCGCTATTTTTTTGTGAACAAGCCTCAATTTCCACGCGCAACTGTTCCTTAGTGTCATGGCACTGCGCGGCAACGGCTGTAATTTGTTCACTAAGTTGTTTGAAATTTTCGTCATTATTGTCAAGTTTTTCATTTATGTGTTTGTTATCTTCCCTAAGTTGTTTGACTTGTTCATTAAGTTGTTTGAGATTGTTGTTAGTTTTCTCACTTTGCTGTTTGTTCTGTTCTATCAATATTGCCATAAGTTGCTCCAAGGTGACATTACCTACTCTATTCTCAGTACTGTTTGATGGTGTATCTATAATTGTCGCGTTTTGTGTGACCATTTGGTCATTCTGTAATTTACAAAAAGGTTCATCAGTCGGATGTGCACTATCAGACACTGTTCCGGAATTAAATGGATCCGTCATACGCTCACTACGCTGACCATTTTCATTCGAAAAATTTGTCTGTACATTACTTAGATTTTCTAAATCGGGTGTGTTAAGCTCGGCAGCGCTCATTACAATAGAGCGTCCCGCGTCATCGATTGTCGTCATATCAACAGAGGACATAACCGAGTTCGTTTGTTCATCATTAAGACAAAAGTCATCATTAGTGGTTGTATTGCACTGATTGTTAGTGAACGCAGGATTGTCATCATCACACTGCGTGTCATAATTACTATCGGTCACGCTGTTTGAGTCGGTAATTTCATTCAAAATACCTCGCGATACACTATTCACAGTCTTTCGCGGCATTTTTACAATAGTCACAATTTTTCAGAAAATAAATAAGCACAATGCAAAAATAACACACAAATACAACAAAGCAGCAAATTGCCGTTGACCTGTAGAGAGAAAGTCACAATATTATTAAAAGCGTTGCGCCAAATCCTAATTATATCTAAGCAAACAAGAGCAGATATCTGACTGTTGCTCAAAAGACTCTCAACGAAATACGATCCTGGACTGGGTGTCGCCAAGTGTAACCTCCCCAGCGTAATTTTAAAAGAAATGAAAGAGACAATACTTAATAGAAATGGAAGCCGAGTGTAACCTCCCCGCAAAATTTATAATAATTGACAATATTATTTAGGGATGCTAATGGACATTGCTCTATGCGTAACCTGCCCACAGTCAAATGTACTGACAATGGCAACAAAAATGTGAAATTCGCAATCTGACTCAAATATAATTTCTTCACAAAATTTGAAGTCCGTTCAGTGACAAGAAAATACAATTAAACCGAAATATCGGTCTTTGGCCCTGTGTAAAACAATCAGAATTAAAGTCTTACCTCAGAACAAATGGACGTCACATATCTGCTCTTGTTGTTGCGCACCGCTTGGAGGAACTGCATTGCAAATAATAATATTCTCCTTTTTTGTGATTTTACTAAAAATTTTCTTTTAAAGAAGTGGAGTGAAATGGGAAGTGCAACGAAATCTTGAGTTCAATAAAAAATTAATTTTTTGAGAAAATGCTTTTGAAATAAAAAATTATTATTGGGAGACTTGTTGGATAATAGTTACAATAAATAAAATTTTTCATTATCTAATGATTATATTAATTAACAGTATACCTTATTCCTCATCTTGACCAGTGTTGCCGACCGCCTACATCATACAACCGCACTGGGCTGTTACTACTGACCGACCGCTCTGCATGACGACCACTGGCGTACCGCACGCGACGACTACTGACTGAGTACTGCTCTCCACTAGACAGAGCTACAGACTCGCAACGACTGACTGACTGCTACTGGCCTACAGCTACTAACAGACTGAGCAACGACTACTACTGACTGAGAACCGCTCGCAACACACGCGCGGTCAAGCGCATACTCTCTGGTCACAGATGCTACAATGCCTCGCCATCGCTGCTGCGTTACATACGTGTTTCACTAGTTAAACCTAACTAACCTAAGGACATCACAAACATCCATGCTAGAGGTAGGATTCGAACCTGCGACCGTAGCGGTCTTGCGGTTCCAGACTGCAGCGCCTTTAACCGCACGGCCACTTCAGACGGGTAAATAGTAAGAAACTTTAATTGTCCATCAGCTGACCTAGTTTCCGTCAGGGACATTAATTTCATCCCTTCAGAAGCTGCGCAAGTCGACTGTTGGTGATGTGATTTTGAAGTGTTGTGAAGGAACAATCACGCCTAACACTTTACTGACGGACTGTCGAGCAATGCGTAGGGTGGTTGCAAAGAACGTATGAAATCAACGAAAGGAATCATTCGTGAGTTCCAATTGCTACTAGCAATTTCGCTACCGTAATGAATATACATAGGAAGTTGAAGGGGTGTGATCAAATGGTCGAGCAGTTCCTCGCCAGAAAAATTCTGGCAGTCATTGCTAAGCGAAGCTTGAGATGGTGTAAAGAGCGATTCCATTGGCCTGTGGATGGCAGAGAACGGGTGATTTGGAGTGATGGATGACGCAATACGCCGTAGCAATCCGATGAAATCGTTTCCATTTGGTGAATGCCCGAAGAACGGTAGCTGCCGTTGTGTGTAGTGTCAACAGGGAGTTACAGAGGAGGTATGGGGGTGTTTTTCGTAATTAAGTGATTCAAATGGCTCTGAGCACTATGGGACTTAACATCTGAGGTCATCAGTCCTCTAGAACGTAGAACTACTTAAACCTAACTACCCTAAGGACATCACGCACAGCCGACCTGTGTGGCCGTGCGGTTCTAGGCGCGCCGGTCTGGAACCGCGTGACCGCTTTGGTCGCAGGTTCGAATCCTGCCTCGGACATGTATGTGTGTGATGTCCTTAGGTTAGTTTAAGTAGTTCTAAGTTCTAGGGGACTGATGACCACAGATGTTGAGTGCCATAGTGCTCAGAGCCATTTTTTTGACATCACACTCGTACATGCCCGAGGCAGGATTCGAATCTGCCACCGTAGCAGTCACGCGGTTCCAGACTGAAGCGCCTAGAACCGTTTCCGTGATGAGATTGTGGTCCCCTTATAGCTTGACAACGCACCATTTCATGAAGCAGAACCTTTGGTGCAATGGTTTGTGGATGGTACTATACCTGAAATAGAATGGCCTGCCCAGATTCTCTTACTGAACCGAATAGCACGCCAATGGTACAGGTTAGAACGTCGATTGGGTTCGAGACCCCCAGCGCCCAACATCACTACTTTCTCTAATTTGACCCTCGGGCGAGAGTGGGCTACCATTCATTCATAGACATTTAGATACCACACTGGTAGCGTCCTATTAGAGTTCAAGCCGTCGTGGAGGCGAAAGGTCGACACAGCGCACATTAATGATCACTAATAGGTAACCGGACACTTGACCAAATAGTGCATAAAAGGGTAATAACTGCAAGGAAGCAAAACACTACGAGGTCAAATCTGTGCACTGATGTAAAATAGTGCGAGTGCTTTTATTCCTCTATAGTTCACCCTGCAGTAAAGCAACAGGGGCTGCCACTAACGCTAGAGTGCAGAAACAACTGCTGTCTGATACAATCCTTTGTCCGTTGCTGTCTTCCGCTACCTCCCAAATACAGTTATCTCCTGGGGTTTTGACGAGTCAGAGATGGCTGGATGCCACAAGAAAATAAAACCGAGTGACACGTATGAGGAATGCGGCGGAGTCGCGATGGCGGCGGCCTCGCCTGCCTACCACCTGTTCCAGTCGGCCCCGCCCCGTGCGTGTCCAGCCGCCGCACAACGCGCCGCGATATTGTTCCGACTGCCCAGCGGCGGGGCGTTCACCTCCTCCCCGGTTCACGCCAACTGCCGACAAACGTACAGTCGTATATCGCGCGGTGCGATACCACGGGCAGATAGTGACAGCGGCAGCAGTAGAGACGCACGCCAGACGCCGCGGGAGGGAAGCGAGTGCGATGTGGGGAGGCGGCGGTGACTAACACCCCTCCCACTGCCGTGTAAAAGTACAATTGTTGCCGCGCCGTAATTATCGCCATTGTCCGCCTCTTCGGCTACTACTTCTGCAGCCGCACCGCCCTGCTACGTCTTATCTGGCCGGCCGCACGTAACAAAAGCATCTTCGTTACTGGCGCGAGGTGCCGCTTGAATTCCGCCCTCCGGCACGGGTTTCCGGTCGCACCTCGCCCGCAAATCGTCTAGGCCCGTTGTTTCGGTCGTGTTTTGTCTTCGGCTGATTTATTTGATCATCGTTTCTGTCGGCTCTCGGTCACGCATAGTCTTGCTCACCGTGGTCTGATCGAAATGGTGTTTCAGTGGTGGTACGGTTTCTCGCCACGTAAACTCATACACTAACCAAAATCATCTGGATGCTATTAGTGAACATTTAAATGGGGTGTGTCCATCCTTCGCCTTGATAACGGCTTGAAATCTGCTGAGGACACTTGCAATGAAGTGTACGAAGTTTTGTGGAAAAACGGTAGCCAACTCTCGCTCTAGAGCCAAAACCAGTGAAGCTAGTTATGTTGCATACGGAGTTCTGGGGTGAAGTCTACAGTCTAACTCGTCCCAAACGTGTTCCATTGGGATGAGATCGGGACTCTGGTCAGGCTACTCTATTTCAGCAACGTCTGCTCACAAACCATTGCCTCACACATGTTGCTTTGTGACAGGGTGTATTGTCACGATGTCACAACCATCGACTCCGTATAGTCCCTCTACAGTGCTAGGTATACAATGCCGTAAAATGTGTTCATACCATTCCACATTTAACGTTTTCTTAAACGCAGTACGGGGACCACGCACCAACCATAAAAGCTCACCTCCATACCATAGCAACTCAATATCCTTATTTCAATTCTGTTACTGCACATAATAGTAATTACGTTCGCTAGACATTTGCAAAGCCCAGACCCTTCCATCGAATTATTCCAAGGTGTGGCGGTAGGAATAACACATTTTTTTCTCGGATTTATTTTTAGTATTCAAATTAATCACGTTGTAAGTGCATACGCTTTTCACAGAGATGGTTCCATCCATCCGAATAATAGTATCTTTCTCGCAAAAATAGTTGTTTATCACGCTGATAGCCTTTTCATTCTACGAAAATTCCTATGCTTAGAACTCAACTTTCAGGCTAGGTAACAGAAAAAAAGTCGCTTGGGGCTAGAACTGGTGAGCACGGACCCTGGTCGAACAGCTCAAACCTCAGTCCGTGGATTTCCGCCAACGGAACCGCTGCAGTGCGAGACGGTGCATTGTCTCGGTGAAACAGTTTTTTTTTGTGTCTTCTTTTTTTGTTGCGGAGATGTGACAGTTATTTCTCAGTTTCCACTTTTATCTTGACAAGTAATGTTGCGTAACACAATCCTGTAATAGGTTTTACTTTCTCTCTAGGACCATTTGGTGAACTGGAGTATTGTTATCCTCTATAGTTGTAGTTTGCCGAAGGTTCACCACCACCTCGAGCTCGTACGACCTCATTTAAACTGAGTTGCCCAAAATGTCATAGCGATAAACACTCTCCAACACTTTTTTAATTTGCGTAAGCGTAATACCTTAGTAAGAAGTCTAATGACAGCACCATACTCGATTTTGCTCATTTTCACAAAATTCACTAGAACGACTGTCAGACAACATCGCGTCCAAAGTGGCTGAAATTTTGGTGAGTTCTCTACAATACCAGCGCAAACAAATTCCCCGACTTTAATTGACAAGTGCTGCTATCTTCATTTCAGCGAAAACTTCTCAGGCTACTTTTGTATAGCGTGATTCACCACTGGAAATACTCGTTTCCATCCATTCACGCTCCAGTGGCGTCGGTCCTCACGCCACAGCAAGGACCGCTTAGCGCTCACTAGGGGAGTGTGACAAAACAGAACACCCACATCCGTCCTCATGATTTTATTTTATTTTGTTGCAACCAGTTTCAGCGCTTCAATGCGCCATCTTCAGGCTGTTATTGATGCGGTACTGGTTGATATGATCCCTATGTACACGGTGTTACAAAAAGGTACGGCCAAACTTTCAGGAAACATTCCTCACACACAAAGAAAGAAAATATGTTATGTGGAGATGTGTCCGGAAACGCTTACTTTCCATTTTAAAGCTCATTTTATTACTTCTCTTCAAATCACATTAATAATGGAATGGAAACACACAGCAACAGAACGTACCAGCGTGACTTCAAACACTTTGTTACAGGAAATGTTCAACATGTCCTCCGTTAGCGAGGATACATGCATCCACCATCCGTCGCATGGAATCCCTGATGCGCTGATGCAGCCCTGGAGAATGGCGTATTGTATCACAGCCGTCCACAATACGAACACAAAGAGTCTCTACATTTGGTACTGGGGTTGCGTAAACAAGAGCTTTCAAATGCCCCCATAAATGAAAGTCAAGAGGGTTGAGGTCTGGAGAGCGTGGAGGCCATGGAATTGGTCCGCCTCTACCAATCCATCGGTCACCGAATCTGTTGTTGAGAAGCGTACGAACACTTCAACTGAAATGTGCAGGAGCTCCATCGTGCATGAACTACAATGCTGTGTCGTACTTGTAAAGGCACATGTTCTAGCAGCACAGGTAGAGTATCCCGTATGAAATGATGATAACGTGCTCCATTGAGCGTAGGTGGAAGAACATGGGGCCCAATCAAGACATCACCAACAATGCCTGCCCAAACGTTCACAGAAAATCTATATTGATGACGTGAGTGCACAATTGTGTACGGATTCTCGTCGGCCCACACATGTTGATTGTGAAAATTTACAATTTGATCACGTTGGAGTACATACTGACGAAACTAAAATGAGCCCTAACATGGAAATTAAGCGTCTCCAGACACATGTCCACATAATATCTTTTCTTTATTTGTGTGTGAGGAATGTTTCCTGAAAGTTTGGCCGTGCCTTTTTGTAACACCCTGTATATCACATCAGTTACCAGCATAACTGGATACGCAGATAATTGTCAGGGAGTGGCTCCTCGGCCTTGGTTGTTCCTTCGCGTCTCCGCTTCACAACCACACCAACAGCCAACTTCGGTAGAATTAGAAGCGTTGAAATGTTTTAATGGATTTTTGACTCATATATCCAGTGACCGGTCTACTCTCTACACTATGTGGTCAAAAGAATGCGAACACCCTCAAAACATACATTTTTCGTACCAGGTACATTGTGCTCCCGCCTACTGTCAGGTGATCTATATCAGCCATTAGACATCGTAAGAGAGCAGAATGGGATGCTCCACGGAACTCACCAGCTTCGAACGTGGTCAGGTGATTGGGTGTCACTTTTGTCATACGTCTGTAAGCGAGATTTCCACATTTCTAAACATCCCTAGGTCCACTTTTCCGATGTAATAGTGAAGTGGAAACGAGAAGGGACACGTAGAGCACAAAAGCGTACAGGCCACCCTCTGTTGACTGACAGAGACCGCCGAAAGTTGAAGAGGGTTGTAATGTGTAATAGGCAGACATCTATCCAGACCATCACACAGGAATTCCAAACTGCATCGGGACCTACTGCAAGAATCAGTTGACGTAAACTAAGGAAGAGTTCGGTGGTAGTGTTCTTGAAAAGGAAGATGTTAAAATTAGGGTTAACATCTCATCGATGTCGTTCACAAGCTCAGACCGGTGAGTAACAGGAGAGGAGAACAGAGATTTCTCCTTTTCAAAAGGACTGTCCTGTCATTTGCCGTAAGAGTTCAGAGAGGCACGAGATACTTAAGTCCGGATGGCCGAAAGCGGACTGTGACCACCTATCTCCCGAATGCGAGTTTAGTGTATTGCCACTGTGCCACATCCCTTGGTTTCTTTTGAAAGGTTCGCCCACGCGTCCTACAGAGTCACTCGTAGAAGAGGGAGTCCAAACACGATTGTCAGCTGCGAAATGTAATCCTGCTTCATCACCAATTCGAGTCCAGTGTTTCATTACTGTGTCACCTATGACGTTTATTGGTGAATTTACAACTCAGAATACATGAAAACAGAGGCTCTTTGTACATATGTTGCTGGCTTCAGTACTGGCCAGTTAATACATAGTCAAGTCCGGTTGTGTCTGTGAAATTACTTCCACATTCCTGCTGCCAAGCGAGATATCAAACACCGAAATGTGCGGGAACTTTTGATGAACAGTCTCTCGGTATCTAATGTGAAAAACACGAGGCGAGTGAAGCAATGGGGCGATAATTGGGAACTATTAATCAACATTTCGATAAGACGGAGACGGACAATGGACAGCGCACAGTTAGAACTAATTAAACACGCTCGGCTGTGCTGCGTGCGTGGTGTGGGGTGCCACCTGGCTGCATGATCGCAGCTCATTACTCACGTACCTCCCGCGGCGCCCCCACAATGCACCGCGCGGCTACTGTGCAGTCGCGCACGTTTCCTGCTGGGAGCCGCGTGGGGCGCAGCCAGCGCCGCCAACTGAAATCCTGGGAGCGCCGGGGCAGTTGTCCCTCCCGCTGGGACAGTAAGGGCGCTCGGAGAAACGTTTGCGTTTGTGCGAAAGATATGAACCTGTTCAGTTGCTTTTCCATTCGCTCAGAAGGAGAGAACTTAGAATAACGATTTAACATTCAGACGACGACAAGATCATTGGAGACAAACTCTAATTGAAAAATGATACAACGATATCAGAATTTATATACAGGGTGTTAGGGGAGTAAGTGCAGATGTTGTATGTACACTACTGGCCATTAAAATTGCTACACCACGAAGATGACGTGCTGCAGACGCGAAATTTAACCGACAGGAAGAAGATGCTGTGATATACAAATCATTAGCGTTTCAGAGCATTTCACACAAGGTTGGCGCCGGTGGCGACACCTACAACGTGTTGACATGAGGAAAGTTTCCAACCGATTTCTCATACACAAACAGCAGTTGATTGGCGTTGCCTCGTGAAACGTCGTTTTGATGCCTTGTGTAAGGAGGAGAAATGCGTACCATCATGTTTCCGACTTTGATAAAGGTCGGATTGTAGCCTATCGCGATTGTTGTCTATCGTATTGCGATGTTGCTGCTCGAGTTGGTCGAGGTCCAATGACTGTTAGCAGAATATGGAATCGGTGGGTTCAGGAGGGTCATACGGAACGCCGTGCTGGATCCCAACGGCGTCGTATCACTAGCAGTCGAGATGACAGGCATCTTATCCGCATGTCTGTAACGGATCGTGCAGCCACGTCTCGATCCCTGAGTCATCAGATGGGGACGTTTGCAAGACAACAACCATCTGCACGAACAGCTCGACGAAGTTTGCAGCAGCATGGACTATCAGCTTGGAGACCATGGCTGCGGTTACCCTTGACGCTCCATCACAGACAGGAGCGCCTGCGATGGTGTACTCAGCAACGAACCTGGGTGCACGAATGGCAAAACGTCATTTTTTCGGATGAATCCAGGTTCTGTTTACAGCATCATGATGCTCACATCCATGCTTGGCGACATCGCGGTGAACGCACATTGGAAGCGTGTGTTCGTCATCGCCAAACTGGTGTATCACCCGGCCTGATGGTATGGGGTGCCATTGGTTACACGTGTCGGTCACCTCTTGTTCGCATTGACGGCACTTTGAACAGTGGACGTTACATTTCAGATGTGTTACAACCCTTGGTTTTACCCTTCAGTCGATCCCTGAGAAACCCTACATTTCTGCAGGATAATGCACGACCGCATGTTGCAGGTCCTGTACGGGCCTTTCTGGATAGAGAAAATGTTCGACTGCTGCCCTGGCCAGCACATTCTCCAGATCTCTCACCAATTGAGAAGTCTGGTCAATGGTGGCCGAGCAACTGGGTCTTCACAATACGCCAGTCACTACTCCTGATGAACTGTGGTATCGTTTTGAAGCTGCATGGGCAGCTGTACCTGAACACGCCATCCAAGCTCTGTTTGACTCAATGCCCAGGCGTATCAAGGCCGTTATTACAGCCAGAAGTGATCGTTCTGGGTACTGATTTCTCAGGATCTATGCCCCCAAACTGCGTGAAAGTGTAATCACATGTCAGTTCTAGTATAATATTTTTGTCCAATGAATACCCATTTATCATCTGCATTTCTTCTTGGTAGAGCAATTTTAATGGCCAGTAGTGTACGTATATACAGGGTGTTAGGGGAGTAAGCGCAGATGTTGTATATATTTCTTACCTTAATATGTATCATCTTCATTGTGTTAGTTGTTTGTACTCTGCGACTGTATTCCCACAAAAATCGTTCATAGTTTGCTACCTAATGTTTCTGCACGATCATTACTGCACCATTTAGTTGACTAAGCCTGTCAATACAACTAACCGTTTTGCGTCCACCCATCCACACTTCAATATCTGACCTGCTGTCCAGGGAAAAATAAACGTTAATCTCTTGCTCTTGCCACATGTATCTGGAGACACTAACCAACCTAAAATCGCAGCTAAAATTATTAGTCTACAAAACAAGTAAACTCAGATGTAATGTTGCACAGTTCAACGTCCTCAGTCGCCAGTAGAAACATCTGCACTTTTACCCCTAATACCATGAATGGTCGCTGTCTCAGTGAAACATACTATGAACATTTTGTCAGAAACAAGAACATAAAAACAAACTTTTGAGGATATAGGGGTTGAAGAAAAAAAAAAAAAAAAAAAAGAGAATGATCAGAAGAAATGCATGCTTCAGCACAAATGCTTAAGCCACTCAAGCCTGCAGGTTTCTCTGTTTCATTTGACCATGAACGGCAACTGTGCAATATCCTCAATAAGTTGCAAGTGTTGCCGTTGCCCGAACAGTGTTCTGTGTAGTTGTGAGTGCGTTTGTTGGAGCTGGGTGAATTCTAATGTGGGGGAAATTCATGGTACTCATGTGCATGTGCTTCGTCTGCCAAAGTAGTCGAAGTCTTTGTTACACTATTGGCCGTTAAATTTGCTACAACAAGAAGAAATGCAGATGATAAACGGGTATTTATTCGACAGATATATTATACTAGAACTGACATGTGATTACATTTTCACGCAATTTAGGTGCTTATATTCTGAGAAATCATTACCCAGAACAACCACCTCTGGCCGTAATAACGGCCCTGATACGCCTGGGCATTGAGTCAAACAGAGCTTGGATGGATTGTACAGGTACAGCTGCCCATGCAACTTCAACACGATACCACAGTTCATCAGGAGTAGTGACTGGCGTATTGTGACGACCAGTTGCTCGGCCCCCATTGACCAGACGTTTTCAATTGGTGAGAGATCTGGAGAATGTGCTGGCCAGGGCAGCAGTCGAACATTTTCTGTATCCAGAAGTGCCCGTACAGGACCTGCAACATGCGGTCCTGCATTATCCTGCAGAAATGTGGGATTTCGCAGGGATCGAATGAAGGGTAGAGCCACGGGTTGTAACACATCTGAAATGTAACGTCCACTGTCCAAAGTGCCGTCAATGCGAACAAGAGGTGACCGAGACGTTTAACCAATGGCACCCCATACCATCACGCCAGGTGATACGCCAGTATGGCGATGACGAATACACGCTTCCAATGTGCGTTCACCGGGATGTCGCCAAACACGGATGGGACCATCATGATGCTGTAAACAGAACCTGGATTCATCCGAAATAATGACTTTTTGCCATTCGTGCACCCAGGTTCGTCGTCGAGTACACCATCGCAGGCGATCCTGTCTGTGATGCAGCGTCAAGGGTAACCGCAGCCATGGTCTCCAAGCTGATAGTCCATGCTGCTGCAAACTTCGTCGAGCTGTTCGTGCAGATGGTTGTTGTCTTGCAAACGTCCCCATCTGTTGACTCAGGGATCGAGATGTGGCTGCACGATCCGTTACAGTCATGCGGATAAGATGCCTGTCACCTTGACTGCTAGTGATACGAGGCCGTTGGGATCCAGCACGGCGTTCCGTATGACCCTCCTGAACCCACCGATTCCATATTCTGCTAACAGTCATTGGATCTCGACCAACGCGAGCAGCGATGTCGCGTTGCTATAAATGCAATCGCGATACGCTACAATCCGACCTTTATCAAAGTCGGAAACGTGATGGTACGTAATTCTCCTCCTCACACTAGGCATCACAACAACGTTTCACGAGGCAACGCCGGTCAACTGCTGTTTGTGTATGAGAAATCGGTTGGAAACTTTCCTCATGTCAGCACGTTGTAGGTGTCGCCACCGGCGCCAACCTTGTGTGAAATGCTCTGAAACGCTAATGATTTGCAAATCACAGCATCTTCTTCCTGTCGGCTAAATTTAGTGTCTGTAGCACGTCATCTTCGTGGTGTAGCAATTTTAATGGCCAGTAAAGTATTTAAAAAGGCATCGTTTCGAAAAAGCGAAAAAAATATCATTCATTAAGTCACAACACGGGTGACAGTGTGTGTTGATTGATCGTGGCAGACAGTCGTTGAAGATGATTCTGACGAAATATAGGTCAACAACTGCAAAAGTCGCTGCAGAACTGAATGCTAAGCTCGCGTCCTCCGTCAGACATTTGAACACCACGAAGGAAGTTCCAAAAGCAGGGAATTGCAGGAAGATCGGGAATTCCAAAAACTCTAATTATACAAAAGTCCGTAACGGGATATCATGGTACTGAAGCCATAAAACATAGACTATGGAGCAATGGAAATAAGGCCTTCGGTCCGACGAGTTCTGCTGCACAGTGTTGCCAACTTCGGCCCGAGTTGACGAACCAAGAGTGAAATAAGGCGGGGGTTGGGCCTTGATTTGGGCAGCCGTATCGTATTTTTCTGTGATTACTCATCAAGGCCGTATTGCTGCCAAGTATTATGTTACAATTTTGGCTGATCAGATCCATTCCATGGTACGATCTTTCTTCCCCAATGGTGACGCTGAGTTCGAAGACGAAAGGGGCTCTGTTCACACAAAATGGTTCAAATGGCTCTGAGCACTATAGGACTTAACTTCTGAGGTCATCACTCTCCTAGAACTTAGAACTACTGAAACCTAACTAACCTAAGGACATCATGCCCTAGGCAGGATTCAAACCTGCGAAGCCGCTCGGAGTGGCCGAGCGGTTAAAGTCTCTACAGTCTGGAACCGCACGACCGCTACGGTCGCAGGTTCGAATTCTGCCTCGGGCATGGATGTGTGTGATGTCCTTAGGTTAGTTTGGTTTAAGTAGTTCTAAGTTCTAGGGGACTTATGACCACAGCAGTTGAGTCCCATAGTGCTCAGAGCCAAACCTGCGAACGTAGCGGTTCCAGACTGTAGCGCCTAGAACCTCTCGGCCACTTCGGCCGTCCCTGTTCACACAGATCGCATCGCCCAGAACTGGGTTTGTGAGCACAAGGATGAATTATTGCATCTCCTCTGGTCATCACAGTCACCAGATCTCGGTATTACTAAGCCTCTACGGCATGCATCGAGACAAGTTCGCATTATCGCTACCCACTTCCATCATCCTTAACTGATCTTGCTACTATTTTGCAGAAAGAATGGCATGATTCCCTTGAAGACCACACAGAACCTGTATCTATCCATTCCAAGACTACTGGAAACTGTTTACAATACCAACGGATATCCTACGCCGTACTAAGCGTCGTAAAGTGAGTTTGGTGTTTCCATATTTCTATCCACGCGGTGTGAACAGCTATTCACAGTGTCATTAGAAAAATCATTTAAAATTTTATAATCGACAGAATAAGACGAAGCAAATATTTGTAATTTTGTGAGAAAAGCCTGTTAAATACACTACGCCGCGCGGGGTGGCCGGGTGGTTAGAGGCGCCATGTCACTGACTGCACGGCCCCTCCCCCCGGTGGTTCGAGTCCTCCCTCGAGCGTAGGTGTGTGTGTTGTTCTTAGTACAAATTAGTTTAAATAGTGTGTAAGTCGGGGGACCGATGACCTCAGCAGTTTGGTCCCTTAGAAATTCACACACATTTGTACATTTGAAATGTACTACCCAAACAATAAAAGAAGATGAGCCTATGAAAGGGACTTTGGAAAGATGTATTTATATTCGACGAGGCTCGAAAAGAAGATTTTTATATTAGGAAAATATTGTGATCTGAAGTTACCATTTCCCTTTGACCTGGAGGAAATATAAAATGACGGGCCAATAAGAGTAACTTGGTTCAAATGGTTCAAATGGCTCTGAGCACTATGGGACTCAACTGCTGAGGTCATTAGTCCCCTAGAACTTAGAACTAGTTAAACCTAACTAACCTAAGGACATCACAAACATCCATGCCCGAGGTAGGATTCGAACCTGCGACCGTAGCGGTCTTGCGGTTCCAGACTGCAGCGCCTTTAACCGCACGGCCACTTCGGCCGGCGAGTAACTTGGCCCGAAGCAAATAAAGAGAGCCTGTTATGACGCGAGCTGTGACAGTCATTGGTGCCTCTTCTGCTGGCGCCATGCCATCTCGCGACGCGGCCTGTAGCGTAAGAAGAGAGCCGGAGTTGCGGCAGTACCTAGCTTGCTCTTGTGTGTTAAGGAGACACTTAACATTTACAATGTCATCTCTCTTGGACGCCTATGTGCTACGTATGACAATTTTGTAAGGCCTGCGTGTTATAGGCACCTATTAATAACACCATTGTTTGCCATGATGTTGTAACTTGTATGTGTCCTAAGATCCGATGATGGAGCCTTTAGTTTCGCCTAAACCGGTTATCATGGAATAAAAAGAATTTCTGCGATGCTGGCTACCAGTTTATTGTTTTAAAAATAGAGAAGGATCATAGCAACTCAATGAAATAAAAATGCTTGCAAAGACTGGCGAACTAACTTTTCTAGGTATTCTGTGGAATCCTAACGGTGTTCATATGCTACAAAGTAATTAAAGATGGGTAACAGGAGCCTATTGGCTTTCAGCCATACGTTTTAAACTGATGATCTATTTGCCATACATGTTTACTTGAGATTCTCGTGCAAGTAGCTTCTCACGTAATAACTCCTGCCTGACTGCACTTAAAAACCCACATGACGTAGAATGCATAGGTGCTGACCAGAGGTGTACAAATTCCCATTGCAGCCTGCTTGCCCCTAGCTCCTCTGCGACCATTCATACAGGTCAGCCTGCCGCGACGTAAACACAAGAGTACGCATGTACTGAGGCATAGTGGGTAATGCGACCGACTTGGGCTCCCGCAAGCCCGGGCTACCTGGGTTCCCGCAGGCCTGCCAAGCTTCACGGGACCCGCTCAGCTTGCTGCGCCTGACAACAGGTTGCGCTGTCAAGCAACCGTGACTAGAGTAGCCAGGTAGTTAGCCCGCAGTACATTTATCGCAACGGTGGGGGCAGCACAATGAATAGGTCAGACTTTAGTGAGCTTGAAAAAAAATTGACAGCTGGCGAATACATGCTGGTAACGAAACAGAGCACTAGTGCCCCATAGGAAACGTTTTCGTGTGTTTATGAGGCCGCTTCAAATAAATCGGTAGGTGTGTCTCAACGCAAACTATGTAAAAAGCTCTTAAGTACTTATTTAGGAACCTCGAGTATGTTACGACATGTGTGCAAATTTGACAAGCAGTTCCCTCACTCCGTAAATATCTTGAAAGAGGACAAAGATTCAGTGGCCGAAAAGGGCGTCGAAATGTGTGCTAAGGACCTGGGACAATTTAGCAGTATAGAGGGAGAAGGATTTCATGGTAACCCACAAACGATGTCAAAATCTTTTGTAAGGTACTCTTTTCCATGCACTGTCCGAAATATTATGTAGACAGTAATGTTCCTCTTGACGGTCAAGTGTGCAAAATTTCTTCAAGATCGGAATAAAACTGTAGGTTGGTGTAGATGTGTGTAAGTAAAGTACCCTCCGCCACGTACCATTCAGAATTTTAAGCAGACAGCGCCCTTCACCCTGCTTTGAATATCAAGTATGCCAAATTTCATCAAGATCGGAATAAAATCGTACAATTTGTCGAATTCCGTTAGGTAAAGTAACCTCTGCCATGCACCCTACGAAATTTTAAGTAGACTGTGACGTTCCTCTTGGTTTCAAGGTATAGTGTGCAAAATTTCATCAAGATTGTATGCAATACAAACACACGGACACAATGAAAACACACTTTCAGTTTATCTCAAATTTTCCAATTTTTCGGTCGATTTTCGAAAAATTTTATTTCATAAAAACCTTGTCCTGAGAATTACGAACACAGCAAAAAAAATTGCCGAATTGATCCAGCCGTTCTCGAGTTTTACGCTTATCAACGCATTTGGCAATTCATTTTTATTTATATAGATAATAAGCCCGAAATATACGCGTAAAGGAAGAATGTACAAATAAAACCCAATATTTTTTGACTTGAAATTAATATATATATAATGTTAGGGTTTGTCTTTTGGTGCTCAGGTAAAATAAAAACTTTTAATTAACGTTCATAGTGCGACAATGAAGCGCGCAGACTAAACGGCTGCGTAGCGCAGCTCAGCAGTGATATGGGCAGGCAAGCAAGTTTTCCGCAGCCTGCCCGTGTTGGGTTGTGCTTGGCTTGGCTGGGAGTGAAGCAGCCTGCCCGTTCTATTGACAACGCGCGGCGGCCTGCCCGCCTGGCCACCGGGCAAGCATGGGCGGGTTAAAAGCGGAACATGTACACCTCTAGTGCTGACCTATTCACAAGTATTTTAATTAAAAAAGAAAACAAACCAACAAATCATGGACAGGAGATTATCGAATTAGTGCGACGGACTGAGTGATGGTCAACACATACCAACTGATGAGGTGCGTTGGTAAATATTACAAACTAACACTAAGAGTTAAGTTACAGCCGCGCGGAGTGGCCGTGCGGATAGAGGCACCTTGTCACGGATCACGCGGCCCCTTCTGCCGGTGGTTCGAGTCCTCCCTCTGGAATGGGTGTGTATATGGCTCTTAGCGTAAGTTAGTTCAAGTAGTTGTAAGTCTAGGGGCCGATGACTTTACCAGTTTGGTCCCTTAGGAATTCACACACATTTGGACATTTAGTTATGTTACAGGAATTGGTTGCTTCTTATGAATTAAAAATAATCCATAGGTTTCTGTTCTGACACAACCTAATGAAAATTTTGTAGAAAATTCTGCCAGTCAGTCAGAAATACAACGTAGGTATAATAATGGTTTTACCAATACAGTACGTGGCTGGGTTTAGAGCTGTAGTCACAAACAGTACTGAGAATACGCCGGGGTTCCGTCAATGGCAGATCGCGAGGTCTCTATAGTAATAATAATAATAATAATAATAATAATAATAATAATAATGTGCGTGGTACTTTAGTTGATTACGCGAAAAGGGGGTGTGTAATCGTTTGATTACAATACCTTTTCCAAGAGTAAGATTATATTACAGTAAAAAGAGAGAAAAGGAATAAGGGATTAGTCTCAAAAATACTAGTAAAATTATAATCCTTCGCCCGTTAAATACACGATAAGTCGACTTACGCGTCACTAATGGAACCCGACCCTTCAAGAAATGAGAGACACGATTAATAACTGTGGTGCTGTTTGAGAAATGGAACTCATGGTACAACTGCAAAAACTTCTGTTGCGAATTACGTAAGTACACAACTACACATCTGATTAGTTTGGTAATCATGATAAAACGATAGCAAATAAATCAAAAACGGAACGCACAGTAGATAGTAGCACAGAAGAGACTTAGTCATAATTCTGCAGGTGTCTGTGGTCACTGTCATCAGAGATAACATCTCCTGGGTGATTTTATATTGAGGAACAACCGTTCACTGGCACCTACTGAGTCTTTTTTCCCAGGAAACTGTACGTCATGGAGTATCTGCAGAGAATAAAGAAACACTGTGTAACAGGTCAAAACGAAGGAGAACCGACGACCTTCTTCGAATTACGTTACAGCAGTCCATCATTTACTGCACAAATGAGTCTGCAAACTTCAGATAAAAATGGATGCTTCAGGTGTTGAACATGTTATATTATCCAGCCCATCCAGGGTCAAAAGGAATAGGAAACGTTTAACTTCAGCATTTCAGACAAACTTAATATTATATTATAAAAAAGAAAATGAGAACATATTGGTTCAGAAATTGAGCTAATAATGTTTTTAGCTTTTCTTTTCAAACCGCCATATTAGACCCATCATTATGGTTTTTACAGTTTTCATATATCAGTATCGTACATATTTTCGTGAAAATAATGGGATTTCTTTAAGATTTGGACACTATGTGCGATCTGGCGTTTGGAATATTTCAGATGTGGTGTCTGATTCATTATTAGCTACATCTACAAATCAATTTCAACGACTTCTCTCCATGTTCAACGAGGTTTTGAACTCTGACCATGTTTTCGAAATTCTGGCCCATTGCGAGTCGCCAAGATGCATCAAAAAGTCTCTGCCATGGTGACGTTATTTCGTGAAAATAAAGGCGTGAACATGTCTGAGATGGCTACGCAGACAGCCGCGTGTCGCTCTGTGTTGCTGCCTGTAGCCCCCAGGCACCCCGCCCGTGTGTTGTTTACAACAACAGAGGGGCGCTACGCAGCCAGCCAGTCCCTAGCGCCAAAGTTCAGAGGCGAGCCGGAAGCCCGCAAAGGCCGTCGGAATACCACGGCCGGCAGTCGTGCACATGCGGTGTTCGCTTCGTGACCGTGCTTTGATTGTATCCCGGAAAAGCTCTGCATGCGTAATCCAGAGCCAACAATTAACTGATGTGCGAAGTCAAGAGTTTTGTCATTATTAGCTGTTGGCGGACCCAGGGTAAATTCTACACAGACTGCATGATGTGTGTGTGTTATTTATCAGACTTTGTTTGCAATATGATGATAACCCTGACAGAACAATACGCACAGGGTGATTCCTACTGCAGTATATGACGCTGATATAAGTAATGTAAATATCGGGAAATAACCCAAAAGTGGATGACACATGCTGAACATGTGACGTCACCATATGACGTACTTCACGTGCAGCGGTGGAGGTTATTGGTTTGTCGCTCATAATGATTCAAACCCAAGTTAAGTATTCACGTCGGTGTGGCTCCGGATCTAAGTGCGTGACTTTAGCGCATGTGGCTGAGGGTTCGAGTATTGTGTCAGGCAACTACCATTTTTTTTTTTTTTGCATTGCGTTAGACAATTATCAATTATTTGTATAAATTGAGATAATATTCATTAATTTATTTATCGGTCTCGCAGTCTCTGCTGGTTAATTGCGAAGTACAGCACAACAAAAACCTACCATACTGCGTCAAAGTAAATAATTATAAGCTTCCGCAGTACATCGCTACCAGTAGATGACCTGTGTGTTCTTTACTAAATACTGTTTGTAAGCATCAAAAGAAGGACAAAACGAAAATAAATCAAACCAAGCTCAGCTTTTGCATGGTTACATCAAGGACAATAATTTTGTAACTTCTATGTTTACAACCAAGTCACGTTTACAAAAGGTGATCGAAAACAGAGTAGCCTTGCAGAGTGATGTGTAGCACTGCACGTGCAGCGAGCCACGTCCTCTGGTGAAGTCGTATGTTCCACATCTGTCACGCACTTTTGGGGTATTTCTCGACATTTGCGACCCCATGTGTCTCATGTTAAATTACTTGTTCAGTGCCATCTACGTTGCTTACTGGATTTTTAAACGTTAATAAGAATCACCCTGTATATTAGTAGACTGCAGAAATTACAACAATAAATAAATAAAATCTCCTTGTGGACAGCATTTCCACAATTACTCTTATACCAGTCATGTTTTTGACGTAACATTACCAGCCTACTCTATATGCAAGTATCAAAAACAATAGAAATGTTATATGTGAAGACCCTTATGGAACCACAGATACAGGAAAAGCTGTCCGGAATCCTGAGGCTGGAGTGAACGGCACAGTGATGCAATGGGTACATTCTTAATGAAGGCGGCTAGGTCTTGCTTTCTTCCGATCTTATAATTGAATTCCGGAACTAGTTACAGGCAGAGATTTAAGTTTAACGTCCTCACCAAACCAAGATATTTCACACGTACATATAATGGAAATCTATGAAAGTAACGATAAGTTAAAAAGATATCTGATGATACATTCAAGATACGGCACCGGACCACTGAATTTGTTTACTTAACCTATCTAGTCATCTAGCCACAATTTTGCGAAAATGACCGGCAGAGTTTTGCAGTGTATAAAAATTTATTTCCATTTAACTTAGTTCTGGATCCATCAAACTGCCATAATTCAGCCGTAACCACATTTTATCTTCTGCTAATTTGTATTTCAGCGATAATACATTCAATCACTTTTGGAGCAAGTCTGAAGGACTGACAGTAAAATGCACCCGTCCGTCTTACACTATCTGATCAAAAGAATCCAGACATTTATTACTGAATCATAATATGGGTTCGCCTCTATGATGGCTTGAACTCCGCTGGGGACACTTTGAAAGACGTGAAAGAAGTGTCTGAATATCTGTGGATCAATGGAAGCTCATTTCTAATCTAGACCGGAAACTAGAGAAGATAGTGGGGTAATGGTGTTGCAACCTGGGGTATGGAGCGAAGTATACCTTCTAATTCATCACAAGAGGTATTCCACTGGATTCAGAGCGGTACTCTGGGCTGGCTGGTCCATTTCAGGAATGTAACTTCCCACACAACACTGGTCCCACTTGTGCTGCTTTACGACGAAATGCGCTGTCATGCCGATACGGTCCTCTCCGCGCTGTTCCTTTACTGTATGCAGTTTAGAATGTTTTAAAATGTCTCCATATCCTTCCAAATTTAGCACTTTCTTAAGCGCAGTAACGGATAATACCATGTCTACGGGAAACACCCCCTATAGTAAGACTAAAAATCCATTGGATTGCCAAAGCAATTATCCACTGCCTAATGGCTTCGCTATTTACACTACCTCAAGCATTGCTTGCATTGACTACGGAAATGTGTGGCTGATGAGCAACTCTTCGACAACTTAACTCTCTGGGCACAATTACTGTCCTAACAGAGCCGCTGGTAGCACTTCATTACTGACAATTTAATCCTTCAGCTGATATGTGTTATTTTACAAGCAACCTCCTCCTCAAGGCTTTATGTCACCAGTGTCACTATTGTTTCACTTGTTGCTCAGTTAGTGCATGAGGATTGCCTGGTCTTCGTTCAGGTATGGTTGTTTCCTCATATTTCCACTTTACAGTCACATCTCCAACAGTGGACTTTGGCAGCCTTAGAAGAGTTGAGATATCCCTGATGGTTATATTACTCAGCTGACATTCAATGACCAGTCCACGTTCGTAGTCAGTCACCTCTCCTCACCCTCTCATTCTGCTGTTACTGATAGTCTTCCGACAAACCCCCACTTCCTTTTATACTGGCGAATCCGCTTCTCTTTACGTCTAATAGTCAATTCCGCATAACATACAGGCATCTGGATACTTTTGATCAGTTAATGTATATACCAGTGGGGCATTCCCACATTACACTAGTGTGTCAGGATATTTTTGATAGATTAATGGATATTCCAGTGCGGCATTCTCGCATTACACATGGATGTCTGGATATTTTTGATCTGCTAATGGTTATACCACTGAGGCATTCCTGCATTACACACAGGTCTCTCGATATCTTTGATCAGTTAGTGGATATACCAGTGGGGCATTCCCGCATTACACACGGATGGCTGTATACATTAGATTAGTTAATGGACATACCAGTGACGAATTCCCACATTACATAGGGGTGTCTGGACACTTTCGACCAGTTAATGGATATACCACTGGGGCATTCCCGCATAACACACGTGTGTCTGGATAATTTCGATCAGATAGTGTATAAACCAGCAGGGTGAGTCAGATACGTACAGGTACAAGGCAAAACGTAGTGGAAGATATGTCACACGGGAGTCAAAAATATATGCTACAACTACCGCTCAGTGGCGTAAGTTTTTCCACAAATTCTGGTCGAATTCCTTTGTCTGTGAGAGATGACCATCGCCAGTGTCGGTTCTCACATTCCGTCAAGATTAAAATCATCATGACATTTAATTGAGGGGGGGGGGGGGGGGCTTTACCGTCCATCTTCCCAACTGCCTCCGAGGGTTGCTAAAAGGTTTTACAGCCGAAATATTAGCTTGAGGTAACGTTTGATTACTGCTGTTCTCATTATTTTATGGATCAAGTAATAAGCAGAGAGAATATGAAGATTAAGACAGTATTTCCAATATAAACTTAGCATTATCTAGAAACAAAATTTCAATGAATGTAGTGAACACATACAGCAATCGAAGACACAAGCTAGGGGCAGCGTTTAGTTGAAAATTAATGCCGAGTCTAGCGTCTAAAAATATCTTTCTTCTCTGCTACAGTAGACTGCATGTGTTAGAACTGCGTATTACAAGTAAGTCTGAGCAAATCGTTACACGGCCGAGTTATCGTAACCGAAACAGCTACCGACCCATCAGAGGTAGCAGAACACCTGTAAACCAAGCCCACGTTTCTGTAATCAGAGCAGAGACCGACCTAAGCAATAAATTATGTATCTTCGAAGTAAAAATAAGCAGTGTTGTTCCTGTAACTTATGGTGTTCTGTGGGGTTGAGAACGAGTCTTGCGTATTCAATTGGACAGGGCACATCTTTCTTGGCTTAGTATGATCCCGTCAGACCTTTTTTAATTAGGAAATTAGATATCTAGTGGTTCTGGACCTAAAATCTAATTAATATTAACATACAAGTAAATGTGGATGACCTGTAAGATTACATAAAAAAATGCAAAATTCCAATAATGGATATGAGAAGCATATAATCAATATCATGTTGTGAGTACCACGCTCTGTTTCACAGCTAGCAAAAAAGAAAGGAGAGTGTAAATCATAGAGAAAAGCAAGTTTGAAGGTAAGGGAGAACCAAGAGAAGGAGGAAAGCTCAGGCTTATTGAACGGACCTCTCTGGTATTCACCGATGGTTCAAATGGTTCAAATGGCTCTGAGCACTATGGGACTTAACATCTGAGTTCATCAGTCCCCTGGACTTAGAACTACTTAAACCTAACTAACCTAAGGACATCACACACATCCATGCCCGAGGCAGGATTCGAACCTGCGACCGTAGCAGAAGCGCGGTTCCGGACTACAGCGCCTAGAACCGCCTGGCCACCGCGGCCGGCTATTCACCGATGAAGAAAATGATTGGGAAGAACATGCGTCTGAAAGAGTATAGTCGTATTCATGACGTTATTTCCGCACACGTTTTCTGATTTGAAGCTTGTGTGTCTCGAGGTCACCTGACCTTTATGGGGTGCTTTCGAACCCTTTTTTCCATCAAGTAGGCGTTGCCGCAGTCATCAGGGCGATACGGGATGCTACACACCACAAGGTAAGTACATCTAATTCGGTTGCTCGTGAGTTAATATATAGTAGAAATATTTTCAACGATCATCCGCACCAATGAAGTACAAGAGTTCAAAATGTCCTAAATCCGTCATTTTTTTAAAGTTACTAATTAAATAATATTTTACATAGCTCTCAAATCACGAACTTATAACAAATAGTGGTATCTTGTGAGGGTATAAATTCTGTCAGCGATCAAATGAAAGGCGGTTTGGTTGCCACATGGTTTCGCTTCTTTTATTTACGATGCATCTTCAGTTAACTATTTCGTGTGGTTTTCTTCATGCATGTGCCACAATGGAAATGAGTTGTTCTATATCTTATAGGATAGTCTCTCTTGGAATTTCACAGTTATACACAGCGACTTTATGCAGTTTATATTTAGACGTATTTATTTATTCAGTGGGTACAAATCGGTGAAAATCGAAAAGTATAATGGTAGATACGAACCGGTGAAAAACAACTAAACACTGTTTTATTGCGGCACATATATGCAAAGAAAGGACCACGTGCAATCGGGACTGAAGATCCTTAGAAAATAAATGATGAGGATGTGTCTGGCATTTAAACGAACAGCCTCTCATTTAGTCGCAAAATCAGAATTTATACTCTAAGAAAACACCAATATTCCGTATCTCGACTAGAGAAAACATAAAGAGTTTCATAATAAATGTTCATAATACTTGTCGGTAGCTTCTCATGTGTCAGAATGGAATGTGCTCTTGTCCTATTTCTAGCTTTCGGAAACATCTTGAACTGCACTAATGATGGCTTGCTGAGTCCTGTGAGTTGCCTCATAAGCACCACGAAAACTGCTTAATATTTTGGTGTAACATATAAACCACCAGTACATCGAAGTATATTTGTTTTTCATTACTACAGGTCTCTTTTTCTTTCTGCTTTTAAAATCATAATCTGTATAACGTGGATATTAACAAAATTGTGAGAATAGTTGAACAGCTGAAAGGAAAAACTTATTTTCATTCGATTACAATTCTATAAGCGTTTTGTGGTGAGGCGAAATTGTCTGATGCAACATCATTTTATTAACTGCTCATGCTCTTTCATATGGAAATAAACACGCACCCAAACGTATAGAACAAACAGAAACACGTCTATGAACAAGAAACGAATGGAAAGCAAAGCTACTAATTACAGTTAAAGGACTATCTTACTCCGCTATTGGGGACTCTCTCTTGGGGACGGTGGCAGCGCTACCTACATATGTAAACGCGCTCAGCTACACCGTCCCGAATCCAATTACAAGATGTACATGGTATCAACAGGTCCCTGACCTCAGATATTGGCTATAAATGTTTCCTCAGGGTCTAGCAGATTAGGTGATTAACAGTTTGATGTAGGTTCACAGTAGCAAGTAGTTTTGGAGAGAATGCTTGTCGAGGACTTTAAGCTGTAATCCGAAGACATTTTACCATAAACACTAAGGTGAGTGAGAACTTACGTATATTACTCTGAGATACAATACTCATTAGTGCACAAAACACGGAGACTGCAAAGAGCAGGGAGGGGCAGGGATGCATAAAGATGATTAATCAGCGCAAAAATTCCAATAGGTACATTAATTTAATATTTCCCCCAAATATATATTTGTATCGAATATATATGTATATAATGTATTAATGTGTTACGATGTTTAAATATTACTTGGCGCCTTCACCATTCCATCAGGATCACATGCCCCAGCCCCCAAAAAAAGGGGTTGAAATATTCAATTAATCACACTAGAACCTCAAAAACTAGCATATACAGATAATTTTTCATTTGGTAAACTACTGGTTAAGTCATGAGTTACTCCTATATATGGGTTAGGAGATGAATTCCTCAGCCCATTATCTCCTAGTGATCTATTTTTACACTTCATTGTTTTTTATTTTATAACTAATACTGGCATAGCTTGTATTGAATTCCAATTATTGTATTATAAAGCTGCATTATTGATAGTCATTGTTGTGACATTTTATTTGTGAACATACAAACAATTGGAATTTTCATGGATTTTAAAGTAGGACCACAATTGACGCAATAGCAGCATCTAATTTTTTATATCCTCTGTAAGCTTTTTAATTACTTCTTAGTGTCTGCTGACTCTGGTTGTGTAGGAAAAGGTTCTTACAGTAATACTGCAAGTAAATAATTTGCTAATATTGGCCTTCGTTGTTGTGTAACAAGCGTAAGGGCAAACGATCAATTTTTATATCACCGGGAGGAACAGTATCATCTGCTGAGGACTCTAATAAAAGCAGCGCAATAATAATATTCAGTTCTAGTAGCAGAGTTGATGAATAAAGTTTACTTTGTGCAAAGTAGCACAATAAAATAGAGAAAATGCAGACAAGCTATGACGCAGTGTTCAAAGGCACTGCGGTGCATGTTTTATACATTATAAATAATGACAGTTCTGAGGAACTGATCGTTAGAGACAATGAAAATGTTGATTGTAGTTGTTGTTCCTCCGGATATTGATGCTTTAACAAATGAAAATGAGGCAGATGTTGGGGCAACAGGTACAGTTAATGTTTGAAGGTTCTTGGATTGGTGGGAGTCCATTTTGAAAGTACTGAAAATACCAAGACATATTCGACTGAAGTTACAACATCATCAGTGGCTCTTTTTTATTTTCTTTCTATTAGTTAACACGAAAATTATTCTGTTTTTATGAAAAACATTCGAAAATCTGAAAACAGAAAGAGTATTATATATATATATATATATATATATATATATATATATATATATATATATTTGTCAGGACAGGCTGCCGCTTTTGTGGCTTTCTGTAATTTGCATTATACTTGTTTTTCTTTAACAGTTTATCATAAGCAGCAACAGAGGACTTAATGCAGAAAAGTTATTTACACCAAAAGTTTTTCGAGTTCTGAGGAACAGCGTCTGAAGCAACCTCTCAAGTTTAATTATGTACTCGTACATTGTCTTCAAACGCGCTTGGTGTTCGTTGTGCACATGATTTTGTCCGCCATTGCGTGCCGGAATTTTATATCTTTTCAGAACAAAAAGTAGTAACGCATATCGGTCTCTGAGTCAATATCTCCTACCTGCAACCTTCATCTTTCACACTAAGCGTGCTCACCTTTTATTGGTACAGGCAACAAAGAGAAACTACAACCATTTTAATAAGTGCGATATTTAATTAAAATGTTAATTACAAACTGAAGTAAAAAATAAAACATTAGACACATCTCACAGTCGAGGCATGAACGATGTGGTGAAACATTCAGCTTTAAAAAATGGGAGACGTCACGAACAAACGAGATTATTTTTCCCGCGGCAGAGTTTGGGCCTGTGGTTCCGAAATATTTTTACGGGGAAACAATAAACTGCAACCTTACAGAGTCGCAAAATTGCTATCGCAAAGCATTGTACTGAAAAAACTCACAAACATTCGTACAAAAGCTGAATGAATGCTGGCTACAGCGAGTAATGAAAGGAACACAAATAAGACATGAACAGATTTTTCGAAACGTTGTTTTATTCAAAGTTATAGTTCGTGTAATTACCATAAGGGTAATACTAGCGAAATTCTGAGGTACCCTAAGTTTTACGGCAAATAATCCTCGAGTAAGTAAGAAAATTATTCCGATATATCACATATCGTCCTCCGAAGAGTACATGGTACTTTGAGGAGTAGAAATATAGAGTAGGTCTATGGAATGTTAGACAAGGAAAGAAACGGTTAGATGAGAGAAATAAAAGCTTGTCAGTGTCGTACTCATGAGCTTTCAAAGATGAAAGTTGCATGTTTAAGAAGACTTGCACATAATTTCCAACTGTAACTCTTTTACTTGTTTTCTTAAAAACCTGGAGAATGCCGTTACCGTCAGTCAACAACTGAGAACCGGTCACCTGCTCATTACGTTATGACCAGCTGACTACCGGTAACTAAAACGCCAATAGTATAGGAAACTTAAAAGACAAAAGAAGGTACGAAATGGTAAAAACTGACTAGAAACGTCATATATAGTAATTTCTGATAACTCATGTGTAGCACAGCTTACAGATAAACTGCACTTAATAATAAGTGGTTACCGAGTTACTGCAGAGACGTACACATACACAGAAAATACGGAAGTAGATAGAATGAGAAGCACGGTCTATAGTTTATCAAGTAGTACATCTCTCTCTTCCCCCTTCACCCACCACTATCGGCACACGTACGCACGGAGGAGCACGCACTTGTGCACGCACGCACGCATACACACACACACACACACACACACATACACACACACACACACACGCGCGCGCGCGCGCGCACTCACTTCCTTGCGGTATAGTGTATCAGGACACAGAAAGTAAAGTATTAGCCCATTAGTAAGTGCAATTTAGTCGTAAAGCACTTCGCCGGAGCATTTTCATATCTCGTAATGGAATTGGTTCAAATGGCTCTGAGCACTATGGGACTTAACATCTATGGTCATCAGTCCCCTAAAACTTAGAACTACTTAAACCTAACTAACCTAAGGACATCGCACAACACCCAGTCATCACGAGGCAGAGAAAATCCCTGACCCCCCCGGGAATCGAACCCGGGAACCCGGGCGTGGGAAGCGAGAACGCTACCGCACGACCACGAGCTGCGGACTATCTCGTAATAAGTGGCGAAATACTTAAAACGAGATATGAAAATGCTCTCGATGCGCCGTTTCTTGACCGTTGATTTCTTCATTTGGTAATAATATTACAGACAACAGTAGTAAATATTTTTGAATAGCGCTCAATCACACACTTCCGGTCCCTTGTTATAACTAAGGCACTGTGCAATTCGTGTCATCTTTAGCCTATTGCGTCCTCTTGAACATGGGCGCTAATCTATTGTCACCTGATGTTAGTCTAGTGTTTCCGAAAATCCATTTCTAGCACAGGTACTTCAACTATAAAAAAATTTTAAATCCCAGAAGTTTAGAATGAAACTAGGTGCCGAATGGTTACGGATACCAGCAGTCCCGAGATTTCAAAAATGGTTCAAATGGCTCTGAGCACTATGGGACAACTTCTAAGGTCCTTTTAATAGGGAAAAAAGTGAAGAAATATGTTAGGGCAGATAAAAAGTGAAATAATATCTCTGAGCTTCCACTGTACGGGATGCGCGACTGCGGCGGCGGTGGAGGCAAGAAAATTTCATTTTGCGCACGTGCATTAGCATCGGACAAGTCGCAACAGGAAATGCGGACGTGCGTGATAAAGTGTGCCTCTGTTTATGGCACGGAAATAATGTTGCACTTCCTACGGCCGCCGTCCTCGCAGGCATTCGAGCCCGCTCATGCATCTATAAACGCGCTGCGCTGTGCTCCCGTCTTAATTATGGATGCCAGCAGCATTATCAGAATTAAAATACCTTTTACATTTTTTTCTCCCCATCGTGACGCGCGCGTAGTGTAACGTTATTTATGCTCGATGTATTCGAATTAATTTCTTCAGCCGGAATGTTTTGATGTATGTTGGACAAAAGGCGACCACTGTAATTGGTTCCCAGCGCCACAGAACATTAAACACTGACTGTTCATTAGAAATACTTCCTTTTTGTTCCGTTCACAGATAAAGGGGCTCCTGAGGCACCGAAGAATCATTGTGGTTTGAGGTTTGTGATTCGATGAGAATGAATCACTGTTAGCTTTCTGCTTGTCACAGTCGGGTCTTTTAGTTCGTCAATAAAACGTCGCCAGAAGTAATTAAAATTCGCCATATTAACGTTCCCCATATCGATTTTTCTCATGATGCATATTATATTATGAGTTTTTTTTTACACACACCACTTCTTTGTGTCAGACCTGTACGATTCAGTTCCAAGTTTGTAAGAAGGTAAACAAGTACATGCAATTAATGGTACCTGTTGTTTTCTGATAGCCTAACCCGTTGCCACTGTATAAGCAACGTGTTTCGAAAGACAATATAGGAAACTTGTACCGGATCAGTCGTCGCTCGAGTCACAAAAAAACTACATCGCTTGCGAAATTATGTTGGTCTAATGTAGAAATTATGATAGCGCAAAAGTTGAAAACCCTACTGAGAAATTCTCCTACTGTAGCAAAAAAAGACAAATATGTCCAGGGTAGAGTTAGTTATGTAAAAGAAGGGAACTAGCTTTTCGTATTATGTGGCGGCTTCAAAACCGTTTAAATCAAAACACCTTGAAAAATTTGCGCTTTTTCATGAGTTAACCACACTTCCACAGCCCAGTGAGTTCTCTTAGAGCGACAACCAGTTGCATTTAGGGGGAGTGGTGTAAGAAGAAACATTTATGCGCTTCTAGAGAGTGAGATGCATCTGCAATAGGAAGTATCTACGAATGAGGCTGCATCTGTAATAGGAAGTATCCCAGAGTGGGGATAAATGGATTCTAAACTTAAGTGACACTTTATGTATCATTGCACTAAATGACAAATGCCATATCGGATGACATGATTGCATGTGTCATGTATCACATTAGTTTTTTTACATGATTCATTTTATTACTTGACGTGGGTAATAATAAAATATGTAAAAAACGTGGATATGTTCATTCTTTGATTTAAATGTCTCGAAGTAGCCGGATAAATCGAAAAGCTAGTTCCCTTCTTTTACGCCCCTATATCTGCCCAGAGCATATTCGCCTTTTTGTGTTACGATAGGAGCAGTTTTCGTTCTCGAAACAAAGTATTCGAGAATATGAGATGCAAACTACGCTTCTGGAAAAAATTAGTGCCCTCAATGACACCATCACTTTATTGACAAGTGATGTGACAAGTAGTTCATCATTCTAGGAGTACATGATACCAAATTCAGACCAAATGAAGCACACAAGGCACAGTAAAGGGTGCACAAACAGGCTCTTCGATTCACAGTATACCCCCTAAGGTGGCAACGCAGACGTGTATTCTCGCAAGCAAACGATCGTAAAGATTGAGAGTGACATCCAGCGACAGTGTGTCCCAAGCATCTCGCGCCTTAAATTACATTTCGTCAATGGTTCTTGCAGGACCTGGAGAAAGAGTAAGGTCCAGCTTTTATACGTGTTCAGCTGGAGAAAGATTTGATGACCTTGAGGGCCAGGGCCGTTGTTGTACACCACGAAAAGCACACTGCATCCAGCTAAAAAATCGCATAACCTTCCTGTCAAATAAATGACGATAACACTTGGGTAACAGCCACCGCAATGTAGCGGCCACTGGTCACTTTATCCTGCAGAAACACCACACGCGACCGCGAATTGCAACTCATGGCCCACCACACTAGGGAGTCAGGGAGGGGACCTGGGTGTAGTGCGCGAATACACTTTCTTGTAGGCAGCTCATCAGGTCCAAGCCATTCAAGTGTCCGTCCATCAGTCATATACAAACAGAATCTGCTCTCATCATCGAAGCCAACAGAGCACCATTCTGCTGGGGACTGATGTCGTCAGCAGTTAAGTCCCATAGTGCTCAGAGCCAACCATTCTGCTCTCCAGACAACGAGACCATGTTTGGCGGTGTCGTGTTGTCAGTGGTAGCCTGACCAGAGGCATGTGTGGTCTCCATTCTGCTTCAAGCAGAGGGTTCCCAATCGTCCCTGACGACGCAGCACATGCAACGATGCAACGATATCGTTCCAACGTGATGCTCGGTCCGTCACCGCTGCTCTTACTATGTGTCGTTCATGACGTGCGGCTATTCTACGCAGTTGTACAGAACCTGGTCTACAGATGTGGGAATGTTTCACAGACCATTGATAAAAGATTCGACGCATCACCAACACATTGTACCAACCATCTACACAGTCCGCCGATACGTGCGTAAAGCTTCCCGCGGACTCGTAATGCGACCCCTTTCAGATAGCTGAACCTGTTCAGCAGAAGTATGTGTTAGTCGGTGGGTCATGGTTATATCCATAAATCAATGTTGCAAACACCGTTCACCTCTGAACTCAGCACTGTTACTACCTGCAGAGCCAAAACAGATGGTGAACACACTGTCCTCAAGAGCGATATCTGATCGTCGATGACCGTGACAAATGAAACAGCAACAGTACCAACATTCAGTGTTTCTGAACACGGTCCTTGAGGTTGCTGCATTTTCTTCCGGCGGTGTATTTATCCTGTGCATATAAATCACCTCAGGTGAATTACAGGATGAGAGCACTACGGCATTTTTTTCGAAATGTTTTACTACAAACACTGTCATTATGTAAGGTGTTAAAAAAGTATATTTTTAAGAGGTGGTAGTATGGACTCAAACAAGGAAAAAAATCCAATAAACAATGACTCTAACACGCGTACCTTAAGAGTCGTGAGCACTTATTCACCTTCACTACCATGAAACACATCTCTTCTACTGCAAGCTCTTTCCAATTACGAACGACCTACAGACTGCAACAAACAAGTGACGAAACGTTATCCTGATACTGTGAAACAACAGTGCTTTGAGTGTAACCTGCTTGCTATAACATACGACATCCACTTGTAAGCCATCACTAAAAGAGGTGCTTAATATGATTTCCATTCACAGTAAGCCATGTTTCTGTTCGCCGTCACAGAGAATCATGCACTGTCTGAAAACCTCCCGGTTGGCAGTAATGATGCGTTCCTATTGAGTTTGTACATCGTTAATGGCTTCTACTTGACAGACCATGGCAGAAGATCACGTCTGCCTTTTCCCGTGTGGAATAATAGGTTTCCATTACGCTGCTAAGTTCGAAGATGAAAGTACACAAACTAGTCTAAATAAAGCTGGATCGATTAGAACTAATGTATGCGCTGCACTTAACCAGCACTGTGAGTAGTTACACTATACATTAAAAACACCAACAATTGTTTGACAGGTACGGTATCCATGGAAAACATAACACAGGAACGTGTCCTCATTTGTTTACTGTATTTTGCACGTCACTCGTATAGCAGGAGGAAAGAGATGAGTTTCACAATAGCGATGAAGAATATGTGCTTATAGCTTTTAGTGTGCGCATTTTAGAGACCATATTTACTGGACATTTTTGTCTTGTTTTGCTCCATATTGCGGCCTCTCAATGTATACGTTTTTGTAATACCCTGTATACGTCCTGAGTAGATTTCGTTTTGTGATCATTACAGCATATAAGAGAAAAAAATTCGCTACGTTTAATGCTGATTACAAAGAAACGCAATTACCACCGTCATTTGGGAATTACCAGAAAGGATAATCAGACAAGTACAGCTGTCTGTCCAAAGTTTCTCAAAGTGCGACAGAGCCCCGTTACTGTCCAACTCTTCTATTTCCTATTAATGCTCTACTGTAAATTCACAGACAGCTTGGTTATGAGTCTCGGTGTATTATGGGCTATATGTCGTAACTCGTTTTGGACAATGCCGTAACTAATATTTGTTTTCAAAATCTAGAAGACAATAAAATAATTTTATTCATACTGAATTGACCACTCTGTAATGTCATCTCTTTAGAGGCTGGTGTGTGTGTGTGTGTGTGTGTGTGTGTGTGTGTGTGTGTGTGTGTGTGTGTGTGTGGTGATGTCGTAGGTAGTGAGGCACCAGTGGAAACGCTGTGAAAAATTTAAGAATACACATGATAATTTTTTCCACCGTGTACAACCTCTAGGGATCTTCTCCCTCGCCCTGTCCATGCTAGAGACCGTTTATTCAATCATATATTAGTACAGGAACTGCGGTCTAATACGCGCTGTACCATGCAGCCACAATCAGTATGTGGCGAAAAGGTTTCGAAGTGCCTCAACGCATGCGTGTAAGCGCCGCAGCATGTTCTGTCTCACATGTTTACACCGGCCAAGCTACATCCGAAAAGTGTCACAGGCAGCATAAACATGCTGCTCAAGTGTCTCCACATCTGAAATGGGCACTGCGGGTACGATACTTTTGAGATGGCCGCATGAAGAGAAATGAGACGGGTTGAGATCCGGTGAATGAGTAGGCCATGCAACTGGTCGCCATCGTCCGTCATGCTGAGATGCTCACAGTCCAAATGAGTCGTTCTATGAGTAAAAATTGTGACTGTCTTTCGGATAAAATTAAGGTTACACACGAAAGACTCACACTGTCACAGACATAAATTAAAATAGTTCCAACCCCCAGTCAGATGAGGGTTTCCGGAAGGTTTGGCCTGGCCATCAGGCACATACTGAAGTGGAAATTCGTTTCTAAACATTTCCAGCTACGATTCCCTCTGGCCCACTCCCAATCCAGCCATTTCTCACGAGTTGGGAGTGAAGAAGAAAAGTTTTTGTATCTTTCCCGGTACACGACTTTTCTCCGAGTCTTCTACTCACAGAAGATTTGTATACTTCAAAAGATATGTATCACCTGTGTTTTGCTCGATGAGTTTTCCAACGGTGACCTTTCTGACAGGAAATCAAGAGACCAGTTGCGTAACTCAGAAGATACTCAATAGACAAGCAGTTCCATTAGAAGAAAAACGAAAACAAAAGTCTTCCGAAATTTAAGAAATATGGAGTCAGTCTGAGATTCCCCGTCTGGCATTTTCTCAATCCGCGCCAACCACGTTTTAGTTGATTTTCTTCGAGGCAATACATAAAGATCGAACACAGCATATGTTCTAGAGATCTAGTGCAAATCGACGTCAGTAATATGGGTATATAATTCAGCGGATTAATAGTATTTCTTTTCTTGGGTAGTGGGGTGACCTGTTAAACTTTCTAGTCCTTAGGTGCTAATCACGTCTAACGAGCACTGTATGTGATTGTTAGAAAACGAGAAGCCGGTATTCCTTCATTTGCTAACTTCATTTGTTAATTAATTTTTTTGTGTGTTTCTGCGCCAGTCATCATCAGAATCCTGGTTCAGATGAAAACCAGGGGATTACATAGTTATGTGGTTGGCACGAAACGAGCGTGAGCAGTAACAGGGTATTCCTCTGTTTTCATCTGAACCGTGACACGTAAAACCCAAATGAAGCTATTTTTTAAAGCGAGTTTTCAATTTTATCGTAAGAATGATTTCTTTTACTTATATGTCACTTAAAACCGCTTCCGCGCATTTAGTTCACTTAAGAACTATTTTTTCATGCTACATTTAGCTTTACTTTAAACCATCTATGTCGATTCCCGGATTTAAAAAAAATTAGTTTTGACTTCATCCATTTATCTATTTTCGTGTAGAGTTTGACCTGATTCATGTAAGTTTAGTGCGCAGAATTTGAGAGCTTCGATAAACTCCCAGAAAAAGGGCTTTTCTGAATATAAACCCCAAATGAAGCAAGATTTTTTCAAACGAATAAATGTTTTCTTAGACAAAGGTCGATACACCACTGGACAAAATTTGAGCCATCAGTCTCACTCCAGTCCGGAGTTATTTAAAGTTGACTGTTCATGCATGTAAAATCCGAACGATGTATATACCAATGGTGCCATTAGCTGAGAATTAAGTCTGGTCCAGCAAGAACGGAATCAACGACGACTGAAGACAATCGTTCAAGTGACAAAAGTGCAACCATTCCGCAATTTTTTGCAGATTTCAATGCTGGACCATCAACAAGTGTCAGCGTGCGATCCATTCAACGAAACAGCGCCGATATGGGCTTTCGGAGTTGAAGGCCTATCTGAAGGGACGTCGAACAGAGGTGCTGAACTGTAGACCTATATCTCCAACGTCGATCAGTTGTAGAATTTTGGAACATGTATTATGTTCGAGTATAAAGACTTTTCTGGAGACTAGAAATCTATTCTGTAGGAATCAGCATGGGTTTCGAAAAAGACGATCGTGTGAAATCCACCTCGCGCTATTTGTCCACGAGGCTCAGAGGGCCATAGACACCGGGAGACGGGTTCCCATGTAGATGCCGTGTTTCTTGACTTCCACAAGGCGTTTGATACAGTTCCCCACAGTCTTTTAATGAACAAAATAAGAGCATATGGACTATCAGACCAATTTTGTGATTGGACTGAAGAATTCCTAGATAACAGAACGCAGCATGTCATTCTCAATGGAGAGAAGTCTTCCAAAGTAAGAGTGATTTCAGGTGTGCCGCAGGGGAGTGTCGAAGGACCGTTGCTATTCAAAATATATATAAATGACGTTGTGGATAACATCGGAAGTTCACTGAGGCTTTTTGCTGATGATGTAGTACATCGAGAGGTTGTAACAATGGAAAATTGTATTGAAACGCAGGAGAATCTACAATGAATTGACGCATGGTGCGGGGAATGGCCATTGAATCTCACTGTAGACAAGTGTAATGTGCTGCGAATAAATAGAAAGATCCTTTATCATTTAGCTACAATATAGCAGGTCAGCAACTGGAAGCAGTTAATTCCATAAATTATCTGGGAGTAGGCACTAGGAATGATTTAAAATGAAATGACCATATAAAATTAATCGTCGGTATAACAGGTGCCAGACTGCGATTCACTGGAAGAATCCTAAGGACATGCAGTCCGAAAACACAGGAAGTAGGTTACAGTGCACTTGTTGGCCCACTGCTTTGATACTGGTCACCAGTGTGGCATCCGTACCAGACAGGGTTGATAGAAGAGATAGAGTAGATCCAACGGAGAGCAGCGCGCTTCGTTACAGGATCATTTAGTTATCGCGAGATGATAGATAAACTCCAGTGGAAGACTCTGCTAGAGACGCGCAGTTGCTCAGTACGGGCTTTTGTTGACGTTTCGAGAACATACCTTCACCAAGCAGTTTATTGTTCCTTCCTACATATACCTTGTGAAAACACCATCGGGATAAAATCAGAGAGATTAGAGCCCACACAGAGGCATACCGACAATCCTGCTTTTCACGAACAATACGAGACTGGAATAGAAGCGAGTACCGATAGAGGTAGTCAAGGTACCCTCCACCACACACCGTCAGGTGGCTTGCGGAGTATGGATGTAGATGTAGTACTTTTTATGATTGCACGACACAAAGCTTTATGCCTCACCTGGGCCCGTCAACAACGACATTGGACTGTTGATGACTGGGAACATGTTGCCTCGTCGTGCGTATCTCCTTTCAAATTGTATCGAGCGGGTATGGTGACAGCTTCATGAATCCATAGACCCTGCATGTCAGCAAGGGACTGTTCAAGCTGATGGAGGCTCTGTAATGTTTTGGGCCGTGTGCAGTTAGAGTGATATGGGACCCCTGGTACTTCTAGATACGTCTTTGACATGTGACAACGTACGAAGCATCCTCTCTGATCACATGCATCCGTTCATGTTCATTGTGCATTCAGACAGATTTGGGGAATTCAGGTAAGACAATGCGACACCCCACACGTCCGGAATTGCAACAGAGTGGTTCCAGGAACACACTACCGAGTTTAAGCACTTCCGTTGGCCACCAAACTGCCTAGACATAAATAGTATTGAGCAAATCAGGGATGCCTTGCAACGTGCTGTTAAAAAAAAAAAAATCGCTCTGAGCACTATGGGACTTAACTTCTGAGGTCATCAGTCCCTAGAACCTAGAATAACTTAAACCTAACTAACCTAAGGACATCACACACATACATGCCCGAGGCAGGATTCAAACCTGCGACCGTAGCGGTCGCGCGTTTCCAGACTGTAGCGCCTAGAACCGCTCGGCCAGCGGCACGCCGTGCTGTTCAGAAGACATCTCCACCCCCTCGTACTCTTACGGATTTATGGACAGTCTTGCAGAATTCATGATGTCTTTTCCTCCAGCTCTACTTCAGACATTAGCAGAGTCCATGCCACATCGTATTGTGGCATTCTGCGTGTTCGCGGGTGCCCTACACAATATTAGGCACGTGTACCAGTTTCTTTGGCTCTTCAGTGTATATGTGTTACAGCGCTCCACTTGAAACGAAACAAATTGTAGACATTTAGATTCACTCCTGCCGTTATGTAGACAGGAGTGACACCACCAGCAGTCGACCAATGGTGTAAACGCCCAGAAGATGATCCCTACGTCGGGTTGAAACCGGTTGGCGGTGTAATAATAATAAATGCGATTAAGAGTGGCTCTGAGCACTATGGGACTTACATCTGAGGTCATCAGTCCCCTAGAACTTAGAACTACTTAAACCTAACTAACCTAAGGACATCACACACATACATGCCCGAGGCAGGATCCGAACCTGCGATTGTAGCTGTCGCGCGGTTCCGGACTAAAGCGCCTAGAACCGCTTGGCCATGCGATTAAGACTGTTTTCGAATAACTGATTAATCATACTAATCGTTGCTTCATCCCCACAACCATGTTGTCGAAACATTTACATTAACTCACGCATTAAAAATTGTTACTGAGCCTACGTAAATTGAAAGTGCCCAGTGGGTTAGATTTGGGATCCGAGACGTTACGTCAGTGACTGAGTATGCTGCAGCGTACGAGATTAAGTATGGCAACGTTACAGCTTGCAGCGGTAGAAGTTGAAGCAGCGGTTTTTGAAATTCGTGTGCGGGCTGACCATCAGTACTTTGGACGGAGCGAACCGCAGCGTGTGACTGGCATGAGGGCGGGGTGTGGGGTGGCCGCCCCGTACTGCGGTGGGGCGCAGAGTTGCTGCAGAAGTTGTTGACGCCTCCTCGGCGTCGGCCGCAGCCAAAGGGCGCGGAGCGCCGTGGCGTGCTGCCGACACATGCCCGTGGCGGGACGGCCGCCAACTTCGGCGTCGCCACTGCTGGGCTGGAGCTGAGCCGCGCCGGGCTGAGCCAACCAGCTACGTAAGCGGTGGAGCGTTTCCGCGGGGCACACACCCTTCCCTCTGAAGTCGCGCACACCGACGGATGCAATTAACTTCACGTTTCCTTCGCTAAGCTTTACAACCATCTTCGTCGCCTGCAACTGTTAAGAGTTACCTGTTTGCATAATGTAGTATTGGAGTTTAGTCAGTTTCAAGTTGAATACAGTAAAAGTGCAAGGAACTGTACACATGTTTCAGCACATGTCGGAGTACCTGACCCTTACAGGTTGATCAGCTGCTCCTACCGACGTCGTTTTGTGCAACCAGCACTACGTCTGTATCAGGAACGATATCCAGACGGGCGACAGCTACGTAATCGATAAAAGCTAATCTCTCAGAGCTTTGAACGACTAGGCGCTACAGTCTGGAACCGCGCGACCGCTACGGTCGCTGGCTCGAATCCTGCCTCGGGCATGGATGTGTGTGATGCCCTTAGATTAGTAAGGTTTAAGTAGTTCTAAGTTCTAGGGGAGTGATGACCTCAGAAGTTAAGTCCCATCGTGCTCAGAGCCATTTGAACTATTTTTTGAGCGACTATTAGCAATTGCAAAATGATTTAGACAATATATCTGAATGATTCGAAACGTGCCAAGAGCCTATAAATAATGCAAAGTGTGAGTTCATCCACAAGAGTACTAATAGAAATCAGCTAAATTTCGGTTATACAATACATCAGAAAAATCTAAAGGCTGTAAATTCAACTAAATACTGAGGGATTAAAATTACGAATAACTTAAACTGGAACGATCACATATACCGGGTGATCTAAAAGTCAGTATAAATTTGAAAACTTAATAAACCACGGAATAATGTAGATAGAGAGGTAAAAATTGACACACATGCTTGGAATGACATGGGGTTTTATTAGAACCAAAAAAAAATTTGTAAGACGCTTGAAAGATCTCTTGCGCGCGTCGTTTGATGACGATCGTGTGCTCAGCCGCCACTTTCGTCATGCTTGGCCTCCCAGGTCCCCAGACCTCAGTCCGTGCGATTATTGGCTTTGGGGTTACCTGAAGTTGCAAGTGTATCGTGATCGACAGACATCTCTAGGGATGCTGAAGGACAACATCCGACGCCAATGCCTCACCATAACTCCGGACGTGCTTTACAGTGCTGTTCACAACATAATTCCTCTACTAGAGTTATTGTTGAGGAATGATGGTGGACATATTGAGCATTTCCTGTAAAGAACTTCATCTTTTTTTTGTCTGACTTTGTTATGCTAATTATTACTATTCTGATCAGATGAAGCGCCATCTGTCGGACGTTTTATGAACTTTTGTATTTTTTTGGTTCTAATAAAACCCCATGTCATTCCAAGCATGTGTGTCAATTTGTACCTCTGTATCTACATTATTCCGTGATTTATTCAGTTTTCAAATTTATACTGACTTTTTGATCATCCGGTATAATGTTTTGGGGAAAGCAAACCAACTACTACGATTTATTGGCAGAACACGTAGCAAGTGCAACACTTCCACTAAGGAGAATGCGTACACCAGGCTTCTCTGTCGTCTTCTGGAGTATTGCTGTGTGAAATCTGTATCGGGTGAGACTGACGGAGGACACCGAAATTGTTCAAAGAAGGGCAGCTCCGTTTGTATTATCACCAAATAGAGGAGAGAATGCCACGGACATCATCCGTGAATTGGAGTGGCAATCCTTAGAACGAAGGCGCTTTCCGTTGCTGCAGGGTATTCTCGTGAAATTTCAATCACCGACATTCTCTTCCGATTGCGGAAATATTCTATTGGGAACCATTTACATGGGGAGAAATAATCATCTTGATGAAATAAGAGAAAGATTTAGGTGCTCGCTTTTCCCGCGCCCCGTTCGATAGTGGAACAGTAGAAAAATGGCTTGAAGGTGGTTCGAGGAACCTTCTGCCAGGTACTTAATTATGAATTATAGAGTAATACTGCACATGTATATGTAGATGTATCAAACAGAATCACGAGTTACACAGTATTTTTGGACCAAAATATACCTTATTTCTGCCACACTTGTCCAAGTGTTCAAATGGCTCTGAGCACTATGGGACTCAACTGCTGAGGTCATTAGTCCCCTAGAACTTAGAACTAGCTAAACCTAACTAACCTAAGGACATCACAAACAACCATGCCCGAAGCAGGATCCCAACCTGCGACCGTAGCGGTCTTGCGGTTCCAGACTGCAGCGCCTTTAACCGCACGGCCACTTCGGCCGGCTGTCAAAGTGTCATCAGTCATTTATGTAATTAGTGGTATTGTCATAAAGTTTCTGGATGTCTCCGTAAGTTCATTCCGTGTGTAATATTTAACCTTTCCTAAATGGTTCAGAAACGTTGCTTTGCAACCATCGGAAATAGTGAAATTACAGAAGACATGAAAATGGGAATTGTGGAAACAACAAATCCCGTTACATAACCGAATGAAAAAAATTAATAAACATGGTGCTTCACCTGCCCATATCGATGTCGTTTCATGCAACTCCACATGACAGAACAATATTGTTGGCCAGTTTACTCTGGAGATGTGTAGCAGATTGTCAAAATCTTGCAGAGTAACTGGTAAAATATATGAAGACATCTTAGACCTACCCTACGAAGTTTGTTTTCTGAAACTACCTTACAACGTTAATGTGGTGACTCATACTAATCTTTTCAGTCGATTAATTAATTTCGTTGTTTCTGATGGTGAAACATATTTTATAAGGCAGTGTTTCTGAAATATTTTGGAAATATTAAATGGAATAAGTTTACAGAGACATCCAAAATCTGTTTGACTACTCTGCTAATTAAACAAAGAAGGATTTGAGGCAGGTGGATGAAAATGCCACAAGTAATATATATATCGGTCCAACAATACCATGTAACTCATGGCCAGTCCTCACTAGTTGTTTTTTATAGTATGATTCCGTTTGCTAACAGTCGCCCAAAGCCCTGAAAGGGAACTTATGTCGATTACTTGGCTGCCGCTTGCCTGGATAACGTTCCTGATACAGGCGTAGCACGTGTTGCACGAAACTCCATCGGTAGGGGCAGCTGACTCACTATGTATATGAGGACATCAGGAGTAAAGAATCCTAACGGACAGTCGATGAGAAACGTAGTTATCGCATGTAAAACGTAATAAGTGATGTACTTTATTCCCATTAACTGATAGTTCCACTACAAAGTAAGTGCCAAACACGGGCTGCCAACAGCAGTAATTCGTGCGTTGTTGGTGCCAAGAAAATTCTTTTCAGGGACGATTTGTATTAATCTGAGGTCTCTGTGGATACCTACTTATTTAACCGAATGGCTAGGGCCCCCGTCGGGCAGACCGTTCGCCGGGTACCGGTCTTTCAATTAGACGCCACTTCGGTGACCTGCAGTCGATGAGGATGAGAGGTTGATAATGAGGACAGCACAACACCCAGTCCCTGTGTGGAGAATATTCCCCGACCCAGCCGAGAATCGAACCCCAGTCCAGAGGACTGACAATCCGTCACGCTGACCATTCAGCTACCGGGACCGGACAGTGGATACCTACGACTCAGATAAATATTGTGAACATGCTCCTGAACACAAGTGTACTTCAAAAATTGTTGGTTATCAGGTAAGCACATAAACAATGTTAAGGCGTGTCCCTTACAAGTGTTTACGAGGATTTACGTAACAGTATGCTGTTATGGGCCATCCTTAATATTATTCACTAATTATTTATAATGCAGCATGGTTCATGGAACGAAATGGTAGTTCATTTAACAAGACGTGACGTTTCCGAGCGTAAGTAATATGCACTACAATACTAGGACAGTTTGTGCGCTTAATACACCCAGCAAATCTGGCAGTAATAACCAACTATACTACTTTCCAGCTCTTCTTCATATGAGAATTTGACAAGTTGTCAGATGGGGAAAACCCGTGACATCTGAATTCTGTCGGTGATTATAAGCTGCGTAGGATACATCGACTACCTAAATAACCTAATATACAATTCTAAGCTTTTTGCGAGGAGTGGTAAAAGTACCGTCCTATATTATAATGTTTTGTAATAGGATGATTTTATTGTTGTCTATTGTTGTATGAGTTCCCCCACTGATGACATTTCTCTTTCAGCTAGAGAATGCCTTCAGAACTGTTAATATAATAAAACACTGGTAAATTGGATAATAACCAGTGTTACAAGGACATGCGTCAAAGCGACGTATTGTGTAGCCTTACGTCGAAGTTTAATGCTGTTTATAATGAATTATGGCACCAAACACAATCCAAAGGAACAGTGACGCTAGAGCTGACAATTTTTGAAACAGGTGTTCACCTTCCACAAACGGTCGCTTTACCGTGCAGCACTTCTTAATACGTGCTGTCACAGCTGTACGATTCACATTGTTGATCCTGTAAGTATAAGCGAAAACGTGATAGTGATTGCTAATCACAATGAACAGCAACAACAACCATTTGCAGCGCAGTCCTCTGGCAAGGAGAGAACAGCAGTGGACGGCACCAAGTCCTCCCCAGGCCTCCCCTCCACGGCCAGCCCCGACCTACAGGACGGCATGGACTCCCCTCCACGTAACTCTTGACGTTAGGAGGGCCTTTGATATTCAAATTGCTACAAACGAATGAGAATAAAACTTGGTACTCCGCCGGGTGAAACTTGGGTTACTAATAAAGCTGGCGCGGACCACCAGCCTTTGATCTCGGACAAACTGCGTCGACAAACATCGAGCTGCATTTAAATGTCGTGGAAAATTTGACGTTTCTTCCCACGCAAATTGTGACCTCAGAAATTTTGCGAGGGTGTCGGTGTCTCGCCACCAGAATGTTAAAGAACAGCGTCTTTGGTAGACTCTTTTCCCTTGCGTTGAAATGGGTTACAGTACTACACATGACCTTAGTTTTATTCCCTGGCTCTAAGGCATTACTTTGTTGCAATATTTCCGTCAGGAACAATGTGCCAGCCACAGGTAAGTCATCTTCTGCTACATTATAAATGCATTTCTGACCGTCAATCGAAAGCGAATACTTCTTTACATCCCGAGGAATCCACTGTGCTTAAAGTACGCTATCGTTTACGACTGCGCTCTTACGTGAAGGAAATAATAATGTGTCTTCTTACGTCTGCAAGACAAGTTTCGCGTTTGAGATAATTTACTCTCAGTGGAACGTGCGAGACGCGATCCTAACCTCAATTATCTGCCTTCCACAGAACGAGCGTTACGTCTTATCTATCTCAAAGTGCCTCACGGACCAACAAACGCACAAATGGTAACTAATTTACTGCCCGTAAGGCATCCGGATATACGTACTGACTACCGATCCAGCATACAGCTTCAGCCTGCAACAGAGTTCCTTTTTGCACCTTCCTGATTATACGACTAGTGAGAGTGCTAATATCGATACATTAACAGGGACTAAGAGACAGCAAACACAACCAGCTGGTTGACTGAATTTGTTTCTAATGTAATATAATATTAGGTCACAATAGTAAGTTCTTTGGGCGGCTTACGGATGCTTATGATCATAGTACTATAGGTTCACGTTCATCATCTATCCTACATCACGATGCATTAGCCGATGCCAAACTTCATATCTGACTTTTCTGGGCTAACTCATGACTTAGAAAGAAACTTCTGATTACGTAATACGAGCAGTAAGAATAACATGTGGTGTTCGCCCACGATCGTCATGTTGACACCTCTCCAAGAAAGTGGACATTTTAAGTACACCATTACAATACACATATCCGCTAACGCAATACGTCGTAAACAGTCCATCACAGCTTCAGACCTCAACACTAGAGGAGAAAATGGCCTTTATTACTCATTAACAAATCTTTCAATGGCTCATAATGGAGTTATATATCTAGCAACAAAACTTTTTGATCATTTTCCCACTACCATAAAATGTCCCACAGGTAGCGGACCAAATTTTAAATGTAACCTAAAATCATGCGGTGGTTTGCGGAGTATTCAAGTAGATGCAGATTTAGATTTCTCATGGACAAATCGTATTTCATGACGAATTCTAATTTTTTAGTGTAGTGTCACGTGTAGGCTGAAATATGTGTTCATTAATGTTAACACTTATCTTTTACACATATTTTGGAAGCTGGCACGTTCCACATGATTTTTATAGGAGAATGGTTCAAATTATCTATTGACGTACGACTAACTAAATAACATCACTTAAGTGATTTGTATGAACGGATCCTCAGCCCTTATAAATTACTCGATGAAATAATATTATTGCATAAACTGTTCTTTTATTTTGAAATGAACGCTTCATTTCATAATTTAGCGATTAAATAATTTCGTACCTGTCGGCAAATCAAGCTGCATCACAGCAAAAACGGTAATATGTATAGCATGTATTGCACATGCCCATGTGTAGGAAGCACTAGGGATTCTCCCATAGCCATCATAGGAGCACAGCTATGAAGTACATACATGGAATCGAAAAAAGGTTCACTTCTGAGATAGTTGTGTCCCTACCTACTGTGGTCGAGGGATACCGCTGCTAGGGGCGCCACAATATGCTGTTTGATCCTCATGATCTAAAATCAAGTTCGACGCCTCACAATTTGGTGTCGTTTGATAATGTCCAACAGGGTGGAATCGCTAATCGCCAAATTATGAAATGACAGTGTGTATTGCAAAACAAAATAGCAGTCTTTGCAGGGAAATGACTTCCCTCAAGTAACTTCAGTTTAGTAATCATTATGAAACCTGTGTCAATAAGAGCGCTAATCCTGAAACTGCTGTATGTTTGGTTCTTCTTGCCGAAAGCATGCGATTTGTGACGACTTAATGGTAAAGTTCCTCTACTAAGAAATATTTCGTTCAGTTTTTGTTGCAGCGAATTCACAGTCGTTACAATGGTCTAGTATAATTTACGTATTATGTAACAAAAATGTCAGTCTTGTGTCCTCATTCTTATCTTCCCACGTTCCTCAGAGACTGCCACGGGTAGACGCACGACATGGCAGAGAACAGCTTTAACAATAGATCACGATTTTGGACCCGGAACGAATTTAGTAGATGGTCCGCTCAGATGTATGTTTGTGACATATGAAACAGAAGGCGATGATCTGTTAATCAAAGATCTATCTTTCTGTTAAGTACAGTCTTTCACGAAATTTTAATACGGATATAAGTTAACCACTTACTGAAAATTTTGTTCGTCTTAGTTCGATCTATCGAATTAATAAGATGAGAAATTCTATAGCATCAAAAATGTGAGTTTACTGACTTCTTTTAGGTAATAACGAAGAAACTAAGACGCTGAATACACATTTCAGTGTTCAAAGTATACAGCATAACTCCTGCAGCCAAGCGAGGTGACTCAGAGATAAGACAATGGGCACGTAATCCGGAGGAAGATGGTTAACATCCTTATACAGACATCCAAATGCTTTTATTCTCCTTAATCATTTAAGGTAATGGAAGGTTGGCCAGTATTCTTCTCTGACCTGAGTTGTGCTCCGGAACGTTAAATCCTTATCTTACTTCCTTATAGTTACTGCATCGGTTTTTTACTTACTTTCGACATATTCTACACTGAATACCAAAAATAGTTTTCTCCAAGTTTTAACTGGAATAATCTAGTGGTAGGGGCAGATGGGTTGAGGGAGGCTTAGCACTACGTTTCCTCTATTCTCGAGTACGCTGCACCTGTGTGAGGAGCATTACGTCACTTTAAGCACACTGAACAGCATTCAGGTAAATGGCACATCTGTTACTGCGAGGAGCCTTACCTAGTCCACACTGCATAGCCTCTCACTGACATCTCACGACCTAACGTTAGCAGAGATGATTTTGTAGAAAAAGGAAAAAAAGAAAAAGCTGAAATTACAGGATAGTTCAGCTGCCCGTCCCCAAGGGAGTTATGCAACCGGCAACGTCTTCAAAAACCACGCACGACATTTTCATATTCTCTCGTCCGCTATATGAAGGCTGTTAGTCCTACAGAAAAAAATGAACGGGACCTTTCTGTAGGAAATTTAATGTGGTGAAATTTTGTAATGGTAGATGTTTTCGCTACAGGCCGTACTTTTAGAATCATTAAAAAAAATAGAAAAACACATACAAAGGTGAGCTTGACTTTTTTCTTGAGTAACTTGAAAACCATGTAGGCATGGTTAGCTGAATGACCCTGTATGTGGCACACTTTACTTGGTCGTCCATTAATGAGGTGTAGAGGAAGAATGGACGTCTATTGTACGTAACTCAGAATGGCCGATCGTCGTTTTTGACCGCCATCCTTTGGAATGCATATCTCCACCTCGCTCTATCTAAATACCTTTGGTAATAGTACAGATGTTATGCGAAACTTCTTTAACAAGGGGTCAAGATCTTGGAAGAAAGTATGAAGGTAAAATGCGATTTGGAGGCATTGTAAAAGCCAGTGAATTGCCTTGGTTGACTTACTGGATATTTTATCAAAGATGCGTGTTTGGGGATTGGTGGTAATTTAGCTGAAGATTGATCCTGATGTGGTGAGGGAAAGGAAAGTTTTCTTATGTTTAGTAGAACAGTTTTTTTGTTTTTCGAGTAATTGGTCTTCTGACTGCCTTAATGCAGCCCCTCACGAATACATCTCCTGTGCCAATTTCTGCATCTCAGATTAGCACTTGCAACCTACGTCCTTAATTATTTGTTGGATCTATTTCAATCTCTGATTTCCTTTACAGTTTTTGTCCTCTACACCTCCCCCTAATACCATGGGAGTTATTCTAAGATGTCTTCACAGATGTCCCACCAAACTCTCTTTTCTTCTTGTCAGTGTTTTCCATATATTTCTTTCCTCAACGAGTCTCTGGCGAAACTCTTCATTTCTTACCTTATTAGTCCACCTAGTCCAGTTAGCACTAATACATATTTAAAGATATTCATGGAAAGGTAGTGCGAGTAATTTCTGTTGATTTAGACTTGGCAGAAACTAGGTCCATGATGCAAGGCTATGGTGGTTTGTGAATTTTGTGTAGGAGACAAGCGTTCAATGCGACTGACAGGACAGAATAAATCTGACAGGACAGAAAAAAAAAGGTTGAGTGAGTTGCTTTCAAGAGGTTGGGATACTAGAGGCCTTTCCCTGGGTCCAGAAATGTGAATTAAGTAATTGGTTCTAGAGGAATGATTTACATAACCACCAGTCTACTCGGGCGCCAAGCGTGTGTTGCGACTGGTCAACCATTGGGTCGACTGTTAAGGTCCTGCCTGTTCCACTTGTGGACTCTTAAGTGCTTGTCAACTTGTGTGAGGCACAGTTCGTGATTAACGGGCATGCCTGAGCAGTTATGCAGGGCCGGTTCACTCACTGAGTGTGTCGTCACTGACGCCATCGGTGACACACACTGTTCAAACCGACCCAGCATAGCTCCTCGCCTGTAAGTTTCACAATGTAAAGTTCTGTAGGTGCCAAGTGGGAATTTGTGTGTTATTCAACGAGAAAATCTGTGTTTGAGGAAGATTACTGAATACAGAATAACTAGTTACAAAGGACCAAGGTAATCAAACTTCCCGCTGGCGCTGCCTTGAAGCGAAGCGCACAGACGGAAGGCGGAGAGGAGCGTCAGTCGCTCGGCCGCAGACCACTTGGCTTCACTTGAGGCGACGCTGGCCCAGGCGGGGCAGGGCGTCGCCATCGATTACGCCACGGGCTGCCTGCGGCTGGCACCTCACCTGCCCGCCGCAATTACTGGCGCAAGCCGGCCATTTAATTATTCGGGTTAGTGGGCCGCTTTTCTGCTGCACCGCGACCGTCTGTTATGCAACTACACAGTAGGCACTCAACAATGTAAGGTGTGCGGGAGAGACAATATGAAACGAGCAGTTTCCTTCATCTGGCTTGGTACCTCCGAGATATTTCATCACCCAATTCATTCCTAACGGCTGTACTTTCGTAGACTCTAAAGTGTAGGGAGAGCTGTGCTGCATCTTTTATGTCGCAAGCAGAGGAGAACGAAGTATACACATCATACGAGATCGCAGTTGCGATGATGGACAGTCACTGGAAGGCGCTAAATTTGCTACGTAAAAATTATAGAGCACCTCTTCCAAGTAACAATAATAATTATAACTCATAATGTGTCACTGATAGAAAAAAATTGCGACGCCAAGAAGGAGCTACGCTACATAAACGAAAGTTGGTCGGCACGTTTCTGCATCTTATAAGCTATCAGGATGCAAATTAGGTTTGTTTTAAATACACGCTGTAACGATCATGAGCTTTATAGTTTCTTTTGAACGCGGTGACTTGATGTTACTCAAGAATGCCTTTAAGGCGTCAAACACATGAAAACCTCACTGAGTTTGAACGAGGTTGTGTAATAGGGCTACAAGACACTGGATGCTCCTTCCGCGACGGAGCAGGAAGACTTGGCAGGAATGTACCCACTACGTGATTACTGGCAGCGGTGATAAGCAGAACGTACGGTCGCAAAAAGACCGGTCTCCGGACGGCCACGTGGCAGTACCGGGAGGGAAGACCATCGTGTTCGGCCTATTGCTCTTCTGCATCGTACTGCATGCGCAGCTGCAATTTGGGCAGCAGATGACACTATAGCGACACAACAAATTATTAAAAATCGTTTACATCATTGCCAACTCCGAGCGAGACGTCATGTAGCGTGCGTTCCTCTGACCCAAAACAACAGCCATTAGCGACATCAGTGGTTTCACGCGATAGCTCATTGGAGGGAAAGGTGGAAGTCTGAAGTGTTTTGTGATGAAAGGTGGTTCTGCCTCGGCGCCACTGATGGTAGTATGTAGGCTAGATGGAGGGCAGATGAGCACCTGCGGCCAGCCTGTCTGCAGTCTGGACACAGTGGAACTACACTTGGACTTATGGTCTGGGGTGCGATTTATTATGATAGCAGGTGCACTCTCATGGTTATCCCATGCACACTCATTGCAAAATTGTATGTCCGTTTGGTGATTCTACCCGTTGTGCTGCCATTCATTAACACCATTCTAGTGTGTGTTTTTCAACGGTATAACGGTCCTCCACATACCAGTTACGTAACCTAATATACTGTATAGAGTGTTGACATGTTGCCTTGGCCTGCTCCATCACCTGGTTTGTCTCCAAAGGAGAACATATGGACATCAATGGACAACTCCAGCATCATCCGCAATCAACACATTCAGTATAGACAGACCAAGTGCAACAGGCTTGGAATTCCATTGCACAGACTGACATCCGGATTCTGTACAACACAGTGCATGCACGTTTGCATCCTTGCATTCAACAGTCCGGTGGTTACACCGGTTCTTAATGTGCCAACATTTCTCATTTGCGGTGGCTTATCTCTCACTAACATTAACCTCTGATCTTGCAATACTAGTTAAATATATTACGTAGACAAATGTATTCCCGAAATTTCATTACTGTAATTATGTTTTGGTGTTGCGTCTTTGTTTGACAGTGTGTTATTAAGTTTTCGCTTAGCGTATTTTTTCTTCAGTTGCTTCATCTTTTCGTATCTTACTTAGCGTCCACATTTAGGTCAAGCTACTTCCAGTTAAACCTATAGTGTGTATTTTTTAGAACATAGTCGATCTACCTCTTCGTTGTTCTGTCTTTTCGCCTGGAGCCTTCGACTCCCATCACGGCGGCATTACGTCAGGACGGCATTATTTCAGTGCAAGTCTGGTCCCTTCTCAAGACACCTATCCGGTCCATTCTGTGGACTCAATCTCTTCATCTCAGCTCCATCGAACCACTTTTACTGGTAGTTTAGCTATACATCACACCTCAGCCCCTTACAACAGCGCTTTCTCTTTTGTTCATTTCTTACTCCAAGCGGCAGAGGGATCAGTTTGTGATCTGGCGAGCTATCGGGTATCTGAACCTTTCAGTCAAATACATGCGGTTTGGTGGTGCAGCAGATAGGTCTCTGGTGCATATCAGAATATAGAAAGACTTTTGGCGTGATGAATGGTATACTTGCTCTCAGTGTAGAAAAATGTATGCTACGGCCGATGACCGGGGAAGAAAAATCCTGTAATGTTTTGCAGTTTCAGCATTTTGTTGCTGTTTGAGCTGCAGCTCTCTTATTTCAGGGGAAGTGTTTATAACAAATCTGTTACAGTTGCAACAAATATTTTCGTGACTAGTTTCAAACGAACTGGTTCATTCTCAATTCTGATCTGCTGGGGCTGCACTGAAAGTACCCGACTATGATGTCAGTCATCTAAAACTGGCAATACGTGCATCACACACCGATGAAGGGCTAATGTCACAATATACATATGCTCATTATACATGTCAGCCTGATTCTGACTTGTATATTGAGAGTATGTATATCGTGATATTTACCCACCGCACGTATTACCAATTTTAGATGGTTATCATTAACGTCAGGCAATTTCATGTAGTCTCAGTGGGTCGGACTTGAGAATGAACCTATCAGTTAAAAACCAATTGCCGAAATATACGTGCTGCAAATGTGACGAATTTGTAATAATGACACTGTAAATCCTGTATGTTCGAGTAAATTACTCATTAACACAGTCAGGTGGATTTAATATCCAGGCGTAACGTTACAAAGTGATTTGAAATGGAACGAGCGCATAGGTCGGCGAATTGTCGACTTCCGTTTATTTAGAGAAGCAAGGCTAACAAAAAATCAAGACCCGGTCATACGATTTGTCGACCTGGAAAAAGCTTTGGACGGTGTAAAATGGTACAAAATGTTTGAAATTCTGCGAAAAATAGGGGTTAGCTATAGGCAGAGATGGGGTAGTATAAATACGTACAAGAGCCAGAAGCGGATAAAAAGAATGGACGACAAAGAACGAAGTGCTTGGAGTAAAAAGCGTGTAGACAGTGATGTAGTCTTTCTCCCCTACTGTTCAATCTGTTCATCGAAGAAGCAATGGTGGAAATAAGAGAAAGGTTCAGGAGTGGAATTAAAATTTAAAATGAAAGGATATCAGTGATACGATACGCAGATGACGTTGCAATGCTGAGTGACTGTGAAGAAGAATTACTTTATCTCCTGACTGGAATGAACACTCTAATAAGTACAGAGTATGGATTAAGAATAAATCAAGGAAGACGAAAGTATTGAGAAGTAGCAGAAATGAGAACAGCGAGAAGCTTAACATCTTGACTGATGGTCACGGAGTAGACGAAGTTAAGGAATTATACTACCTAGTCAGAAAAATAACCAATGTCGTATGGAGCAAGGAGGACATCAAAACCAGACTAACACTGGGAAAAATAGCATTCCTGGCCAAGAGAAGTCTATTAGTATCAAACATAGACCTTAATTTGAGGAAGAAATTTCTGAGAATGTACGTTTAAAGCACAGTATTATATGGTAAGTGAAACATGGACTGTGGGAAAACCAGAACAGCAGACATTCGAAGCATTTGAGATATGATAATACACACGAATTTTAAAGATTAGGTGGACTGATAAGGTAACGAATGAGGAAGTTCCACGCAGAACCGGAGAAGAAAGGACAAGGAAGGCCAGACAATAATAGGGACCTCACGGAGAGGCAGAGACAGTCATTTTCCTCTCATTCCATTTACCACTGGAGTAGTAAATGGAACTACTAGTAGTGGTACAAGGTACCCTCTTCTAATCATCGTATGGTGATTGTCTAGTATGCATGTGAAACCGAGGGAACATCTCGAAATCTTTGGGCCGCTATCCTCGTTTCCCTGATTTATCTGCGAGATAAATAGATTCACGTGACAATACATGGCTGATTAACCTCAACTCTGGCTATTAATACATGAATACAGAAACTAGTGTCCAATACGTTTCTACTAATACAGCTCAGTCAGAAAAATCAGCGTGCTTAGGTTCGTGAACGACAGTGGAACTTAGCGGACGTTGAAAACATAAAATTTTGTCAGTTTTACTTGGATAAAAGAAAACTGTTAATAATTTCAAGATTTGAAGCATCTCATACAAATTGTGTACTAGTGAGTGCTGGAAAGAATCCAAAAAAAAAAGAAAAAAAAGAATCCGGGTGGACGTGTTTTGTCCTTACCTTCCAGAGACCTGTAATGAAGTGCCAAATGAGACTGTCTGTCTTATCGTTACGTTTATGGTAAGTGCTTGTGTCGTGTTATGCTGGCGCTAAATCCCACGTCAGTGCTTCTCTCTTTCCAGACTCCCATCACGTAGAGATCTTTCGCCGACACGATTTCATATAACTGGATCTGGATCGAACGTCACCGAACTTATGACTACAAAGGTTTGTCAGGAAGTAAGTGCCAGTACAAAATGGATATGTGTTATGAGGCAACAACAGCGTAAGATTGTCTTTCAAAAGGAGCGATATGAAGAACATGCAACGGTCTTTTCAATTATGCAGATACCTACAGGAACAGGAGCATTTCTAATTAAATAATACAAGATTCTAAAAATGCGTTCTCTCTCTCTCTCCGTGTCTCTTCCTCGCTCTCTCTCTCTCTCTCCCTCTCTCTCTCTCTCTCCCTCTCTCTCTCTCTCTCTCTCCTCTCTCTCTCTCTCTCTCCCTCTCTCTCTCTCTCTCTCTCTCTCTCTCTCTCTCTCTCTCCCCCTCTCCCTCTCTCACTCACTCACACACACACACACACACACACACACACACACACACACACACACACACAAAATAATGAAAGATGCTTACCGAAAAAACAGTAATGAAAAATTCTTATCACCGTCGGCGAGTGAGTTTGGGCTTACCTGAAATAAAAAGAAAACTCAGTTTAGACACAACTCGTGAGAAGAAGAAACATTATTTAAAGAGCTAGATTATAAGTACAGTTATTTCGTGCGATTTTTTGACTGGACAATGGTCAACATTGTCCCAACTATAATTCAAAATAATTTCAGTGGCCCGCTTCTGACGAACGGGCAATTGGTTTGTTGCGCCTTGGCCGTATCGCCATTTTTACATGATACTGGTTCCGTTTACAATAACCATCATACCGGAATATCGGGTGTGCCTTTACGTATATTCAATTTACTTTTCAAATCAAGGCAAATGGGAAAGATGTCCATAATTTAATGAAATTAAGGAAAGCCACTTGATTGAGATTCTATATGTGGATGCAAATTTTCACGGTGTACGCTAATGAAATCATCTAGGGCTTACAGCCAAATGGCTGTGTTCAAATCCCGAGGCGTTTCGGAAAGTGTAACTCTCATCATTCTGCAGCAAAGTGTCGAGATAGCGCGGGCCTGCCATATTTTATGTGTCTTGAGCGGCGGACGCTCCGCACCCCTTCCCCAGGTGCGGGATTCAGTAACCTTTGATAGGGGACGCGGGTCGCCGTTCGATTCTCGGTGCATTAGTCTTGCCCAGATTCGCGGAGTGTCAAGAGCTGGGCGCGTTCTTGGCGTGTAGCTGCTAGTGCGTGGTTCCATGTCGAACTTAGCTGCTAGCCTTCGTTCTCAACTGATTCTTTCATGATACTCTCCTGGAGGCCACTAGCTCTGGTACAATATTATTGTTTTCTCAAATTTGAACGTATGTCGCTTGTTGTACCACTGCTTATTTATCTTTATGCCACAGATGTTCAATTCAGATATGTTCCAAGCGACTTGGCGAGAAGCAGCGCTGTGTTTGCCCAGTTTCCTGGCGGCCACCTCAGCAAGTGTCACGCCGGATGTTTGCTGTTGTAATTTGTCCTTTAGAACCAACATATCTTTCGTTTTTCTTAGTGGTCGAAAGATGGCCTTGTCATTTTTCAAGGATTCTCGCAATTTTCGTTGAGGATAGGCCCAGTATTGAGGACAGAGGCGAGTTTCTCTCCCTCTTTTACTTCCTTCTCGTTGCTAATGGCTGCATCAGTCGTTTTCTTCAGTGCGCGTCTAATCTGCGCTTGGCTATTCCCATTATTGCGATATCCATATCTAAGGCGTTGCAGTTCAGCTGAGAGGCTGCCTTTCTCACAAAGGCACGTGCCCTACGTAGTAGAGTTCTGCGCCGGATGATAACAGCCCTTTGTATGACGGTACAGATCTCTGTGGGTGTCCTTTCTGTAGACTACATGTCCTAGTGGACAGTCTTCTTTCCTCCTCATTAGAATGTCCGAGACATTAATTTTGTTCTAGCTCCATGTATGTTTTTTGTTGGACGCTGTTCGGATGGTCCTCCCAGATGACCCAACGTTACTGCGTATGTGCCTCTGCAGCAGACACTCAAGCTGACTCCTGTTTATCGTCGACGAAGTCTGGACTTCGCGCGCTAGCACTGGGTGATTTTTTTCAGATGAAATATGTTTTATGTTCCATTAGACTAAAAGCAAACACATATTAACAATCGGTAGAAAGGCCCAGGTCGGAGAAGGTGGCGTTATGTTCTGATAAATGATCCATCTTTCTGGAAAGGACAGTGGATCACCATATCTATCCTCAGTACGATGCATTCTACCAGTAGGACAATAAAACGTGTCACACAGCTCGCAGTGTACTAGCGTGGCTTGAGGAGTACCCCTATGAGTTAACCGTGCTCCCGTGGCCACCAGTCTTCCAGGGTTTAAACCTAGTCGAAGATCTATAGGAACACCTGCAACCACACCGTTGGGTGGCTTGCGGAGTATCAATGTAGATGTAGAACCAGCTGTTCGCATCACGGGCCCTCAATCGCGAAGCCTAGTATAGCTAGTCACGGAACTGGAGCCGTTACCTTTCAGAACCTCATGCACGTCTCGCAACGATCCGCACAGCAAAAAGTGGTTATCTGGGCTTTTGTCCGGTTTTCACATTAATGCGACTGGACAGTGTATAATATTAGGTTAATGGTTGAATAAGCCAAGTACTAAAGTTTGAGGCTCTATACGTATCTTCCGGCAGTGTAGCTCATGGAGCGCAAATTTCCCTGACTACATTCATCCAGTTTCTGAGAATGAAAGCACCGCGAGTTGTAACGAACATTAAACTTGGTTTCAAACCTATTCGAAAAATTTTCTCAGTGACAGCCACCACCAAATAATGAACGAAAAAAAGTTGGTCGCTTATTTCTTTTCCACTGTTCATACAGTAAAACTGCCGCATCACGTATTAAGATTTAGTTGATTACTTCTTATTGTAGGACAAATTAAATCACTGTACGACACGTAGTTCAGGAGGCGCTACGTCGTAAAAATTGGGAGGAGTGACGCAGCTTACAGAAATTATTCTAGTGCCCGCTAATGACAGCACGTAGAGACTACAAATATTTTTAAATATATTGTCAAGCCTTTTCGTTTTGAAGTTTCTTAGTACGAGGGCCGTTCAATAAAAAAATGCAACACTTTTTTTCTGTAGGCAGGTTCGTTTTATTGGGGATTCCAATATGTTTTGTTATTCCCTATTCTTTTGCCTACAAAACACTATTTCTAAACATAATCTTCGTTCAAATGTTTTAACAGCTTTACTCGGTGGGGAGTGGGGGGGGGGGGGGGGGGTAACAATCTACAGGTCAACATCGTAGTCGACGTCTTGATGCATCCCTTATCAATGTACGGACAGCATCCTTCATGGGGCCAAACAGGTGAAGGCGGAAGGTGCGAGATCCGGGCTCTGGGGAGATTGAGTAGTAAGAGTCCAATGCAGTTTCTTTTTTTTTTTTTTGCAAAGAACACTCTAAAGTGGTTCCAGCATTGCAGCACTTGTAATCGGGTAGGGAATTTCGTGTTTTAATTAGCTTACGGAGCTTTATTTCTACATTAAATTTCCATAGTTGCGCTCTTGTGCATTTAATGTCAGTGTTTTACTGGCAGTATTGTACATACCGTTGGGTGTATTGTGTTTGTCAAATGGTTCAAATGGCTCTAAGCACTATGGGACTTAACATCTGAGGTCATCAGTCCCTTAGTCTTAGAACTAATTAAACCTAACTAACCTAGGGACATCATACGCATCCATGCCCGAGGCAGGATTCGAACCTGCGACCGTAGCAGCAGCGCGGTTCCGGACTGAACCGCTTGAACCACTTGGCCACAGCGGCCGACTCCTGTTTGTCACTTTGGGTCTTTCTTTACTTTTAAGTACGTCTATCAAAATGCTATAATTTCCACATTGTTATATGATGTTATTTTCATTTCTGTTCTTCAGCTATTGTTGTACCTATTATACACTCCTGGAAATGGAAAAAAGAACACATTGACACCGGTGTGTCAGACCCACCATACTTGCTCCGGACACTGCGAGAGGGCTGTACAAGCAATGATCACACGTACGGCACAGCGGACACACCAGGAACCGCGGTGTTGGCCGTCGAATGGCGCTAGCTGCGCAGCATTTGTGCACCGCCGCCGTCAGTGTCAGCCAGTTTGCCGTGGCATACGGAGCTCCATCGCAGTCTTTAACACTGGTAGCATGCCGCGACAGCGTGGACGTGAACCGTATGTGCAGTTGACGGACTTTGAGCGAGGGCGTATAGTGGGCATGCGGGAGGCCGGGTGGACGTACTGCCGAATTGCTCAACACGTGGGGCGTGAGGTCTCCACAGTACATCGATGTTGTCGCCAGTGGTCGGCGGAAGGTGCACGTGCCCATCGACCTGGGACCGGACCGCAGCGACGCACGGATGCACGCCAAGACCGTAGGATCCTACGCAGTGCCGTAGGGGACCGCACCGCCACTTCTCAGCAAATTAGGGACACTGTTGCTCCTGGGGTATCGGCGAGGACCATTCGCAACCGTCTCCATGAAGCTGGGCTACGGTCCCGCACACCGTTAGGCCGTCTTCCGCTCACGCCCCAACACCGTGGAGCCCGCCTCCAGTGGTGTCGCGACAGGCGTGAATGGAGGGACGAATGGAGACGTGTCGCCTTCAGCGATGAGAGTCGCTTCTGCCTTGGTGCCAATGATGGTCGTATCAGTGTTTGGCGCCGTGCAGGTGAGCGCCACAATCAGGACTGCATACGACCGAGGCACACAGGGCCAACACCCGGCATCATGGTGTGGGGAGCGATCTCCTACACTGGCCGTACACCACTGGTGATCGTCGAGGGGACACTGAATAGTGCACGGTACATCCAAACCGTCATCGAACCCATCGTTCTACCATTCCTAGACCGGCAAGGGAACTTGCTGTTCCAACAGGGCAATGCACGTCCGCATGTATCCCGTGCCACCCAACGTGCTCTAGAAGGTGTAAGTCAACTACCCTGGCCAGCAAGATCTCCGGATCTGTCCCCCATTGAGCATGTTTGGGACTGGATGAAGCGTCGTCTCACGCGGTCTGCACGTCCAGCACGAACGCTGGTCCAACTGAGGCGCCAGGTGGAAATGGCATGGCAAGCCGTTCCACAGGACTACATCCAGCTACTCTACGATCGTCTCCATGGGAGAATAGCAGCCTGCATTGCTGCGAAAGGTGGATATACACTGTACTAGTGCCGACATTGTGCATGCTCTGTTGCCTGTGTCTATGTGCCTGTGGTTCTGTCAGTGTGATCATGTGATGTATCTGACCCCAGGAATGTGTCAATAAAGTTTCCCCTTCCTAGGACAATGAATTCACGGTGTTCTTATTTCAATTTCCAGGAGTGTATGATGTACCGTGTCTGCCCTTTAATGTTTTGTGTTTTCTATAAGAACATTTGTATGTTTGTCATAATGTTGCTGTATAGTGCTATTTGAAAGTCTGCTCCAGTGTCATTGTCATCACTGCCGTCGGCTCACTGGTGTTTGCCTAATTAAGCTTTTATTTTACTTTAAGAGTGTGTTTATATCCCAACTTCGTCATTTTGGGCTATTCTGCTTTTTGTCGATTACGTTTCTTTGGCACTTTATAACCGTTGTTCACTGTCTGGTCCTTGTAACACAAAGCCGAAATAAAAAAGAAAACAAAAACATTGCACACTACAGCTATGCGCTGCCGGCCGGCACGCGGAGATAGGTGAGGTTTGTATGGCCTTGTTGCAATGACGACAGGCGTCTCGCCCAACGACTACTGTGGTTTTGTTTTCTGCCACGTCTCCGTAGACATTTTGCAAGCGTCTATGAATATCTGCGATGTTGTGGTTTTCCTCCAAAAGAGCGTCCGTTACAGACGCCATTTTGAAGGCTACCTGGAGCGGAATTTCATGAAACCACACGATTTAAAGCGGGTGTATTCCATTATCTCACACGACAAATTCTGCATTTTCTCAACGAAATTAGTTGAGAAAAAAATATGTTGCCTTACGTACTGAATGTCCCTCCTACATGGCAGTTGATCTTTTTCAAAAGTCGGCAAGAGGGTGCGGCGATTATTGTTGATCAGTGAGATGGACTGCTAATACTAACTAGTTACAGTCCTCTCACCCTCGTAGAGGTAGTATGTATTTTAAATAAGAAAGGCTGCTAATTTTCACTTAGGAAGTGTGGATGAAAGTTTCAACGGCCTTATAATTTCGTTTAGCAACGTCCTGAGTAGTTGTGTACAGAGTGATATTGTAGATAACGCTAGATGTAGATGTAGATGCAGACGGGGCCAGCGCGCTATTTGCGGCGCCTGGCGGTCGCTCGCGTGCTGGAGGCTCATTCGCCGCCTCCGGGCCCGCTCTCTGCCTCGCAGGGTGGTAAACGTGGCTCTCTGCGGCGCACACGTTCGCCGCCATCATTACACCTGCTGATCGGCCGTCCTCGGGGCCCTTAACAGCTTACCTGTCGACTGGCCAGCTTCACCACGCCACCGTGACCGGCAACTTCATTTCACTTTCTCCAGAGTAAAAATGACGACGCCGGATGGTGATTCTTCACGGCTCAGAGACAAGGAACTGTGTCGTAACTGACGATGTTTCGTAAAATAAATACACTCTCACTGGAGTTTCTGACAGTTGTGAAGAGTGACTCTTGTGCGGAGGTGGAATATGTTGCCAGTTCTGAGGAGCCCGAGACACATCAGTAACTTTTTTTTTTCTTTCACATTCGTTGGACCTGCCTGGTTAGCCTAGAGTGCTAATGTGCTGCGTCCTGGACTCGGACCTAATCCATCTGACGGGTTCACGAAGATTGGATGTGGTTTTTAGGTGGTTTTCCACATCCCGCTAGGTGAATACCGGGCTGGTCCCCTCGTTCCACCTCAGTCCCACGACTCGCGGACATTTGAAACACGATCGCACTATTCCATGATTTTCACTAGACGTAGATAGCTGGGGTAAACTGATTCCGTCCCAAGGGTTACGGGATGGCGGGACGAAGGGCATCCGGCAATCCCTTCACATTAACCTTGCCAAGTCTGTAACCACGCCGCCCCTGCGAAAAATGAGGGACAAGGGCGTAAGCAAAAGAAAGAAAGAAAGAAAGAGATTCGTTGGCATCACCAATTCACGACGAAACTTCCACATTTCAACCTAACCTAGGCCTCGGGTTAAGCTGCGTAACAGTCCGTCTCTAACCTAGTTTCTTCCTTTTATTCCACCAAGAGCCGAGCTCCGCAGAAATGTCTCTGAGCATAATTGATAAGTGTCACTTCAGATGAGTGTTCCAGCCATCTTTCACTACTTTCTCCAGGAGAAAACGGGGGAGGGGGGGGGGATGGTGCGCACTTAAGCAAAAATTATTGTTTTCACACATTCGTGATAATAAACTAAAACCAATTGCGTGTAAAATTACAGTAATTTCTCTACTTTCACTGGCAATATATATTAAATGAATTTACATGGAAGAAACAGTACAGTGAAGTTCTATTGCAGATATCACAAAGATGTGATTATGCTCGATTGATATATTTTTATTCCAGTTACGGATCAAAGAGTATTTTATATGTAGTTGTTTGTTTTTGTGGTCCGAGGACTGGTTTGATGCATCTCTCCATGCTACTCTATCCTGTGCAAGCCCCTTCATCTCCGAGTAACTATTGCAACCTACATCCTTCTGAGTCTGTTTACTCTATTCATTTCTTGGTCTCCCTCCATGATTATCACCCCCAGCACTTTACTCCAGTACTAACTTAGTGACTGCACAAAGTCTGTATATTATCAACCGATCCCTTCCTTTAGTCACGTTGTGCCACAAATTTCTTTTGTGCACAGTTCTCTTCAGTACCTCCTCATTAGTCACCTGATCTACCCATCTAATCTTATGTAGCACGGCATTTAAAAACTTCTATTCTCTTTTTGTCTAAACTGTTTATTGACCATTTTTTGCTTGGGTAAATGGTTACACTCCAGACAAATAGCCTTTTCGCTCCCTAACAAGTAAGTGTATATTTGATGTTAACAAATTTGTCTTCTTCAGAAATGCTATTCTTCCCATTGCAAATGTCTTCTCTGCTTAGGCAGTTATCAGTTATTTTTCTGCCCAATCTACTACTTTAAGACTCTCGTTCCTAATCTAATCTCCTCTCCATCACCTGGTTTAATTCAGCTACGTTCCATTACCCTTGTTTTACTTCTGTTGAGTTCATCTCATATCCTCCTTTCAGAACACTATCGTCCGCAGCTCGTGGTCGTGCGGCAGCGTTTTCGCTTCCCACGCCCGGGTTCCCGGGTTCGATACCCGGCGGGGTCAGGGATTTTCTCTGCCTCGTGATGACTGGGTGTTGTGTGATGTCCTTAGGTTAGTTAGGTTTAAGTAGTTCTAGGGGAATGATGACCATGGCTGTTAAGTCCCATAGTGTTCAGAGCCATTTGAACCATCAGAACACTATCCGTTCCTTTTAATTGCTCTTCTAAGTCTTTTGCTGCATCTGACACTATTAAATTGTCATCGGCAAACCTGAAAGGTTTTATTTCTTCTCCTTGGACTTTAATTCCTACTCCAAATTGTACATCGAGCTATTCATTTCGGTCCTGAGTACACACAGTATGCTAATCATATCGAATCAGGCGCATTTAAAAATAGTCCACTCACAATAATTAGCGAAATAAACTTCATCCTACAAAATTTAAGCTACATTATCGTGAATGCGCCATTTTTACATTTACCGACTCGACATGATTAGAATACTGTGTCTACTTAGATCTGAAGATCACCATTACCGACCGAAACTGAGAACCAGACATGTAAAGGGCTTGTGGGCCGTAACTGGATTTAAAAATATATATATAAATATCTTGCTGGGTTACCGGGAATATTTTACTGTGGCTATATCGCTCCTAATACACAACTGGCTAATTATCTACCGTAGCTGAGAAATTATGCGCGTGAGAGGAGGAGCTTATATTAAGTACACATGAGTGAACCTAACCGCCACCTAAATTGTCTGTCAAATTCTAGTCCCGCCACTTAAATTGTCTGTCAAATTCTATTCGGCAGTTTGAAAACTGACATGCAAATATACATTAACATGGAATGTGTAGTCACTATTGTTTTCACATTTCAACAAATTTTAGTATGTTCATTTTTTGGCTAATCAGACATCAGAAACATAGTCGTTGGGTGACTTCTCCAGTATGTGCAGCATAATTCCAAGCAGAGAACCCACCACTCCAGTATCAAAACCCTTTGTATTTACTAACTTCTCCACAGAAGCAACGAACTCGTTAGGCTCTGAACTGCATGTAGCTCGTTATTTCAATCCGCCAGGGCACTAGTTATCGTTACCATATCAAGAAACTGGGCTGTTTTATCTGCCCCATAGTCCCGCGTTGCATAGCTCAAATAATCCCTGTCTCCTTGTTCCTGTTTTTTCCTCCCTAGAAATCAGAAGATGGTAACAGACCATGAAATCCTCACGTTCTCTGCGAACTTCAAATGTTAAATGTGATGAATATAGTCATAAAGCTATCGAAACCTGGTTAATGTGGTTTTAAATAAAAGTTTTATGCAACCGTTCGGCTGACTGTTACATTTTATATATAGGCTATACAAATAAATTACTCTCGACACGATTTTCCAAGAGGTATATAATACTTTAAAATGTTCTACAGAAACTGAAATGGATGGTGAGACTATGGGTACTAGGGAAACCGTCTCTCTACAATTGTTGTGGTGTAATTCACTTCCGGAGATTCCTGAATCAGGTACTGGATTGTAAGGTGCATCCAGGAGCAAATATTTTCCGTCACAGATGTCACGGTTCGTAGTAATGGACGGAAAGTCATCGAATGAAACACAGATAATATCCGATATTCCCCAAGAAAGTGTTATAGGCCTTCCCCTGTTACTTATTGGCATAAACGATTTAGGAGACAATCTGAGTAGCTCTCTTAGACTGTTTGTAGATGATACTGTCATTTATCATCCTGTAAGTTCATCAGATGATCAAACCAAGAGCAAAATTATATACACAAGACATCAGTATGGTGTGAATAGTAGCAATTCATCCACAAGAGTACTAGAAGGAAACCTTAGAGGTTTCCTTTCGGCTACACGATAAATCACACAAATCTAATAGCAGTGAATTCATGTATGTAGTCAGTGATTAAAATTACGAAATCTTTAATTTAACGACTTTGTAGGCTTCGTTGTGGGGAAATCAAATCAAAGAGTGCGATTTATTGGCGAAACACTTAGAAAATGTTACAGGTCTTCTAAAAAGACTGGGTACACTGCACTTGTCGTCTGCTTCTGGAGTATTATTGCGTTGTGTGGAATCTGCATCGGATAGGATTGACAGAGGGCATCGAAAAGGTTCAGGCAGTTCGTTTTGTATTATCGCGAAAGAGGGGAGAGAGTGTCCCAGACATGATACGCTGGTTGAAGTGGCAACCATCAAAATAAAGGTGTTTCTCGTTGGAGCAGGATTTTCTCATAAAATTTCTATCACCAGCTTTCTCCTCGACGGGCGGAAATATTTTGTTGGCATCCCCCTACCCAAGGAGGAATAAACACCATAATAAAATAAGAAAAAATGAGCCCGCACGGAAAGATTTAAGCTTTCGTTTTTTCCGTGCGCTGTTCGAGAGTGGAACGGTAGAGGAATAGTTTGAACGTGGTTCGATTAAGGTACGAACCATCAGATGTAGCTCACTAAAGGGGTTACATTGGTATTCCACGGGACAACTAGCAGTAGTAGACACCATCAAAACCCCACCCTTATCAGAAGGCGGACTGCTAACTTAATTCGTGTCCGACTCTCTCGCGGAAGATTCAAAGATAACATTGACACAAAGTGGTATTTACCTATATATATATATATATATATATATATATATATATATATATATATATATACAGGTTAAGTATCAATCACCATATGTCAATGTTATCTTTGAGAACATATATGGAAGAAAGAAAGGAAACCGACTGTTTTCACACTGTATCACATCTCTCTGTGAATTTTATCCTCGCCAACTGAGGGCTGATGCAGCAGTACTGGTAGATGGAACTGAAGGTTAATGTCGTAGAGAGAAGAGAGATTGTTAAGGAACAGCCTGGAAGAGTGAATGCTCCGGAATGGATTGAGGAAATAAATGCCGTGGTGCGAGGAGCTTTCGGCTGTTAAACTCGGCATGAATTCGGAAGTTGATCCACTTCTATTTCCGAGGGCGCTAGGTTTCGCTTTGTAATTATTTTTCCTACCCTTTCTTCTCTGTCGCTGTACTGGAACGGTCTCCCAACGCCCTTCCTTCTGTCGGAAATACTAATATCTCCCGCCAACTCTTTATATTGAAATGTAGTAACAAAAATGCGAATAGCGTGACACACAGACATCATGCGGCCTTTCAAGATGACGTTAAAAACATCCTGTTGAGAATATTTGAAGCAGAAAAACACGACTAAATGACTTTCAGCGTCCCTGCTGTAAGAAAAGAAAAAGTCATCTCTCTTTTCGTATACACCTAAACGTAGACAAGATTTATAACGCACTGACAATTTGACTTATATGGAGAATAAGCACTTAGAGAAATTCTTGACGTTCTGCTAACATATTTGGCGTCATAAATGCTAGCTGTTCTTGTGCCGTTTGCTATATTTTGCCGCTGCTCATCATTTCTCTCATATAAAATGATATCGTCGTTTGCATAAATTTAAGAAATGGATCACACTGCCTGTGCCATATTTGTGTGCAACAGAAAGTAAAACAACAAATAAGAGGGAAAGTGTAAATATGAAAATTACTACGCAAATAGAAATATGTAAAGTTATCTCATAAAAACATTATAAGACTTACGCGGAACTGACCCTTTTACAAGAAAAGGGAACTGAAAATTTCAGGAAATGCAGGAAAGCCTAATTTCGATGCAGCAGTGGGTTGCAGCTATATGTCTACGCATGCACAACTCTCGCTTGCTCTAAAATGTCGAACCAAAACACCTTCGGTGGAATATATTTCCAGTTGTATTTTGTTTGAGCAACTAGTTTCAGCACTACATTACGTGATCTTCAGGCCCCTGACCGACGTGTAGGGAAAATCCCACTTCCGGTCCAGTCAAAATAGGGGCCAGCATTAAGTTACTGGTATTCGTAGATTTCTTCTTAACATAGCGATTCCTTCGACCATCACCTGCCGACAAAAAAATGAGTGTACTAAAAATGGCATATAAAATGCATAACGTAAGAGCTATGAGCACTTGTTCATCTTCTTTACCACAAGCACATCTTTTCTACTGCAAGCTCTTTGCTTTCCATATTTTGAGAGGTGGTAACACGAACCAGAACAAGAAAAAAATGTTCAGTAAGTACGGGCTCTAAAGTGCTTATCGCAAGACCGATGGGCACATATTAAGCGTCCGCAGCTCGTGGTCGTGCGGTAGCGTTCTCGCTTCCCGCGCCCGTGTTCCCGGGTTCGATTCCCGGCGGGGTCAGGGATTTTCTCAGCCTTGTGATGACTTGGTGTTGTGTGGTGTCCTTAGGTTAGTTAGGTTTAAGTAGTTCTAAGTTCTAGGGGACTGATGACCATAGATGTTAAGTCCCACAGTGCTCAGAGCCATTTGAACCATATCAAGTAGGAGAGATGTGTTTCACAATAGCGAAGATGAAAAAGTGCTCATAGCTCTTAAGGTACGCACTTTAAGGAGCATTTTTACCTGAGTCTTTTTCTTGCTTTCATCTATGATACCATCTCTCAAAATATGGAACACTTTTTTAACAGCCTGTATACGGATCGGTTCTGAGTGGCGTTTTGCCGTGTGCGCATGAAATGCGGTTTGTACGCGGCTGGAAGTGACTCGAGAGCGATAATAAACAGCCTCATCGGAAATGCGCCGGGCCATCACACACTGCAAATGAAACTGCTTATTTAACTGCGAATACTGAAAAACGGGTTCCGCCAGAGCGGCGCGATTGTGTTTGCTCCTCGTCGCTGCCTGTTGATCTGCGCCCGTTTCTGCCGCCATATTTCCGCGCTACATTTGGAAGCAGGAGGGGGGAGGGAAAAAAGGGAAGAGAGTGCGTGGGTTAGCGAGAGCGGTACAGTACGTGTTTTTGGACTGCGGCGATGTTAGCGAATCAATTAATCGTGCTGTGTTGGCAGTCAGTGTAATGTTGTTGTTCCGGGAGGAGTCCATCGAAAGAGGTGGCGTTGCTCGCCACAGGTACACCCAATCAACCTACCTGCCCGCCGCCGAGAGCGGGCGGCCATTGTGAAGCGCGCGGTCCACCGTTCGGAAGCGGACATTGCAGTCCAAATTATATTTACCGTTGCCACATATTGACGGTAGCGTTCATGGGCTCACCCCACACCCATGGACAGCGGTTGCATTTTTGATCCCTCAAATATTTGCGTTATCGGTCTGACCTCGAAAACGTTCCCGGAATGCATATAATTATCGCCGGCGTATGGATACCCTGACTAGAATGTACACCCTTTGAAATTCTTCTGCTCGCAGTGATAAAATGCAGGGAGGGATGGTTATATACTGCTTGCACGGAAACCAGACTGCAGTTGTAAGAGTCTAAGAACAGCAGTAGGTGAGCGGCCTGTACACGGTGTTATTCGATCTGCACACTGAAGAAGCAATTAAGGAAACAAAAAACGATATGGAGAGAGAATTAAAGTTCCGGGAGAGGAATTGAAAATTAGAGTTTGGCCGATGTGTGTGTTATTCTGTCGGAGATAGTGAAAAACAAGAGCAGTTTAATTGAATGGATAGTGTATTCAAATAAGTTATAAGGCATACATGTTGTAAAAAATTGCCAGAATGTAGAACCTGTAGATCACAATAAAATGGAAGATAAGAATTATAAAAGCATTTGCTTGATATATTATGGCACCTGTAGCACAAAAATAGTTTCAAAAAGCAAACAAGTTTTTCTTCTCAGCTAAAAATAAGCTTGGGCACATTTTGGCTAATGAGAAAATAAGTATCAACCACGATTCAGACGTTTACAGGCTAGAATGTCCAGACTGTGTTGCCTGTTACGTGGGATAGACAAGTAGCAGACTTGAGATCGGATTGATGAGCAGGTACCTTTGGATGGATAGGACGTAACTCAGAGATCCAACTTCACTGCCCACCAGGTTACCATTTCTCAACCTCTGCGAGGTTGGGTGTTAGGTTTTTATACAAGCTTGAGAAGGGCAGATTCGTGGGCCTCCAGGAGGAGATGGAGGTAAACTGACACCTGAGTTCATCTGGCGTTCATCTCCTCAGAAAGCGGCAGGAGCAGATGTATGTAAATAACAGCAGGTTTTGGGAGTTCTTCGACCGTCTCCTGCTTCGAGGCAGAAGACACACTGAAGAGCCAAGGAAACTTACAACTGCCTAATATCGTATACGACCCCTGAGAGCTTGCAGAAGTGCCGCAACACGACTTGCATGGAATCGACTAATGTCTGAAGTAGAGCAGGAGGGAACTGAAGCCGTGAATCTAGCAATACTGTCCATAAGTCCGTAAGAGTACGAGCGGGTGGAGATACCTTCTGAACAGCACGTAGAAAGGCATCCCAGATATGCTCAATAATGTTCATGTCTGGAGAGCTTGGTGGCCAGCGGAAGTGTTTCAACTCAAAAAAGTGTTCCTAGAGCCATTCTGTGACAATTCTGGACATGTGGGGTGTCGCATTGTCCTGCTGGACTTGCCCAAGTCAGTCGGAATTTACAATGGACAATAGTGGATGCACGTGATCAGACAGGATGCTTACATAGTGTGACCTTTCAGAGTCGTACCTAGACGTGTCAGAGGTTCAATATCACTAACAGCACACGACTCACACCATTACAGAGCCCCCACTTGCTTGAACAATTCGCTGATGATATGCAGGGTGCATGGATTCATGAGCTTGCCTCCATACCAGTACACGTCCACCCGCTCGGTACAATTTGAAACGAGACTCGTCGCACCAGGCAACATGTTCCAGTCATCAACAGTCCAATGTCGGTGTTGACGGGGCAGGCGAGGCGTATGGCTTTGTACCGTGCAGTCATCAAAGGTACACGAGTGGTCCTTCGGCTCCGAAAGTCCATATCGATGATGTTTCGTTGAATGGTTCGCACGCTGAAACTTTTTGGTGGCCCAGCACTGAAATGTGCAGCAATTTGTGGAAGGGTTGCACTTTTGTCAAGTTGCACGATTCTCTTCAGTCGTCGTTGGCCCCGTTCGTGCAGGATCTTTATCAGGCCGCGGCAAAGTCGGAGATTTGATGTTTTACAAGATTCCTGATATGTGCAGGTCACTCGTGAATTGGTCGTTCGGGGAAATCCCTTCTTCGTCCCTACTTTGAAGATGCTGTGTCCCGTCTCTCGTGCGCCGACTGTAACACCACTTAAATTGTAACCTGCCACAAAGTTGAATGACAAAATAAAATTTGGCAATACTTGCTAAAAACAAATTTCAGTAACAAAGATGGCATAAATCCGTCTTTATTTTTAGCAACCGGTTTCGGCAGATATAACTATCGTCAGCTAGTCTTCAAAAACTTTCTGTTAGAAAATGTGTTCATTCCAAGTTACAGCCTCATCCGACTGTGTCATCATAGTGGATAAAATATAGCACATTATGCAAAGGTTTGTCAGAAATGAAATATTTATAGTTTAAAAGCACTTTGTGCAAATGACCATGTCGATATACGTAGCGCTCACGAACCAATTTTAATTCTTAAAAATCAAAACATGCAGTAAAATGCACATTTGCAAATTTTGCGTGTGTGATTTTTAAGAAATAACAATCATTAATGAGCGGTAAGTATACCGACATGGGCAAGGCATTTGCACCAGGTGCTTTATTTATGTGATCTTGGCTGCTGAAAGTTTTCTAGCAAGTAGAACATAGATCGCTGCTTCTAATTTCTCAGCATGAGAAAATTCAGGCAGAATTTGGCAAATTCCGAAATCACTACTAGACGGAATAAGGAAAAGACAGATGAAAGCCCAATGGTAGGGTTAATTTTTGTGTTCGCCACCAGGGTTCCAGTTGAAATACTTATATTTAGGCACTGTTTCGTTACTTTATTCATTTTTCTGGTTCTAGTTCAGTTTGAATCAAGAAGACTGATTTATCGATAGGAACTATTATCCTGACAGAAATGGAGTGTCTGTTGAATGAAACTTATTCATTTTTCGCACCATTATTCAACTTCCTCATGAAACCAGGTTAGTTATTGAGCATGTAAACTAGTTCTGAGTGATTATTCCTTATACAGTTTAGTTTTACCGAACCACACTGCTACAAAGTTTTGAACGGATATAACAAAGATCCCTTTAATTATTTTACTGAAACGTGTTTCGGATCCAGAAGACGTTCTTGTTACTAACCATACCATCGTTTTTAGAGATTCCCGGCAAAGTAAAAAGTCGTTTCAAATACCATACTTTCACCTCCAGAATGAATTTTCACTCTGCGCCGGATGCGTGGGGATTTTAATCTTCGTTGCAGATTACGACAGTGAGCCGGACCGGTACTCGAACGCGCGTCTCTTTCTTTTCTCATGATAATGTTTTACCGCTTGAGCTATCCAGAAAAAATCCTTAGAGCTTTACTTCTGCCAGTATCTCTCTCCCACTTTCCAAACTTGGCAGTAATTCTCCTGCATATCTTTCGGAACCCAGCACATTTTCCAGGTGGATGTGGCTAAAATTAGTGTACCACGAATGTTAATCTTATGTCCTTTTCGTAATAAACCAGTGGAACTACTTTTAAGGTATCACAGACTACTTGTCGCATTAAACGCTTCACTTTCAGTGTACGTACACTGGACAGTTAATGTACGAAACTTGATCTCCCTTCGTATCGCTTGTATTTTGCACGGTATTACGCCACAAAGATGAAATCCTTGTAGAAGAAAGGAAGGAAGGCCGGAAGTTGGATCTAACGTTTCATAGGGAGCATGGTCACTGGGTTATTCGAGAGGGCACAGGAACAAACCGCCTGTGAACTTAAGACAGGAACCATTTCGGTAACATTCTTGATACCAATCGTATCGTCAGATCCAGTTGCGTAATCCTTCTGTATGGAATATTTACGACAAACCCGATAGTCAGATAGATCTTCGAACCTTCATCTCAGCGCTTCGCGGTTACTGCTCCACCAACTGCTTTATACTAGCTGACTGTCTAGGAGCATCACTTTGCCATTAGCTCTCTGCTACACGTCTTCCTCCTTTACTGTTTGTTCACAAACATAGCACTCTAGTCTCTATGAAGACTAGATATCTTGGAGGGGCTATTATGCGATTTAAACAACTTTGATTTTTTAGAACCGTCGAGTGGTAGAGGCCAATCCGCCAAACAGGCCTAGTTCTCACTCGAGCACCACATGCTCGCTGCGTTATCTGCATTTAGGTACATACAGAGCCTTGTCTAGCGTGCCTAGACCTGTTTACTTGGATATATAGCGACAACTTTCATTGCATCACTAAGGATGGAGATGTGTTCTTTAATTTCCATAATGTCGGTTTTTGGATGTGACCAATAATACTTAACAAAAGCTACTGACGGCATTTCAGACTGCAGTGCTAAGTAGCACAAAGTATTTCACGCCTATTTCTGAATCCTAAAAGTACTCTTTGACCCCTAAAGAAGTGTCGTTAAATGAAAAACTTAAAAATTCAGGATTATGTTACGTTTGTGCTAGTTATTTCAACTGATGCATGAGTCTCCGTAAGGAGAAGGGCGGTAGGGGACGGGAGGAGATGGCGGGGGCAAGAGGGGGCCATTCACCGCCCTCCCTCGGAATATAAAGCCCAGAGTTTTTATTCATATATTGAGTGGATATTCATTAACTGCCTAGAATAATAAGTTTTAATGTCATCTATAAAATTTAGCTCTAATGCCGTGACAATTCTCGGAAATGACCTACTTATTCACATCAAATATAGCAATATTAATGTCTTTCTCGCTCCTCCAAATGGGCGTCCAAAGAAATTTTTTCGTCTGGGATATATTGTGGGAGACCAGGGGAGGATGGAGGAATATATATATATATATATATATATATATATATATATATATATATATATATATATATATATATATTGTAAACTCCCAGTAAAAAATATAATTATGTATAGCATTGACATTTAGTGTAACATAGCAACAGTTTATTATTCCGTAACCTACCAATAGTAAAAAATATAACTATAACATTGACATTTAGTGTAACCTCCCCACAAAATAAATTCCGTAAACAACCAATAATAAAATGTGACTAATCTCCTAATAAAAAATGTGACTCATAGATAGCCTTTCAATAACTGACTGAATTTGAACTGGTGAATTTTGGACGTCAGCAGCGCTGCGTCATGGCCCTGAAAGATAATTCTGAATAAATGGAAAATTCTTACCTCAATAAGGTCGCCGGATAACGCGTATATTTCTGCTCCTATAAGAAATTTTTCTGGCACAGCCCTGTGCAATGCTTGCCGACAGATTTGTCATGTATAAAAAGAAACAACTGATTTTTCTTTACAATAATCGGGATGACCATGGATTGGAGAAATTAGTAAGTTCTTTAAATTGAGATGAATGATTATCAAAAGTTAATTTTTTATAAGAAACATTATTATTAAGAGATTTTTCAAAAACATTTACGTGGGGCTTGACATAACAATAGTACATATGCGCGTGGCTGCTTTTACCTTATATTATATCGCTCAGGCTCCGCCATTGCCCAGCCAACACGATACACCAGACTGCTAGTAAATTGCTTAATCATGGACCTCTTACAATATATATATATATATATATATATATATATATATATATATATATATATATATATTGGGTCATGTCTTCTGACTGCTCTGCTGCGCCCCTGCCACGAATTCCTCACCTGTGCCGAACTGCGAGCCTCTTCATCTGAGAGTAGCACTTGCATCCTACGTCTGCAGTTATTTGCTGAATGTATTCCATTCTCTGTGTTCCTCTACAGTTTTTACCCTCTTCAGCTTCCTCTAGACCATGGAAGTTATTTCCAGATGTCTTAACAGATGTCCTCTCATTCCGTGCCTTTTTCGTATCAGTGTTTTCCGTGTATTCCTCTCCTCGCAGATTCTCCGGAGAACCTCTTCATATCTTACCTTATCTATGGCTGTCTATGTATCAAAATTCCTTAACTTAATTTACTTCATAATCACCAATTCTGATGTTAAGTTCGTCGCTGTCCTTATTTCTACTATCTCTCATAACTCTCGTTACTCTTCGATTTACTCTTATTTCGTTATTCAGTGCTCATAGAACTGTTCATTCCATTGAGCGGATCCTGTTATTCTTCATCACTTTCAATGAGGAAAGCATTGTCTTCAGCGAATTCTACCACTGATACCCTTTCCCCTTCAATTCAGATTCCATTCAACTGTTCTCTTATTTCCGTCGTTTTTTTTCGATGTACAGATTCAATAGTAGGGGCAAAAGATTACATCCCGTCTTACACCCTTTTCAACCTGAGCACTTCCTTGGTGCAAATGGCTCTGAGCACTATGGGACTTAATATCTGAGGTCATCATTCCCCTAGAACTTAGAACTACTTAAACCTAACTGACCTAAGGACATCACACATATCAATGCCCGAGGCAGGATTCGAACCTGTGACCGTAGTGGTCGTATGGTTCCAGACTGAAGCGCCTAGAGCCGCTCGGCCACATCGGCCGGCTGAGCACTTCCTTCTTGGTATACATACTGCTACGAAACGCATGGCCGAATCTTAAATGAAGAGAGTAGTTACACATTTCTACGTATTACCTGATATCCACAACAATGAAGATAAAATTAGGTCGCTTGGTGGGAAGAAAGCTACGGTTTTCCCCCATAAGAAATATTCAGTAAACACGAACTTCATTTACACTGCTCTCTTGCCTTGTCCAAAGGGTTGTAGGATTACTGAAGTACAAAAGCAATTTTTCTTGGGTAAATGAAAATTCTTCACCGGAAAATGACAGTCTTTAGTGAAGACTTCTATGAACAACGGTAGTGAACAGGCGTGGTAACCGCGCTTGAAGGCAGGAGAGGAAGTAATTGCGCAGCTATGGACATAAACGGGACACGAGAGCGCGTCGGAATTTCCACACAGTGTAATGAAGTCGTCAGCAATTGCGTTTAACACGTGCACTGTTACACTGGTTTTATGACATTGTTGCGCACTTTCTGGCAATTACTGACAACTCGCCTGTCCCATTTGTCGACTGTGGAATGTCAGAGCTCGCTGTCGCGCGCAACACATGCCCACTCCCTAACTCCCGAGTCCTGACCGGGGAGGTGTGTGAGGGTTGGATGGGCGAGTTGGCGGGCGGGGGGAGGAGGGTACAGGAACGGGGAAGAACGGGCCAGAAACAGGTGCTTATTAACAGAAGATAAATAAGTATAAAACATACGTAAACGTTGCTGGGTGAGGTTAACATTTAAATCCGCCACTTCACTCATGACAAGTGACACCCACGCACGGTAACTTCCGATTTGCCAGCTCTACTGTTTGCTGAGGCACGTGGGAGATATACGAGCTGTACCTGCTGCTCCGTTAGAATCCTGTGTCATATTTACGCCATTAAATTTCTTTAACCAATCGTCTGAAAGCATGTTTCTGTATTCCCTGCTTACTTCCCTACAGATACATTGCAACGTGTTCTTCAAGGACGACGATCTCTTAACTAGTATGTACTCACTGGATGAAACAGCTGCTTAGAATGTTAAGAGAACGTCTTGCATACAGTAGTGTCTGTGATAAGTATAGTGGGCAGAGTATATGGAAAATACTTCATCCACAAACCACCCAACCTCCAGTGCATGGCATGTTCTGCTAGCAACCGTAAATATTAACCATGACACAATAAAATGGTGTTCTTTTTGGTGTTCAACCAAGTTGCTGATTCCATTTCTGCTATAAAAAATGTAATAGCCAACTCTAATGAGCACACGAAAGCACACCATTTATGGATAGCATCGAGGAAATCTGAAAGGACATAGAGAAATATTCATGAAAACCCCGGCCTGAGTGGCTGGGAAACGTGGAAAACTGGAAAGACAGAAATGAAACCTTTAGAGTTATCTTAAATGGGTTGTTACAGAAGTCGTCTGAAGATCTGATGAAAAGATTGTGAAAGAAGAAACACTTTCTGCAACGAGTAAACTAGAAAAATGAGCTTGATGAATAACGTAATGAAGCGAAGAGATACTATAGCTGGCCACATTTTACACTATGAGTCGTTGCTGAATATAGCTGAGGCCCATGTAGGAAACCAATCTAGACGTATCAGGGGTCCCATATCACTCCACTAGCTTGAGTAGTACCCTGCAGACATGCAGGTTCATGAGCTCGTCTCCATACCCGTACACGTCCGTCCGCTTGATACAATTTGAAACAAGGCCCGTCCGACCAGGCAACATGTTTCCAGTCATCAACAGCCCAACGTAGTTGTTGACGGGCCCAGGCGGTGTGCAAAACTTTCAACTGTGGAGCCATCAAGGGTACACGAGTGGACCTTCGGCTCTGAAAGCTCATATCGATGATGTTTCGTAAGCTGACACTTGTTGATGGCCCAGCACTGAAATCTACAGGAATTTGCGGATTGGTTGCACTTCTGCCACGTTGAACGATTCTCTTCAGTTGTCGTTGGTCTCGTTTTTGCAGGATCTTTTCCCAGCATCACTGAAGTCGGAGATTTGATGCTTTATCCGATTCCTGATATTCAAGGCACTCTTGTGAAATGGTAGTACTGGAAAATCCCCCACTTCATCACTACCTCGCAGATGCTCTGTCCCATTGCTCGTGCCTCGTCTGTAAGACCACATTCAAACTCATCTTGATAACCAGTCACTGTAGCAGCAGAAATTGATCTAACAACAGCGCCGGACACGTGTTGTCTTATATAAACGTTGCCTACCGCAGCGCCGTATTCTGCCTGTTTACGTATCTCTGTATTTGAATACTCATGCCTATACCAGTTTCCTTGGTGCTTCAGTGTATGACCCCCTTCTGGTTACATGACCTGCCCTCATATATTTAGCACCGATGGTGACAATGGTAACTGACTACCGCTACATACACAGCGAAAGTTAAAATTAAAAGTCGACGTCATTAGTTATGCGTACTAGCTAGCCAGAGGAGGATGGAAGAAGAAAGCAGTCATACACTGTTAAAGGAAACATTCTACATCTACATCTACATCCATACTCCGCAAGCCACCTGACGGTGTGTGGCGGAGAGTACCTTGAGTATCTCTATCGGTTCTCCCCTCTATTCCAATCTCGTATTGTTCGTGGAAAGAAGGATTGTCGGAATTCTTCCTCATAGTCTTATCGCGAGATATACGTAGGAGGGAGCAATATACTGCTTGACTCTTCGGTGGAGGTTATGTTCTCGAAACTTTAACAAAAGCCCGTACCGAGCTACTGAACGTCTCTCCTGCATAGTCTTCCACTGGAGTTTATCTATCGCCTCCGTAACGCTTTCGCGATTACTAAATGATCCTGTAACGAAGCGCGCTGCTCTCCGTTGGATCTTCTCTATCCCTTCTATCAACCCTATCTGGTACGGATCCCACACTACTGAGCAGTATTCAAGCAGTGGGTCAACAAGCGTACTGTAACCTACTTCCTTTGTTTTCGGATTGCATTTCCTTAGAGTTCTTTCAATGAATCTCAGTCTGGCATCTGCTTTACCGACGATCAACTTTATATGATCATTCCATTTTAAATCACTCCTAATGCGTACTCCCAGATAATTTATAGAATTAACTGCTTCCAGTTGCTGACCTGCTATTTTGTAGCTAAATGATAAGGGATCTATCTTTCTATGTATTCACAGCACATTACACATGTCTACATTGAGATTCAATTGCCATTCTCTGCACCATGCGTCAATTCGCTGCAGATTCTCCTGCATTTCAGTACAATCTTCTATTGTTACAACCTCTCGATACACCACAGCATCATCTGCAAAATGCCTCAGTGAACTTCCGATGTCATCCACAAGGTCATTTATGTATATTGTGAATAGCAACGGTCCTATGACACTCCCCTGCAGCACACCTGAAATCACTCTTACTTCGGAAGACTTCTCTCCATTGAGAATGACATGCTGCGTTCTGTTAGCTAGGAACTCTTCAATCCAATCACACAATTGGTCTGATAGTCCATATGCTCTTACTTTGTTCATTAAACGACTGTGGGGAACTGTATCGAACGCCTTGCGGAAGTCAAGAAACACGGCATCTACCTGTGAACCCGTGTCTATGGCCCTCTGAATCTCGTGGACGAATAGCGCGAGCTGGGTTTCACACGATCGTCCTTTTCGAAACCCATGCTGATTCCTACAGAGTAGATTTCTAGTCTCCAGAAAAGTCATTATACTCGAACATAATACGTGTTCCAAAATTCTACAACTGATCGACGTTAGAGATATATGTCTATAGATCTGCACATCTGTTCGACGTCCCTTCTTGAAAACGGGGATGACCTCTGCCCTTTTCCAATCCTTTGGAACGCTACGCTCTTCTAGAGACCTACGGTACACCGCTGCAAGAAGGGGGGCAAGTTCCTTCGCGTACTCTGTGTAAAATCGAACTCGTATCCCATCAGGTCCAGCGGCATTTCCTCTTTTGAGCGATTTTAATTGTTTCTCTATCCCTCTGTCATCTATTTCGATATCTACCATTTTATCATCTGTGCGACAATCTAGAGAAGGAACTAAAGTGTAGTCTTCCTCTGTGAAACAGCTTTGGAAAAAGACATTTAGTATTTCGGCCTTTAGTCTGTCATCCTCTGTTTCAGTACGATTTTGGTCACAGAGTGTCTGGACATTTTGTTTTGATCCACCTACCGCTTTGACATAAGACCAAAATTTCTTAGGATTTTCTGCCAAGTCAGTACATAGAACTTTACTTTCGAATTCATTGAACGCCTCTCGCATGGCCCCCCTCAGATTACATTTCGCTTCGCGTAGTTTTTGTTTGTCTGCAAGGCGTTGGCTATGTTTATGTTTGCTGTGAAGTTCCCTTTGCTTCCGCAGCAGTTTTCTAACTCGGTTGTTGTACCACGGTGGCTCTTTTCCATCTCTTACGATCTTGCTTGGCACATACTCATCTAACGCATATTGTACGATGGTTTTGAACTTTATCCACTGATCCTCAACACTATCTGTACTTGAGACAAAACTTTTGTGCTGAGCCGTCAGGTACTCTGAATCTGCTTTTTGTCACTTTTGCTAAACAGAAAAATCTTCTTACCTTTTTTAATATTTCTATTTACGGCTGAAATCATCGATGCAGTAACCGCTTTATGATCGCTGATTCCCTGTTCTGCGTTAACTGTTTCAAATAGTTCGGGTCTGTTTGTCACCAGAAGGTCTAATATGTTATCGCCACGAGTCGGTTCTCTGTTTAACTGCTCAAGGTAGTTTTCAGATAACGCACTTAAAAAAATTTCACTGGATTCTTTGTCCCTGCCACCCGTTATGAACGTTTGAGTCTCCCAGTCTATATCCGGCAAATTAAAATCTCCACCCAGAACTATAACATGGTGGGGAAATCTACTCGAAATATTTTCCAAATTATCCTTCAGATGCTCAGCCACAACAGCTGCTGAGCCAGGCGGCCTATAGAGACATCCAATTACCATGTCTGAGCCTGCTTTAACAGTGACCTTCACCCAAATTATTTCACATTTCGGATCTCGAGCTCAATATAACATTCCAGCATTCAGCTAAAAAGTTTTAGAGAAACGGTAAACATCAAGTCATGATGCCCTGACGAGGATTTGAAACGCCAACAGGTGTCGGTAATCTCACTACAGCGTCTAAACCCACCAACTACCACAAACTTGTTAGTAAGTCAGCATCGCACTTCACGTGAATACCAAATTTTTAGAAGTGTTATAGATATTTCGAAGAAGGAAATTTTTTATTGTTTATTTTATTACGACATCAGTAGTTTAGGGGCTGCGATAATATATTCTACCAATCCTTTCAGGTCCGGATTTTTATTTTTTACGTCTGGTACAAAGTTATCGTTTTGATAACTTTATTACTTATTTTATATGGTTTTCTAGTTAAACACTTGCAAAATGAACCATTGTTACACAAACATAATTTTCACATTTATCCGCCTCAACTCTGAACACTCTGAGTTAAATTAGTCTAACTCCTTCAGCATCTGAAAACAAACCTCATGTACGACAGATAACCGATTAACAAGTAGGTCATTTTGGTGTGATCACGAGCTCAATATAACATTACGCGAAAGGTACATATTTGAATATTTAGACCGAAATAAATGTTCTCTGTGTATTAGAAAGTTGTCCCCCAGAATCGTATCCACGCCCTTTTTTAAATTTTACTATACAAAATGTATGCCTGTATTTTTATATAATCTGTTCGCATTAAATATCACGATGGGATGCTTCCTTTAGTGGATATATTCTCGCATAAACAGTATATCGAACTTTCTTTTAAATATCAAAAATGTTAAAAACAGAAGTAACGGATAAATTAAACGAAGCTTCACAGCAAAAATTGTATGGGACGAATCATAAACAGAGACAAGTATCGATCACTTCCGTTTGGAAAAAAAATATCTGCCTAAGATTATTTACTTACTTTATGATACTTCCATTACCTCCAGCGCAAAGGCACGCTGTCTGTACCTCTGCAACGAATTTCCTACTAATTATTCCGGCCGAACACGTTCGTGGGTTCCTGCATTAAGCCGAGATTTAAGGAGTGCATTTGCCGAGCAGAATGGCATATCCTGGGAATTACAAGCTGCTTAATATGCGAAGAACCATGTCTAATTACGTGTGCCTCATCTTAAGCATTCCTGAGAGAGTCGGAGCAATTGCAGTTTTGCGACGCTGCCGAGGAAAAGGAAACTTGGTACGTTCGCCGGGGGCTAAACTTAGCCGAACGCTGCACATTGTGTTCAGTTATACTGATTCCAAATTCATACGTACTGGCGTACTCTGATCACTGTAGTCGAACTCCCATCCCAGGCGGAAACCGCAAAATAAATTGCGTTCGGTTCCGTTACGGGAAAGTAGACTCTTTTTTTCATTTCTGTTCCCTCCCGTCCTCTGTTCCCACCCGTCCCTCTTCCTCAACCCACACCTCTATCCCCATCTCTCCCTCTCTGTCTCTCTCTCTCTCTCTCTCTCTCTCTCTCTTTCCCTATCTCTCTCTCTCTCTCTCCACATTTTCAACAGTCAGCGCGGCGAACCGGTGCCTTGTGCCTTCTCTGCGTAACTCGATAACCATTCGGCTTCACTCCTTTAACGTTCGGGTTCCGTTTGGACAGGCGCTTTCCCTTTAAGCGACCCGCCCGCATACGAGTCCGCCCACGAAACCGCACCCAACCTCCCTTTCGCCCCTCCGCGCCCCGCCTGTGGTCTTGAGGAAGATGGAGCCTTCGGAGATACTCGGTAGTGCATGCACTAGAGAATCTGGCACAGTGCCCTACTGTGTAACGGAACAGAGCGCCACTAATACGTTATTCTGGGAACTCCTCCTCGTCTGATCGTGTTTGTTGATACGTCCTGTCATTTCGACGCGTTATACGCCCACCATCCTACTGCGAAAACATAGGGAGTGCGTCGGAGAGTAACCCGTCCCTAACCTAACCATCCAACGAAGACAGTCCAGCTGCGACGGTGGTGCAAAAACGTGGCAATATTCGTATCACACGGATAGTTCTATATCTGACATATAAGTCGGATACATTCTGTTCTCAATATTCTTAGGAATTGCTCCACGCCAACCAGCATGGATTATGAAAATATCGCTCACCAATATGCAACTAGCAATTTTGTCACAGGACATCCTGAACACTATCGATGAAGGCGGTCAGCTAGACACGATACTTACTGACTTCCGAAAAGCGTCTGGCTCAGTTGCACACTAACGCTTGTTAGTGAAACTACGAACATATTGGGGTGTCAGCGAAAATTACCACACTGACGATTTTTTAATAGGCAGGACGCAAGATTTTGACTCTAAGGGCGAGACCACGGCGGATGTAAAAGAAGTTTCTGGCTTTCCCCAGGTAAGTGTGTTGGAAGCTTTGCCATTGTTGTATACAGACTTTCCACAGTTGATGTAGTTATCTACCGCGAAGTGTTGCTTGAAAGAAACTTCACAGATGTTCAGTCAATTCGTGCTCAGGTTTCAAAGAGGTGCATTAGTTAGTAATTCGTTTTGAACATTCAGAAAAACTGTGAACCCCATAAAATGAAAACAGTGGTATACTGGGAAAATGCAAATAGCCTACAAAGCAGACTGCTTAAAACTCACTCGTGCGATCTGTCGTGCAATACTGCTCAAGTGTTTTGGCACTCATACCGAATAGGACTATCAGGGGATATTGAACGAATACGAAGAAGGGCCTTCTGTATGGTCAGAGGTCTCTCTGACACGAGGGAGAGCTTCACAGAGATGATGAACACCCGAGCCGTCGTACGCTTGAGGCTAGAGGCAAACTATCCCGAGAAAGCCTAATTGCAGAGTTTCATGATCCAGCTATAAGTTATGTTTCTATGGATATGCTGCAACCCCCATATATCGATTCTTTGAAGATAGTGGGTAATACATTAATTACAACAACTATGAAGGCATTTAAGCAATCCTATTTGCTCGTCTACCATCAATGTACAGTAGGTGACTGGATGAAGGGAACGTGGCTTGCCTCTGGAAAAGTGGCAAGTTATTCTAATCCATAAGAACGATCGCTAGACAGATACGAGTAACAATGGGACTATCTTACTTATAGGCCTATATATTTCTTATAGTATGGAACATACATTTGAGTTCGATCACTTATGAAGATAAGTGCATCAGATGAATGGGAACCAACATTTTTTCCGCAAGCACCGATCGTGTGAAAGCTAGATTACTCTGTTCTTTTATCATAACCATAAGGTGATAATTAGCGGAGTTCTGGTTCATGCCATGTTTCTTGACTTCCAGAAAGACAGCTGCTGTCTGGACAATCGCCTAACAAACAAAACACATGCATACGGAAACTCTGAATCGATATGCCGGTATGACTGTTGTCAAGACTTCTTAACAAGATGCAAGATGAACTCAGTGTGTTGTTCTTGATGAGACATACACTCAGTGTGGAATAGAGCCGACACTGTTCAGGAAATTAAAAAAAGAAAAAGTGAAACCATCGGGTGGAACTGGAAGAAACGAAATGAAAGTTAACTGGTGAGAGTGATGTTATTGCGGTTATTCCAATATTTACAAAATCAATTCTAATTTACAAAGGACTTTCCAGTATGAACCAACTTATCAGTATGACGTTGCACCCCCTCTAGCTTGGATGCGCACCCTCATTCGGCTGAGTTGAGGAGGTTGTTATAAAGCGATTTTTAGCTGGTCCATTACCGTTGTAACTGGTTGATATCCTGGAAACTGGCACTGGAACGGAGGTGACGTGGAAGCTGATTCCACACTTATTCTATCGGCGACAGATCTGGGGACCTCACTGACCATCAAAGTACCTCAACATCACAGAGTCTGTCCATACAGACACATGCCATTTGTGAAAGAGCATTGTCCTTCTCAAAATGGCACCACGATACCGTCGCATGAGATATTACATATTGGACGCGGGGTGACCTTGACGTACCGTTCACAACACAAACGGAAGCTCAAATGGTTCAAATGGCTCTAAGCACTATGGGACTTAACATCTGAGGTCATCAGTCCCCTAGAACTTAGAACTACTTAAACCTAGCTAACCTAAGGACATCACACGCATCCAGGCCCGAGGCAGGATTCGAACCTGCGACCGTAGCAGCAGAGCGGTTCCGGACTGAAGCGCCTAAAACCACTCGGCTACAGCGGCCGATCAAGCGGCAGCAGCTGGATTGGTGCTGTGACCGGGAAGCATGGACTACATTCTGTTCAGCGATAAATCGCATATTTGCAGTAATCTGCAAAACCATTTAAAAATAAATAATTGTAATTATTTGCACATTAATGATGCTGATATTTGGTTTTGGAGCTATCAACTACGTGGTTATTAGCGCCTGGACAAATTCCCAGTCTTTTCACTGTCCAATCTCCCCAATTTCCAGAGTGATGATGAAACGATGAGGACTACACAAACATCCAGTCCCCTGGCGAAGACAGTCCTCGACCAGGCCGGGAATAGAACCCAGGACCCCATGATCCAGAGGCAGCAACACCAGCCCGTAGACCACGAGCTGTGGACCATTAATGAAAATATGAGCTGACATCTGGGGAGTCTAAGGATCTTTACAAAATTTTTTTGAAGTTCCGAAGTCTACGTCATGTGATCACTTGCCTCTGAACACTTAAATGACTGGTACTATTGCCTTAGTAAGAATCTTTCTCTCATTGGTTCTGTACACGATCTGCCACATATGACTTTCATGAGTCTCTGTACGGTGCTTTGTAATGAACTCATCTGAGTTCAGCGGTCATTATTAGCTGATTCGCCCTACTCACCGAAGTGTCGAGTGTATTTTAAGGCTTCCCTCAGTTTGCAACGCACATTATCATAGCTAACTGGTACATGTGATTTTTGTGAAACCTCTCTGCCGAACTCTTAGGATCTCTGTGGGACTATATTTCTACAGTTTTCGAAATCAATGTAAAACATTCGCCTGTAGTGCTGGTGTGTTTCACCCACACTTCTGTACGCTTGGATACAGAGCCGGATTGCTCTGTGCTGCATAACATAACCAGTTAAAGCCTGCTCAGTGGGTTGTCTTTATAGCAACCTAGTGTAGTTTTGATGACAGAATATGGACCAGGCAGCAGGTTCAGCAAATATCATAATATAAATTACTGACAAGTAAATTGGCATCCTGCCTTGTTACGAGAACAAGCTGGTCTTTTTGTTTGCAACCCAGTAAGATAATGCCTGAATGCCCCGTGTAAAACATTACGAGGCCACGTCAATACTCCAAAAACCTGTAAATACGACAGTTACGTAAGTCACCCATTTTACGACGTCATTAATGTCACATGCGTACTGCATTTAAATTGTGGACCATAGCAAGGCACTAGGGAAAAGTACGATTTGGACAGGCAGCTGTAAATCCTACGAGCAGGTAAGATGAAGAAATAGTACTCCCTGGGTTATGTATTCAGCCCTCTCGCGGCCCCATAAAAAAACGTAATTTCTTTTAGCACCACTGCATTTTCACTTTTGTTGCAGATGAAATGAAAGAGAGATATTCAGTCATCAATAATTTTATCACAGGTACACTCACTAGTGCTAATAGAAACAGTTCTCTTAACAACACGTCACCGGTGATCTCACTGAATCAGGTTTATCACATCACATAGTGTTTAGCCACAGCATCGATTTCTGTTCGTGCTCCATCCTCTGTACGTCACTTTTTAATGGAGCTTTTAATGTTTTGTTGCGAGAATCAGCGCAGAATACATTTCGCTTCACAGTAGATTGATGCAGTTTCATCTCGGATATGACTCTATGATTCTGTTACTGTACAACTCAAAGTATAGAAATATCAACAGATTCTAGGTGAATTGATTTTATTTTACAGTTATTGACGATCTTTTAGACCATCTTCAGGTACGAAAGAAAAAACTATTACTATTGGTTTACTGCAATTAATTAAAGAGAATTGTTCGCCAGACACTTTTCACTTTCATTTATAAAGAATTCTCTGTAGTCATTCCGCAAACTGGAGACATATGTTCGTACATTTTTGATTGTTTTGGATTAAAAACAGCATTTTGTTCATAAAGTTGGTGTGCAACTTACTTACACTGTTCTTGCCTTTTGTTTACATATTCTTCAAGCCACTGTTTCTTCCCTCTTTGTTACCAGAGGTTGATGTCAAAAGAAACAGTACAGTTGGCAGCTTTTTCCTTTCTCCACTTCTTCTTACTCTGCATTTGCGTTATTTACACGTCACCTCCTTTTTGCAAGTGGAACTGAAGTTATGTGTGTTCTCACTCGGGCCAGTAACACAGTGTTTGTTCTATTCATTCGTTTTCTTGTAGGGTGTGAGAATTGCCATCCTGTTAACCTATGAACGTACATTCATTTTTCATAACATAATTCATTTGTGTGTGTGTGTGTTTGTTTCACAAATTGAGAATGCTTACACGAAAACAAATAAACAGACAATCACGGTAATGCTGTGTTGAGTGAGAACATACATTAAATCAGTACCACTTCCAAAAGTGAGGTGACGTGTAAATAAAGCAAGTGTGCAGTACACGCAAAAACTGCCAAGTGTATATGTGTAAGAGGTTTCTTTTGGCACAAAGAGGAAAGTAGCAGTGGTTTGGAAAACATGTAACCAAGAGGCAGAAATACCGGAGGTAAATTACACAGCATGTTTATAAACAAAATGCTGTTCTTAACCCACAACAACCAAATATGTACGAACGTATGCATCCGATATGCAAAATTCCCACAAAAGGTGCTTTGTAAATAAATGTCAAACGCATCTGCTGTAAAATTCTCTATAATTAATTGCAATAAGGTTAAGACCGAGAAACCAAAAGTAATTGATTTTTGCTTTTGTACGAGAAGATGCCCCCATGAACCATGGAATTTGCCATTGGTGGGTAGGCTTGAGCGCCTCAGCGATATAAATAGCCGTTTCGTAAGTGCAACCACAACAGAGGGATATCTCTTGAGAGGCCAGACAAGCGTGTGGTTCCCGAAGAGCGGCAGCAGCCTTTTCAGTAGTTGCATCGGCAACAGTCCGTAGGATTGACTGATCTGCCCCTCACATTAACCAAAACGGCCTTTGCTGTGCTGGTACTGCGAACGGCTGAAAGCAAGGGGGAAGCTACAGCTGTAATTTTTCCCAATGGCATGCAGCTTTACTGTGTGGTTAAATAATGATAGCGTCCGCTTGAGTAAAATATTCCTTAGGTAAAATAGCCCCCATTCGGACCTCCAGGCGGGGACTACTCAGGAGGACGTCGTTATCAGGAGAATGGCGTTCAACGGATCGGAGCGTTGAATGTCAGATCCCTTAATCGGGCAGGTAGGTTAGAAAATTTAAAAAGCGAAATGGATAGGTTAAAGTTAGATATGGTGGGAATTAGTGAAGTTCGGTGGCAGGAGGAACAAGACTTCTGGTCAGGTGAATACAGGGTTAGAAACACAAAATCAAATAGGGGTAACGCAGGAGTAGGTTTAATAATGAATAAAAAAATAAGAGCGCGGGTCATGTATTACGAACAGCATGGTGAACGCATTACTGCAGCCAAGATAGACACGAAGCTCACGCCTATCATAGAAGTATAAGTTTATATGCCGACTAGCTACGCCGTTGACGAAGAGATTGAAGAAATTTATGGTGAGATAAAAGAAATTATTCAGATAGTGAAGGGAAACGAAAATTTAACAATCATGGGAGACTGGAATTCGATAATAGGAAAAGGAAAAGAAGGAAACGTAGTAGGTGGATATGGAATGGGGATAAGGAATGAAAGAGGAAGCCACCTACCAAAATTATGCAAAGAGCGTAACTTAATCATAGCTAACACTTTGTTTAAGGATCATGAAAGAAGGTTCTATACGTGGAAGAGGCCTGGAGACACTAGAAGGTTTCAGATAGATTATATAATGGTAAGACAGAGAATTAGGAACTAGGTTTTAAATTGTAAGACATTTCCAGGGGCAGATGTGGGTTCTGACCAGAATTTATTAGTTATGAACTGTAGATTAAGACTAGGGAAGCGGCTAAAATGTAGGAATTTAAGGAGATGGGACCTGGATAAACTGAAAGAACCAGAGGTGGTAGAATGTTTCAGAGAGTATTAGGTAACGATTGACAGGAACATGGGAAAGGAATACAGTAGAAGAAAAATGGCTATCTTTGAAAGATGAAATAGCGAAGGAAGCACAGCATCAAGTATGTAAAAAGACGAGGCCTAGTAGAAAACCTTGGATAACAGAAGAGATATTGAATTTAATTGATGAACGGTGAAAATATAAAAATGCAGTAACTGAAGCCGGCAAAAAGGAATACAATCGTCTCAAGAATGAGATCGACAGGAAGTGCAAAATGGCTAAGCCGGGATGGCTAGAGGCCATATGTAAGGATGTAGAGGCATATATCACATATAACTAGGGAGTAAGACAGATACTGCCTACAGAAAAATTAAAAATACCTTTAGAGAAAACATAACTACTTGTATGAATATCAAGAGCTCAGATGCAAACCCAACTCTAAGCAAAGAAGGGAAAGCAGAAACGTACAAGGAGTATACAGAGGGTGTATACAAGGGCTATGTTCTTGAGGGCAATATTATGGAAATGGAAGAGAACTTAGGTGAAGATGAAACGGGAGATATGATACTGCGTGTAGAAGTCGACACAGCTTTGAAAGACCTAAGTCGACACAAGGTCCCGGGAGTAGACAACGTTCCATTAAAACTACTGATAGCCTTTGGAGAGTCAGCCTCGACAAAACTGTACCATCTGGTGAGCAAGATGTATGAGACAGGTGAAATACCCTCAGACTTCAAGAAGAATATAATAATTCCAATTCCAAAGAAAGAAGGTGTTAACAGGTGTGAAAATTACCGAACTATCAGCTTAATAAGTCACAGCTACAAAATACTGACACGAATTCTTTACAGACGGATGGAGAAATTGGTAGAAGCCTACCTTGGGGAAGATCGGAAATGTTGGAACACGTGAGACAATACTGACCCTGCGACTTATCTTAGAAGATAGATCAAGGAAACGTAAACCTACGTTTCTAGCATTTGTAAAGAAAGCTTTTGACAATGTTGACTTGAATACTCTCTTTCAAATTCTGAAGGTGGTAGGGGTAAAATACAGGGAGCGAAAGGCTATTTACAATTTGTACAGAAACTAGATGGCAGTTTTAAGAGTCGAGGGGCATGAAAGGGAAGCAGTGGTTGGGAAGGGAGCGAACAGCGTTGTAGCCTATCACCGATGTTATTCAATCTGTAAGTTGACCAAGCAGTAAAGGAAACAAAAGAAAATTTTGGAACAGGAATTAAAATCCATCGAGAAGAGATAAAAGCTTTGAAGTTTTCCGGTGACATCGTAATTCTTTCTATAACAGCAAAGGATCTGGAAGAGCAGTTGAACCTAATGTCTTGAAAGAAGGATATAAGATGAACAAAGACAAAACGAGGATAATGTAATGTAGTGTAATTAAATAAGGTGATGCTGAGGGAATATTAGGAAATGTGACACTTAAAGTAGTAGATGAATTTTGCTATTTCTGGAGCCAATAACTCTGATGGTCCAAGTAGAGATGATATAAAATGTAGACTGGCAATGTCAAGAAAAGCGTTACTGAGGAATAGAAATTTGTTAACATCTAGTATAGCTTAAAGTGTCAGGAAGTGTTTTCTAAAAGTATTTGTATGGTGTGTAGCCATTTATGGATATGAAACACAGACGATAAATAATTTAGACAAGAAGAGAACAGAAGGTTTCGAAATGTTGTGCTACAGAAAAATGCTGAAGATTAGATGAGAAGATTACGTCACTAATGAGGTGGTACTGAATAGAATTGGGGATAAGAGGAATTTGTGCCACAACGTGACCAGAAGAAGGGATCGATTGGTAGGACATGTTCTGAGGCATCAAGCGATCACCATTTTAGTATTGGAGGGCAGCGTGGAGGGTAAAAATCGTAGAGGGAGACCAAGAGATGAATACACTAAACAGATTCAGAAGAATGTAGGGTGCAATAGTTACTCGGAGATGAAGGCGCTCTTGTACAGGATAGGGTAGCACCGAGAACAGCATCAAACCAGTCTCTGGACTGAAGATCACAACAACAACAACAACAACCTGAAGATCGTCTAAAAGCAATTGTCAAATGCACGTAATTCACCTGGAATCTGTTCTTATTTCTATACTCTGATTTACGTACAGTAAAAGGATAATAGTGTTATATCCGAGATGAAACTTCATTAATTCACAGTGGAAGAAAATGTAACCTGTGCTGATTCTCGCAACGAAACATAAAGTAAACTATTAAGTTACATTAAAAAGTGACTTACAGAGTGGGGAACGCAAACAACAATCAGTGCTAGGATTATCATTGCCGGCTGGAGTGGCCGTGCGGTTTTAGGCGCTACAGTATGGAACCGAGGGACCGCTATGATCGCAGGTTCGAATCCTGCCTCGGGCATGGATGTGTGTGGTGTCGTTAGGTTAGTTAGGTTTAATTAGTTCTAAGTTCTAGGCGACTGATGACCTCAGAAGTTAAGTCGCATAGTGCTCAGAGCCAATTGAACCATTTTTTTGGTTGTCATTATGATATGCTTGATTCTTTTGTACAGCATTCTGAAGAAGGAGACTAAGAGCCTGAAACCGGTTAAGGAAACAAAACTACGTTTTTGCAACTTCTTGTTGATTATTTCGATAACTAGAACTACAGTTGTTGAAGATGGATAAAATACTAACACCATAGGTGTATGAAGCTACATCTATTATTTCACTACGGGTTTAAATCAGTGCAGTTTATCATGTGACACTACCAAGGTCTTCGTAATAAACTGTCTCGGAACCGTGGCGGTATCATGAATGAAAAAGTCTAATACCCTGAAGCTGAGGGCGCATTCTGGAATATGATGGGCACATCAACACTCCGGGGACCATCTGGCAGAAGCCGAGAGAACAATCAGTGTAAGAGAAGATGGCGTATAATAATGCATGTACCCTAATGCAGCTGTTTTTGTACTTCTTTACACCAACACGAATCAACTGTGGGGCAGTTGATCAAGACTTTTTCTGAATATTGTATTACATAAAAAGTCTTATGACTTCTGAACCCGCGAATAACTTATGGGAAACTGTACAACTTGCTGAAAACTGTGCAGTGTCACAAAGTTATTTTTATGGAGTACGGCAGCTGGAATGGAAACTGAGCACCGAACAAAATCTAGCCTTGTAGCGTTAGTTTAATTTCCACCGTTCATAACTGGTGCTATTACGCAGGGGTCGCCGTCTGGCAAAATACTTCCAGTCTAGTGCACTCAGATTGCCTGTTGTTTTCGACTAAAAGGGCGCCTCCTCCCACTAGATATATGGCGTAATTACATAAATATTATTTGCCTTTATTAAGCACGGGTACACACGTGCGGAAATAATTTTATCACTTCGCACCGGTGCGTCCATAGACTACCCAAATGATTACAGATTCGATTCGTGGGGCTAGAAAAGAAAAAAAAAATATATATCGAGGTGTGGGTGTGTGGGGGTGGAAGGCTAAAGCTGACGCATTTTTTCCGTGGCCATCCTTTTTTATTCGGCGAAATAAACGCCGGCCGGTATTGTTTTGGCGGGTGGCCGGTGCGCGCAGCTGCACGCGATTCCATTATGCGAGGCGCGGCGGCGCGCGGGCGCGCAGGTGCCGTCGCGAAGCGCCCTCGTCTGCGACGCAGCTGCGACCAATGGGTCTGCTTTGCCTGCCAACGAGCACGGGGTCAGCGGGACGGCGGCCCGGCTGGCGCGTTCTGAATTCAGCGAGGTAGGCGAGGAGGCGAGGGGCAGAGGCGGGGAAAGGGTGGAGTGGTTAGCAGAAAGGGGGGATGTTGGCGGAAAAGAAGCGTGCTGCGCAAGTAGGTAGACCGTGTGCGCTGGAGAGGCGTCGCCATCGAGTAAACTGAAGGGCTGCATTAATATAGGGTCGGGGTTAGGATGTACGGTTACTGGATTAGATCTGCCATTTTATTTTGTTCTGTTTAAAAAAAGTCGACCTCTAGCAGATTCCGCAGACAGCAGCTTAATTTGTTGTTTTGTTAAAGCACAGCAGGTTTCCCAACATAAAGCCTCATCATGACGTGCAATGTACAGTCTTAGACATAAAAACTGACCGCCGGCCGGCCGCCACAGAGACTAAGTCCGTGTCTTTCACTTAGGTGGCCAATAAAACTGACCGCCCCTGGCAACTCTAAGTCCGGCCATCTGCACAATATGGCAACACTGTAAGATGCGGAAGTGTCAGGAGGAAGTGTTGTCTACTTCCTAGAGGTTGTCTGATTGCATGAGCCCGTGGTTTAGTGGTAATCGTCGCGCAGTCTAAACTTTCGGTCGCTTGTTCGCGTCCAACTGCCCTTTTTTGTTTTTGTTTACCACATTTCGGCCCTCGTCTAAAGTTATGAGTCTGATTGAACATCGAAGATAATTCACTTCACTCTCTACCCACCAGCAATAACAAGTACTTCCAGAAACTAATCCGCAGGACAGCTCGTGGTTGCGTCGCGATCAGAACAGCTTACGCTCGAGCGTTTCCTCGCGCTGCAGCGGCTACCGGCCAGACGTCACCCGTCGCCTGAAATCCGGCGCCGCCCAGGTGAACGCAGCGCGACGCTGTCAGTGTTTGTATCAACTGTCATTTTCGAAATGAAGTTCTAGTTATCATCTTACAGTTAAGCATTGGATTTTGCATACCTGAAAATCATGAACTCCCGTTGGGTGAATGCAGAGGAGGCAGCTAGAAAGATTTGAACTGTGTGTTCCGGTTTACCCACAGTCACTGTTTCACTACCATACAATGCTGTACATTCTCAGAAATTTCTTCCTCAAATTGAGGCCGATATTTGATATTAGTAGACTTCTCTTGGCCAGGAATGCCCTTTTTGCCATTGATAATCTGCTGTTGATGTCCTCCTTGCTCCGTCCGTCATTGGTTATTTCACTGCCTAGGTAGCAGAATTCCTTAACTTCATCTACTTGCAGAGTCAATTTTTTATCGCCAGTCCGTCCCCTTTAAAAGCTTTTAACGCCCTCTCATTATAAAATTGGATGCAGACCAATTTTAAAACATGCCTCTGTAACCGCAGGTTCCATATATCAGCAATTTGTCCTAAATCAGTGGGGCCCATCTTCGTTACTTTCCCTCGCCATAGGGTTGACAACATTCACTGAATAGCAAATTCTGTATAGGAGTGATACTGATGGCAACGATCTTTTAACGTTGTTAGTTTGTTTTAGACATTCATTTATTAATTTTAAGCATTTGAGATGTAGTGCTACAAATGAATGTTGAAACATAGGTGGACTGATGAGGTAAGGAATGAGGAGGTTCTGCTTAGAAACAGAGAGGAAAGGAACATGGGGAAAACACGGCAAAAAAGACAGAGATTGCAATAAATCCAGCGAATAACTGAGGACGTAGGTTGCATGTGCTACTCTGAGACGAAGAAGTTAGCACAGGACAGGAATTCGTGGCGGGCCGCATCAAACCAGTCAGAAGACTGTTAACGAGAGAGGAAAAAAAAAACATCATTAGTCACGGCCCTAAGCAAATTTATGTGTGGAATGTATCAGGTGGCAGTGCCGTATCGGTTTGACAGCAGGGCCACCTGGTGTTGGGCAAAGTAAAATCTATCCACACGAACCACAAAGAGAGAATAGTTTGCTGGCGAAACGGAGGCTGTTCATCTGGATAGTGTGAGGTCACGTACCCATGAATAGGGGCGCCGGGTTGCTACCTTTACAACTGAGAATAATACAGAATTTTATTACGTACTAATATCTAATCGTATAGACAATCAAAATTAGCGAGAATTTAATTCTAATTGACTGTTCAATGTGAATTGTGCGTTTTCTAATTTATGTCCAAAAATTTCTACTTGCCATAACATATTAAGACCATGGCTTTTTCCTTTTTTATGAAGTAGACACTCTACATCTTCCATGAGTTTCTTTATACTACAAGGCGTGTTTAGTAAGTCACGCAACACAAATTTCCGTTGAAAAAAAAAAAGCGTCATTTGTCATGGGACAAAGTGGAATTTTCTTGCATCGACCGCTGTAGTGTCATGAAGTTCCGATAGGTGTCGGCGCTGTAGCTAGCCTCCAAAACAAAGTATGTAATGAAGGTACGTTCCACGCAGAGTGCTGTCATTGGGTTTCTTTTGCCGTCAAACCAGAGCATTGCAGATAATCATTGGCACTTGCGGAATGTCTATCGACACCTGACAGTGAACAAAAACACGATGAATCGTAGCAAGAGGGGTCTGTCATCGTCGCATCAACATCGCGCAACCTGTCCGATACCCCACATGCCTTCCAGCCGCACACAGCTGTGACTCCTGCATTGTTGGAACGTGCAGATACTCTCACTCAAGGTAATCGACGAATCACAATCAAACACGTCGCTGCTCAACTAGGGGTTTCTGTTGAGTGTAGACACATTCGTCCTTCATTTGGGGCACTCAAAGGTGTATACCCACTGGGTTCTTCACCTGCTAACAGGAGTCCATAAAGAGCAACGAAAAACAATGTGTGAGGAATTGATTGGGCATTACGAGGCTGATCGTGACAACATTTGTCGACCGTCGTCACTGGCGATAACACATGGATTCATCAATTCGAACCAGGGACAAAATGATTATTCATGAAGTGGTACCACACCACCTCTCCTCCGATGAAAAAGTTCAGAGCCGCAACCTCAGCAGGTGAAGTCAAAGCGACGGTCTTCTGGCACTCTGAGGAGCTTAATCTATTTCATGTCCTCTCTCATGGTACAACGATCAATTCTGTGTATTGTGCTACCCTCAGGAAATCGAAGAGACAACTTCTGCGTGTTCGTCGCCATAGTAGTGCAAGGGAGCTTTTCTTTCTCCATGACAACACTAGACGTCACACAAGGAGCTCAAAAAACATAGGACTGTTCTTCCTCATCCAGCTTAGAGCCCGGATCTCGCACCTTCCGGCTCTAAGAAGGATGCACTCAGCGGGAAGCAATACGTGGATGATGAGGAGGTTATTAATGCAGCGTGACGTTGCCTCCGACCTCGAGTGAAGTGGTACCATGCCGGCATGATGGTCCTCCCAATAAGGTGGCGTAATGCCGTCCCATTAAAGGATATTTTTTTGAAAATATTATTTTTGTTATCAAAACAGTGTGGAATAATATGGTGTATTGGAGTACCGAAAAAAATTGCTTTCAGAAAAATGTGTGTCGTTTTACTTATTGAATGTCCTTATTTATTTATTTCGAGTCCTCCCTTGGGCATGGGTGTGTGTGTTGTCCTTAGCGTAAGTTAGTTGAAGTTAGATTAAGTAGTGTGTACGCCTAGGGACCGATGACCTCAGCAGTTTGGTCCCATAGAACTTAATACAAATTTCCAAATTTGTTTATTTACACTGTCGGAAAAAAATGCAACAATCTCAATCACTGTGTTCAGTGATACTGATTCATTTGTCTCGGGCGTCGATCAACAGGCAGAGATAGGGAGGCCTGTCTATGCACACACTGTTTTGACCCTAAAGGCAGCAATTGTACAGAGTTTAGAGGTGAACAGTGTTGGCAGGGGTCATCAAAGTGTAGAACCGTGCGCTACCACTGAGCACGTATTCCTCTTGAACAGTTTCAGCCTTTTGGACGGGGTCCCATTTTGGTACTGCGGGAAGTTCGCCGAATATAGGGCGGATTGCTGCACATGTTGACCACTGTTTATCTGTGATGTGTTGATACTTTGAACAATCATATGTGGGACATTGACACACCTATAGTCCAGGTTTTGGACGTCTGCGTAGTACAGACGCACGTGAAAATCGACTCATTGGGCGAGTAGCGGTGACCGACCAGAGACGAAATCCACGCACCGTCTAATTGCAGCAGTATTAAGATCCCATTTGCCTCTGCGCAGGATACCACCTACGCCATGTCACCGCCAAGGACGGCTACCCTGGTGTCGTGGAACAGTCGTCTGGAGAGTGGAATTGCGCTTTGTTGTGTTCAGTGATGAGAGTAGATTCTATCTGTATGCAAGCGACAGACGCACAAGTGTACGACGTAAAGCTGGTGACGTTCGTACGCCACGACACAGTTCCAGTGTGAGGATGATGCGCAGGGAGCCATCTGTTACAATTTGCGGTCACATTTGGTGTTTCTTAGGGTAAAGTAACCAGTGTCCGTTTCATTACAGACGCTGTCACATTCGTTCTGCTGCCATTTATTCGACACGAAGGTTATCTGTTTTTTGAGCAGGACAGTGCACACCCACATACGGCTGCTGCGTCAACGTGCTCTTCGTGGGCTACAACAGATGCCCCGGTCACATAGATCACCACTTCTCTCGCCACCTGAACACGTATCGGACACAATGAGGAGGGTATTTACTCGTTCTAAAGGATCATTGCCGAATTGCAAGAAAACGCGCAAGATGCTTGGAACAGTCTATCTCAGGATGCCATCCGGCATCATCGTGACCCTCTTGCATGCGAGAATACACGACTGGGTTGAAGCCAAAGGGGAATATACTATGCACTGATACGAGTGCCTGGGCATCCTTGCCAAAGGGGAATATACTATGCACTGATGCGAGTGCCTGGGCATCCTTAACAGTGACATTTCATTTGGTTTGAATCTGTTGTCATCTGCTCCTACAATGAATTACTTGCCACCTCACTTCCCAATAAAATGACCTAGTTGAGGGAGTGGCATTTTTCTTCCAGCAGTATACTTATTTTGTACGGCATGTCGGAAACGACTTTCTGCCGATGTTTAGTATTTTGGACGAAATGCGATGAAAAGCACTCGGTCTTCAAGGCCACAAGCGGCCCATCGGGTCAAGAGAAGAAATAAGAAAAAAGTCGAGGATCTGAACAGTTGTGCATGGAAGTCAGTATTTCTCATTCATCGCAAATGTTAACAATTAGGAACTGTATGCCCCGAAGCAGCATGACTGAAAAAGCGCAAATTACCCATACCATATTAATCCAGTGGAAATGGGAGCAATTTAGCGACTTTCCGAGCATTTTAAACATAGTTCCAGATCATTTTGAATCCTTTGATATATGTGGTCTGGTTCAAAAGAGGGTTCAAATGGCTCTGAGTACTATGGGACTTAATATCTGAGGTCATTAGATATAAAAATAGCGGAATACCGCAAATTGTGCACAAGATGTGCCTCAACCCAGCTGACAGAGCAGCACAAGAAATATCGGTATCGGATCAATAGCGCCCGCCAGTTTCTTCAGCGACTTGAATTGGAAGGGGATGGTTTTCCGAGCTCTGCTATGACTGGAGATGGTGTACGTACACACACACACACACACACACACACACACACACACACACACACTATTGCGGAGGGGTTGGGTAGTGGGGGCAATGAGTTACTAAAAGACAGTCACAGTGGAGTTACATCAATTCCTCATCTGCGAAAAATTTCAAAACCACAATTTCAGGCAAAACAATGACACCGTTAGTGTTTTGGGACCAAAAGGCAATTAGGTCGAATTTCAACCCCAGGCGGGACCATCACTATACAACGACATTGTGCGGCCTTAAAAAAACTGAAAAGGAGCAGTCAAACAAAAGGAGGGGAAAACTGACAGGATTATGCTGGTTGCGCAATACCGCCCATCCTCACGCAGCCTTAGCCACCAAGGCGCTCTTTGACTCGTATGGTTGGAATATTTTCAAACACTCCCCGTATTCCCCTGACTTGGCCTCTTCAGATTGACATCTTTTCATCTCCCTGAAGGCACACGGAATCGGTACTAAACCTTCAACCGACGAGCAGGTGAAGTGGGGAGGAGGATTTCTCGAAGGGAGGCATAAAGAAGTTTGTGCCACTGCTCACTACATGCACTGAACGGTATGGCGATTATGTGGAAAAACAGTCAACAAGTGTATCAATATAAACCCGTAATTTTTTTTTCAAATGCGCTTATCTAATAAAACATGTTTAAATGTAGTACTCTTAGCGTCTCAAAATGCGTCGTATCTGCGAAACCATGCGGGATAGTGCGAATGTCCATAGGAAGTTTTTACTGGAAATGATCGCTCCTGTCATATGCCTAAATGCTGACGTCTCCTCCTGGGACACCCTGTATTATGATGTATTATTCCTGCTATACAATACATGCTAAATAAGAATAATTTTGCTTTCCTTCCTACCGTTTCACGTTCAGTGACCTTTGTTGTACTCATTAATATTTGCTAATACAGCATTTTCTTATTCTGGAGATCTGACATTACTTTATAAACAGATGATGCTGATGATTCCATATCGACACGTGTGCAATGTTTTCCATCTTTTCAGGATGACTTTTCCACTTTTTCAGTATGACATAAGGGTTAGGGTGACAAGTAAGGGGGGGGGGGGGGGCTTTATGCAGCAGTACACTGCACGTTGTCTGCAACACAGAGGGTGACTCCCGCGGCAGGGACCGCACTGGAAGGACTGTGGAGCGAGAGTCGTCGCCCGGAGTGGCCTGCCGCGGACCCTCTGCGCCGAGTGCCCAGCTGGCGCTGCTAATGACGTCGGCGGGTGACGACCTGCGCTGACCACAGCAAAGCGCCACGCCCGCCCCCAGCGGCGCTGACCACTGTTCCCTGGCCTTTGTCTCGCTGACACTCCCAACAAAGACCGGCGCTGGCAACCTTTGACGGCTGGACGCTCACAGTGGGATACACAGAATAATGACGCTCGTACAAGACTCCTGGGTTTGCAAGCGAACATTCTAAACAAGAAAAAAATACAACTTCGTCGTAGACAAAGCAACGTCGCACTGAAAAGGGACCCACATTTGTTAGCCAGGTGGAGGTTAACTGAGGGGAAGAATGTTCATAAGGTGTTAACAGTGAATTAAATTTCAATGAGCTATTAGTTATATCCGTTCGGAACCTATGAAAGTTAACATAACACTTTATACAAATAAACTGCGTCAGTCGAAAACGCATGTATTTTAATTTTACTTTCAGTTGTACCAGACCACAGCCGGCTGCGGTGGTCGAGTGGTTCTAGACGCTTCAGTCCGGAACCGTGTGACTACTACTGTCGCAGGTTCGAATCCTGCCTCGGGAATGGATGTGTGTGATGTCCTTAGGTTTGAGTAGTTCTAAGTTCTAGGGCACTGATGACCTCAGAAGTTAAGTCCCATAGTGCCCAGAGCCATTTCGGTTCTTACTTGAAATAACTTCATTTATTTGATGAACATCATAGCCGTTGTTCCTCTGAAGATCTTGCGTACGTGGCTAAGATCATGGGGCACTTTATCAGCGTCCGATACCATTCCTGCGCTGTGCACCAATATGAGTAACACAACGCGCCTCTGTGCCGACTGATGATCGCTGATGGGGTGCAAGTACAGATCGGCGTGGGTAGGTTATCTGACCTCTGCATTCTTAAATAAATATCGTACGTTTCTTCGAAGTTAAGCGAAAGGCGGTTTATAGGAAACCATTCGTCAGTTATGTAAAACACGTTACTTACAAGTTACGCGGGGATATTATTGTGGAATGCCTAGTAAGTTTTGTAAGGTATCGGGCAAATCCAACACCTTCCATGAAAACCCTGACATGATAAGCAAATCCAGTAGTATGTCACATAGCTCCGAATAAATCGTGACATTAAATTAACCAAAGTAATACGAGTAACGAGTGAGCAAATGGAATACCACAGACTAACACAAGAATGCCTAAATGCATGTCATACCTTCCCACCGTGAGACAGACGCAGTTCCGAGGGGAGAAACGAGAACAGAAGCCGAGAGCGAACCGTGTTAAGCTGGAAGGCCCTACGATAAAGGACGGACGGACACCCACGTGGCCAGCTAACCGCTAGGACCACACCACCCGCAAGTTTTAGCGTGAGACTTTTTGGCGTCTCTGTTACGTCAGGACCACCCCCAGCCAATGTTAAAAGCTAGAGCCCTCTAGAAGAACAGTATAGATCTTACGATAGCACAAAAAGGGCTACACCACCCACAAGTTTTAGCGTGAGACTTTTTCGCGTCTCTGTTACGTCAGGACCATCCCCCAGCCATTGTTAAAAGCTAGAGCCCTCCAGAAGAACAGTATAGACCTTACGATAACACAAAAAGGGCTACACCACCCGCAAATTTTAGCGTGAGACTTTTTCGCGTCTCTGTTACGTTGTAAACTTTAAAAACATTGCCCAACCACGAAAAGTATAACGTTTCTCATTGGCTAGACACAATTTTTGGTAGACGGAGCTTAAGGTTAACATTGAGACCCTGATTGGTCAGATGAAAACACAGCCAGATAGTTTTTTTTAAACCGGTAAATTGTAGTAAGAAGAAGTTAGGTGAGAGTTCCTTCCGAGACGGCGAGGTGAGCGGAGCTATGCTGCTCGCCGCCCCCTGACGAACACCGACAAGGTAATGAACGCACGCGATGCCGCATAACAGCGCATAAAGCTTCACTCAGAACTCCAGAAGTCTCATCTGTTACACCCCCTTTTTGCGTAATACTAGTGTCGATCGTCAATTAAAGCTCATGGTGTTCACATTTGCCACTTGAAGTAAAAATCTGAAACGCGATGATTTTTCTGTTATATAGTTATTGAGAATCCACATCAGCCACTGTAATTTACGACAAGTTAGACAAGTAATTAAAGATAATTGAGGGTCACTGTAGACCATTTTGATAGTTTTCTCTTTTGCGAAACTTAATTTAAACCTAGATTATAGATGTGATTGGCATAGGTAACCCTTCGATCCAATGTAGAGCTTGGAAACCCATTCAGGGAATATTCGTCCACATTTTTGTTGAACACAGTTGGTTTTTACCATCGTGTATTACAAAATTTCCTTTTATCAATAGTGCAATTTATAAACAATGTTTTGTGAGTAGAATAAAATTTCCAATGGTAAACTTAACTGCTTTTTCGACGTTATTTTACCAGCTAACTAAAAATCGGAAAGCCTTGAACCCCTTCCACTAAATTTAGTTAGTATTAAGATTCTTTTACACGGAGTGCAGTGGAGCTGACGCTGAAATCATTAAGTATTTGTTTATATCATCGCTAGTCTCACTGAACTCTTCTGAATTCTATATGTCTCGTGTGGTCTGGCGTCTCCTTACCAGCAACAGGTCCCAGGTTCAAACTAGTCAATTCCCTAAAAAAACACGCTCAGAGCGTCGTTGCGCGAAAGTGATAGGGAGACGCGATATAGAACAAACAGACACCACGCAGAATGTTAGAGTTTTATTGACTGCTGCTCTACACTTCAGTGTGACACAGATACGTTACACTATTTTCCAGCCGGCCGCTGTGACCGAGCGGTAATAGGCGCTTCAGTCCGGAACCACGGGGCTGCTAAATTCGCAGGTTCGAATCCTGTCTTGGGCATGGATGTGTGTGATGTCCTTAGGTTTAAGTAGGTCTAAGTCTAGGGGACTGATGACCTCAGCTGTTAAGTCCCATAGTGCTTAGAGACATTTGAACCATGTGAACTATTTTCCAATGTAGTCACCATGTCTTTGTAAACTACGGTCGGGATGTTCCACCAATTGTTTTTCGTCAACGGCAGAAATCCATTCTTTGGTCACGGAATCATACGAGGACCACAATGTGAATGTCTTCATCGCCGAAACATCCGCGATGGATGTGAATCAGTTCTTGGACTGCCAGGACACTGTCTTCCGTGTTTGATGTCAATAGCCTTCCTCCCCTCCTAGTATAGTCCACGGCTGTGAGCCCTTAATTAAATTGTTGGCACCATTTCACTACGGATTGGACGTTATGTAGCATTTGGTCCATACACCGCCAGAATTTCACGGTCTGTCTGGGTGCGGCTTACAGGGGTTTCCCCACAAGAATCGTACTGGATCCGCATACTGCAACTTTGGAGTACGTTCCCAGTTGCCGCTCCATTTCACTCCCGTACTGTGATGCATCAGTTACTCTTACCGCAGTAGAACAGTGTCTGCTGGAGACCAAGCTGCTGATGATGACGATGATGTTTGGTTAGTGGTGAGCTACTGCGCGGTCAGCAGCGCCCGTACAAAGTCCAAATTTTTATACAGTCCGATTTGTACACAGCCCAATATAGCCACTGTCACGAATGATGATGATGATGTTGATGATGATGAAATGATGAGGACAAAACAAACACACAGTCCCCTGGCAGAGAAAATCGAACCCGGGATCCCGTGATCCTGGGGCAGCAACTCTAGCAACGAGACCACGAGATGCGGATATAGATCATGTATCCTCTTTTGTGCAGTGTTGCGCAATGGGATTTCCTGTGTAACTAGCTTCTTGAGGTCAGCTCGTATTTATATGAGGGCATGCTGGCAAATAATACTCTTCACCGTCTCAAGCCGCACCCCTCTACCGCTAGAGAGCTCCGAATTATAGCGTGTAACATGGCGCGGTGTAACGTAACAATGTCGATGCGTGCCCATGCTGTAATAGTTTCTCTAACTGCAGAAAATGTTCGTCCTCAGATAGTGTACCCTCTCCATCAAAACAATGCAGGACCACACACGAGTGCTGTGACATCAGCAAGAATCCGACTCCTTGGGTTCAATATCAACGATCATCCTCGGTAGTCTCGACTCGGCCCCATACGATTTTCATCTGTTTTCAAAAGCTTACCTTGGAGGACTAGTGAGGATAGTGACGAAGCGGTGCAAGCAGTGCTGAGGTCGTGGCTCAGTAAAAAAAGACGAATATTCTACAGTGATGGTATCAACTAACTCGTCTCTCTCGTTGGGAGAATCGTGTTCGTCCCCAGGGTAGGTATATTGAGAAAAAAATACGTAGACAGGAAGAATAACGGTACAGAATAGTAATCAACTCGGTTTTATTCAAAAAGCTTTCAGAGCTTTCACGTTTATTTTTGTATTAATTATAGCGCCTCGTATTGCTCTTGTCATATACATACATCAAAAAATGTTTTCCATCATCCTGGTCCACAGAACTCCTGAATATAGACGTTGACTGTGGATACAGTACCTCAGACACAGTTCATTTGACTGTTCAAATATGTCACTAGACCCGACCAAAGTTGTAAACAACCATGCATGAGCAGCGCCTGTTAGACGGAGGGGGTCATACAGCCTACCAGTTCCAGTCATTTCACCAGGAAGGAGGTACACGGCTCGTGTTGTCTGTAGTTCAACCATGCCTAGACGGTCAATACCGCAGTTCGATCACGCCTACATTGTTACTTTCTGCCAGGAAAGGCTGTCAACAAGGGAAGTGCCCAGGCGTCTCGGAGTGAACCAAAACGATGTTGTTCGGACATGGAGGAGATACAGAGAGATAGGAACTGTCGATGACATGCCTCGCTCAGGCCGCCCAAGGGCTACTACCGCAGTGGATGACCGCTACCTACGCATTATGACTCGGAGGAGACCTAACAGCAACACCACCATGTTGAATAATGCTTTTCGTGCAGCCACAGGACGTCGCATTACGACTCAAATTGTGGGCAATAACCTGCACTATGCGCAACTTCATTCCCAACGTCCATGGCGAGGTCCATCTTTGCAGCCACGACTCCTTGCAGCGCGGTACAGATCTGCCCAACAACATGGCGAATGGACCGCTCAGGATTGGCATTACGTTATATTCACCGATGAGTATCGCGTATGCCTTCAACCAGACAATCGTCGGAGACGTATTTGGAAGCAACCCTGTCAGGTTAAACTGCTTAGACACACTGTCCAGCTTGTGCACCAAGGTGGAGGTTCCCTGCTGTTTTCGGGTGGCATTATGTGAGGCCGACGTAAGCCGCTTGTGATCATGGAAGGCACCGTAACGGCTGTGCGATATGTGAAAGCCATCCTCCGACCAGCCGGCCGAAGTGGCCGCGTGGTTCTAGGCGCTGCAGTCTGGAACCGCGAGACTGCTACGGCCGAGGTTTCGAATCCTGCCTCGGGCATAGATGAGTGTGACCTCAGAAGGTGAGTCCCATAGTGCTCAGAGCCATTTGATTATGAACCATCCTTCGAATTCGTCTTCATGGAAGACAAATCGCGCCCCCGTCGTGCACATTTTGTGAATGACTTCCTTCAGGATAACTACATCGCTCGACTAGAGTGGCCAACATGTTCTCCAGACACGAACCCTATCGAACTTTCCTGGGATAGAAAGCCGTGACTAACCAACCACTCTGAGGGATCTACACCAAATCGCCGTTGAGGAGGGGGACAGTCTGGACCAACAGTGGCTTGAACTTGTGGATAGTTTGCCACGACTAATGTAGGCATGCATCAATGCAAGAGGACGTGCTACTGGGTATTAGAGGTACCGGTGTGTACAGCAATCTGGATCACCACCGCAGAAGGTCTCGCTGTATGGTGGTACAACATGAAATGTGCAGTTTTCATGACCAATAAAAATATCGGAAATGATGTTTATGTTAGTCTCTATTCCAGTTTTCTGTAAAGGTTCCGGAACTCTCGGAACCGAGACGAAGCAAAACTCTTTTTGCTGTGTGTATTTAAAGGAAGATAATGCACGTAAACGCGAATCATTATCGAATAGCTTGGAACTGTCTCTATCTCACATTGAAGACATAAGTCGTCGAAGGAACAATGCAGTGTAAAACTTTCATGTGACTAACGGTCCACTCTCATTTCTTTAGATATTACGATTTCGACCTGGGGTGTGACTGAAATAAACTTAAATACATCTAAGTGTTTTTAATTCTGCATTTGGGAGTCATTTAACCTTATGTAATTTAATTCAACATCCTGTTTCACTTTACTAAGTGTGAGGTAAACCAACTTTTGCTAAACCATTAGTTGGTTACTTTAGCAAACACCTTTGTTCAACTAGGTCAAAGGCCTAACATAAAATACTGATTGGAGTTCGTTCTTCGTTAGTCTCGGCCTCTAACTACCTCTTTGTGAATGTTGGATTATACCCAAGTAAGAGAGGATAAAGCAGAAAACGCAAATTAGAAAGATACAAGAAAAGGAAAAATTAGATCTCTCCTCACCAAAGCTTCCTTGTTCCACTTGGCCTCAGTCTAAAGGGAAACCACCTTTGGCGTGGTTTATATGAGGAGAAAGTGTCGGATTATTGTCAGCAAGTTCCACAGAGGCTCACTTCTGCACTGCGGCCACAGGAAACCGATTTTCGCACTTGCGCCGCGCGTGCATAATCGTGACGCTTGACCGCTACCTGCGTAGTTCGCAGCTGCGCGCATTGACCTGTGCATCTCTCCTGTCGACTGGAAGTCCGGAAATGTCAATATCTCATTATCATACGAACCACTGAATTGTTTTGGCTGAGTATCAATAGCTCGGCTGTTTCGTTGTATAACCTTGTCGTTCGGACTGACAATCCACCCACATACCTTTTGGATCCACCGTTTGGTGCTGACGAAATCATTCCGCCGCTGCAGTGTCAGGGCATTGTGATGGAACTGCTCGACTGACAACCCAGCGTTTCTTCATTCTATAACTAGCTTTGCCCTTGTCGACCTTGCGTTTGCTCTCCTGCGGACAACACGTGTAGCTTAAAACAAAGTAAAAAATGTTCCTACTCCAGTTCGACAATGATAGTTCTCCGTTTCTAATATAAATCATAAAGGATTTCACGGAAATAATATGCAGTGTTGAGGACAATGACAGGGGAGCAGGACAAAACATTCTGTGATCGGGCAGGACGGCTCTCTTTGAAATCTGAATTTACTGCACCACGAAAGCCACGTAATGTGCCTTGTGTGTAGTATATAGCGCACAGTTACCATTTCTCCTCTTTTCTCTCACTAAAAAAGGCGAGTGATAGCAGAATGACTATGGGTGGACATCAACATCATCTACAACTTCTCTGATTTTGTTTTCATGTCCGTTTCTAGAGCTGTATGTTAGAGGAAGCAATATTTTTCACGATTCACGTTAGTACGTACCCTCTCCCGATTAAAATCCAGAAAACCATGGTGTAAGGCTGAACGTCTCACCACTAGAGTCTCTCATTGGAGACAGATGAGCCTTACGACAACACTAGTGCTGACTGAAGGATTCTGTGACTATTTTTCGCTCTCTTCTCTAATATTTTATCACCTTCCTCTTTCCAGATTTACAAGTAATATTGACGGATGGATCGTACGAATATTTTGTCATGTTAATGATTTTGTTACAAAACCGTCTGTATGCGGCTGCAGGAAGACAGTATTATTTATGCCAGACGCGTTTCGCCTCAAATTATTGAAATACAAATATATTTTAATTTATATGTTGCACTTTCAAATTACATATTCATGTAAGTTACGAACAGTTCCGGCCTAGGCACATTACCTCAATCCTTGTTCTATTAGTAGGGTGTGTGTTGATATTGTTTCACAGGTTTCCTTGCTTAACTGTTGGTGAGGCAGTAGTTCTGTCTGGAGGACTAAAAACCATTTTCAGCACAAGGTAGTATTACATATATTGTGTAGTATTACATATTGTTGCCAATTGTGTAATGCGTTTTGTACTGTCTGTGATTAAAGTTTGTGTGTGTGTGTGTGTGTGTGTGTGTGTGTGTGTGTGATCTTTGGCCAGATTTGGCAGCGAGTTGATTATGTGCGTATTGTGTTATTTATCAGTTGCTTGCTCTCTGCTATGGTTTCTTGAATGTGATACTTTTCTTTCCGTGGATAAGATTTAGTTTTAATGTGATAGGTTTACTTGTTTTTGGGACGAATTAGCTACTGTGGTTATTTATTCAAATAATTTCTTGTCATGCAGGGTGTTTCAGAATAACGTAAAATTTGGGGAAGTTTCCTTACACCAACAGAAGAAAATAATTTCCATAAAATGGGCTCAGAAATGTATACCGTAAGAACTAGGAGCACTTGTTCATCTTCCCTAAAGTTAAACGCATCTCATCTATCATCTAGCTATCAAGACGGCTATACCTTCTCTACTCGCTTCAATGTTTCGGCCTTCCACTAGTTTCACTCCTGGTGTCTCTTTCGCACTTCTCTGTTTCTGTTACCTGTTGGGCATGGGATTTTTAAGTATCCTGATATTGGACCAGGAGTTCACTTTCCTGTACACCGGCGTCAACTCAATTAAAATGTACTAATTAAAGCACAGTACAGCAAAAAATCTATAGAAATTAGAACTTCATAAAGTCACAACTGCGAAAAAGGCTAAAACGACAATGTGTCTCCAGCCTGTGATCAAATTTACAGTCACGTTCATCCATAACACGACAGCCACCCAGAAAAAATTTGCGGATACAGTTCACGCACCTGTTCTCTGTCAGTCTCTCATTGGCTTCTGGTGTTCAGTGTGAGACAGACAGTTGCCGTACGCTGTTGTAAGTCGGACCTTTCCACGCTGTAAATGCAGAGATAGCTGTGACAGTGGTTGTGCCGAATGCGAATCCCGCCGCCCGTGAGGTGCGAGGTATTATCCGTTTTGTGAAGGTAGTACATTTTAGATCCCGTGACATTCACCATAGACTTTTTCCAATTTAAGGCGAAGGTGTAATAAATACAGCCACTGTCCGAAAGTGATGCACGATGTTTATGAGTGGGAGAAGAGACGCTGATGACGGAGAGAGATCAGGGCGACCCTCCGTCGTCACCGGTGCGCTTAAACAAAAGGTAAATCACATCATTCGAGAGAATCAACGATTCAGTTGAGTGACGTGCATTATCAATGTGAGGAATTGTCTCGTTCCTTTGCGTACGAAATTGTCACCGAGTACTTAGGGTACCACAAAATCTCTGCACGGCGACTGGCACGGATGCTCACTGATGATCAGAAAGCTGCGAGGTAGTTACAGCATTAACTTTCTATTCCACCTCTGTAGCTGCGAGAACAGATTGCTAATCTAAGGGATCCGGGTTCGATTCCCGGCCGATTCGGAGATTTTCTCCGCTCGGGGTCTGGTTGTTGGTTATCCTTCCGTTCGTACTGTAGAAACTGACAAATAAAATTGTCGCCAATGCACTGTCGTATCATCTTTCCATTAGTGAGGTGGCTGAATGGGACGGAAGACCTATTATTTTAAATTAAAGAAAAAAGTTCTTGGCGCGCTATGAAAGGGATGGCAACACGTTCAGTGACCAGACTGTTAGAGCGAGATGAAACATGGGTTTCTCATAACAATCTCACAATGAAACGACAGTATATGGAGCGGCGTCATCGTCAAACGCCACAGAAGCCACGCAAGTTCAAACCGCGTACTCTCAAAAGCTGATGGCTTCTCTATTTTGGGACAGTGAAGGAGCTGTACTAGTCGATTTCATGTCCCGCAGCACAACAATCAATTGTGATGCCTACTGTGCTACCCTCGAACGTCTTCGTTGGGTTATCTGGAACCACGAAGAGGCAAGCTCTCGTATTGTTCTGTTGCACGACAAATGCATATCCGTTTTACTCCCCGGTAAAGACAAGCCTTGATGCGTGATAAATCCTGGTGGGAATTCTTCCAGCATCCTCCATACGGTCCGGACCTAACACCAACGAACTTTTTCCTGTTTCCAAAATTGAAGGTACAACTTGCTTTTAAGTGCTTTGTATAAATATGACGACATGAAGAATGCTGTCATGCCCTGGTTGAATAGAAAGGCTACATGGTGTGAATGGGGTACATAGAAAGTGGTGCCAAGGCATGACAGATATCTTAACGTCAAAGTCGATTACGTGGAGAAGTTATATGAACGCATGGTCTGTTCATTCGGATATGTCAAAATGCGTGGTGTCTGTTCTTCCGGACATATCCGAAAGAACAAACATTACGCATTCATGTAGCTGATATGTTTCGATGCATTATGAATCCACAATCACCAGTGTAGATACACGTTTCAGTTCGATCCCCAGTGGGAATCTAAAGTCAGCGAACACGGGGGACATGGACAGGGGCTGCAGGTAAGTGGTGGTATAAGTCGGCCTAGATAGTCCACGTATTTGCGATTAACACTGTGTCCGTGTGGCACAGTGGTTAACGCAACTGCTTAGTATGCAGAAGATCCAGGATTCGAAACCTGATACAGTACACATTTTCACTCGTCGCCATTGACTCCGCACAAATTAGTGGTGCATCTGATGTCATCAGGTCCTTCCCTTCCCTTCCCTTTTCTTTCTCTCTCCTCTCCCATCAATTTAGATAATATGTGGAAAAAATACAAAATATGCGTCGAAACGTATATGTTCAGTTTCCGTATTATTATTAAAGAATATCTTGGAATGGGGAAATGTTATGTACGCCATCCAGAGACATAACGTACACTAAAAGGTGTGAAGCTTGTGTCCGCCGGCTGCTGCTGTGACCATCGGCACCCTCGTGGCAGTCGACGTGTTAAAGGAAGGCCTTTCACACCGAGATCAATCGGACCATTGGCGTGCAGCCGCCGAACGTAGTTCATAACGGACTATGCGACGGCGCGCAGTAAATCACAGCGTGCGGCAATGGCCGCCACACGCACACGGCCCGGCAGTACGGGCAGGTGATTCTGCTGTGACGTCAGCCTGCTGACAAATGCGCTGCCCATTTACTGGATGGCTCAGCCCGGTGTGGGCGTGCCCCTGCGTACACTACTCGCCCCGCCGCGCCGGCCGTGCGTTGAACTCGGAGGCCACGGTGCACGTAGGATCACGCGTGGCCGAGGAATTTATGCGGAGACCCCGCGCAGCCCCGTGCCACCTTGCAGCGGCGCGGTCGCCCCACCGTAAAGCGCGGCTGCCGTCATAACTTAAGCAATCTATTCACTCTCCCAGGGGCGGATTAAAGTATAAAGGCGGCGTGATTACCGGCCGGCGGCGGTCAGTTTGCCCTCGTACATCGTGTTAAGCGTATTGCTTTATCGCCGCGCGCCGGAGATTTCGGGATCGCGCGCGGCGGCGGCGAGGCTGCGGTGGCTGGGCCGAGGGTGGTGAGAGGGATGGGGTGGGAGGAGGATGAGAAAGTGAGGCAGGAGGAGGAGGAGGAGGCGGGAAGGTCCTAAGCCTCGCAGCGGTAGCGACATGGTGCGCCGATGTAGTGCGGTGTAGTGCGGTCCTAAACCAACACAGCCGGACGCATCCCAGCGTCAAAGCCGACCAGTAACTCACGTACTTCCACGTCTAGCCATTTGCGACGTCACTTTTAGCACGCCATGTAGCGTGCGTGTATTTTATCCTTTCTGAACTTTGACCGAAACTTGAAAAGAGAAAAGTAAGGAAAAAACAGTGACGATGAAATTGTAAGTAGGCTGTTTAGGTTTCTATATTGGTAACGCCACGTAGCGCTCTGTATGAAAATCACTGGCTGTGCTGTGTGCAGTCTGTGGCTGGTTGGAGTTGTTGGAATATTCGCTATTGTAGTGTTGGGCAGTTGGATGTGAACAGCGCGTAGCGTTGCGCAGTTGGAGGTGAGCCGCCAGCAGTGGTGGATGTGGGCAGTGGGATGGCGGAGTTTTGAGAGCAGATGATCTGGACGTGTGTCCATCTGAGAGAGTAAATTTGTAAGACTGAATGTCATGAACTGATATATATATATATATATATATATATATATATATATATATATATATATATATATATATATATATATATATATATATAATGACTTTTGAACACTATTAAGGTAAATACATTGTTCTCTATCAAAATCTTTCATTTGCTAACTATGCCTATCAGTAGTTAGTGCCTTCAGTAGTTAGAATCTTTTATTTAGCTGGCAGTATAGGCGCTCACTATATTGCCGTAGTTTGAGTAACGAAGATCTTTGTGAGGTAAGTGATTCGTGAAAGGTATAGGTTATTGTTAGTCAGGGCCATTCTTTTGTAGGGATTATTGAAAGTCAGATTGCGATAATAAATAAAATTAATAACTTTAAATATAAAATATTATATAAATATAAAATGTTGTGTGTCAGTTTAGTGTTGATCAGGATAAGTAAAGAGCGAAATGTCTGAGTACGTTCAGTTCTGCCCAGCTGTTTGAAAATCAAATAACGTACAGGGTATCCAAGCACAGTAATTCATACATTTTTCTAAGGGGATGTTTCTAAATGTATCTGAGCTGCGACGAACTGTCGACCTTGCCAGACCGGGATCGATTCATAGGTTTTCGGTTGTTTTTCAAAAACAGAGGCTAGGTAGCTAGTCTACACACTGAGGTCACTAAAGCCATCGAATAGCGATACGTATATATGCGGATGGCGGTAGTATTGGTTACACAAGTTATAAAAGGCAGTGCGTTGGCGGAGCTGTCGTTTGTACTCAGGTGACTCATATGGAAGGGTTTGTGACGGGATTGTGGCCGCTAGATTGGAATTGAAAGACTCTGAACGCGGAATGGTAGTCGGAGCTAGACACATGGCACATTCCATTTTAGAAATCGATATGGAATTCAATATTCAGAGTTCCATAGTGTCAAAAGTGTGCTGTGAATACGAAAGTTTAGGCATTACCTCTCAGCACGTACAATTCAGTGGCCGACGACCTTCGCTTAACAACCGAGGGCGGCGGCATTTGTGTAGAGTTATCAGTGCTGACAGATCACCGACACTGCGTCGCATAACCGCAGAAATCAATGTAGAACGTTCAACGAACGCATCCGTCGGGATAGTGCGGTGAAATTTGGCGTTATTTGGCTATGAATGCAGAGAACCGACGCGAGTGCCGTTGGTAACAGCGCGATATCGCCTGCAGCGCCTCTCCTGAGATAGTGACCATGTCGTTTGGACCCTAGACGACTGGGAAACGGTGGCCTGGTCAGATGATTCCCGATTTCAGTTGGTAAGAGCTGATGGTGGGGTTCGAGTAAGGCGCAGACCCCACGAAGCCGTGGACCCAACTTGTCCTCGAGGCATTGGTGGTGGCTCCAGAATGATGTGTGTTTACATGGAATCGGTTGGTCGTCTGGTCCGAATAAACCGATCGTTGACGTGAAACGCTTATGGCTCAAATGGCTCTTAGCACCATGAGACTTAACATCTGAGGTCAACAGTCCCCTAGAACTTAGAACTACTTAAACCTAACTAACCTAAAGACATCACACACATCCATGCCCGAGGCAGGATTCGAACCTGCGACCGCAGCGGTCGCGTGGTTCCTGACTGTAGCGACTAGAACCGTTCAGCCACTAAGGCCGGCGTGCTGCAGGTCTATCCTATATTACAGTGTGGGGATTGAAAAGGCATCAGAGCGAGAAAAACTGATGTTCGACTACGTGCTGACAGACAGTTCGTGAATCTGGAGAATCGACAGATTTAACAACTAGTTATGCACGTTTATGCTATGCGACTGTGCTGGCGAATATCATTCAAGTCTATTACAGTTCTACCGAATCCAGGTAGAATGTGACTGTGAAGGAAGTAGGGCTCCCGTCCTACTGTAGATGACGATTGGTAATATGATAAACTGCTTTCAGTTTTGTTGTCTCCTTCACGTAAAGTCAGAGAGAAAGACTAACGTCGGAAAAACACCGGTCAAAGAGGTGGGTCCGGCTTAGGAAGTAAATTACTTTTAAACATCAGCTTTAACTTCAATGATGAGTGTATATTTACGTGGTTTTTAAATAGATGTGAACATTGGCTAATCACAAGAAAAGCTTTATAAATTTTCTGCCTTATCGTAAAGATAGTTTGTTTAGAGCGTACTTGCTAAAGTCTCAGTGTGATTTCTAAAAGCCTAGTTAAGAGCACATACAGATATTATTTTTTGAAATTATAATTTTTCGTAGCTTGTGTTGTGCACCAACTTGGAAAGAGAATTTACTTGTGTGGAGAAAATTTTCGAGAACTAATCTTTTTGCTAAGAATTAAGTAAAGTTATAGAACACAGTACAACTGCGCAGCAATGTTTGAGTCCTGTTAGGGATACTGATGTCAAATAAATGTTTGTAATTGTGTTTCTTGCCGTTCAGTAAACCTGTAAGTCATTCGACTTCTCTAAATCCGTGCCCTGTTATTTTTCAGTATGAGAAGATATAAAACGTATCAGAAAAATTAGGAAGTTGAGATTAGTAATTTTTAAACATATTTGCGGAATAGACGACAGCGGACTTACCAAGTAGATCTTGAAATACCTTGGGGAAAGGAGATTTACAACCACATTGATTCAAGAGGCTAGTAATGACTAGGAGATAAATAATATTAGAGAAGAAGAGGAAGTCTTGGAAACAACGATTTTCAGGGAAGAAGTTTTAAAACAGGAAGGACTCGGTGCCAGGGAGAAAATGAACTAGCACAATGAAGTCTGAAGGCAGCACAATGAAGTCTGAAGGCAGGAGAAAGAAATGTAGTGAAACGGTGAAGGAATACTGGAAGAAACGGAAAGAACAAGAAAGGATTAAGGACAGAAATAGGTCCCTAGAAGGTCTCCCCAAGAGGTAAACTTTAAGGTTGTGATGAACTATAGTTCGTAAATAATTTTGAAAAACAGAACATTAATTGTAGCATAAGCTTCCAGTCATGATGGTTTGTATATAGATGTTATTACGTGTAAAAGTTACATAATGACGGGTAGTACCCGATTTTTACAGAAGGCAATACATTAACAATTAACATAGCGAAGAAAATGGTCAAGACGACTCGATATACATGCTATAGTTAAGAACGCCCTTCTTTATTTCTTATGAGTACTTATTATTATTGTTATTTTTATTAGTACCTGAGGATGGTCTGTTGTTTGACCGAAATTTATAGTTTTAACAAGTATTTTGCCAAAATCTGATTTTCAAAGTTGAAAATAAAGTCACAGCAATCAGCGCCTTTTCAAGAAAAAGAGACGATTTGGACAAAAAGTCATTGTTGCTGATAATATTTATGAAACTTGTAGGTCGAGGGGGGAGAAAAGAAAGGAAAGAGAGGGGGAGGGAAGGAAATAATGATATCAGCTGCGTCAGTACTTTGTGCGGAATTAGCAGCGGAGAGGGAAAATGAGTGCCGGACCAGGACCAGAACCCTCACCTACTTAGTAGGCAGTTCCGTTAACCACTGCGCCAGTCGGACGCAGTGTTTACCGCAAACGCACGGAGTAGCTCAACACACTCCCCGGCAACTCACATCACCAGCCAGCGTCACTATCCTCGTCCATGTCCTCCATGGTCGCTAATTTTAGATTTCCCTCGGAGGCCGTACGAGAATGTGCATCCGCACTGAAGGTTGTGTGCTTTCAGGCGCAACCGTTGACCACCCTGACGCTGTGTTACACACAGCCGCCAATGCGCGCCTACAAACACCGGAGTTAACAAACCACAGCCCCACATTTAAGTTGTCCTGTTTATGAACTGTCTTTCGTAAATTAGGAAATTAGGCAACGACAGACGGAATCCCACCAAGTTATCTGGAAACGTTAACTGTTTTTCTCAAAGCCGCAGGTATTATAAACAATAGCGAAAACATAGCAATATGTTATGTATGTATCCAACAGAATAGGGGCTTTGAATCAGTAATGCTATACTTATTTTCTCGGCCGGTTTCGGTTAAGGAATACACACCTTTTTGTGGGAGATCGTGGAATACTGCCGCTTCAGCCCCTACAATTTCGTGGACGTTCTGGTAGGCGGCGGCGCTATACTTCGCCTTCAAAATGAAAGGAGGTACGTTCCAAGCAGAGAGCTGTAATCGACTTTATTTTGGCGGAAAACCAGAGCATTACAGATATTCACAGGCGCTTACAGAACGTCTACAGAGACCTGGCAGTACACAAAATCAAGGTGAGACACTGGGTGATGCGTTTGTTGTCATCGCAACACCGAGTGGCTCTAGGCGCTACAGTCTGGAACCGCGCGACCGCTGCGGTCGCAGGTTCGAATCCTGCCTCGGGCATGGATGTGTGTGATGTCCTTAGGTTAGTTAGGTTTAAGTAGATCTAAGTTCTAGGGGACTGATGACCTTACAAGGTAAGTCCCATAGTGCTCAGAGCCATTTTTTTCATCGCAACAAGGTCGCAGGCTCTAGCGTGCTGTCCGGCCCCACGGAACTGCGACTCCTGCAATACATTCGTCGTCTACTTCTCGATGGGAACGCAAGGCCTCACACAAGCCGGCTCAGAAAACTTAATTTGGCTGTTGTTCCTGACCCACTCTCTATAGCCTGGATCTCGCACCTTCCGTCCGTCTGTTTGGCCCAATGAAAGATGCACTCAGCAGATAGCACTAACTGAATGATGTGGAGGTTATTGATGCAGGACGACGTTGGCTCCGACGTCGACCAGAGGTGGTACTGTGCCGGAAAGCGGGCCCTAACAGTAACGTGGCGTAAGGTCGTTGTACTGAACGAGATTATGTTGAAAAATAGGGATTTTAGCCAAAAGTGTGAGGAACAACATGGTCTATTGGAATCCTGAATAAAAAGTATCCTGTTTTCAGGAAAAGAAGTGCTGCATTACTTACTGAACACCCCTCCTACGTACACAAAACAAACAAACAAAATTTTAATTACTCTCTGGGAAAATGAATTAAAACTGTTCCAGTTCCCACAGTTTCGCCCTAGATTTTCGAGAGGTTTTGCTTGTTCGTCAGGTACATAGCAGAACTGGTAAGCCTCTTCCACTTACTGCCACCATAGTGATCAGCCCACCTGATCCACTCGCGTTGGTTTTCCCAGTTTAGTATCATTCGTGATCTAGCCGTTATAAGGCGAATAATAGTACGTTAAGAAAGGAATAGTCTTTCATTAAAGTTAAGTGGAGAAGTTTATAATAGATTGCATTGCAACAGTTTTAATAAAAAATGCGTCCTCTTACCTTAGCACTGTTTATACCGGAATGGGAGCTCGGTTGCAGCGTTGACATTTTACTAGTCCCCTGCGATGTTTCATACGCTGTCTGTGGTGTGGTGGGCACGTCCGTTGTGAGACATGGCACGGAGGTGAGGGTAAAAGTGGCGGTCAATTGTGTTTAAGCAGTACAAAGTACGTGTGTGTCCGCTGGTTTCGGCAGGACACATATCGGCAGGCACGATACGAATCATACCGTTAACGTGGCACAGTCGTGACAACTGTTTTTCCTAGTGACACAAAGCTAACTTGCTGAAGAAACATGCTACCGATGGTGAAGTTTGCGACTATCCTCTTGTGGTAAATTAAATATTCGGACTCCCTGTACGTTCCTGGGTATCCTTGTCCATCATGGACATCCTCTGCAGCGATCCACGTCGCCCCAGCAGTGGACGCTCCAGATACAGCGTGGCAGCTGATGCTCCTGCTGCGGCAGCGACGGCAGCGGGCCTGGTCGGTCCCGGTCCAGATGGTGAGGCGTGCCTCGCATGCAGATGGCGGGATTCCCCTGCTAATGAGCAGACGCTAACGAAGCCTTTGTTGCTGCTCGATAAGCGGCCTGTCGTCTCCGGCCGTCGGACGCTCTATGTTTTCACGGCGCAACACAGTGTGGCCCTCAGTTTGAAACACAGCTGTCAGTCTGAGTACGGTAGACGGAGACAAACATTAAAAAAGGAAATACATTTCCTGAATGTATATGCAATCACCGTGGACATATTTTGACGAAAATCGGCTGGATTGCTTGAAAAACTAACCGATCAAAGGTATCGAGACAGACATTAGTGGGCATTATTATGAGGAGTCTCCACCTTTTGCCTTAGGATGTCTTGAACTCTACTGTGAACTGTTTCAGTAGGGTTTCTGAATTTCTTGGCAGGAATGGCATCCCATTCTTACACAAGAACCAGAACCGGAGAAGATAGTGATGTTGGGCCACTGGGATCTAGAGTGAAGTCGATGTCCTCACTCACCCTAAAGGTGTTCAGTTTGGGACTTTGGCCAGGCAAGTCCATTTCACGATTGGTATTGTCCACAAACCAATGTCTCACAGATGCTGCTTTATGACAGGGTGCATTCTCATGAGGATATAAACCGAAATATTTCTCAACTCTACACAGTACACAATCCTGTAAAATGTGGTCATATCCATCCGCTTTTAGGGTTTGGAGTTTTATACCCATAGAAAACACTCCCATTCCACAACATCATCTCCTCCATACACCACTTGGCCCTATACATGTTGGTATGTAACGTTCTCGATATCTTCACCGGATTGCCACTCCAAGTCACCCGTTTCCAGCAATCCACTTTCCAGTCCCGTTGCTCTTTACATCTCTTCAAGCGTCGCTTATCAGTGACCACAGAAATGTGTGGTTTATGAGGTGCTGCACGCTTTTTAATTCCTTACATTATTGTGCTATCTGGACTACTGGTAGCCATTTGGAACCCACGAGTGCTTCCTTTTGATGATTCCGTATGATTTTTTGCAGCTATCCTCCTCTATGCTCGATGGTACCTGCCGGTCAGTAAATCAGGTCTCCTTCATCTTGGCTCAGGTGTGGTGTTCCTTCGCAATTCCATTTCACCAGCATATCACCAACAATCGACTTGCACAGCTTTGGGCCGGTTTACCTGTCACTGACGAAGCTGTTGCTCAGATGAGATCCAACGACTTGTCTACGTTCTCAGTCACTGAGCTCTGCTAACTGTCGCTCTCAGCTGGTACCGCTTTTCTAGTTACAGCACGTTACTACCCGTCTCCTTCCATATTGTGCGGTCCGCCTCTTGAACATCTATTGACCAATTTCGATTTATGTATTGATGACTGTAGACTCATTGTCAGATCGTGTATATTTCTTCATTTATAACGACTTTTGAGTTACTGACTTCATCTGATCAAAGACATAGATACCGTAAAACAACGTTGGGTGCCAGTCAGTTAAACATGCACAGGCAGAGCTTAGGTTGACGGGTGCTTCTTTGACTGTTACTCGGTCTTCACATTATGTGCCACCCTAGGTTAACCGCTTCCTTCTTGACGCTGCGTTCGGTCATCGTTCATCCATTCCTACCAATATCGTCAAACAGCGGCATCGCTCCTATTCCAATGTCGAGCGATTCGCTGATTACTTCAACTGGCGTCTTTTTAGCCCAACAACAAGTCCTCTCTCAGATGCTGACATCGACGCGTATTTTTCACGCTCCTTTCTGCGAGGCACAGTTAGTTTCCAACTGAGTACAAGGAATAAAATTCGGCAATGCTTTATGCCCTGTTACAGGCATGTCCCCTATTTACTATCACAGACAGCAGCGGGGTGAAATTTCACTGCAGTGTCACACATTCATCATTCCCGTGGTTCGCTGTTGTGCGTTTAAGTGCTCGAGCTGTATCATAGAGAAGGGATATATTGGGACTAGGGCCTATGCTATGGATTCTGAAGAAAAGCATTACGACTCGTCATTTTACCTAAATTGTGGATCCTAATGTACAAGAGCGTGTAAGTGAAGTCTGCAACAAGTCTTACTTTGTTTGGCGTATTTATATGTCATGTGAGCTGTGTACTGGTTGTTTCTGAAGGTCCTTTGAGTAACTTCTTCTAATACGATATCGTTAGGTTGGCAATTTGTTATTTCTTAGGTGACGTCCGCTGCCAGCCAGTTTTCCGCAGTTAATTAACGACTCACTTAACAGCTGACATATTAAATTTATATGTCTCATTTATTCCGTACGAGGAATGTGTTTCTTATTCGAGCGCCCCACCCCCCGCTGACGGAGGGGCTGGCCGGGTAGGTCGCGAGTCCGGCGGTGGCACATCATTACCCGGCTGCCGCTAAGGAGCAGCTGCGGACGAGCGCCGCGCGTGTGTCGTAATGACGGGTAACGATATCCTCGCGATGAGCGCGTTATTTAGGCCATCCAATTAAGCCGCTGCCTGCGGCGACAGTTACTAATTACCTGCGCGCCGTGTGGGCGACGTTCGAAACGGCGTGCTGCGCGCGTAATCACGCGGACTCGGTGGCAGGTGACGTCTTGAAGGCGGCCTGTGAATCTGAGCCGCTGTGACCGCCCTCTTCCGTTACAATTCCTGCAGAATTTGGAGGTAATTTCTCGGCTTGACGCAAAGAAGGCGTTGAGATCAAGTTTTAATTCTGTCGGTATATTGTGATACTAATCTATTGACTTCTACAGTCTTTTCAAAAATCCGAGTGTGCCTCTTTTGTCAATTCGAGGTTCGACTATTTCAGATGAAAACTCCTCTTTGAAGTGTAACCAGAATTTTGTATAATGAAAATTGGTTCAAATTAGTGTTGCAGTCTAGCAAGACTAAGGTTCGCTAGTTTTGGTATACCACATAAATGACGTAGTAAATAATAGGATTATCGGCAGTATTGATAGCGCTGGTGGGGAGAGAAGCGTAAATGAATGTGTAAGAGAGAAAGTGGGAGCCGACGATTTTTCTTTGGTTTTTTGTTTGTTTGTTTTGCACATAATTAGAACCGCACGCCGTTTAGTGCAATTCCAGTTGTCCTTACAGAATATGAGTTGCTATTTATGTAACAAAAATTAGTTGATCCCGTTACCTCTGCCCTTTGAAGTAACCTAAGAAATTACTTTTGATGCGAGTACAGTTTACATGCACCAACATAAAAATATAATTATTGTTGTTGTTTTCTAGTAAATAGAACGTTCTTCATCGCGATCAAAGGGAAGAGTTTCCTGTTATTTATTGAATGAAGGCTTTCATCACATTGCTGCCGATAAATCATTCGGAGTATTAGGTCATGGTCCACGAAACTCACAGAGGAATTAGGTGGACCAAGACCTTATACCCCGAAAGTTCTCTCTGTTATCGTTGGTAAATGCAAAAGCTGTTCATGAATAACAGAAACATGGTTTCTGTAAGTCCAAAGAAGCGATGTTTGATATATTTTTGTTTTGTGTTTCCTTTTATTGTTTTACTTTCTCATTGAGGAAATTACGTTTCCTAGCGCTTTGTGGTGAATCAGTCTCTTCCTCTTTATTTCTATTAAAATGTTTCTCTGTTTCAAGTTACAAATCAACAACTTTGGAGTAAAACTTGAATTAAACACTGACAGTTTCAGTTTTACTATAAACTCTGTTTAGTTTTAAACAACAGACAGAAGGACAGCTATGTAGAACTACAATTTTCCGCAGGTCACCCGGCTTTTTATGTAGCCTAGCCTCAGTTTCTAGACGGTTCACCACATCTGGTTCTTAGGGGAATCTAATAAGACATCACATACGTAAAGAAAGCGATATAATGATATAACTCCCAACGGATATGCAACACCGCTTAACATACTGGTAACGCGAGTATGACCTTAGACGGTAAAAGCTACTAGGAAAGCTACCGTAGTCTACACTTGTTTTTGATAGTCGTCAGTAGCCTATGCTAGTTTTACAACTCTAGTTCTGATGTAACACAACAGACAGATTCACCTCTATTCAAGATTGCATGAAATTACTGTACTTTTCCACACACAAAGTCCGCCTCCGTAGCTGAGTTGTCAGCGTGGCTGGCTATCATGTGGAGGGCCCGCGTTCGATTCTCAGTACTCGCAGAGAGTTTTCCTTGGAAAGGGGGTTATGGAGGGCTGGAACGGAGTGCACTCAGCCTCGTGAGGCCAACTTTACTACTACTTGACTGAATAGTCGCTGCTCCAGGTCACGAAAACTGATAATAGCCAGGAGAGCGGTGTGCGGATCCCACGCCACTCCATACAGCATCCAATGAAACCATAGGCAGAGGATGGCACGGCGGTTGGTCGGTACCGATAGGCCCATCAGGACCTATGGACGGAGTTTACGTACCAAATAAATAATTTTTTTGGATTTTTATGACTTACACCAAATTTTACTGACATCTATTGGACGCCAGAACAACTTCTTATTTTCAGAGGCGTAACTGTTTTTCTAGTGGTTTGATTACAAGAACTACTGCTGCATAGTCTAATACGAGGTCATTGTTAGTTAAATTTTTGATTTTTTAAAATGTATTTTGGGGCAATCTAAGTGGTTCTATTGAAGCTCGAGGTTAAAATAGCTTATAACTAAATTGAAGGGAATCACTGCCGTCAGCTGCAGCGGGACATTACGCGAAATCAGCGGCGACGAGCGAGAATGTGTATCGGACAGAGATTCGAACCCGGGATCTCCTGCTTACTAGGCAGATGCGTCAACCACTGCACCATCCGGCACACAGCGTTACCGCTACTTTACCGACTATATCGCCAGCCTCAGGCCGACCACCTTGCCACCGAGCGCCCCTATCGGCAGTCCCTGTCTTTTGACTCCATGTTCGCTACTCAAGAGATTCCCACAGGAGATGGGACGTGTTTGTGCATACGCAGTGAAGAAGGTGGCTCCACTGCCCAGCCAGGCAGTGTCTGTTCTTTCGGAAATTCATATAAGAAAATAGCTTGATTATGTTAACTTGTTTTGCTCAAAAATGCGATGTTTTAATTACTATTATTTAAGACATCAATAAGGATACATCGATAACGTCGTAATAATTTGCCTGGACAAGTTCCATAGTCTTCCTACCAAACGCATCAAAATAAAACTGACTTTTATTTTGCAATTTTTCTAGTACTTTCTGTTTTATTATGCTTTTATGCGCTCTATCCCATTTCCAATCCGGAACAGTCAGAAATTTATATACCAATTTGCATTCGATGCATGAATTAGCCGTATAAGCAGCCATCGGAAATACTTAAAGTCGTATGAACCTTAATTTGATTCGTAAGACACCTCACATGAAATGTATTCGCAGTTGCGAATATATCTATCAGCTTTACAGTTGAATGACGGCAATGAAAGTTTGTGTCGGAACGGGGACTCGAACCCAGACTTCCCTTTATCGCGAGCCGTCGCCTTAATTTTTTTTTAAATCTCATTTTGTTCATTCTGTTTGTTCGGGGCGGACGTCCCATCACCGTTGTTCACTGCTGATCCATTAACTCAGTCTTTTTATTACAGAAGGCAGGTAACCCTCTGACCGAACACGCTGAGCTACCGTGTCGTCACCATTCGGCTAGCAGAGCACGGCTCATTGCGAGACCCAGAATTCCATACGTCGTCAACCATATGCTTACGACTGTTCTCGTACATCCATTACGTATATTCCCGTACAGGCGAGACATGTCACTCGAAAGTCGCTTGCCCGGTGTCAGCTGATAAGTAAGATATGGCAGTGCTGTGTTATTCGGAATTATGATGCAGTGTTCCTTCTGGCATACATGCATATCTGAAGCAACAGGCATTGCAGCGACTACAGCCGTTATGAAATACATGTAATGTATTCGCATTTGTCAATATGGACAAACTTCATCTGCATAATGGGATAACGACATAAAGATATGTGCTCGACCGGGACTCGAACGCGAATTACCCAGTTATTGCAAGCGATCGCCTTACCATTTTCGTAATTCGAGCACGACTCGCAGCCACAGCTACACTTCCGTATGTCGTCAGCCATGTGTCTACAACGTATACTCGTACATTCATTAGGTGTATAGCTGCAGCGAGCACACATTTTACTTGAAAGTCACTTGTCCGGTGTCGACTGATAACTATGATATTGCAGTACCTGTCTTATTCCGAATCTCGATGCAATGTTCCTTCTTGTACGCATGCACGCAAGCGACTTTAAAGTAATATGTTTCCTCTGCTTTGGAATATACATAATGGATGTTCGAAATGGGTTCAAATGGCTCTGAGCACTAAGGGACTTACCATCTGAGGTCATCAGTCCCCTACAACTTAGAACTACTTAAACCATCACACACATCCATGCCCGTGGCAGGATTCGAAACTGCGACTATAACTGTCGCGCGGTTCCAGACTGAAGCGCCTAGAACTGCTCGGCCACTACGGTCGACATGGACGTTCGAATACAGATTGTAGAAACATGGTTTGGGTCTAGGTGTGACTTGCGCTTGGATACCCAAATGATTCTCGGCACGGTAGCTCAGCGTATTCGATCCGAGAGAAAACTGCCTTCTATAATAAAAAGAACTGAGGGAATGGATCGACACTCAATTTGAACAAGCGTCATGGGCGACCACCCTGAGCAAATATAAGGGTCGCAAACGAACATAGTGAAATTAAAAAAAATAATAATAATTTTGATAAGGCGACCGTTTGCGACTAGCGAGAAACTCCGGTTCCAGTCTGGCACGAATTTTTACTGCTGTCGTTCCATTACACAGTTGACTGTTGTCAACATTCGCAACTGCGAATACATTTCTTATATTTCATAACGGCTGTAGTCGCTGCAGTGCTTGTCTCTCTAAACGTGAATGCATGACCCAAGGAACATCGTCATTCGGAAGAACACAGGCACTGCAATATCGTTTGTATGCCTCATAATTCTGTCATGGATTTGTTTGATGCCACGCAAATAACGTCACAACCCAGCAGAATAAAAGAAGAGCCCTCAGCTCAACTCTTGTGACGATATTGTCAGCTACAGATGTGGATATTGTTCGAGATGACCCTGAGCGTTTTCATCTAGTGTGACGGTGGAAAATCTGATATTTCAGTGCTTTCCACTTTCGTTATTGGTTTTGAGCTGAATAACAATAAACAAATACTACGTATAGTTTTTGTTTCTTATTTATAAAGTGAAGATCACGTGAAACAAAATATTTTTCCATGGACCAGCAATCCTTACAATCAACGTCCACAACGTAAGTTTATCGATCGGAGTTGTGGATCTCGTCATTAGTGAGGACTCGTATTAATGCCATTTCAAACACCCACAGGTAGATCACCATATGTTGTGCGAAAGGATATATCAGTTTGGAATAAGAAATTGTTTTTTTCTTCATAATACGTCTCTTCAATGTATTTTGTACCTTTCTTTCAAATATAAAAATTGGCATACCGCGAAGTCATAAATTTTCTGCTTCTGTGGCTTCACCGCATACGATCCTACACCCTCATTCGCACAACCAAGAGACATGTGCTAGGAATATCCTCCTTGAGATTTAGTCAGGTATCTCATACCCAAAAGTTTCGTAGTCTCTGAAATCTGTTTGCAGTTCACCAAATCCTGACCAAGAGGTATTTATAAAATTGCATAGCTGTCAGTTGAACGTTGATTTCCTTTGACAAAATCTATCAACTTCATTACCTTACCAATGATCTCATTAAAAAAGAAGGGCATAGAATTCTATAAAACTAGTTTGTTTAAAAAAAATACTACCAGTTTCCAAGTTTTGTGATCTTAATTGTTCTCTCTGCTATATCTTTGGTCTTAGTAGGCCGGGAGTAAGGAAGGAAGGTTAGGATCATTAGTGATGGAAAACGATTTTGGACTGGGGAAGGAAATGGGCCTTTTGCTTTACAAAACAACCAACTCAGTATTAGCCCCTAGTCATTTAGAAAAGCCACGAGAAACATAAATCTGGGCATGGAATAGAACCGACACCCTCCTGAATATAACTTCAGTGATACTCAGAAAATTTGCAAGTGAGCTAGTAAAATGGATGTGCAAATTGTTGACTTAGAATAAAGTTGTTGCGCGAATATTAGTAAATGTTTTAAGTGTATTGGGCCAACAGGTTAGATCCTCCTAGACGGATGTAGAACTTTTTTTAACCGATTGTAATTCAGTTTTTTACTTCGTAATTATAGACAGTTAAAAAGGCAAGAAGTTTTCCTTGCTTTGGTAAAAACTAATTTTCTTAAACAAAAAATCTTTACATAATATTGTGTGTTAATGTGTTAGGAATGATGCAAATATTTACGGCGTGCTGTCATTCTGATGTAATGTTTCTTATCGGTTTTGTAGTTTTCATGTCATCTTTCGCCGTTTCATCATTTCTTTGTTAGATACTTTTTGGTTCTTCACGTTCTCGCTTCGACCTATGACACTGAAAAATTTATTGAATGATATTTAATATCTGCTTATCAAATACGAATTAAACTCCAGCATCATATACATCTACGTACGTCTGCTATAAGAGGAGAGAAATGTTTTAGAGTGAACCTGGCAAATGACGATTTTTTTTATGCGCAAGATTCAGTGTTTAGTTCAATGGGTATCTACATTGATCTCAGGTGGCTTTCAAGAATTAGAAAAATGTTATAATTCACGATAATTCACGTTGCGTTATTATTCTACCCGTGAGAGACAGTGTATATAGCGAAGACACTTATATTAGGAACGGGAAGAATTATCTGTATGTAGTACCCCCGTAATTTGTCAAGCTAAGAGTCCTTCCACTAATAAAAATGACAAATGGAATTACGGTTTTTGGACTATATAATATTCATATCAGAAGTGAATTGATTCACAAATAGTATGAACTATTAATTAGTTCATTGGTTTTTCTTTTTTCCTTTCTTTTTCCTATCGTCCATCTTCGAAGAACTAGATGCGGCCAGCATTAATTTCCTCTCGTGTGCCAAACGCTTAATTCAGAGTATCTCTTACGCCCATTAGTATGCAGTAACAAATAATACATTATGAAACTGTGCACGCGCACATGTGAAAATCCGTGCTTAATTAATATGTCATTTGTATTTCAGATAACTGCTGTAGAGAATGAAAGGCACAAAAAGTTACTAATTTTGTTGTAAAAATTAGTAATAAAAATTACTAATTACATTGGAAAAATAAGTAGCGTCGCACTACGGCCGGGAAAAAAGGGAGAGTTTTGTTCCGCGGTGCAGAATATTCTGTAACAAGCAGAGCAGTGAAACAGAATATCTGTGTCATCTACCCCGCAACGTGATCAACAGGTCGAAATGTCCGCACGAGTGAAATTAATATGCATGTCCCCAGGAAGTTTGATGGGATAATACACCTTCTTACGCGGGGCATTACGGAAAGCTAATGAGCACTAGCGGTCGCATTTGCATGTAATTAACATGTTTTGGGTCTGCTGCATGTTATACCATGTAACTGGCCGGCTACTTCCTTTAACTGATAAGAATGTTTGTGAAATAGACAGATGACTGCACGCTCTACAGAATGTAAAGTGTGAACGTCTTGAAAGGAAAAACGTAAATTTATAAACATTGTGAGGTGTGTTTGAAATTCTTGTGGGATATATTTTGTCTTTATGCTTTCCATCCAGCACGCAGAAAAACTCATACCTCTTAGCCGCTAAGCATGATGTGTGATGATGCAGTACTTCAAACAACTTCTTACAAGAATCAAATAATGGAAATTAAACACTAAAATGATATAAATTACTTTACATATGAGAAGTAAATAAATTCATTTTCCTTTTTCCCCTTTAATGTTCACGTTTATTCTTATTTTAATAAAAAACTAGAACTGATACTGTCAAGTACAGCATATGGAATCCATGAGAAATATCATACAGCTTATAATCCAGAAAGAATAGTGCAGTCATAAAGACAATTGAAAATGAAAGCCATTAAAGAAACTAAAACTCAGCTAAATTCCTTCCGAACACACCATGAAGGCCCAACGGCACCGACCGGCCGCCGTGTCATCCTCAACCCATATGCGTCACTGGGTGCGGATATGGAGGGGCATGTGGTAAGCAAACCGCTCTCCCGGCCGTATGTCTGTTTACGAGACCGGAGCCGCTACTTCTCAATCAAATAGTTCCTCAGTTAGCCTCACAAAGGCTGAGTGCACCCCGCTTGCCAACAGCGCTCGGTTCAACTGGCTCTGAGCACTATGGGACTTAACATCTGTGGTCATCAGTCCCCTAGAACTTAGAACTACTTAAACCAAACTAACCTAAGGACATCACACACATCCATGCCCGAGGCAGGATTCGAACCTGCGTCCGTAGCGGTCACGCGGTTCCAGACTGAAGCGCCTAGAACCGCACGGCCACACGGGCCGGCAACAGCGCTCGGCAGACCGGATGGTCACCCATCCAAGTGCTAGCCCAGCCCAACAGCGCTTAACTTCGGTGATGTGACGGGAACCGGTGTTACCACTGCGGCATGGCCGTTGGCATTAAGGAAACTAGACTCGTTAAACTTCTCGACGGTAAAAACTCGCTCCGTGGTCACAGAGTCATTGCAGAACCTCTGTGTGACTGTGTCTTCCTCACTAGAAAATCTCTGTTTTCCCAATGTTCTTTCAGCTTGCCGAAAAAATGGGAATAGCGTGGTGTAAGATCTGTACCGTATGGCGATGCTTCCGTACCTCACGTCTAAAATGTTGAAGCAAAGCATATGATACGAGTGCCGTGTGGTGTGTAGGATTGTCGTGCACAGAGTACTCTTTTATGTCATAACGTCACTAGTAAGACAGCGTGTGTAAATCGACATTCTGAAAGCCCTACATACGTACTGGTTGATTAAAATGAAAGAGCAGCTGCTCACGGAGGTTCAGTGTGACCTGAAATTACCTTATTGCAGTGATATTTCGTAGATATTCTAATGCATTTATGTGGAACGGATTTACGGTGAAAAAAAATTAATTCTGATTTTTGCCAACAGATGGAAGTCGGTGATGTGAATGCAAGAAAGACGTGTAGAAATGTTTCCACGTGCAGCGAGTTAGAAGCAGGAATTGGGCAGAGAAGGTCAAACAAGTGAGAAGGGCTTTATTACCCGCTGCTTACACAGTTCGTTCAATATGAGTCCCGGAGACGTCGACCAGAAGCTGTACAGAGCGTAATGTGAATCTGGTAGCGAAAATTGGAACTATTTCTTTTTCCTACATAAATCAGTTCTGCTATAACGCATTAGAAAATCTACAAAGTTTCGCCGCCATACGATAATTACAGTCCATACTGGAAGCCTCTGAGGATCTATAATTTAATTTTAACCACCCGGTTGTACGACTGCAGACTCTGGAATCATACTTCATCATAAAAAAAAAGAACTCCATTTTCAGTTTAGCACCGTCTTAAACGATACTTTTTCTGTAATAACAAAAGCCATTATAAAATAATTAGATAAATAACCTCGATAAAATGTTTTTGTAGCCTTGTTAATCAGATTCAGCTTGGACTCTGTGAGAGCGTTGCTCGTAGTTAGGCGGGTGTTCGCTGTGTTCTGGTAAGCAGCACTTCATGTCGGACGGGATTAAATGACCGTCGCACGCTATTTGCTCATAGCGTAGCTGTTCCTAATCCGTTTGGCACGTGAGTGCGAGACCGCTGATATTGTTGCACTTACTTCGCGTTAGAAATGTCATTATAACCCTTCACCACGTAACAGAAGGTTACGAGTTGTTCTTGCAAGTGGTCTGAGTCAGCAGTACGACCTCGGATTGGAGCCATAGGTACTTGCATTTATGCATCTTTCAGAAACTTGAAACACAAAACATAATTTGTTAAAGCCATGTCAAATATAAAAGTTCCTTCTCTCATTATCATTTAAGTTTACCGTTTAGTATTGTCTGCTGTGAAATTAAATGCAACCATGTATGCTGTTGAAATAATTTTTAAACAGGCATAAGATAAGAGCGGAGCGTTTCATAAAGAACGAAAGGAGGAAAACACAGGAGGTGAAAAAGATAAATCACAATACTGCTGCAGTAAAAAACGTTGCACAACTACGAACCACATGTATCAGTTTTTAACTGTTAGTAAAACAAAGGTACAAAGTAACCGGATTAACATCCATATCTTTCATAAAATTAGAAACACAAGTAACAGGAAGCGTTAGTAGAACTAATTATGTTGTAAAATTTCTTCCCGTTAAGATTTATTTGAGTCAGTTACTAGTGTGCTCCCTCTCGCAATATGTTGGATGTATAGCTTTTCGTTAGTGTACTGTAGTTAACTGTGTAACTACTGAAAAGCTTTGGTAGACTCACAACTGATCTAAGACCTTTGCTTCCGGCAAATGAACATCATTATTACGGTAACTGTTTGTATCGACCTCATTATACGATATTAAAAACGCGTTAATTCAACACAATAAAATACAAATCTGTTGTCCTCAAAAGCAGAGCAACAAACAACTGTTTTATAAAACAAAAAGTATCTGTATCACTCATGCAAGAACTAACATTCCAAGGTTTTTAGCTTATTTTTCGTGTTCATCGAAACTAACGCAAGCTCTGTTTTAATCGATGTGCCATACTTCATATCTGTAGTGGATATTTTTCTGACAGAACTTATCAATAGTCCGCCATAGAGATGAGCATAGGCAATGCCATGTTTGGTTGTCAGTACCATTGCTGTCAGCAGTGAGTTTCAGAACTGAGTGAAAGAGTCGTGTGTTGGTCACATTACTGAGCGATCTCGAAATTGGTAACTGAGCACACAGATAAAGATGCGTAGAATGCTGAATTTTGGAAATATGATTGATCTAAGAGGTATGAAGATTTTCAGGTAATGTTGTTGCTGCATTGCTTGCATGATGCGTTTGGAAGAGGCAATGTTTTAGTATATTTCGATTTTGATTGGGTTGGTTGGTCAGATTTTCGCAACGTTAGTAAGCAAAATTACACTCACAGTTTATAATTTTAACACTCATTTACCATTCCAGTAACAAATATGCAGGCGGAGTAATATTTTTGTTAATAAGACGATTGTAATCGTTAAGGTATCATAGTTTTACAGTATGGTTTTTGAGCATTCAGTAAATTTAGTTTAATTTCTTGCACCGTCTCGTCACGAAATGTTTTTCTTGCAATAGAATCGTCACATTGCACTGAGCGGAACAGAGCCACTAAACATAGAGTGTGATCTGCTTAGGATAGCTGCGTGTCATTGCATCGTACTTGCTCAACGCTTTCATTTCTTGAGCTGGTTTGCTGCTTTTTAGTGTTGACCACTTTCGAGTAGTACCGAGTTTCCGTTCCTGTGGGCAATCCTTATTAGGTTCACTTTAACATCAGTAAGGAAACGATAAAATCATTCAATCAAACGAAACTGTACGGTTTCAGAGACTTCTTCGAGTCTCAAACAATATGCAGACTGAAGAGACGTATGAAAATTTGTACCAAGACCAGGATTCGAACCTCAGACTCCTGCTCACTTGGAAGATGCGTTAAGAAACTACGTCGTCCTGGCACAGTGACTTTGCACAACTGCATGGACTACCCGACCACGCTTCACAGTCAGGCGTTACGTATCAAAATTATTATCAGGTTCAATTTAGGTCAAGTTCAGTGCTGATCTCATTTCTTACGCAGACATTTTTGTTCTTATAGAGCAGCGTTAAATTCGCATATGTGTCGTTTCATGTTTTAAATTCTGTTTTGTCAGTCGAGTACGCAAATTTACAGTGCATTTTGGCAGAAGTATGTTGGACATCTATTATTACAAAATCTGATTTTTAATTTTATGAAGAATTTTCATTCTGTTGGCTTCGTGTTTTGGCTGCAAGTCACGCACTGTGACGTCACATTGTAACACTGTTCTCTGGCCGATAGAGAATTTCAAAGATAGTTTATTCAGACTACAGTTCCAGGTTTTTGATTATTTTGGTAAAAGTTCATTCAAATACAGTTATGCGGCATTAGATATAGTTTGAGGATTCATTTCACCAGACAGGGTTTACGTGAGCACACCACTCGCATTATTCGGGATTACAATACAGAGACACACGAAGTTAAGAACAGGAATCCAGCTCAGTTTACAACAACAATCCCACCATGTTACAAAGTTGATCAGCGATTACAGACGCTAGACTGCGGCAGTACATAATCTTCTTCGGTGGAACCATCGCCCTGCGACTGGCTGGAGCCATACTGATGCTATGGCACCCGGTATACGTCATCACGTTACCAGTCACCCTCTTCAGTATTTTCGCAAGAGTCACATGTAACAAATCTGAAATCGTAAGAATCCGCTAAGAACGCAGCTACAGAGTTTCTTCCTTCGCTAATCGGCTCTGAATCACAAAATCTCTTGATATATGTCTGTCTCGTTATGATTTCAGGCAGTTACCGTAAGTAATTCGTTACCCTGATTTGTCTTGCTATTATTTTTATTGCACCCGTGCATGATAAGGATTCAGATACCTCGTTGGGACGTTGGGATACTTACCTCGTGCAGGTGGCGTCAGAATCTGGGTACACAGAAGTTCAGCGCTAACCTGGATGATGATGTTACAGATCCAGACATACTAACTGTTGAGTGGTACTTAAATAAATAAATTAGTGAAATCAAAGTGAACTAGAAATTAGAATATAAATGGGAAACTTGGTTTAGTTTAGAGAGTTACATACTCGCATTCAGTGGGCAGAACAGCAGAAGAGACAATGACCATGAAGTCAGCAAGTTCCACATAAGCGGGCGCTGTCGATTCAGCCGTCAGGGCATCGCCCGACCGGCTCACGTGTTTCTCAGTTGTCGCATGTGAGCAAAGGCCCTCGCCTACATTCCAAGAGCCAATGACCGACGTTAAGAAGATTCTTCGAGAAGCTTTTCAACGTGACGGAAGAGGCAATGACCGGCTCACGTGTTTCTCAGTCGTCACATGCGATCAGAGGCCCCCGCCTACATTCCAAGAGCCAATGACCGAGGTCAAGAAGATTCTTCGAGAAGCTTTTCAACGTGACAGAAGAGGCAATGGCCGTGAAGTCGTTCACCTCCAGTGAACTGAAGTGAATAAATACGCGAGACGCGGTGAGCCCGACAGATGAAGACAGATGAAGACAGACGGAGACGAAGACGAGAGACGAAGGAAGAAAAGAAGAGTAGCAGTAGTTTTCAGTCAGTTTCGGTGCTGAAGACCGTCATGCAAGAAGAGACTACATCATGCACAGTCGCACCAAGTCCGCTGCTGTAATGGAATAGCAAGCAGCAGCCGCGGCGCCAGAAGACAGAAGTTAAAAGGTATTGGAAGTCTGATTTTTACGTACCCGGGTGACTCGTGAGGACGGGAAGGAGACGGCCTCACCTCAGCAGTCACCTGTGAGCTGGGATAAAGACCTGACAGCCGAAGACTGGCAAGCGGGAGTCCGTGGTTCGAGTTCGGGACACTGGCCTTCCCCCGCCGCACCGCTCCGCTGGCCGACGCACAACACACGCGGCCGCTTAGAGAAGAGAAACACTGGGACGCCACACCCAAGGTATCATCCGATGCACGACTTCGCTCGCAATAATTAAACCGGCCACCTCGCGCTGCGCGTCTCCCGTCAACTGGGCGAGACGGCGACACGAGATACACACCGCTACGCGTAATCAGACGCCGCCGCCGCCGCCGCCGCCGCTGCCGCAGCAGAAGACTTCACAAACGACACAGCTGCCGCTCTCCGAACCAGAACATCCCGTAAGATACAGTTGTACAAATCTTCAATAAAAGTTATGTAAAAATGCTGTTTCATTCTACCTCATACCCGAGCCAAGGAAGAACCCACCCTGCCCACATGTTGTTAAGAGAGAAAAGTTAATTTATTTAATATTTTCACCCTTACAGAATGCTTTAGAATGCTCATCCTGACAATTGACAGCATCAAAAGAGAAAACCCAGTTACATTGAGCGACAGAAGTGTCACATTTAGTAACACAATTGTTACATTTGATGTCAAAAGCCGTTTTAGTTGGTACATAACGCAAAAGGGTCACTTTAACCTCAGTACTGGCCGTCACTGCAGCTCAGCCATTTCCAACTCTTCTTTATCTTTCACTGGTTGTCTTAAAGTTCAAAGAGTTACATGCTGCCGCTAAGAAGCTAGGTCTTCTGCTTTGTACAACCTTGTTATTACTTGGTGAAGTTGATCTGTTCACTGCATTTTAGTAGATATTGCTGTTTATTATTTGCTTGCTGCGGGACTGCGTTTTATACGGCTTAAAATAGGCTTACTGGACAAAATATAAAACATCAGGTTAAAAGAGCACAGGGTGGGCTTTGGAGCGCTGTAGATTATCTTTAACTGATATCAGGGGCTAATTTGATCCTCCCACGCTGTCGTAGGTCATGGTAGTGAAGTGATTGGATCTGTCGGTCGTTTGTATGGAATCAACGAAGTAAGGTGGTCCAAATGAAGAAGCGACAGAATGGCACAATGGAGCTGTCTTGTTTGAACACGTCTCAGACCACACACAGTGAACGAATTTGCCCGAATTGTTGGTGTACTGACGCGGACTGTGCAACATGTCTTCAAAACAATTACGTATCACTTGCAGTTAAGTAGAACGACGAAGAAACAGTGGTCGTAGAAACATGCCAACAGGGGCCTTAAATGAATGCCACAACGTGTCGGTGACAAGTCTACAAAACCCGACAGGAATTGCTGCCGTGAGTGAATGCTGGTCCCTGACAACCAGGTTTCCAGCGAATATTGCGAAAAATTGAGTTTCGCGGCGGGTACCTCGCAGCAGATCATTGCTCACAGCATCACATTAGTCTGCACGTCCGCGATGAGCCAAATAGTACAGAAACGGGGCAGCAGCTGGCAGGAGCGCGTGTATTCTACTCTTTTTTAAATGATGGAACGTGTCGAGGGCACCAAGACTAGAATCTGGAAATATGGCCAAAATAGTAAAATCTGCTATAATATGGCCAAAAAATGGGCATAATGGGGTTTCTCACACTTGTGATAACGAGTTTTATATCAAAATTGAAAAACTGAAAATGGCGGATCAAATACAGCGAAAAGAATCTAGAAAAAATTAATGGAGCAAAGAATTTTTCGTGAACACTTGTAATTTTAATGGTGAACTTTGTTACAAAATTGTCTCTCCTTTATTGTAGAAAATATATACTACTAACAAAAATTGACAGTTTTGTGTTTCTTGTTCTTAATCTTCTGTTCATACCTCCTCTTCTTCAACAAAATCTGCTAATTTGTAGGTTCCCGCAGCACGTGCCAAAAGGGCAACAACTTCCGACGACAATGTTGTCACTTTCCTCAGCGATGGTTCCCGCAAAGAAGTACATTTAATATGTAAAATGTGATTTAACAAAATTAAGTTTATCTAGAAAAATATTAAGGGTATGAAATTATCTAATTATTTTATATTTTAATTTTTAATATGTATGAAACATAGTTATGTTTAGTAATTATACTTTTATTTTTTAATAGCTTAATAGAAATGTTATAGAAATACTAAATGAGTGATTATATGTGCGTACGTGTTTACTTCGCATTTAGTAAACTTTTCAAATCTGTTTTCGCAGTGTAAACAACGACATTTTGCAGCTGATGCTTGAGAAACGGCTCAAAGCCGGAGCTGCTGCTAGTAGCAGGATTTTAAGGATAATTCTCGAAGATAATAGTACTTACATAAGGACGCAGTTAAAAAGAATGTCATGAAATCTAGAACTTCTCTTTTTGCATTCTGGTAAGAACTTAACAAACAAAACCAAATTGTTAATTAATGATTAAATAATTATTATCGTAATTATGTTCAAACCTCCTTGAGTAGACTCTGATTAGGGAAATTTCGTAGAACAAAAATATTTCATCCGAACGAAATTAGAATTTCGGAAGAATCAACTGGCAACAGACCAGAATTCGATAGTCCCAATACAACTCTAGCCAACATATTAAAGGTAACTTGAAAATGCGAAAATTTTCTTTTTTATGGCCACCTTATCAAGATTCTGACCCTTTGTGCGAGGTCCACTGAGGCGCTTAGCCCGCAGTTTGTGGAGGGCTATTTCAGGCCAGGGATGGTTCTATGATCATTTAGGGGTGTTTTAGTGCCATGACTTCAGCCCACTTGATCAGATTACCGAGAACATAAAGTTGGATGTTTTCAGTGACCTCTTCCCTGTACTTCTTCATGATGCATGTGGTGCAGACGCCCCCGATTTCCAAGATGAGAATTGCCGTGTCCACAGTGTTGTATGGTTACGTTCCTCGTTGAGCAACACTCGGGCACTCTGTTGTACAGAGCCCACTTAATGACCAGTTATTAACCGCTTAAATTTGTAGAGGACTACTGGACGAGGGGGTAAAACCCAGCAATCATCTTTATCTCAGTTTCGTAGCCCTACGTGACCTGATCATTACTGAGTGGCTACAGCCGGATGAGGCAATCCCAAAGAAACTCGCGGTCTCCCTTCTTTGCTTGAGGCCGTTACCGAAGAGTGACAAATTTTTTGCCCGGCGTGTTAATTTTGTGCAGCAGGTGTAATCTGCTGGTGCCCGCTTTCGCGTCTGGCGCGCAGCCGGCGCTTCACCGGCGCCTACTTTCGGCAGGCTGGAGGCGGCGGCTCTCGCCTCGAGCGCGCCCTTTGAGGCCGCCCCGCTGGCTGCTCCGGCGCCGGGGGCAGCGCATTCTGCGGCCGCCGACTTCCGCCCTTAGGGCCGCCCCCGCGCCGGCGAAAGGAGCGCCCGATACCGCGCGGCCGCCGTCCTTTCAGGATCATCGCTATTCAGCCGAAGAGAACCTGCCGCCGCTCCGCAGCAAGTAGTTAAAGGGCGGCCGACTTGCCCGCGCCGCCACTGATGCGCCCAACTCCCCATCGAGCACTACGCCGGCCCGCTGAGTGCCTTGCCTCTGATCAGCCACATTCGCAGGCACTGCTTTCACCTCGGTTCTAATCTTCCAACTTGCTCTCAGCGTGAGGTGGGTCGGTCTGGTTCATATCACCTGCGCAGTTCCATTTTTTCACCCCTCCTCACCTCATTTATGGACGCCTTCAAGAAACTGCACAAGGTCATTCGTTAATCCGTGAAGCATTCAAACAACCAGCAGAAAGGGAACCCCTTTTAGAACACGAAAACGCAGATTATCTTACCTATTTCTAGTGAAATGCGAGGACTGTCATAAAGATTTAATTATCATCTCGAAACAGTAAGGTTATGTAATTCATTCTTGTTTATTTGCAAGTGCATGTCTGCAATTCCGGAAAACACTGAAACCTCCGTCCCACGACACCGTACAACGCCACCAGTGGCCTTAAAAAATAGTGCAATCCATGGAAAATTTAAGATCAGCAGCGTCTGTCCTCTGGCGGCGTGCTACCGGACTGTGTGTGCCAGGACTACAGACGTGTACCTGGAAACGAACAAGCAGATAGTAATTAAAGACAAAATCATCTTGGTTGATCGGGCGCGTCATATTCCCTTCTAAAATAATCGATGTTTCGACCCCTCTGCAGGGATCTTCTTCAGGATGTTTCGGTATCCACTATTGCTAGAACACTTTAATGACAACGGCCACGAAAGCTTGCAGACTTACATAAAACGTAATTACATAGCTTTACTTTCTCGAGGTGCCAGTTAAAACATTATGAGTACAGCTAGAACAAACAAATAAAAAAACAAAAACTGTGTCAAAGGCCTTGAAGGCCTAACGGTACCAACGGGCTACCGTGGCGTCCTGAGGCCTTAGGCGTCATCGGGTGCGGATACAGAGGGACATGTGGTCAGCATACCGCTCCGCCGGCCGTTGTCAGTTTTCGTTACCGGTACCGCTAGTTGTCTGTCAAGTAGCTTCTCAATTGGCCCGAGCACCACCCCGCTTGCGACTGCCGCTACAATTTCACAAATTTTTAATGCACCTATCTTCGCTTAAAGGGTAGAAACAGAGAGATACATCTGCCCCGACAGATATTGGTTTTAAGCAGGCTACATCTCCTTCAGATACCATGCAAAAGGTTTTCGTATTTTCCTTCTCACTACACGTGAACTTAGTCCTACAGAAAAAAAGAACAAGACTTTTTTGTAGCAAAATTAATGTAGCTAAGTTTTGTATTGGTAGAAGTTTTCGCTTTAACTATGTTAAATATCCGACAAAACGCTCCTGTTCACTTTTTTCTGTGGTGCTAATACTTCGTGAATAGGAGCGAGAGAATATGAAAACCTTACATATGGTTTCTGAAAGTGTTATGGATTGCATAAGACCCATTGCTAGGGAGAGCTGAGTCACCCTGTACGGGGGGAAAATCCTTCTTTCCACTTGTCGATTGAGCATAGACTATACTATATATTGCTTTGGCTCTACTATTTCCATTCTCTTCGATCTTCAGTAGTTTCTATGATTCTCCTTTTCACCCATATTTTCAAGATGTAAAATTCCTTTTGTTCTTTCTACTTATCGCAGTTTGGAGACATCATTTAAGATATGGGAATGAATTATTAGGTATCGATTTTAGTTCTGTTTTATATGATCACGCGTATCATCTCGGCATATTTCGCTCACTGTATGTCTGCCACATGTCTCTTATTTTCCAGCTTGTCTGCAAAGTCTTATTCTCCTTCGATAACATTAGCTTGAACACAACCAGTGGTGGTGGAATAACGCTTTTGGAAGAAATTAAAACAAATAAAATAAGATGTTTGAGTAATGACAACGATGCTCCGACTCGCCTTGATGTTAGGACTCACTTCTTGATGCCTTATTGCTGCCTAGGGAAGTGCAGTATGTTAGCTAGTTTTCCATTCTGCAAATGATACTGAGAATTTTGAAGGGAAGCACTAAGATTACTAAAATAAGTCAGTTTAATAGTAAAGATGGTTCAAATGGCTCTGAGCACTATGGGACTTAACTGCTGAGGTCATCAGTCCCCTAGAACGTAGAACTACTTAAACCTAACTAACCTAAGCACATCACACACATTCATGCCCGAGGCAGGATTCGAACCAGCGACCGTAGCGGTCGCGCGGTTACAGACTGTAGCGCCTAGAACCGCTCGGCCACACCGGCCGGCAGTTTAATAGTAATAAGAGGTACTGAATAGAATTGGAGAGAAGAGAAATTTGTGGCACAACTTGACTAGAAGAAGGGATCGGTTGGTAGGGCATGTTCTGAGGATTCAAGTGATCATCAATTTAGTATTGGAGGGCAGCGTGGAGGGTAAAAGTCGTAGAGGGACACCAAGAGATGAATACACTAAACAGATTCAGAAGGATGTAGGTTGCAGTAGGTACTGGGAGATGAAGCTTGCACAGGAAACAGTAGCATGGAGAGCTGCATCAAACCAGTCTCTGGACTGAAGACCACAACAACAACAATAGTAATAATAATAATAATAATAATAATAATAATAATAATAGTTACAATTACATATTGGATAACCACAGCGACTGCATAGAAGCGATGGAAAAAACAGATGCCTATAAATATCTAGGATACAGACAAAAAATAGGAATAGGTAATACAAATATTAAAGAAGAACTAAAAGAAAAATATAGACAAAGACTAACAAAAATACTGAAAACAGAATTGACAGCAAGAAAAAAGACGAAAGCTATAAATACTTATGCTATACCAATATTGACCTACTCATTTGGAGTAGTGAAATGGAGTAACACAGACCTAGAAGCACTCAATACACTTACACGATCACAATGCCACAAATATAGAATACATCACATACATTCAGCAACTGAAAGATTCACATTAAGCAGAAAGGAAGGAGGAAGGGGATTTATCGACATAAAAAACCTACATTATGGACAGGTCGACAATTTAAGAAAATCCTTTATAGAACGAGCAGAAACTAGCAAAATACACAAAGCAATCACTCATATAAATACATCGGCTACACCACTGCAATTTCATAACCACTTCTACAACCCTTTAGATCACATAACAGCAACAGATACGAAGAAAGTAAATTGGGAAAAGAAAACACTACATGGCAAGCACCCGTATCATCTAACACAGCCACACATCGCCGGCCGAAGTGGCCGTGAGGTTAAAGGCGCTGCAGTCTGGAACCGCAAGACCGCTACGGTCGCAGGTTCGAATCCTGCCTCGGGCATGGATGTTTGTGATGTCCTTAGGTTAGTTAGGTTTAACTAGTTCTAAGTTCTAGGGGACTAATGACCTCAGCAGTTGAGTCCCATAGTGCTTAGAGCCATTTTTGAACAGCCACACATCGATCAAGACGCATCCAACACATGGCTAAGAAAAGGCAATATATACAGTGAGACGGAAGGATTCACGATTGCAAAACAGGATCACACAATAAACACCAGATATTACAGCAAGCATATTATTAAAGATCCCAATACCACAACAGATAAATGCAGACTTTGCAAACAACAAATAGAAACAGTAGATCACATCACAAGTGTATGTACAATACTAGCAAATACAGAATACCCCAGAAGACATGACAATGTAGCAAAAATAATACATCAACAGCTTGCCTTACAACATAAACTTATAAAACAACATGTTCCCACATACAAGTATGCACCACAAAATGTACTGGAGAACGATGAATACAAATTATACTGGAACAGAACCATTATAACAGTTAAAACAACACCACATGACAAACCTGACATCATACTCACCAATAAAAAGAAGAAATTAACACAACTAATCGAAATATCCATACCCAATACAGCAAATATACAAAAGAAAACAGGAGAAAAAATTGAAAAATACATTCAACTGGCTGAGGAAGTCAAGGACATATGGCATCAGGATAAAGCTGACATTATACCAATTATACTATCAACTACAGGAGTCATACCACACAATATCCACCGGTACATCAATGCAATACAGCTACATCCAAACTTATATATACAACTACAGAAATCTGTAATTATTGATACATGTTCAATTACCTGAAAGTTCCTAAATGCAATATAACACATACCATACAGTTAAAAGGAAGTGACGCTTGATCAAGGTCCGCGTCACTTTCCATTTTTAACCAGACTTAAAGTCTGAGAAAGTAAAGAAAGAATGAGTAATAATAACAATAATGAAATGGTACAACATACAAGAAACAACTTGAATAACTTGTCAGGTATGACGCCTACAGTGACATCGTACTACAGTGACTTTGGCGTAAACCAGTAAAAGTGGTTCAAGACATTCTCGATACTCTGGGGGGAAAGGGAATGGGTGCCAAAAGATGTTAATGACCACTAGACAACCACTGGCATTGATGATACATCCATCCTTCTAGGACAAAGAGCCACTTTACTGGAATCAGCACAAGTTATCCACTAATACATCTTCCAGTCCTAGACGCATAGAAAATAACCGATTTGTGATAAAATACGAGATCTACCACAGCGAATTCATTTGCTGCCTATAATATTATAACAATGAAATAATAATGGCGAAATAAAAATTATTTACTGAAAATTGTAAGAACAACACATTACTAGATGACTGTGACCTACACAATAAAGTGTTTAGGACTGCACTACAAAGCAGACAGCAGAGTTGGAGAAAATGCTAAGTAAAACTGTTCGTTTCATAAGAAGCACAGAGGTCTGAAAAAAGGACGTAATAATGATAATATAGAAAAAATTAACAAACAAAGAGAAGAAGACACATTTCGAAGGCATTTAAAGAGAATGATTAGGTATTCCGCTGTCTAATTTTAATTCTGCAGCTTGTACATTATGTGCTCTCTTTCAGGTCGTCTACATAGCCGTTTATTAACAACATAACTGTATAACAAATCGACACCTTAATGCGCTTGAAAATAGCCCGTAAGGTGAAATTGGCCAATCGTGTAAGGTACAGTAAGTTGTGAAAGAGAAGCCGCGGTGGAAAGCTTGAAAATTTCCTTAATTCAACTATCAGTGGAACATGAAAATGCTTTTGAATTGGTAAGTTAAAAACCTACACGCTCTAAAAGAAGAAGTAGCACTAGGAGAATCGAAAGGGTTAAAATCGGATGGAATTCAGAGTTGAAGTGGCAAGAGCAGTTGTCGATATGGGGAATCAGTCTTAACCATCAATTGAATTAATTTAGAGAAGAAACGTTTGATCTACTGGATTGCGCTGTATTTGAAGACGACTCTTCGCAAACAGAGGTCTAATCACTTAAACATACATCGCATTATTGGAGACCAGATTGCCAGCGGACCACCTTGCACCTGATACTGGAAAGCCCGTACAGATGTATGTAAGTGAGATGGATGTAAGCGGCAATTGTCCTCGAAGACTTTACAAGTGGTCCAATTTGTTTCTTGAAGAAGGACCACGAAATAGAAGTTACGCTGTCTCTCGATAATACGGACACGAGAAATCAGCATTTTAATGAACTTTCGGATTTATAGCCTCTGGTGATTACTATATCATTTAACAGTATACTGATGTTTCCACATGAGGACGTGTCCGGCACAAATTAAAACGTTAAAACCTGCTCAGAAGTGTGATAAAAACTTAATTAACAACCTGCTGCTCTCAGTTTCCGCTACAGCGCTGCTGACTCCGATTTAATGTAATCCCGTTCCCTTTTTGGATTTTTTTTCCGACGTAACGCGGTCCTCTGGTGTCTACCGCCGTATCAGTGGTAGCCCAGTGGTAACACGTACATGGAGAAAAAAGAAGAGAGATGAACAACAAAACGCATTTAGGAGTATCAATCATCAGCCGATATTCACTCGGGAAGCTGCCTCCGATACATCAATTGTTATTGTTAATTGGGATTTTCAAACAACGCCCAACTCAATTAAGCGCATTGTCCTGTTTAGAGCAGTTCGACTGGCTACTAGCAGGGAGGGGGGGGGGGGGGGGAATCAGGTGGCCGTGGTTTCAGCCTGCCGGAGTAAGCGCCAATCGTGGTCACACAGGTTTTACAAACGTGCGGGGCCAAACATTCCACTGGCTGGTGGCCTAAATCGAAATTTACGTAACTGATGACAAAACAAAAGGTAAAGGTAGATGTCCATAGCTCGGACATTTTCATCTTTACCTGCATCGGGGAAAGCAAGATGAAACATAACAAAACTGGACACACATACATACACAAATTCGTGTTAGAATAATTATAGCTCAGCAAATGAATGGCAGTTCGGCAGTTTTAAATTAATGCACAGTCTTTTACAGTATTAATGGCCGTGCTATGGCTTTAAGGTTGCAAGCGATTTAAAACAAAGTTAAAGATGGCTGTTCACAAGTGAGTCTGATTGTGTGAATAGTTGTACTGTTGGTCCAGACGGGCATTGAAATTGCAATAAACGAACACCATAATCCTCGACAAATATAATACAGGACGTGAGCATGCAGACCCTCGCAGTGGTAACATTGACAAAAGAAGCTCTCGGTCTTCTAGCCGCTCCTAGTGGTTAAAATTTCACCAGCTATCTGTCACGTATCCCATTTTTATTGTCAAATGGTGTGACTGCCAGTGCGTTGCTCGTTCGCCCGACTGTGACGTCAGTGGTGCTCGCTTGCGGCCCGCGCGAAATACAGGCCGTGGTGCATACGTCACAGCACGAGACACTGGTGCCAGTAGCCGTGTCCGCCGGGGGGCGAGTAACTGTTTCAGACGAAAGAGGTTGAAAAATCAGCCAGCCAGTTGCAAAACAAAGGTTTATTTGCCCTTGACGTAGGTTTCTATCTTTCTAAAAATATCTTTCTTCAGAAGGAGTAGGCCTTGTTACGTCACATAATGGTACATTAGATTAGATGTGGCCGAGCGGTTCTTCTAGAAGAACTGTCCCAAGCCACGGCTGTAGAAAGCAGCCGGATTACATTTAGCGTATTTCTGAATGAATGCTCACTAACAAATGGCCACAGGTAGAATCTCCTGTCAACGTAGAATGGTAACATTAGTCAGATGGCAGTTATAAGAGTCGAGGGGCATGAAAGGGAAGCAGCGGTTGGGAAGGGAGTGAGACAGGGTTGTAGCCTCTCCTCGATGATATTCAAACTGTATATTGAGCAAGCAAATGTAGACTGGCAATGGCAAGGAAAGCGTTTCTGAAGAAGAGAAATTTGTTAACATCGAGTATAGCTTTAAGTGTCAGGAAGTCGTTTCTGAAAGTATTTGTATGGAATGTAGCTATGTATGGAAGTGAAACATGGACGATAAATAGTTTGGACAAGAAGAGAATAGAAGCTTTCGAAATGTGGTGCTACGGAAGAATGCTGAAGATTAGATGGGTAGATCACATAACTAATGAGGAGGAATTGAATAAAACTGGGGAGAAGAGAAGTTTGTGGCACAACTTGACAAGAAGAAGGGACCGCTTGGTAGGACATGTTCTGAGGCATCAAGGGATCACAAATTTAGCATTGGAGGGCAGCGTGGAGGGTAACAATCATAGAGGGAGACCAAGAGATGAATACACTACGCAGATTCAGAAGGACGTAGGTTGCAGTAAATACCGGGAGATCAAGAAGCTTGCACAGGATAGAGTAGCATGGATAGCTGCATCAAACCAGTCTCAGGACTGAAGATCACAACAACAAAATAGTCACAGGATAAAATATTGGCATAATCTACGTGTACATCATACCTGAGACTAAGGACAACTGTGCAGTTGCATCCATGTCCAAAGGAATCTTGCATCCTAATCAGAATAACACCGGCACTGTAATATAGTATTTTTCTGCCGATACCGGGGAAGCGACTTAGAAGTGCAACGTCTGACTCGTACGGGAATGTACATAATGGATGTCGAGTGCAGGTCGTAGACGCGTGGTTGATGACGTATGGAAGTCTGTCTGGCTATGAGTCGTGTACGGATAGCCAAATAACCGGCGCAGTAGCTCAGCGTGTTCGTCAGAGGATTAGCTGCCCTCTGTAGTAAAAAAAAAAAAAAAAAAAAAAAAAAACGTAAGCGAAGGGATCAACAAAGAACTTCGATGAGTGTCATGGGACGTCCGCCTCGAAGAAATGCAACGAACAAAATGAGATTTAAAAAAATGGTAAGGCGACCGCTCGCTATAAGCGGGAAAACCGGGTTCGAGTTCCGGGATTGCCCCCATTTTTATTGTTGTCATTCCATTCTACTGCTGCTGGTGGTCCTTATTCGCAATTGAGAATAAGTTTGATGTGAATGTGATAGTGTTGTTACAGTTAAGTCCATGTGACTACTTGCAAGGGACTGATGACAGCTGCACTGTTAGCTGAAATCGGGATCTGCAATATAAAAGACAAATGATATTACTGCCGATGCTGACCTCCTTTCTGTCCTAGATTACATAAAGCTCATGAGGCACAACTACTGCAATTGTAAGTAGGCCGTTTAGGTTTTTATGGTGGTAACGCCAGGTAGCGCGCTATATGAAAATCACTGACTGTGCTGTGTGAAGTCTGTGGCTGGTTTGCATTGTTGGAATATTTGCTATTGTAGTGTTGGGCAGTTGGATGTGAACAGCGCGTAGCCTTGCGCTGTTGGAGGTGAGCCGCCAGCAGTGGTGGATGTGGGGAGAGAGATGGCAGAATTTTGAGAGCGGACGATCTGAACGTGTCCCTCAGAAAGAGTAAATTTGTAATATTGGATATCAAGAACAGGTAAATACATTGTTTGTTCTCTATAAAAACCTTGCATTTGCTAATTACACCTATCAGTAGTTAATGCCTTCAGTAGTTAGAATCTTTTATTTAGCTGACAGTACTGGCGCTTCCTGTATTGCAATAGTTCGAGTAACGAAGATTTGGTTCAAATGGTTCTAAGCACTATGGGACTTAACATCTGTGGTCATCAGTCCCCTAGAACTTAGAACTACCTAAACCTAACCAACCTAAGGACATCACACACATCCATGCCCGAGGCAGGATTCGAACCTGCGACCGTAGCAGTCGCGTGGTTCCGGACTGAGCGCCTAGAACCGCGAGTAACGAAGATTTTTGTGAGATAAGTGAATCATGAAAGGTATAGGACATTGTTAGCCAGGGCCATTCTTTAGTAGGGATTATTGAAAGTCAGACTGCGTTGCGCTAAAAATATTGTGTGTCACTTCAGTGTAGATCAGAATAAGTAGAGAGAGTAATGTCTGAGTACGTTCAGTTCTGCTCAGCTGTTTGAAAATCAAATAACGTAGAGGTTTATCAGCACAGTAAGTCACCAATTTTTCTAAGGGGACGTTTCACCATGTTACAGACATATTGCCTGAAGTCCATGCAGCGTCGAAAGAGGCAGAGCTGAAATGCATCCGTTCTTGGTCTGCTTAGTCAAAGGGAATGAAAATGGCTGGTTGTAATGCAAAGAAGGGTTCCGGAGCTAACGGCATTCCTGGTACCTCGTTGCTCAGCAAATTTATTTTCTTGCTTGGCAACCGCTTCTTAAATTCAGCTCACACCGCACGAGTATTCCATTAGGGAGCTAACTGATAGCCGCACATGTGATATCACACGTAATAGCCGCGGTAAAAACTAGTGAGGGCCAAATGTGTAGGTTTGTGGGCGTGTTAGACAGCGCGCCGTGTATGTGTGTGTGTGTGTGTGTGTGTGTGTGTGTGTGTGTGTGTGTGTGCGTGCGCGCTCTTGCTCGTATAGCAGATAGGACTCCGCGCCGGTGTAATTTGGATGGGGCACGGCCTTCGCCGGAAACAAATTGTAAAGCCGCAAGCCTCGGCTCTCAGGTACGCAGCGGTTCCGAGATAAGGAAACAGGCAACGTAGCGCTAAGTACGTAATACCAACAATTTGCCGGTAATAAGGTGCCAGCGTGGAGAGCCGCGCAAGAAACCGCGCGCTAATGGCCGGTAATTCGCGGTCGCGGTCGCGCTCGGCCGGGGCCTACTAGCATCCTCCCCCACTTCCATGCCTCACATCTTTTTATTCCTCTCGCCGAGGGCGAGGCAGGGCGCGCGAGCCGCCAGGCGTGACGGGACATTTCACACCTGGCGGCGCTCGCCATTAGCCCGGCTGGCCGGGGACCGCGGTTCGCTGCCCGCCACCCCGTGGACGCCATAAAGCGCGGCTTCTGGGTCAGGTGGCCGGCCGCCATAAGCCCCCGCCTGCGGTGCAACCGCCGCCTGGCTTCACTGCGCGGTCGCCCGGACTGCTGGCAACACTCCCGGGCCTCTGCAACGTCACAGGGTGGAGCTGATAGCGTGCAACTGACGGCTGACGCCCACGCGGAGTGTCCGAGCAGCGATGGAAAATATTTAGGAAGGTGAAAGAAATGACTATTTTCAGATAACTTACGGGAATGCAGCCGGGTGACGTCGTCGACAACCGCCGATATTTCGACAAGGGCACAACCTGCCATTTTAAGAGGAAAAATGAAGCAAGTAAGCTCTGTGCTTCCGAATTTCAAACATCGGTTTTCAGAGAAACTCTCGAAATAACATACACACACACACACACACACACACACACACACACACAAACAGAGCGACAGACAGAGAGAGAGAGAGAGTAAACACTAGAGCCATTTCGAACCAGAGAAGACTGACGTCAGAGATATCGAAAGTGAGTGTAATAATCAGCGAGTGAGGTAGCATAAATTCTGTCCCTCTGTTGTTTTTTTTTTTTTTTTTTTTTTTTGACAAGGGGTGTGTGTGTGTGTATGTGTGTGCAGGATTTGATGCAAAAAATAAACACAACCACCATCTCTATTTATCAGTTTACTTGCAAATTTAATTTCAACAGCTTGCTTAACAACATTGAATTTTTTCACTGTGATAGTACCAAAGGAGCAATATGTTTTACGTACTAAGAAACATTCAACTGCCTAGATCCCGTAATATACTTCTTAATTCAAGGCAACTGGATTTAATCGACTTTTCTGTCATCTTTAGAACGGTAATAAACTGCATATGCATGGAATGTTGTCTCACAACGTAATTTAAGACATAATAATTGAGAAAAACTTTTAGTTTGGCATTACCAAAGCCGGAAGTGAAATTTTACCTTTACATACCTGCTACACCTACATGTACATCAATATGTACATCAATATTGTGCAAATCACATTTAAGCGCCTGGCAGAGGGTTCACCGAACCATCTTCGCAATAAGTCTCTCTGATTCCAGTTTCTTACTGCTCGTGGAAAAAACGAACACCTGTATCTTTCCGTGCGAGCCCTGATTTGCGTTATTTTATTACGATTGTCGTTTCTCTCCATATAAGTCGGCGTCAACAAAAGTAGTTTCGCATTCGGAAGACGTGGTTGGTCATCGAAATTTCATGAGAAGATCCCGTTGCAATGAGAAACGCCTTTTTTTATGATATCCACCCGAATGCTGTGTGTTCCTTCGAATTTAAGTTGTTCGTAATAGTAATTCCTCGGTATTTAGTTTAATTTACGGCATTTAGATCTGACTCATTTATTGTTTAATCGAAGTTTAACGTATTCCTTTCAGCACTTATGTGGATCACCTCACACTTCCCATTATTTAGGGTCAATTGACAATTTTTGCACCATACAGACATCTTTACTAAATCGTTTTGCAACGTGTTTTGATCTTCTGATGACTTGACTAAATGACAAACGACAGCGTCATCTGCAAACAACCTATGACGCCTGCTCAGATTGTCAACTAAATCGTTTATATAGATAAGGAGCAGCAATGGGACTATAAAACTATTTTGGGGAACCCCAGAAATCACTTCACCTTCAAATATTTCTGTGGTGAAACGTGTTCACTTCACATCATGGCGTGACGCTTAACGTAAGATGAACACTTTTCACTACATAAGATTTTCAGGGTATGTAAGCGTACAGTCCCATTTCCAAATTTGCCGGCCGGGGTAGCCGAGCAGTTCTAGGCGCTACAGTTTGGAACCGCGCGACCGCTACGGTCGCAGGTTAGAATCCTGCCTCGGGCATGGATGTGTGTGATGTCCTTAGGTTGGTCACGTTTAAGTAGTTCTAAGTTCTAGGGGACTGATAACCTCTGATGTTAAGTCCCATAGTGCTCAGAGCCATTTGAATCATTTTGAATTTCTAGTTTTTGTAGTGCCGAACTAAAACTTTTATCTCAAGTACTACGTCTTAACTCATGATAGGAGACATATTCAATGTAGATGCACTGTGTTACACACCTGAAGATGGCAAAAGACTGTCGAAACCGATTGTCTTAAGTGAAGACATATTTTATGCCATCTAGGCTGTTGAACGTTATTTAGCATCTTTAATAATCTTACTCCAATATTGGAAGTGCATGCCGTATTGTTATATTCCCTAGGACGTCCAGTGCCATGACAGTGTTCTTCAATGGCGGGTTTGCTCGGATGTCGCAAGCGTTGAGTCCCGCGTATGTTCGGCACACCTGTCTGCATTCCCGTAAATTAAATTCTCCCGACATTTACGATGTTCAAATAATGTCTTACAATGATCATTTTGACTTCTTCCATATTTTGAAAATGTGAACGTGACTGTGTTCATTATATAGGTACTATGAACAAAAATGGACTCCATTCCAAATTCTGTCGCATTTTATTGAATTATACGATGCATTTCAGACCTTGTCCAAATCATCTTAACATAAGCAACAATCAAATGAAAACGACAAGGATGGAAGAAGAGTACGTAAACTCTTTATTATTTCCAAAGTGATCACGATAATCCCACTGTGAAGTACGACACACAGTAACTTAATGGATAAATGCCTGCGGTTGCTTGCGGAACCATAATTATGCTCAGGTGACCACCTCTTCGTTCGAAACAAATCGACGGCCACAAATCTTTTTCTTCAGGGCTTGAAAAATATGGACTCGCACAGGGAGAGTTCGGGACTGAACGGAGGCTGTGTAAGGGCTTACGAGCGAAACCTTAGCAGCTTACTTGGAACAATGACGTATTTATTTGGCGACAAGGATCCGCTGCTCATTGATTTTCTGGAACACGGCGCCACAATTAACGCACAGTGGCTAGTGTACCTTTGGCCGAAGTTGAGTCGCACCATCAAGTTCTAGCGTCCAGGAATGTTGGCAGATGGCATCATTTTGTTGCAGGTTAATGCCCGTCCACATTTTACCAAGACCGACTTTGCAGAGGATTCGCTGGGAAGACTTTACACATCCTCCATAAAGTCCCTATCTCTCCCCATGCGATATCCATATTTTAGGAGGCTTGAAGAAAGACCTCCGTTGCCGTTGATTCGCTTCGGATAAGTGGTGAGTTCCTGGGTATAATCGTGGTTCCGTAGGCAACCGCAAACATTTTTCCATGAAGGCATTTTCTGTCTTGTCTCATAGCGAAATAAATGTACCGTATTAACCGTTACGGCGATTGCTTTTGGAACAATAGACATGTGCTTGCTTTTATTACTTCCATCTTGTTTTCATTTGACTGTACGTTACACATAATTTACTTCTACTCTTGAGTGAGATGAAATGTATCTTTCCCTGTTACCAAAGGCTTAGATGCTAGGTTTATTATCTCTGTCATCGTACATCACGTAACTATAGGCGCACATTTGTTCCCACTTTTCAAGACACTTCACATATATAGTTTAAAATGTGCGATCAAAGAAATACTCAGGTCTGTGACACCACGTGATCAAATTCATGGTTGATGATATCACTTTAAACTACGTCCGTTAAGTGTTTTTCGAATGTGTAAACAAATGTGCGTCTTGAGTGAATGATTTACTGTGACAGTTAGGGTAAACCAACGTTTTCCGGCGTTAAAAGGGGAAAATATTTCTTTCTTTATTGTTGGGTAGGCTTTTCACGTTTTTAATTCTTTTCTTTTACTTTTTCTTTTTCTGTATTTTCATTATGTTTTCTGCTGAGACACGAAATGCAAAACCTAACATCTAATCTTCTCGCAAGACAAACATGCATTTCCCCTCATTGAAGACCAGAAGTAAATACAGTATTATGACGATTAAATTGTGTATTTAGACGATTTGCACCTGGTGACGGGCCCACAGGGTCCGAGATGCATCGCGTAATTCAATAAAATGCTGTAAAATTGTGACTGAAAGTGTTTTTATTCACATTACTTGTGAAATGATCATTTGAATAAAAACAATTCATACAGATATATGTCCTGTTCTGAAGGTAACAGGGATAAAACACAGGGAGCGGAAGACTATACCAGTCTGCATGATATGAGACACTTGAAAATAAATATGTGCTCTTAAATATTCTTTAATTCTCATTTCGCAATTAAGCAATTTTTCTTAGTTTTCATTTACCACGTATTGTCCTTTCATAATGGACATAAGATAATTAATTTTTTTATTATGGGAATTACATTAGGGAACCATCCTGTGTACCTGAAATACCAGAGCTTTTTAAGTAGGTAGGGTTTTAGTGCGAAGCAAAAGCATTGCTTTGCCGGTGTTTGGCCTGATCGGATATTTTTTGATTTGGACTAAAACACTCGCATGAACAGCTTGTAATCTACAGAAGGTATTGAATCCAGCTAGCGTACCTTTATATTAAATTTCCTTGTGTTTTCAGTGTATATCTAAATAATTAAAAAATTATTATAAAAATGTAGATAATAGTTTAAATTTTAATTTTATATTTGTGCTTCAATTATTTAAATCTCGAAAATATGCGATCTTTTGCGAAAAACCCTGATATTTTAGAAAAACATTAAAATAATTTTCTAACTGAACTTTACAAAGTAATTCTGGAACACCCATTTTTGAGAAATCATTTGACAAAGATGTTGTAGATTCAGGCTTGTGCTATCTACGAAATATACAAACTTTTTTATAGGAAATTATCAACACCTTGCACGGATTACTGAAAGTTCCTGACATGCATACTGTCTATTTTATTATTACAGCTCATTCCGGCTATCATCCATTGTCAGGTTATCTGTGTACAGCGATCGAGAGCATAATACAAAGAGAAATTCGCAGTTGTTCTCGAATGAAATGCGAGGTTGTATGTGCTAATACATACAAAAGATTACATATTAGTTGCGAGTCATGTTAATCTTCGAATTGGCAGGGCTTGTTAACACAGCCTTGTATCTAAAAAAAAAAAAAAACTGCAGAACATGAAAGTGATATACCTCAGTATTACGTTTTTAAATTACGAACTGATCATAAAATATTTCTATTTTAAACTACGAACTGATCATAAATTTTTATACCTTACTACAGATCATCTGATACTAAAAGACAGATATCCCACAGAAAATCCGCAATTGAAAAATTTTATTGAAACTGATTCTCAAAATTGTACAAACCCTAAGTTGAAAATTGTTGTACAAATCTTAAGTTTCCACCTGCTGATGACAATAGCATGAACGAAGTTGTAAATAAAGAAATACATTAAGGTGTTTAGATGTATTTATTCATTAAATATCACATTTATCGTAGACTCATACAGGAAATTCATTTCCTTCATTAATAACAAACTTATCTTTTTGGCCATCCACTCTCACAAGTTTTATTACTACCTGCATAAAGGAGCAACAACAAACGGAACATTTTCTGACAGTGTGACAGAGCTGCATTACAGAAAGGATGTGCGTATCATAGACTTGTTTCTACACTTGGAGTGTAGGGCTATATATAAAAGAAATTATTCGAGCCCACCTTTTCCTTTGTCACCAGTCTTCTGATTGCTTTGACGTGAGCCACCACGAATTCCTCTCCTGTGCCAATATTTTAATCACAGAGTAGCACTTGCATCTTGTGTCCTCTACTAATTGTTGGTTGTATTCCAATCTCTGTTTCCTCATCAGTTTGTACTCTCAACGACTCCCTCTAGTACCATGGAAGTTATTCCCTGAGGTCTTAATAGATGTCGTATCATTTTGTCCCTTCTTCTTGTCAGTGTTTTTCCTTATATTGCTTTCCTCGCCGATTCTACTGAGAACCTCCTCATTCCTTACCTTAACAGTCCACGTAACTTTCAACATTCTTGCCTGATTTTATTCTCTGTTTTCCGGTTTTGCCACAGCCCATGTACCACTGTTATACAATGCTGTGCTCCAAACATACATTCTCGGAAATTCCCTATCTCAAATGAACACGGATGAACACCTGTGTTTGATGCTAGTAGACTTTTCTTGGTCAGAAGCGCTCTTTTTGCAGTATGACCACTAATTTATCTTAGTTTGGTCGTTGCGCGAAATGTGTGTTGGCGGCCGCAGAGTCGTTCTGCAGACAGTTTCAAACGCGGGTTTTAGTGCCTCGCAAAACGTACGTCGTCGTCCCTCCAGGGATTCTCATTTGTTTTCACGGAGAATCTCTGTACAACTGGCGTGCTATTCGATCCTCCCCGTAACAAATCTAGCAAAACGCCTTTGAACTATTTCGAAGTTTTCTTTTAATCCGAACTGCAGGAGATCCCACACAATCGAACAATACTCAAGAAAGGGTAGCTCTAGTGTTTCACACCACGTCACATTTACAGATGAGCTACACTTTCCTAAAATTCTACCAACAAACCGAAGTCGATTATTCGTCATCCGTTCTTACATGCTCCTTCCGTTTCACATCGCTCTGCAACGCTGGGCCTAGATATTAAATTGACTGTCAGCAGAGCAATACTAATGCTGTATTCGAACATCACGGGATTGTTTTTCCTACTTTTCTGCATTAACTTACATTTTCCTCAATTAATAAAGTATCGCGTGCTGTTAGGCCATGGTCAAGGGGATTTCACTTTGAAACCCGACGTTTCGTCCCTATCTTCGGAGGACATTTTCAAGGGGGATCGTATCTTTGTTGAATGTCCCATTCGCACCCTGGCTCGTTACTACCATATTTTTCTACACTTAGAATAAGCAGCCACTTATCAGACCGACTAGAAATTTTGTCTGTCATCCTACATCCTCCTACAGTAGCTCAACGACGATACCTTCCCATATAGCACAGCATCATCAGCAAACAGCCACAGACTTATTCAAAGAATTCCTTTATTTGGCCATCCACTGTCATTACTTTTATTACTGTCTGCATAAAATAAAACAAATGAAGCATTTGTTAATAAGGTGGCAGAGTTGTAATAAAGAAGGGATACACACCTCTAAGACTTGTTTCTAGACTTGTATCATAGCGCGCTATACGTAAAACAGACTGTTTGTGCACCACCATTACTTACGCCCAGCTGAGTTGTTGTCCCATCGAAGTCCCTCCCTTGCAGTCACTCAGCTGCAGGCAGAGATGCCCTCCGCGGGCGGTCCGGAATCTGTCGTTGTAATGGGCTTACTGATTACTGGAGTACTTGGACGAGTTATCGTCTAGTGAATACCTCCATCTCCACGTCTCCATCAGCTCAGCTGAGGGGCCTTCGATTACGTTTCATTATCTGGCCGGATCGAACGTATCACGACGTTGATCTGAGGGGGGGGGGGGGGGGGGGGGCCATCAAGCTGACGGCGGGACCGGTACAGTCTGTTGCTAAAGCTGCAGCACACTCGAGAACACGGTTGTTTAAGCTTCACCTAACCTCGTCATATCAGACAGTTTGGAAAAGTAGTGTACTGAGGCAAAATAGAGGAAGATTAGCGACCAGAAACGTGCTGAACACCATGAATAACCACTTGCTAACACACAGTCCGTTAGCACGATAAAAATACTAAAGCAGGCTTTGAATTATAGTTCACCACACATTCATTAACTAAGATTTGGCTCCACTTTGTCTTTTCTGTTTCCGTTATAAAAATGAGTTCTTTAGACCAAATATGTGCCTAAGGAAGATTCTGTGTTGGTATTTATTTCTTTATTATGTGTTTAGAACGAAATTATTTCGCTGGATCATATGCAGTAAGTTGGACATTCAGAAATTGAAGATACAGTACCGTATCACGTGTTGGGACGAAACCATAGATTTATAGCAAAGAAAGAAAAACTAATATCTGTTGTTCAGGGCCTGAGGATGGCGGTATTGTGCCGCCGAAACTAGTCGTGAGATGGAATAAAAATATTCGTAAGATACAGCTGTGGTGGTACTTTTTTTCCTACTGGAACTCCACCGACAAAATTTTTGAGGTTGATCAAGAATGTTTTTTGAGTGTTTTGGGGTGAGATATCCGTACTCTGCAGTGGCTCGTTACATGGTTACTGTATTTCGTCTGATTTAGTACCCATACTGCACTGTAAATATCTGCGCTATGTTTCTTGTTTGGAAACGAAAATGCTTCGTTCACTAACGGTACTTGCTCCTGACGACAGTAATTCCCAGTTCACTCTTGGACCTCAAACCTGCATTAAGTATTGTTAAGTTTTGTCTCGTGTTTGTTACACCGGCAATGTTAAGTGCAAGTTAACAACGATACACAGCTGTATAGACAGCTTTACTCATGAGAAGTTGGCCGAGATGGAACTCTTGTATGGGTTCAGTAAATGCAGTAAATGAGTGGTGCATCGACGCTATGCTGAAATGTTCCCGCGCCAACGGCAGGAATATGACAGTACTGTGCTTCTATATCTCTCAGAGGGCTGTTCCATTACTCTATGAGGTGTACTGAACTTTTGGTGATTGGAAATTACAGAAATTTTACTGCTGTTGAGATGGTTTCACGGACACAAAGGCAATATAGACCAGGTGTCCCTTTGAACCAAATTACTCAGAAAAAACGCCTTAATAAAATACGAAATATTTTATGTGCAGCTCTGGTTTGCCATTTCCATTCCACGGCAACTTATGCTTCCAGCAAGCCATTTTACAGTGAATGACTGAGATCTTTAGAGAATATCTTAAGGAATAAATTTTTGAGATCACTTAGTGCCAAGATTTTTCTTTTTTCTTTTGTATTTTTATTTATTTTTTTACTATCAGTGTACTCTCGCATGTACAGTTGGCGAATTGTTTTGATGCCAAACCTAAAATATTTATTTAACTTCTGTTTGCTTGTATTAATGGGGAAGCATACAGATACAGTGTAAACGTATTTGTATACAGTGCTTTGCACTTTATATGGAAGCTTTTCAGCGTCTAGTCTGACGAGCAGATTCTGTGTTAATGTCGTAATATGACGTAGTCTCTAGGGTACCAATATGTCAAATATGATACAGTCGGGCGATATTTTTTCTCACAATCAGAAACAATGTTTTGAGTTGGCAGCCGTACGTATTATACAGTCTGTGCTTCACGCACGTAATATTTTGAAGTTTCTCGCAATCCCACGAAGATAGCTGCTCATCAAAAGCACAGTGAGCGCTGAACGAATATGCCACGCGACAGATAAAATAAGAGAGAGAAATGTCATTATTTACAAGCAGCAGTCATGATAACTTTAATGAAGTAAATCTAAATACTCCTATTAAATGCACGTGTTTGTAAGACTCAGGACACGTGTAAATGTGCTGTGTCAAGATCGTCACACTAGGACTATATGGCTGTGTTCTGCATATTATCAGGCAAGCTATGCTTACCTATGTGTGAATGATGTAAAACAAATTTAGTTTGTTTGCCACATCTTATTTCATGGAAGAGAGACAATAAATAGTTTCGTAGGATGTAACACGTAGGAACTTAACAGTTTTGGTGTTGCAAATGTTCGTGGTTCTTAGGTTTGACGGATTCAGAAATTGTGGATGTGCTACTGGAGTCCATCGACCCAAGTATTTCGAGAGAAACAAAAGAAGCGAAGAAGTGTAAACCAATACAAGCCATCCCACCAGCGTGCAGAAAATCTAGGAATGCATTGCATTTGCCAGAAATTTGCGCTTGGAGAAAAGTGTACATCGCCGCGCGGGATCAGCTGAGCGGTCATAGGCGCTGCAGTCATGGACTGTTCGGCTGGTCCCGGCGGAGATTCGAGTCCTCCCTCGGGCATGTGTGTGTGTTTGTCCTTAGGACAATTTAGGTTAAGTATTGTGTAAGCTTAGGGACTGATGACCTTAGCAGTTAAGTCCCATAAGATTTTACACATAAAAAATGTACATCTAGACTTTCAATGCAAGGTTGCTTCAGTCATAAGTTCGTGAATTTCACGACTTGTGGTGTGTTCCTGTGTTTCACTTCAAAAAAGAAATTGCTTCAAAACTTTCCACACAGTATGAAACAGCTTAGAGTGTGAAACCGAAAATCTTAAGTTCAGTAATCTTCATATATACGTCATCACGTGTATTACTGCGTAAGAATGTGGAATGAACACTGTTCCGCAAAATTTAGTTGCTGACGTTATTGTATCTTCGACATTTTTACATAGCGTACTTTTTAGTTTCATCAAAAGCCTCAAAAGAATAAATAAAAAGTATATACAAGCTCTGATTTCCGTTAATTAATATTTCGTAACGCAAAGTTCCTTAAAATTCCAATAAACAGCAATAAATATTGTACATTTGACTATTTTAGCTTCATAGAGACCTGATGTATCATGTTTGGTACATTGGCTACGGTTAGTTTTGCGTGATAGAGACCTGCTGTATCACATATGACATATGACCTATAGGTCATGTATGGAGTAATTATTTATTTATTCAGTTTTACCAATTGTTGGCTTTCAGTGATCTTAAGAAGTCAAATTTTCCAATTCTTTCTTTAAAAGTTTCGATTCAGGTCTCAAGAAGGTTGGAGAAGTCAGACGTTTTAAAGGTTTTTAATGAATCCACTTAAATGTTCACTTGTTAAACACTGTCCAAAACTGTTCGCATGTAAGTAGGCTAACATCAGGGCGCTATTCAGACCCCTAATTAGAAAAAAAAGTGAAATAACTTATTTAGTCGATACATATGCGACAGGCTGCGCTGCCTCATACGTTCCAAAACGCCGCGAGTAGAAACTGGGTTCTTCATGGGTCAATACCTCGGGTTCTGTTGGCAATAGAAAAGAGGGATCGAGTGTTTTTGATGCCATTTGTATTAGGGACCATTTATATTCCCAACACAGGGATCGTCTTGGTGTCACTATCCTACAGTACCGGATAGAAGCATGAATATTACGCACTTCCTCCTGCTTAGGCAAATGGATCAAATTGGTTGAATATTTTTGAATTTCATAAGGTCTACGATGATCCTTAAGGGATCTGTGAAGGCATCATTAGTTCACTGGCAGTTCCTTAGAACACCCCCCAATTTTTTTAATACCATTTCTTCGCACCAAAACCAAGTCGCAGATTCCAAGACGGCTTTGCTCAGAAAATGACTGAAATTTTAACGATATATTCCTCAAATACTAGTCTCGAACAACATGGAAAATTTTATTGATATCTGTATCCGTTCCTGGTATACAGAGGTTCAAATTTACCATAAAGGTATAATACACACTTAAATTCCGATGCGAGACGAAAACGTAAAGTGACGTAGTACCGAGAAATATACTCCTGGAAATGGAAAAAAGAACACATTGACACCGGTGCGTCAGACCCACCATACTTGCTCCGGACACTGCGAGAGGGCTGTACAAGCAATGATCACACGCACGGCACAGCGGACACACCAGGAACCGCGGTGTTGGCCGTCGAATGGCGCTAGCTGCGCAGCATTTGTGCACCGCCGCCGTCAGTGTCAGCCAGTTTGCCGTGGCATACGGAGCTCCATCGCAGTCTTTAACACTGGTAGCATGCCGCGACAGCGTGGACGTGAACCGTATGTGCAGTTGACGGACTTTGAGCGAGGGCGTATAGTGGGCATGCGGGAGGCCGGGTGGACGTACCGCCGAATTGCTCAACACGTGGAGCGTGAGGTCTCCACAGTACATCGATGTTGTCGCCAGTGGTCGGCGGAAGGTGCACGTGCCCGTCGACCTGGGACCGGACCGCAGCGACGCACGGATGCACGCCAAGACCGTAGGATCCTACGCAGTGCCGTAGGGGACCGCACCGCCACTTCCCAGCAAATTAGGGACACTGTTGCTCCTGGGGTATCGACGAGGACCATTCGCAACCGTCTCCATGAAGCTGGGCTACGGTCCCGCACACCGTTAGGCCGTCTTCCGCTCACGCCCCAACATCGTGCAGCCCGCCTCCAGTGGTGTCGCGACAGGCGTGAGTGGAGGGACGAATGGAGACGTGTCGTCTTCAGCGATGAGAGTCGCTTCTGCCTTGGTACCAATGATGGTCGTATGCGTGTTTGGCGCCGTGCAGGTGAGCGCCACAATCAGGACTGCATACGACCGAGGCACACAGGGCCAACACCCGGCATCATGGTGTGGGGAGCGATCGCCTACACTGGCCGTACACCACTGGTGATCGTCGAGGGGACACTGAATAGTGCACGGTACATCCAAACCGTCATCGAACCCATCGTTCTACCATTCCTAGACCGGCAAGGGAACTTGCTGTTCCAACAGGACAATGCACGTCCGGATGTATCCCGTGCCACCCAACGTGCTCTAGAAGGTGTAAGTCAACTACCCTGGCCAGCAAGATCTCCGGATCTGTCCCCCATTGAGCATATTTGGGACTGGATGAAGCGTCGTCTCACGCGGTCTGCACGTCCAGCACGAACGCTGGTCCAACTGAGGCGCCAGGTGGAAATGGCATGGCAAGCCGTTCCACAGGACTACATCCAGCATCTCTACGATCGTCTCCATGGGAGAATAGCAGCCTGCATTGCTGCGAAAGGTGGATATACACTGTACTAGTGCCGACATTGTGCATGCTCTGTTGCCTGTGTCTATGTGCCTGTGGTTCTGTCAGTGTGATCATGTGATGTATCTGACCCCAGGAATGTGTCAATAAAGTCTCCCCTTCCTGGGACAATGAATTCACGGTGTTCTTATTTCAATTTCCAGGAATGTATGTTGCAGTGTCTCCACTGTGAAGGGTTCTGAGAACCGCATGTTGTAGTACTGAAGCACATGCAGGATTTTTGTCCACGTAAAATCCGGTCTGAGGTGTAAAATTAGTTTTCACGTAAGGAAACTATCAAAAGTTTACTAACTCATGAAGTTCTTTTAACATGAGTAGCATACCGTGCTGTGTAATGAAAAAGAAGGGATCCAGGTGAAAAATTCCCCTAGTTGTGCACAAGAAAAGCGAACATTCTCTTGTGTAAAAGATTTTGACTGAAAAGTGATACACCATCTGCCTCGTTCTGCTTTCCTCGGCACATTTAAAAATTTGGGCCTGCGAATTTACTCGCGCTTTTCTATGCTAAGAGAGAAGGAAGCAGTGGCAATGTGAAGGAAAGAGAGCGATACAGTGGCAGTGGAACATAGCTGACAATGACAGAACACTGCTAAGAAGAGAGTGAAGGAGACAGAGCCATCGGGAGAGAATAAAATGACAGAAAAAGAGAAAGTGGTTGAGATGCAGTATAGTGAGAGACACAGTCTATGACAATAACAACGAGGGGTAGAGGCAGTGACAGTGAGAAGAGACACCAGCACTGAGAATGAATGAATGGCATAGTAACATTATGAGAGAGCCCCAGGGAGACAATGACAGTCAGAGCAAACAGCAGTAGTAGTAGTAGTAGTAGTAAAGAACGAAGGAGGCTGGCTGTACAACAGGAAACAATAACAGTAAGAGAGACACACAAAGAGGTAATCACAATTAGTTGTGTAGAATGAGTGAGCGAGGATGGGCAAGTGGGAGGGAATGAGTATGAGCGACTTACAGCGATGGACAATGGTTGTGAGAAAGTTCGGAGAGCCTTTGGGAGCGAGAGGTAAGTTGCATGTTAAAAAGGGGACGAGTATGTTCGCATGCCAAATTTTTTGTGATTTTTTTTAAATTGCTGAGGAAGGTAGAATGAGGTAGCTGGTAGCCAACTTTTCAGTCAGGTCTTTTGAACAGGGGCATATTCGCCTTTTTTGTGTTACGATAGGAATATCTTTCCGCTGGTATTGATATATTTCAGATCTTTAAACGACCTCAGTTTATTTTTTTATTTCATTTTCTAAGGCAAAAGTAACGGAATATGGCGTGATCTCATTTAAAATATACTGAATAATTAACTTCAATTGTCCATTTGGTGAGCTTTTTTCCCTACGAGCTAAATGCTCACCACCACTGCTCCAAGAGCTGAGTGCAGTAATGCGCCTAAACATTTACCGCTTAGCTTTTCGCTCATTACAGGAGCGGAACTACTCTGTAATCAGAACACCGCTGGAGACTCGCGCAAATTGCATTAAATACGGCACAGTAATATAAAGCTCTCCATAATCAGCTTAATTACACTATTCAGCAACTCGAAGGGCATTTCTCGCGGATTATAAGATTGGCAGGCAAGAGGGCCACCGAGCTGTGTCCTTTCTATCCTTGGCAGCTGTACCAAAGAACTGTAATTTTGTATCAAGGAATGTGGCACCGCGATACTATGTAAACTTTAAATAACACCATGAAATCACAAGGAAATAAAGAAAGTAATAGTAGCAATACCCCCATGTTATATAGACATAACGATCTATGATAGTCACTGTAGGTGTATTCCCATTCCTCCAGAATGGTACGTGTTATCCTGTACTTGGGAGACATATTTATAGTTAGTCTAGTAGGGATTATACCTTTCATTTCTGAATGACGTAGAGCATATGTTACTGTTGTATACTAGCATTTAGCGTCAGCTGTGTGTAAGTTCCCATACAAATTTTTGGTTTTCCATATTTTCCCTAAAAAGAAATATTAGAATTGGTTTGATTCGCCCGCGACGTCTTTCTCGCCTGTACAGACGTCTTCGAATATTTGTGGGCTATATTACAATCTCTGTCTTCCCCTACAATTGTTATCTTCCACGACTCCATCTTCTATATGTCCTATGACTCTGGGAAATACGTCCGACTCTCTTCTCTATCCCGAGTTCGAGCTTCGTACAGATCGGATATTCGTTGACATATTAATCCCTAATCTTCTTTCTTTTTCTAAAAACAGTAACCTGCAATCATGGTCACTTCTTACCAATCATTCATTATCTGTACTTTTGTGGATCGCTCATCAGTGAAAAAATTTCGTATCCCTTTAACTAACAAGATCCTTTAGCACTATTTCGTCTGCCTTTTGGGCGATTGTTTGAGACAATACTATCACAACCTGTGCACTCTGAGCTTCCGTTCATTGATTTTTCTTCAGTCATTGGCTACAATTTTCTGTATTCGTTACCTATAAATAAGTGCTACAGTCTCTACAGTTATATACTGTATCCGTTACTGTGTGTTATAGATATCAATGAGCGTATTCCGAGCAATAACAGAGTGCTACAAGCATTATTAAGGACATTTGTAGCCACTGATAATTAGTTTAAATATATGTGACTAGCCATTGTTGAACACTATAGATATCAATGGGTTACGAGGGTGTTATCCGCTGTGATAAATTTACAAGTACGTCATGGACCGTATAAAAACTGACAATGGCAGTTTGCTACAAGTCTGTAACTGTTGCTGAAGATCAAAGAAAATGACTGCTTGTATTTGACATGTATGAATAAAGAAAGCGATTTATAGCACATAACACCTTTTATAAGAAGAAATAGGATTAGTAACACCTAACCTGAGAAGCGATAAGTATTTAAGTAGTATTGGAAAATTGAGCAACATTATATCTGCCCTCAGAGAGGTAGTGCATGCAATTCTGTCAATGCAGCATTTGGAGGTTTTTATGTCGGTTTCAGATGTAGACAGATATCCAAAGTGCTAGCCCGGTCTTGGGGAACCCTATAAAACAAGTATCACGGGATGTTGGTTCCTTATGGTAACTCACCTGGCTACATCGCTGGAATCATTTCGATGAGCCGCGCGGAGTGGCCTCGCGGTTTCGGGCAAAATGTCACGGATTGCGCAGCCCTCCCGCCGGAGGTTCGAGTCGTCCCTCGGGCATGGGTGTGTGTTGTTCTTAGAATAAGTTAGTATAAGTAGTGTATAAGTCTAGGGACCGATGACCTTACCAGTTTGGTCCCTTAGGAACTCACACACATTTGAACATTTTCATTTCCATGTGAACTTTGTTGTTGATGAAATCTGTCAGAAGGCTAACACATACGGAAACATTTCGATGAGTAGTTTGCCATCCTAAAGGTCGTTGGTGCGTAACTATTCAACTTCCGCATCACTTTCGCATTCCTGACCGATCGTCTGCCCTCCCTGCTCCACAATGGGCTGGAACATTGTCCAATATTCAAGAACTTTCTGGTACACATACTACGTGATAGGTCTCCTGACGAAAAAAGAAAATTTCTTTGTGGGCTTCAAATTTGATCTCAATTATAGGATGTTTCTCACATTATTTCTATCTACTTTTCCACACAGGTAAAGCATCACTTCATCCTATTTTGATTAGCCCGTACAACAACTTCCACTCAATATAGCCATAATATTCGGCCAAAATACCGAACTCTTTATGAGATCACGGGGCTACTACGCTACTATGCATGCAGAATTTTCTCTGCAGTTTATGTTAAGCAGCTACAGCTGTTAGCAGGTTCCCCTAGATGATTACGTGTGGCGTGAGGTGCTCATTCCAAGGTTCTTAGCTCTTCGTCCTGATACAAACGCTTTAACCCTGTGGTCTCATGTCTTTGAAGTGGTAGTGAGTGTTTTCTAGTTAGAAGAGCTAATCTCCTAGGTTTAGTGTAATTTAACTGTGCGTTTACTTATGCGGTGTCCGTCAGAGATTTTAAAGACAGCTAGACTGCGAATCAGCAGTTTGTAGTTACCGTAGCCTCTCATTTCAGGGTTCACTTCCACAGCATACAACATTAGACTACACAAAATCCTATTACATACATCAACGTTACATTGTTAAACATTTAGTACACCTATCGTAAGTCGTAGTGAATCAATAATGAGCCTCTGCCAATAAAAGGTTTCCTATATAGGAAGCCGACCGAAGTGGCCGTGCGGTTAAAGGCGCTGCAGTCTGGAACCGCAAGACCGCTGCGGTCGCAGGTTCGAATCCTGCCTCGGGCATGGATGTTTGTGATGTCCTTAGGTTAGTTAGGTTTAACTAGTTCTAAGTTCTAGGGGACTAATGACCTCAGTAGTTGAGTCCCATAGTGCTCAGAGCCATTTGAACCTATATAGGAATGTAGAATTATCACATTAATAATCCATAAATCACGTCGATGCTGGGATGCTATACGAGGTTCACGACAGCTTCCTTCACTGTGTCTCTCTCCAACGGAGATGCTGTTTCGCCTCCCACTGTCTAAATGTTGACGAAACAGCTCTTGACCTCCTTCGTGAGACGCCCCCCGTAAAAACCTCTTGAAATACGAGAGTAAGAAAAAACATTGAAACGATGAATGACGAGACATAAAACTTGAAAAGAAAGATCTATGATACTGGTTTGTTGAAGCCGGCCTCTGCTCACTGAATTCCGGTCGAGCTATAGATAGTACGTTCACACAACTGGTTTCGACGCCTAAAGTTCTATTTTTACGTGCTACACTCCTCCTACAGCTAGAATTCATGTTCACGACCATGAAGAACGATCATAGACCGCCGAATGCACTTATAGCAGGCGAAGAATCCCCCACTTGCATTTGCTTCGTATGACCTATGCCTATTCGAGTCATATACAAGAGTTAAAGTGATATAAATAGAAAAAAATAGAAAACATAGTAATCGAAAAGGTTACATTTTGTAAAATGAATTAGAGAGAATATTCGAGGTCGTAGGTGTTAAAAGACTGGTGCAAGATAGAAAGAGGTGGCTTAAAATAACAGATTGACGATTTATCAAAAAACGGACGCGGACTAAATGCCACAATGCATACTTCACATTAAAAGTCAAAATTTTTGTGTCGAATGAACAAAAAAAATCAAAAATTATGTGACTGTTGTGCAACTTAAACTAATTTCACGGTAGTGAGCGAAACCGATACGAGAAAGCATTCACGGAAGATCAGCTGAAGCATAAGATACCACACGTGAGCTGATTTTCAAACACGTGGAAGTATGGTCGAGGATGAAAGTTTAATGTCAGGGCCTTAAGATATAGCTTACTACTGTAGTTTAGGAAACAGGCTTTGGCGTCATTCAAATTACTATTTCAGTATTGGCCACCAGATGTGTAGGAAAATCATTTAAATTCAACGTAGAAAGGTCTCGCTGCGATACAAAATCCATCCTCTCCGAATACGACTGCAGTGCCGTCGTTTATGATACCATTTCAATATTGGCTACCAGCTGAGTATAGAAATCAGTTTAAGTTCAACGCAGAATGATCTCACTGCGATACAAAGTCCACTCTTGCCGAATGTGACTCAATTGCCTGAACAGCTCCACCACCTCCCTCGGTACTATATTATCCGATAATAATGTAAACAGAAGTTGTGGTGGAAACACTAATTTTCCAGAATGATAAGCTGCAATTCTGACACCGGCTCTATGTGTGGACCATTTGAAACTGACATTTGTGCGAAGTGTTTGACTTACCACATATTTTTCACGTACACTGACCCGTTGTGTTTTCCGGTTTTCCTTCGCTATATTTCCGTAAATTGTGCGTCCTGTTCATGTAGTGTAATGGGCAGCGTGTTGTCTTGTGAGAGGGGGGGGGGAGGGGGGGGGGGAGGAGACAGACACGGATCGAATCCGCGTGGCAGCTTGTCTTTCCTTCTTTCATTTCAGTCGATGACCAGCAACAACTTAAATCTGAATAAAACAGAAGCAGTCAGCAGCTGATTATTATGGACTGAAATCGATAGTCTGACAACTATTTGTATACGGAAATTTGTGGTAACCACTATGGGACCAAACTGCTGGGGTTATCGGTTCCTAGGCTTACGCACTACTTAATCTAACTTAAACTAACTTATTCTAAGAACAATAAACACACCCAAGGACGAAGGAGGACTCGATCCTCCGACGGGGGAAGCAAGACCGTGTAAGACGACTCAGACCGCATGGCTACCCCGCGCGGCAATTTGTATGGATGATTGACGGAATGTAAGAAAGAAATTCGGTACTTCCCGAATCAATCTTTATTTGCGACTCTTCCGCAGCTTGTAAGATTACTGGACAATGGTCTTGTGCACCGGTCGGTCGAAATGTTTTTATTTGGTTATTTTTATGCATGTTTAGTCTAACGCTTCGTCCCCAATCTCCGGCCCAGAGAGCAGAGATATACAAGCAGTTACAATTGGATGACCAGGAAACAGTGGACCCCATGAGACTGGATAAGCATTAGGAAAATAGAGATTTGTGTAAATTTTGCACGAGGTTACAAAGGGTTCTTCACGAAAAAGTTTCCGAATTCCTGCTATCAAACTAAAAGTGCACTGTTGGAAAGAAATTCTATCCAGGTGTACAACCAGTTAAAAACAGAAGAATGAGATGAAGCAACTGGTCTCTAATACAGTTGTCCGTAGGATCACCAAATTCTCAAACCCCAAAATGAGTTCACGGTCTACAGGATTGATCAGAGCGCTTTTAGGACGGTTCTAGTCCGTACCTCGATAAGAGGCTAGAATAAGGTAAACATCACTGACGTCATATGTTATATAGTGGTGCTAGAATGTTTTTATTTGTTGTAAATAAAAAGGTATCATTGCTGTACCCCATATCTGTAGTGTAGCCCAGGCAATCGGAACTACATTGAGATGATTTTTGATTTTAAATAGGAAAGTACTATTGCTCTAAAGCAAATAATCTGTAAATGAGCATTTCCTCTACGTCATGATGAGAATTATGAAATTATCTTAAACAAAATCGAAACAAAGAAGATGAAAACGCTTTGTTCAGCTGCAAATAAATTTCAGTCCATAAATTTTGGAAATCACAAAAGTTTTGTTTCAACTTACCTAATAAGATGATTTATTGGCAGAGAAAGGTCTAATTTAAAGAAGAGGCAGCTGGGGGAATACACTAGTTTGTTAAAAACACATGTATCGCACAAAAATAGGCTTAAGTGAAAATCGGAGGGAAGGGAAGGCATCACAGTGAAGGAGTCATAGTACCTCTATGCGAAAAAGACGGAAACATCCATTGAAAGCAATATAAATCGATAATTTTGGTTTTGCAGGTGTGCCAAATCGATTGTAAGGAATTAAGAAATGATGAAAATCAAAAACTGAAGTGAAAATTGTATAAATTTCTCGCGATATAAGACTGAAACAAAAATGAAAACAACATAATTCCGAAAACTAAAAATTGCAGACGTTAGTAGCAGTAGTAAAAATTTATTGAGACGCTACATTAAACGTCCAAAATACGGAATGTTCCATAAATGAGGATGTATGCTGACGCTAGTTGTATGAAATTCGACAAATAATTGTGCTTCCATTGAGCGGAAGTCGGCAGTTAGTTCTACAGCAACTCTAATTTCAAGGGTCAAACAGTTTTTTCTCGTTAACGATCGTCCTTGTAACTGAATTCAAGAGGAAAGCAAACTTATACCACGTAAACTAACTTCTAGGGAGTGGACTGTGTGATGACAAGTGGATTCACAGCAGGTCACCTGCTACCGCCTGCGGGCGGCAATGTAGGGGCGGGGGAGGAGGGGGGGGTGAGTTCTTCGTCACGCGGCGGAGGCTCGATCCGGCGCGGCACAGCCGGGCGCCGCAGTGCGTCGCGGAAATTTTCGGCGGCCGTCGCGCGGAAACCACAAATTAACAGAGAGAGAGGCGGAATGGCGGAGTCACTGGGCCGTGAGCAGCGATAACGCACACTTTCTGCACGCCGTTTTAATTCCTTTTTGCCCCTTTTTTCCAAGCTTTTCTCCCTGTTTACGTCCTAGTCGGGCAGCACAGTCACATTCAGTCTCGAGAGCAGTATCTCTCGTGAATCGTCACTCTCCGGCGACTCAGGTCTGAACAGAAAAGAAAAAAAAAGTCTCAAAACAGAAAGCATAACTAACCGTATGAGGAGTCGCCAGCGATCATTGTAAATGACGAATCATCCTTCTCTACTATCGTTTACATGTATGTTCGCTATGCCTTGCGAATCTATGAAATGTCAGTTTCTCCACATATGTGTGAGTGGAACGAGCGAGCGGTCACGAAGGTGCTGGATGTGGGAGGAGGGGGCGAGGAGATACCCAGGTTTCACATCCTGCAACATCGTCGCGAAAGAACAGTGACCCGTATAAGTAATAAGTTTCCTTTAATTTACGTCTATGGTCACAAGCTTTTTGTTAACATTTTACCGGTTTCAGTCTTTAATGACCATCATCAGATCTGTTTCATAAAAACAAAGTCCTAATGTACTGCAGCCATAGTGGCATCGTGAAATGTTAAATGCGGAATCAGCACCAGCATCGTCAAATACATATAAATAACATCACATGCACAAGTCATGTTGTCAGTAGGACATTACGACAGTGGTACATTAGGACTTTGTTTTTAAGAAACCGATCTGATGATGGTCATTAAAGACCGAAACCGGTAATCTGTTAACAAAAAGTGTGTAGCCATGGACGTAAATTAAAGGAAACTTATTAGATACCTCTGGATCTATATTCCGCAAGCTACCTTACGATATGTGCTGGAGCGTACTTTGTGGAGCAGCATCACTTTCCACTTTTTCTGTTCCGGTCGCGAAATGGTAGCGGGAAGAACAATTGCGGGGAAGCTTCTGTGTGTGCTCGAATATCTCTAATTTTACCTCCAATCGTCTGGTCATAACTGTGTGTTCTTTGACTGCTCTGGGAGATGGCTGATCGGAACTACAATATTTGAAACATTAGTTCACTTTATTGCAAGGATGTTAAAATAATTTCCTTCACTTCAAGTAATCAAGTGCCACAGGAATGTGGCGAATATTTACAACTGTCTTTGATCAGCAAAGCATCACTTGTTGTGATATATTACAAACTCTTTTCTTGAATTACAAGTTTAACATTTACACAAGTACAGTTCCATTTGACACTTAAAGAGCACTGGCGCCCTAACTAGATGCTGCTGACTGGTTCATTGTAAGTCTCCAACTGGGGCAGAGCGAGTTCATACTCGATTGTATATCGACATCCGTGCGATGACGCAGAGAGGGGGCATATCTTCAGGAGTGTCTTCCACTCGTCGTTGAAGATTGCAGTGAGACATCACTATTGTCTATGGTATGTATGTGCGTTGCCGATTTTGGTGTGTCATCTCGATCTTTGGACGATGCGACGACATTAATGGTCTTCTCATGAGATGTACTCTAGGAGGAGTTGATTCTTGCAGCAATGTACGCAGTCTAAACTTTAACACAAACCATACTGTATCTCTTGGATTGTCTGCCGCTGGAGTTGGCTGAGCATTTACATGACGCTTTCGTGCTTAGTAAATAAGCGTCTAGCGAAACGGGCTGTTTTTCTTGGATCTTCTCTATTTCTTCTATCAGTGATACATGGTACGGATCCGACACTGACAAGCAATATTAAAATATTCGGCGAATGAGTGTTCTAGTAAACTGGCTGCTCTGTGGGTGCGCTACAGTTCCTTGAAAGTCTTCCAAGGAATCTCAGACGGGCATCTTCATAAGGGATGAAGACGGAGGTAAGAGAAGTAGAGAAAAGGGAAATGAAGGAACGCCAGTGAAAATGAAACTGAATGACGGGTGAGAAGGGATAGGAAGAGAATGTGGGCGATAGATAAGAGAAAGTGTGGATGAAAGAGAAAGCGAGATAATAGGTACAGGGTAAGTGAAAGTGATTAGATATCGTATGTAGGGAGCAAGTGCGACCCAAGACAGTAGATCGTATGTAACGATTGTTCGAAGACGGGAACATTAACAAAGGCTGGTCAGTGCAGGAAAGGGAAAAGGGTAGGTGGATGCAGAGGTGGGTGAGATGGAGTGAGATATCGTGAGGAGTTTGCAAATTTCGAGCTGTAAACTTATTCCGGAAAACTGAGTGCTCCAAATTACTGTTGAATATGCAATTTAAAAATGCGGTAAGCGGGTAAAATTTTTTGAAAGGGTAACCGAAATTATATTTTAAATGTCTGGAGTGAGCACGTTAAAATGTAATGACCAAAGGTTTACGAAACATGGAATGTCCCTCGAGGAATGGTCAATATTCAGCTGTATCCAGGAACAATAGTTTGAAGCAAAAAAATTTATTAAACATGGTCTCTAAAATCCATACCGTAAAAGCTATGAGCACCTCATCTCCGATTCTGCGTAAACAACCTCTTCCACTATTAACTCTTTGCTTTCGATGTTATGAAAGGTTTGGACTAAAACAAAACATGTCCAGAAAACATGAAAACCGAGTGCATACTTTAAGAAATCTGAGCAATTGCACAACTTCGGTGCTGTGAAATACATCTCTTCTGCTGAACAAAAGCTCATAGTTCTTAAGTTACTCATCTTGGAGCCCATGTTTACTTAATAGTTTTTTCTTATTTATTCTTTCCCACAATATGGAAAGCCAATAGCCTGTAGTAGAAGAGGTTTGCTTCATAGTATCGAAGATGAAGAAGTGTTAAGGTAGACATTTGGAGTCCATGTTTATTACACTATTTTGCTTCGAATGGTCTTTTGTGTTCAAATGGTTCAAATGGCTCTGAACACTATGAGACTTAACATCTGAGGTCATCAGTCCCCTAGAACTTAGAACTACTTAAACCTAACTAACCTAAGTACTTCACAGACATCCATGCCCGGGGCAGGATTCGAACCTGCGACAGTAGCAGTCGCGCGGTTCCCGACTGAAGCGCATACTTGGTCAGTTTGAATCTTTTATTCAGCCTGCGTCCGTTGGGTCTTGGTTGGGGGTGTCGGGGGCTTTGCTGATGGCGTGCGTTGTCGCTCGGCCACAACGGCAGGTGTCTTTTCTGTCATATCACTGAACATTGACCATTTCTCCTGGAACACCCTGTATACAAACAGGAAGTCGGAATAACTGAAACTTAGGACAGAAAGCTCATTTTCTTAAAAGTTTCTATTGATGACGTTTGACTCTTGTTAAAATTTAATTAAGGACCATCACAGCTGGAACAAAATTGCCTCCAGAATGAAATTTCAGCCTGTAGCGGATTGTGTGCTGATACGAAGCTTCTGACAGATTAAAATCATGTTGCTGGATCTGGATAAACAGGAATCTTAGCTCCGCAAGATACCAGGGATAACTTTCGTGAATCTCGGAAAGCAGGAGAGGCGTTACTGGCAGAAGCGAAGCGTAGAGGGTGAATCGTGAGTCGTGCCTGGGTAGCTCGTAGGACAGCTGTTCAGCGTCTTGGTAAGGACACTGGCCCTCGTTTTTAAAAAGGAAGAAAACCTGGAGTTTTCATCAGTGGAATTTGATAAGTTTCATGTGACATACACAAAGAATTGCTGAAGAGAAATGACGCAGAGAGAGAGGAAATGTAGCTCATCCACGAAAGGAATGGCTTACAAGGCGCTTGTTCGACCGATTTTTGAATATTGTTCATCAACCTGGGACTCTTACGGAGTAGGACTGACAGAGAGAGAGAGAGAGAGAGAGAGAGAGAGATAGGGAGAGAGAGGCCAGAAGTTAAAAGAGAGGGGTTATGCATCACGGAGGGATTCCCTATTGACACTGCGAGAGAGTAGTTTCTGGGAAGAGTCGGACAACACATAGCTTCCTCCCCTCTCGCGAAGTGACTACGATGAGAAAATTCGAGAGATTAGAGGTAATACAGAGACTTACCGACAGTCATTCTTCCCATGTACCATTCGCGAGTGGAACGGGGAAGGAGGGATCAGTTAACGTCACCAGATGTACCCTTCCTCACGCACCATCAGACGGCTTGCGGAGTGTTGATGTAAATGAAAAGGAGTAGCTCAATCGGTAGAGTATTTTGCTGCGGTTTCGAGTCCCGATCCGGCGCTCGAATTTAGGATGTTTCATTTCAGAGCACACTCTGTTGCAGGGTGAAATTTTATTTTGGAAAAAAAACAACTTTCAGTTTTATATAATATTGTCTGCATAACGGACGCGAATACATAACAAATGTAGAAATTGTGCACGGAGGGTACAGAGGAAGGAACTGCCCAGCGTTGTTTTGAATAGAGAGTAAGGGCCAGGACTCTCCCGGATTACTACTGGAGGACTGTAGTTTACGCTCCACTACTAGACTGGAATGCGATACCAGATAATTTTACTACAGTCTTCAAACTCAGTGTTATTTTTCAAAGTGTGTTAGCGTTTTTGCGCTGTCGCTGTATAAATGAATCACGGGACCTGACTTTGCTTTTAACAAAATTTGAGAACTTTAGGAAAATATTTGTCTATGTAATTAGTGGAAAAGAGGAAAGGCTGATCCGAAACTTAGTTCTTAAGAAACTCAGTGTTTTGTGGATCAAAATCTTCCTCATTGTAACCAAGACATAACGAAGAGAAACAAATTTAGTTTCATTTCGGGGTATTGTGGAACTAATTCATTGCCTATAAGAAGACCACGGATATCAGATACGTAGCAAAAGTAGAGAAACTGCAAAAGCAGAATGATAAAGAGGATATAATCATAGACCTGTTTTATATATGGACACTGTGGACAAATAAATACAGTCCTCCATCTATTCAATAGGAAACTTGTATGTGATCCAGAACGCCTGCCTTATATCCTCTGCCACAGGAGGTGGTTGGAGAACTCCGCAGCGCTCTTCGGCCAACTAAGCAATGACGTCATGAAATAAACTGCCTTCACTGGGTTTTCTCTATGCTTTCCATTAAGCCTACCTTTTAAGGATCGGGACCGATGGCCTTTGCAGTCTGGTCCCTTCAACCCCCACTAAGGATCGGAAACAAAAGAGCAGTTCTCAACAATCGGGCCAATAAGTTTTCTGCAAGTCTCTTCTCTCATGGTTAAATTACATTTCTCCAAGGTCCTTCATTGAAAGGCTGGGGCCTGTTTTTCCTACTCTAATTACTGTTTCCAGTGATTTGTCGCTAATAGTGTAATCGAACAGTAGTGCGTCTCTTCACCTGTTTATGTGCAATACTTTACACTAATTTGCGTTAACGATCAATTGATCTTCTGAAGCTGTTTCCACAATTTCTGCATTCTTCTAGTGTGCAAATTTAAAACCATCATGAACAATGTAGTAATGGAAAAATGTATATTGCTTCAATCCTTTTGGTTGCAGGAGGTGGAGATTATCATGGCACAAGCGCGGGAGTTATTACAATGTTTGAGTAGGTCGAAGGGACTCATTTTTAGTGACACCAACTGAACTTTGAATATATCCGCATGAAAAGGAAAGAAGATAACAGATAGCGTACTACAGCTTTTAAACCACCTACTTTAATTCTATCTGAACATTATTTACTCAATGTATTGTCCGCAGCTCGTGGTCGAGCGGTAGCATTATCGCTTCCCACGCCCGGGTTCCCGGGTTCGATTCCCGGCGGGGTCAGGGATTTTCTCTGCCTCGTGATGACTGGGTGTTGTGTGCTGTCCTTAGGTTAGTTAGGTTTAAGTAGTTCTAAGTTCTATGGGACTGATGACCATATATGTTAAGTCCCATAGTGCTCAGAGCCATTTGAACCATTTACTCAACGTATTAGTATGAGACGTAGAGAAATGTATCTGTTAGCTGTGGTACTTAATACAACAAGCACATTGTGTTAATTCTGAACGAAAATAGATGTTAAATAAAGATTTATTTATATAGAAGCTTGTGGCGTATCCATAGCGCCATTCGCAAGAAGGATGTGTCTCCTTCCGAAGGTCGTATGAAGAAGAGAAGAAATTTTTAGCCTACGCTGAAGCGAAGTTATGTTCTGTACACCTTCTTAAGTGTAGTTTATTGAATTGGTGTGCTGTTAACTTGACGTGATAAATGGACACGAGTGAAGAACGATTTTACGCTTACAGAACGGATTAATTTAACGACCTGTCGCGACACCTCTGCAATCCTTAACAAGGGAGGCGACGCTGCTTCTTCCACGCTGGTGAGGTGCTGCTGTCTCGATCTGTATCTGCAGTGGTTTAAACACTTCGTTGTTACAGTGCAGTACCGCAGCTGTTCAGTTCAACATCCGTAGTGTACAAACTGTATGCTTATAGCTCTGCCAAATGAAAAGGAAAATGCTCAACCAAAAAACTTGCACCGTCAGTAATATATAGTACTGACACTAACTGTAGTTTTGTGGAACAGAGTATCATGTCGACGAGCTGCACATTCCCAGTACTCTACTGATCGCCGTTAAATTTCGTATTATCTCACAGAAAAGTAATGTACTTTGATGGAATGATACGTATAGTAAAAGACGAACAATTTTTTTGTAATGCAGAAACAAAGGTTTTTTTTCTAAGTAGTCTCGGTTGAAGACTATGCTCTTAGCCCGGCGTGATCCCAATTACATCTTAATTCGAAGAAACTCCCTTTTTCGTCTAAATCATTCTATGAGGCCAGGAAAGATGTAAGGTCGCATGGGATCAATTTTGCGTAACAGGTACGAAAGGAAGTTAATGCAAGAGTACTTGGACAAATCCTTTTCCACGTATGAGAGGAATACACCATCGGTCCACAAATTTCGGAACAGCTTTTATTCCCTGCGTATAGCCCATATTGGCACATTAAGTACGTTGGCAGCTTGAACTAAGAATTATAAACAACAGACGGATGTTCGATGAGGCAGTTACTGGTGGGTGGTACTAAGTAGTGGACGTGGACTCACGGTGTGTCAACGTTGTTGTGTCATAAATCGCAATGGAGCTACATCTCTAAATCAAATACTGAAGACATACTCTAGAATGTTTTCAAGAAGAGAAAGGTGTGCGCAAAGTCTTTCCCGTATATTTTAACCACTGCGGCGAGTTGATTGAAATGCAAAACGCGGATAATTTTTTTCTGGAAAGAATCATCTCGGGTGACGAGAATTGGTATTACAAATACGGACAAACCACAAAACGATAAAGCGAAGAAATTCACTTGAAGTGTCGGCGCTCTGATGACATAACCGACATTCAAGCCAATGCGACGCGCGATTTGAACCACATTCCTAAGAAGATTTTCCAACAGATTGACAAAGTTATATGAACGTTTGCTTTGTGTTCAATTGGGGGAGGGGGAGGAGAGCGGGATGGACTATACAGAGTACCTAAAGTAGTAAAACCATTGCCGTTACTTTCCTCAGTTTTTTATTAAACCAGTCTCGAAAATTTTTGGGGTGAACGAGTACTTCGTTTGTCACTTGAAAACAAAAAGCCTGCTAGCAAATTGTAAGTATCAGCCAACATATCCTTCTATACAGTAAGAAGTACAGTGTGTACTGCATTGCCGGAAAAAATGCAACAACCACAAGGACAAGGTCGTTTTATTGTTAAGTGAGATGACAGATAGCCATTGTAACAGGAACTGCAATTGCAGAAGTTGTTCAACAGGCGTACGTACTCGTCGGCGGGGCATGGTTTTGTCCACAAATGACGTTGCAAATACAGTTCACTTCTTAACTCAGCACAGTTGCTGTCGATAGAATCAAAACAGAGAGTATATACACAGTTCCGTGAGCGTCATTTTTTCACAGTAGCGCAGCGCAAAACCTGTCTTCCAAACCGTTGCAGCACTTTTCAGAATCACAAAAAAGTGAAATAAACTTTGCAAACTACTGAAGGGCAGTGGAGCCGAAACCAGCTGGGCTCAATAGAAACGTAGTTAACCGAATTTCCCGCTATTCCACACAAAACTACATAAAAAAGAAACACAAAAATGTTCACTAAATAAATTACAAACACATGAAAACACGATTACATTTTAGCAACAGGTCACTACAGTGCTTTACAAATTCGTTTTAGCGTGCACAGTTTTCCCCAAAATTATGTTCTAATCAAAACTGCGTTGTAACTGCACTCTCTTGCGAGCGAAAGCGTAGGAGATCCTGAAAACGAATGCGCGTATTCACGCCGGCCTTGTAGTCCAAAAGTGATTAAACCTTGTGAGTTATACTGAAAGAGATCATGGACTGCTTCATATAAACAATTACTCTTGATCAGCTCTGTCGGAATTTTCTACCATTAACGTGCTGTAAATGCAGCCCGCCTTATTGGCAAAATAGCACCCGCGCCGTGATCCGCCTGTTACGGCAGAATGAATAGCCTATCATTTGCGGGATAAAGTAATTTCGGTCCCTTACATGCGCAATAAAGCGCCCTACACGCAGCTATGGCACAATAAACGGGGTAATAACACATGGCCCCGTTAATTGATGCTCCGAATTGACGATTTAATTGCTCCACTCGCCTTTTACTGTGGGCCGGAGTCCGAGAGTGCGGTGTAAACACAGCGAGGCAGGAGCTGCTTCCACAAGCTCTCGCACCGAAGGCGTACTTCTGTTGGCCTCTCTCTAAAGCGAAATCATGGGTAGCTATAGTGTGTTTATGTCATGGTGAAAAACTGAACGAGGTGAGCCTGTAGCAAGATGGCTTTCCCCAGAGATATTTTGAAAAATGTTTATTTTTGAGCCAAAGCGTTCCTCTAGTTTTCTCTTTGCAACATTGACAATGAGAGACGCCACTACCACCTTTGTAAAAAGTACAGGCGTGGCAGCAACCTGCCACTGGCTGGCTCTTTTTGAGCCGTTGACCACGCGGATAGAGGCGCCATGTCACTGATTGCGTGGCCCCTCACACCGGAGGTTCGAGTCCTCCCTCGGGGTGTGTCGTTCTTAGCGTAAGTTAGTTTAAGTAGTGTGTAGGTCTAGGGACCGATGATCTCAGCAGTTTGGTCCCTTAGTAATTCACACACATTTGAACATTCTTGAGCCGTTGACGTGTTTGTGGAAATTAGGCCGCAGTTCACTCTTTTCCCGCTGAGTGTTAGGATATGTTCGTCCCACACCACCTTGAAAAGACGGTCTGCAGAGTCAACCGCCTCCGCTCGCCTTCAGGAAGGGACGTTTGTGATACTGCCGCTTCCGTGCTAAGTTCCTTGGAACACGGTATAATTTAGGTTTGGTCTGTATGTGTTCTACACGTCCGTACTGAGAGAATCACTCAATCCGCTGACTACTCTGAAGTGCCTTTGGGTTGTTCTTGTTTGGTTTTTTAAGCAATTTTCACGAGCAATACTCACCATCGTCCTTTGGGTTTGCTCATGCCAAGGGCGACCACGTACCATCAGCAGTGAGCTTTATTTGACCAGTAACATGCCGTGTTTTGCTTAAGAATAGCTCACTGACTTTATACAAACCACAACTTCATTTAGATCGTATCCGGTGCTTTACTCAGTATGGGATATTTTCGAGTAACGAACGGCGTATAGGTGAAGTAGTATGTTACATTTATAGACTATGTCGCTGTGAAGGACACCAGATTATATGCAGAACGAGTCCCACATTGAAAAACATTACTCGATCGATTTGATGATTACAATTTTTATCGCTTCTAGTGGAAAATCTCTGTGACCTCTCTGTCGCACGTATGTAATTTCAATTTTGGCGGAATGAACTGCTTCTCTTCTCTTAACGAGTTGCGTGTGTGTGTTGTTGTTGTATGATTAATGTAGAATTGGACTCCATTTTCAAATTATAATGTCCCCGTGCTTGAGTTCATTACACTGACTTTCAACGATACTAGTTTTAGGAAGTTTCCGCTTCACGTCCCATTTGCACTTCCTTAATACTGTCCCTCCCCCCCCCCCCCCCCAAAAAAAAGAAGAAAATGTTGTTGCAATTCAGTATGATGAGAGTTAATATAGTTTACATCTCCGTTTACGTCTATGTCTTCGTCTACCTCTACATCTGTATGTAATAGACCTGAATCATCGTTGAAAGTGTTCCATTGCGTAAATTGATATAGGGTTTCCTTTTCATGAACAGTTCTGATCGGCTGACACTGCACACATGGTAGATGTGAGCAAGTTGTAATTTTGTGAGCTACTTGATCCCTAACGTTACTGAGTCAGGGCAAAATCTGTGAAGTCCATGGTATACGGCAGCTTGCTTGTCTACTCAACATAGAGTTCAGTCGTGGAACTCCAAGTTCATCTATGCAAACTGGAGGGAGTAAATTGTAACTCACATTCAAATGGGGGTAATACAATAGTGACAAGGACGGATAGGCAGCGTGCAAGGTATTCATTGATTTCCCTAAAATGTTTAAGATGAATGACGGGATGGTTGATTTCCTTCCCCCAAGTTCCCCAAACCGAGCTTGTACTCCGTTTCTAATCACCTCATCATCGACGGGATGTTTTGTAATAGTGCAGAGAATTTCTTAATTTTCTGATGTCCAGCTTGGGATTTTGATTTTCTCTTGAACAGATGTTCTAAGTTCCTACACAATATGAAAATAAACCGTTTCTTCTTTGAAAAAATCTGTAAAGAGAAGAAGTGGTTAATCAACACCTATGAAAGACATCGTGAGAGAAGTTTTTCTGAGTAAGAACAGAACACAAAAGTCATAATATTACACCCTTATACCTTGCCACCATCAGGCGTTCTGATGGATCGTTCGTGCATCTGGAAATATCTCCGATTGACGAAGAAATATCGTGACAATTCGGTACATTTTAACAGATAGAAGGTTGGGCAACTCTACATTCTCAGTGACGAAATTATGTTAACTCAAATACTAATTTCCATAGAAATCGTTGTCCGAACATTATTGAAGTACAATAAAAATCGTGCAGCCTTCCATCAGATTCAGTGCGGTCTTCAAAATCTAGCTTTCTAACGTTAATTTATCTATGTTGGTCCTAATAGCAGGAATACATATTGCTGTCTTGAATGGTAAAGGAAATGCCACAACAGAAAGTAAACATTTTGGTCTCTGGTGTCTGTAGCACTCGTCTAACGAAATTACCAATATGATGTGGAACGTATCTTAAAACCAAGAAAATGCTCATGGTGTTCAGCTATGTCCATTATATTTATGTTGGGTATATCCCCGCTGCTGACTATTTTGGTTCACTGTTAGAGCAATTTTTGAACATCATACAGTATGTGTAGTTAAATGTTATTCGGTGTTTGTGTATACAAACAAAAGTCCTGTCGTAATGCATGAAACTAAAGTGAACTGGATAGTAAAAAGCAATGTTTTCAATCCGAAGTGACAAGGGAATTCAAAATCGCTTTCAATTGAAGACAGTTGGTAGTTTTCTGTTAAGTAACTAAAAAATATTTTATTCTCAATTTTCTAAAATTAATTTTCATCTTATTTTCATAACAAAATATGTAAAACAGACGTAAAATATCACACAGCCTTTCCTGAAGTGTGGTATACCCTTCAGCTGCATCTTAAAATATGAACTCTGTGTGGAACAGTTTCCAGTTTCGTTTATACGATATATCTTTAAAAACTGTATCCTCTCACAATATTTTCAGACTGATATGAATTACTAAACTACTAACTATAGCACGTAATGTCCTAGAATATATACTGGCGAAAGCAAATTGAATCATATAATGGAATATTCATACCAGTTTTTCTCTGAGTACTGTTAATTTCTAACAATATTATGAAAAGGACAGTTGCTACATGCCATATAGTCGAGATGCTGAGTCGCAAATAGGCAAAACAAAAAATTAAAAAAAATAAGTTTTTGGGAAACAAGGCCTTTGTCAAAAATAGAACGCGTGCGCGCGCGCGCACGCACACACACACACACACACACACACACACACACACACACACACACGCACATGCACACACAAACGCGCGCGCGCTAGCGCTGCTTACATACGCATGACCACAATCTATGGCAGCTGAAGCTTCAGCTCTTGCCGTATTCTCCACCTAAGTTGAAAAATCACGAACACATTAACCTACACGGTACACAGCGAAAGGCTTTCACTTATTAGCCATATCAATTCTGGGGCAGACAAGGCAACAAAGTGTTGAGTTGCTCAGATTCTGCGCGAGATAGACTGGAGTTTGTTTCCACTACGCCTAACCCAAAATCGATGATAAACGAGACAATTGTCTGACTCGTTCGTGTTTATACCTACGTTCGTTGGAAGCTATAAAGGAAGCGAAGCATTTCAGTGACGAAGAACGTAATTTTCTGACGAGTTTTATATCTCGCTATTTTTTTCCTTTGCCATTTACAGACAAAGATCTGTCCCTTCCGTCCACATCTCAGTCCCTTCCAGTATTTGTTACGTAGATTTTAAAACTACACCATTTTCTTAAGAGTACATTCCTGGATAGTATTCGTGTTCGACAGACAACAATAAGCCTATCCTGAAAGTTATTTCCGGAATTGAACTTCCAGTCTACAAAATAACAAAATTTTGAACGGCTCCGTTATTCATAGTTAAACACGGCTATTGGATCTTCAAATGCATTATGTGCTTTTTCAGGTTTCATTAGAATGAAGTAAAATTGAGATTACAAGTAATATTACGTACACGCTTAAGGTCTATTTTAGTTTTGTGCGGCGAAGCGAATACATGTTACTTGCAGCACATTACCAATCTCAACAGCACAAATATTTCTCCTCTCTGCGTGTCCAGTGTCAGTTTCTAGTTTTTAATGTATCATAACCTTGACTGTCGATGTTCTACTTTGTGCAACGTCAAACAATTTATACTAGCAGATGTAAGCCACAATGTCTGCTAGTATAAATGGTCTCCAGGTCAGCGATATTCTTACTTGTTGTACGAAATATTCACTGGTTTGTGAATTATACATAATTTTTAGGTCACGATTTAACCGTAATTTGCTTTGATTAAAAGTGTAGTTGACATAATTTAACAGTGCGATATTGCATAAACTTGACACATTCGCCAGATGCTGACCGTTTCGATGCATTGCTTTCACTTATTAATTAATGATATCAGAGTTGTCACTTGTGTAATATTCGTAAATTTGTATTCATAATTTCATGTTTGCTGTTTCCTTGCTGCGTTACACATATTTAATGTACATAGAGTGGATGTTTCGCTACTATCGAATTAAGATATATTGTGGAATCTCAGATTATTGTGGATTATGTTTTTTATATCTAAATAACAGACGTTTAAAAACTAGCAACATGCATTTCATTTCGTTTGTTCTCGAAGCGTCGTCAACGTCGCTTTCCCAGGATTATTTCTCACGTGCTGTGCCGAATAAATTTCTGGAGGGGAAGTGAAAACAAATTATCAGAAACACTCACTTACGAAACAGCTTCAGTTCAAGCTGCAATACAGAGATATATAAGGAAAAAAGCTAGTGGAATTTTACATCAATTCAGAAACAAATACAATACCCAAAGATATGATGAATGCTTGTTCAGAATCACCATTCATGGCGTATAAAAAAGTAAATGACAGGAACTGAACATTAAGATTAAAAAAAAAATCCTTTTTTTCGTCGCAAAGACGGGCGTTGCACGAGGAAGCATCGCAGTTAATTCTAGCAATTAGTAAACAAGCAGCAGATATTCAAAAGTTTGGCTTATTATTTATATACCGAGCGAGGTGGCGCAGTGGTTAGCACACTGGACTCGCATTCGGGAGGACGACGGTCCAATCCCGTCTCCGGCCATCCTGATTTAGGTTTTCCGTGATTTCCCTAAATCGCTACAGGCAAATGCCGGGATGGTTCCTTTTAAAGGGCACGGCCGATTTCCTTCCCCATCCTTCCCTCACCGAGCTTGCGCTCCGTCTCTAATGACCTCGTTGTCGACGGGACGTTAAACACTAATCTCCTCCTCCTTCTATTATTTATATCTCGTTTAAGAGTGGCTGCGGTTATCTGCACCGTACTCGATTGTGGAGCTGCAACACAGAAATTGTGACATATACCAGTTTTGTGGAATTCCATTATAAACACCAATAAGGAGACCATTTCAATACGACGCTGTGTTTTTGAATGTTCGTTATTTATTCTGTAGTAGTGTGTGTGTGTGTGTGTGTGTGTGTGTGTGTGTGTGTGTTTATGTGTGTGTGTACGTGGGCGCGCATAGCGAAGATTTTTTTTGCTACATTTCTGCCACTCAGTTTGTACATATGGAATCAATGCGTTCATGTTTCCGTACCTATTATCTTCACAAGCGCAGGGATTGAAAATTTAAACAACCTCCATTAATTGCACGTTGACGTGTACTTGTTGCCTGTTGTAATCAATGAGTAATAGAACACAGAGAACCATTTCGATGTTTTTGAATGTTCGTTATTTATTCTGTAGTAGTGTGTGTGTGTGTGTGTGTGTGTGTGTGTGTGTGTGTGTTTATGTGTGTGTGTACGTGGGCGCGCATAGCGAAGATTTTTTTTGCTACATTTCTGCCACTCAGTTTGTACATATGGAATCAATGCGTTCATGTTTCCGTACCTATTATCTTCACAAGCGCAGGGATTGGAAATTTAAACAACCTCCATTAATTGCACGTTGACGTGTACTTGTTGCCTGTTGTAATCAATGAGTAATAGAACACAGAGAACCATTTCGATGGAGGAGAGATTCTATGTAAAATCTTATTGCAACATAATGTCCCTAGTTTTACAATGAATGATATTTTATTATCAAAATGTAATTGCTTTCCGGTAGGCTTAACGTGCTACATTTGTGCTTATCTACAATGTATAAATCAGATCTGCACGAAGCAGTGGCCATTGCATTGCCATTATAAAAACAATTAATCACCGCTGGATAATGAAAAGGTCATTATCATTTTTAAGCTTCGCGCTTGGCTGACTTCACGCCACGTAGGACTACGAAATAAATGAGCAAGGCGCTGTTTTATCAGTATGTTACAGTTTATCAATGTCGGTAAATGTTTCACGGAAGTTGAAAGAATTGTAGAAACTGCTTCACAAATGACTTCCACCACTTTGTTATCAACAGGGCTCCTGACATGAATGCCTCCGACGCGAGGCAGAACGACCGTAAGGAATGAAATATGACCGTTTATTAACGGTGCGGTTCGCAGATTGGTATTCAGTTTTCTTTGTACATTGAATCTAACTTCAGTTTTAATTTATGCTCCCGGAGTCTCTCATATTCGCAGAAATGCCCTCTGATATCTAGGGCTCTTGCATACTTTCAAATTCATCAACAAACACTGGCATCTGTAAACTGAACTTCTAAATGAAACGACCCAGCTTTTCAAGCTGTTACTTCACAGAGGCTTCGGCCTTATTCAAAGTGCCAAGATGCTTACATCTGTTACACTCAAAGGAAAACCAACATCAGAGATCCTACGCATTCATTTGGGTACAGGTCAAACTTCCTACCAGTGAATTGATACCACCTCTGCTCTTTTCCATAACTGCTTTAAGTTCGTAACTTATTTGGTCTTCAGAGAACAAGTTGGCAGCTGGTTTCATACAGGACTGATACGTACTTTACGGTAGTTTTGTTTATCTAACACTGTACTACACTGCGTTAATGGTGCTCCTCTGCAGTTTCATTGACGCCGAGAAGAAAATCCATGTAGCACTCTGTTATAAATAAGGAGTAATTTTTGTAGACTTGTATTTTTAACAATAGGTCAAAAGAGTAAATATCATTTTCAGCTGTTGAACATGGTATTGTTCTGTTAATAATAAATAGTAGTGCTGATCAACATTATAGCTGGACCGTTTTACAAAGATAAAATCGAATGGTATGGTAGTCTGTCCACGAAATTTCCATATTCTCTGAGCTGTGGTGGTCTATTTCATTCCTCGTGATGATGATGATGATGATGATGATGATGATGATATTTGGTTTGTGGGGAGTCAGTACAAAGCCCCAATCTTCACACAGTCCAATCTAGCCACTGTCACGAATGATGACGAAATGATGAGGACAACACGAACACCCAGTCCCTGGGCAGAAGAAATTCTCCATGGTCTAGAAAGAGCAGTCATTCCTCGTGTTCTAGATTGAATGTTTCGACTGCAAATCTGGATCATTTTTCGTCTGTTTCCATTCAAATCTTATCTATCCAAAACCTTCTAAGAGCCCTCTTAGTTTTTAACGAAATTTTGGAAATGAATTTTATGGTAACACCACATGATGGAACATGGATACCTACGGCTTGCTGAATCAGGAAAAGGAGCTACAACGTAAAAAATGAAAGCACATGAATAATTATTTTGTCAGAAGCAATTTCGTACTTTTTCCTCAATTATAAAATTTATTTTTGCATAACATCGTCAACATGGATTTCTCTTTGTTTTATTGTCCACCAACAGGTAATTGTTATCTGGGAATACACATAAGTTGGACTCTGGGTTACCACATTCTACAGTTATAACAAAAATATACATCTGAATTGCGAATTCGTATTCCGAATGTGTCATCTGTAACGGAAAACTCAGAAAAAACCATGGACAAATCACAGTCACCAACTATAAAGTTAAATTAAAACAATATTACCCATGGTGGACGAAAAACTACAAATACCTCTCCCACGTCAGATCTTGAAGTTTTTCAGTGTGCTCAGACTGTAATCTACAAATGTCAATGATATGAAGATATGCCACGGTAAACTGTAGGTCTACTTTCACCGGTTTGCTAACTGGGTTAGGTTAGGGACACTCAAGTCACCGAAGAGGCGTCGAATCGAAGGACTTTCACAAGGCGGCAGACTCCAAGGCAGTCTTGCCGCAGGAATACTTTTTATTTTACGAACATATCTCACACATCTCACACCCAATCACGGTTAACGTGATTTCTCTACTGACAAGGCTATACAATTTTTCACAAACTGTCTGGAATAACCTGAAAAACAAACGAGAAACGTAGCTAGCATGGCACTGATGACAGCAGCAATAACTAATAAATAATAGCGTTGAGATAAATAACAGTAACAAGCTGCGAAATAAATTGAAATGTTGTATTTTCATTTTAAAAAATGTTCAAATGCGTGTGAAATCTTATGGAACTTAACTGCTAAGGTCATCAGTCCCTAAGCTTACACACTACTAAGCCTAAATTATCCTAAGGACAAACACACACACCCATGCCCGAGGGAGGACTCGAATCTCCGCCGGAACCAGCCGGACAGTCCATGACTGCAGCGCCCCTGATCGCTCGGTTAAACCCGCGCTTTCATTTTAAACCGAAAATAAAAATACAGTACTTGGAAGAGACTGTTATTAGTTGCAGGGAAAATAAACTGTATTGAGATATCAGTTGTTGTATTGAAGAAGGATGGTGATACTATTATCAGCAACATTAGCTGTTAAATAGTACAATTTTGTAAAAACGTGTGAATACTACTACCGCATTTGCGACTTAAATGTACTCTTATCGAAACTTTAAGTGTTGTTCGAGAGAAACTCTATATGATGTAAAATCATATAGGTTAATATTAAACAAATTTTGTGTTACTCAAGACATAATCTTCAAAATTAATTTATTGTTGGAGCAAATAAGAGCACAAATAGTTCAAATGACTCTGAGCACTATGGGACTTAACATCTGAGGTCATCAGTCCCCTATAACTTAGAACTATTTAAACCTAACTAGCCTAAGGACATCACACACATCCATGCCCGAGGCAGGATTCGAATCTGCGACCGTAGCAGTCATGCGGTTCCGGACTGTAGCGCCTAGAGCCGCTCGGCCACCACGGCCGGCAAGAGCACAAATAATAAGTTTCCTGAAGAACAAATCGTTTCAAGATGTAAGAAGAACTATTTGCTATTCTACTTCACATACTACCGCTTCGTCACTGCTTCGTTTACCCGTAATACAAATTGTGTCGTATTAGGTTGTCTGTACAAGTATTTAGTATTCTTCCTTACTGTTATTTATCGCTTAGTAGTCGTTAGGTATCTTATAATTGTGTCAGTACTTCTCCACCAGTGGCTGTATGTGCAGTAGCACTGTAGCAGCAATTTCAGTTTTACAGAGAGAAGGAAAGCGCAAGGCATTTCGCACAGGCGTACAACTCCGCCGTACTTTCGTGACGGTCGCTACGGACGTTTCTCCGCTCGTCGGCACTGGGTCACCGAGAAAGCGCACCAGCTCTGCATCTCGCATCGCCCGCCAGCAGCGAGCAGAGGGTGGACTTTTATATCCCCGGGATGTTGCCCCCTTTGTGTGACGGCGAGTTGCTTCCACGCGACTGCAGTTTCATCGCGAGACGCGCCACCCGCAACTGTTAACTACTGTACTACTCCAGCGAGCGACCTCTTGTCGCTGAAGCTACCGCCGCCGGGCAACTTTGCTGCGAGCAATTACGGTGACAGAGTGTCTGTGTGTCCCAAGTCGAGGGGCCTCCCTACTTACTTCTATCGACCACGTCAAAGAAACGCGGAGACTTGCTCTAAAAACTCGCTGCTCCTCCACCCGTCCCAATTAGTTTACTGCAACAGGAGTGACGCTCTCTGTGGCATTTTAAGTGGTAGTTGTCAAGAGCTTTCATGAAATAACATGTAATGCGACAGCAACTTTTTACTAAAATTTTACGCTACTGGCCATTAAAATAGCTACACCAAGAAGAAATGCAGAGGATAAACGAGTATTCATTGGACAAATATATTATACTAAAACTGACATGTGACTACATTTTCACGCAATTTGGGTGCATAGAAATCAGTACCCAGAACAACCACCTCTAGCCGTAATAACGGCCTTGATACGCCTGGGCATTGAGTCAAACAGAGCTTGGATGGCGTGTACAGGTACAGCTGCCCATGCAGCTTCAACACGATACCACAGTTCACCAAGAGTAGTGACTGGCGTATTGTGACGAGCCAGTTGCTCGGCCACCATTGATCAGACGTTTTCAACTGGTGAGAGATCTGCAGAATGTGTTGGCCATGGCAGCAGTCGAACATTTACTGTATCCAGAAAGACCCGTACAGGACCTGCAACATGCGGTCGTGCATTATCCTGCTGAAATGTAGGGTTTCGCAGGGATTGAACGAAGGGTAGAGCCACGGGACGCAACACATCTCAAATGTAGCGTCCACTGTTCAGAGTGGCGTCAATGCGAACAAGAGGTGACCAAGACACGTAACCCATGGCACGGCATACTATCACGCCGGTTGATACGCCAGTATGCTGATGACGAATACACGCTTCCAATGTGCGTTCACCGCGATGTCGCCGAACACGGATGCGACCATCATGATACTCTAAACAGAACCTGGATTCATGGGAAAGAATGACGTTTTGCCATTCGTGCACCCAGGTTCGTCGTTGAGTACACCATCGCAGGCGTTCCTGTCTGTGAGCAGCGTCAAGGGTAACCGCAGCCATGGTCTCCGAGCTGATAGTCCATGCTGCTGCAAACGTCGTCGAACTGTTCATGCAGACGGTTGTTGTCTTGCAAACGACCCCCATCTGTTGACTCAGGGATCGACACGTGGCAATACGATCCGTTAGAGCCTCCTGAACCCACCGATTCCATATTCTGCTAACAGTAATTGGATCTCGACTAACGCGAGCAGCAATGTCACGATACGATAAACCGCAATCGCGATAGGCTACAATCCGGCTTTTATCGAAGTCGGAAACGTGATGGTACGCATTTCTCCTCCTTACACGAAGCATCACAACAGCGTTTCACCAGGCAACGCCGGTCATCTGCTGTTTATGTATGAGAAATCGGTTGGAAACTTTCCTCATGTCAGTACGTAGTAGGGGTCACCACCGGCGCCAACCTTGTGTGAATGCTCTGAAAAGCTAATCATTTGCGCATCTTCTTCCTGTCGGTTAAATTTCGCATGTGTAGCACGTCATCTTCGTGGTGTAGAAATTTTATTGGCCAGTAGTGTATAATCCTCACAAAAATGTAAGAGTTACAAAGTGAACATTAGTTCTCTTAAGAAATGATGTACATCATCACATTCCGGCAGTATGGTTTAAAATCGAAGCTAAACTAGTTTCTATTGTAGAAACTAGTTTATCTTAGTTTTTAAGTCTCTTGATTAATGTGAACAAATGATTGTGAAAGTGTTAAGTTGTAATGTACTTGTTACTGTGCACTGTGTGCGTGTCAACTTAATGTAAGGAAATGCTGTAACAAAATGAGCTAACCATGCCATAACATATTTCACTTCCTGAACAGACGTCTTTTCAGGACATACAACGCCAATGGCATAAACAGCAAAGGAAACTAACCTCACTTCATTTTAATTACAATATTAAAGTAGCTGTAAGTGCACCTCAAGATGGTAGCGTGCTGGCGGAAGGCGTCGTGCTAATTAAATATTAGTAGCAAGTCACTGTTGCAGTGTATATTATTTAAAAAAATTACAATACAGTCGCAGCCCTCATACAATGTTAACATAACATGGATAAATTTAAGTTGTGGAGGAACATAGTCCTCCGACAAATAATATTTATCAAGGCGCGTGTCGTTTGTTTTTCCAGGATTAGGGACGCGCTGTCGAACGGAAAGTATAGCTTCTTTAGTCATGAATAGTACTGAAAGATAAGTATCGGTACCTTGAGGTATGGACATTTACTGTTCATCAAAAGCTGTGGTTGCGACACTAACAGAGTAGTTTGTTGACAAAAAGAGTAGAGTAGGTATTCTGTAACACCTGTAATCTCTGTTTTTAAGCTCAGTCTGTAACAGCAAGAGATAGTTTTCACAATTTTTAATTAGAGTAGTACAGGCATTAAACCGGATAGTGTTTTGTAACAGCTGAACGGAACCCAAAAGTATGAGGACAAAGTAATGGCCCCAAATATTTTTATACATAAACTCTTATAGCGTTTTAAACAAAACACACATTATTAACATTCTACATCTTTATTCTTCATTTCTACACATACACAATGTGATCAAAAGGATCCGGGCACCTGCCTTAAAATTACTTACAAGTTCGTGGCTCCCTCCACCGCTGATGCTGAAATTCAATATGGTGTTCGCCCACCCTTACCCTTGATGACACATTCCATACGTTCAATCAGGTACTGGAAGGTTTCTTGGGGAATGGTAGCCCATTCTTCACGGAGTGGTGCACTGAGGAGAGGTATCGATGTCGGTCGAAGAGGCCTGGCAAAACGTCACAAAAGTGTTCTATAGGATTCAGGTCAGGAGTCTGTGCAGGCCAGTCCGTTACAGGGATGTTATTGTGATGTAACCACTCCGCCACAGGCCGTGCATTATGAACAGGTGCTTAATCGTGTTGAAAGATTCAATCGCCATCCCCAAATTGCTCTTCAACAGTTGGAAGCAAGAAGGTGCTTAAAACATCAATTTAGGCCTGTACTGTGATAGTGCCGGATGCTAGCCCCCTCAGTGAAGAACACGACCACATCATAACACCTCTGCCTCCGAATTTTGCTATTGGCACTACACACGCTGGCAGATGACGTTCACCGGGAATTCGCCATACATACACCCTGCCATCGGATCGCCACATTGTGTCCCGTGATTCGCCGCTCCAAACAATGTTTTCCCACTGTTAAATCGTCCTACATTTATGCTCCTTACACTAAGCAAGACGACGTTTGGCATTTACCGGTGTGATGTGTTGCTTATGAGCAGTTTTATTACTTTCCGCCTAACTGTCATAGTACTTGCAGCGGATCCTGATGCAGTTTGGAAATCCTGTGTGATGGTTTGGATAGATGTCTGGCTATTACACATTACGACCCTCTTCAGCTTTCGGGAGTCTCTGTCAGTCAACTGACGAGGTCGGCCTGTACGCTTTTGTACAGTACGTGTCCCTTCACGTTTCCACCTCATTATCACGTCGGAAACAGTGGACCTAGGGATGTTTCGGAGTGTGAAAATCTCGCGTACAGACGTATGACACAAGTGACACCTAATCACCTGACCACGTTCGAAGTCCGTGAATTTCGCAGAGCGCCCCGTTCTGCTCTCTCACGATTATTCTAACTCCTACTGAGGTCGCTGATATGGAGTATCTGGCAGTAGGTGAAGCACAATGGCTCAAAAATGGTTCAAGTGGCTCTGAGCACTATGGGACTCAACTGCTGAGGTCATTAGTCCCCTAGAACTTAGAACTAGTTAAACCTAACTAACCTAAGGACATCACAAACATCCATGCCCGAGGCGAAGCACAATGCACTTCATATGAAAAACATTTATATTTTTTGGGTGTTCGGATACCTTTGATCACATAGTGTATACCTGTCACCATAATATCCCTGGCGACAAACACTGTTCTTCCAAAGACAGGCCAGTTTAATAAATGTTTGACATAAAGTCACTAAGGAGGCTAGCGACTGTTTTAGTAAATATGCGTCTTTTAATGGTTAAGCAGGATAGGTCGCACAAAAAGTCTTACGGCAGATGAAGAGTGGCCTTACTGACCACGAAGTGCGCATGACGGGTTTAGGAATTATTTCCATCTTCAGGAAACCAAGTGAAAAGGTAGCACAAGGACAAGCGTGTTGCTAGTTATGCACGCTACATGTGATGTTACACTACTTTTTTGATGCTGTCAATGTAGAATGCTTGACAGTGCTGACTCAGCCAAAACCTCACCTCTCCTTGCACCGCTTCACCACTATCAAAGTGAAGTCTTCAAAGGTGTTCTATAAGTTTCGTAAACAAATGAAAATGTGCCAGAATGAGAATTTCACTCTGCAGCAGAATGTGCACTGATATGAAACTTCCTGACAGATTAAAAGTGTATGTCAGACCGACACTCGAACTCGGTAGCTTTGCCTTTCGCGGGCAAGTGCTCTACCAACTGAACTACCCAAGCACGACTCGCGACCCGACCTCACATCTTCAAATCCGCCAGTACCTCGTCTCCCACCTTCCAAACTTCAAAGAAGCTCTTCTGCAAACCTTGCAGAACTAGCACTCCTGGAAGAAGGGATACTGAGGAGCCATGGCTTAGCCACAGCCTGGGTATTGTTTCCAGAATGAGAATTTCATTCTTCAGCGGATTGTGCGCTTATGTGAAACTTCCTGTCCCGCGAAAGACAAAGGTCCTGATTAGGAGTCGCGGTCCGGCCACAGCTTTAATCTGCCAAGAGGTTTCAAATGAAAATGTGATTGGGCGAAGTTGTGACTGTATGGAGGATGATCGATGACTGTGAACCCAAGGAGCCGCATCGGTGCAGCGCTCGTGTGTGGTCTGGCATTGCCACGCTCTAGGTGAGGGCTATCAGTGTGTGGACGAACTAACCGAATTCGAAATTAAATTACAGCATGCTGTTTCTCACGCATCGGTATAATTACATTAAATACCGTCATGTTTCACGCTGCAATTCGGGCCCCTCTATCGACGGAAGACTGCAGATGTGTTGACGTGACGGATAAAGAAGTGCCTGCCGTTGTGGTCGAGCGGTTCTGGGCGCTTGAGTCCGGAACCGCGCTGCTGCTACGGTCAAAGGTTCGAATCCTGCCTCGGACATGGATGTTCTTAGGTTAGTTTGGTTTAAGTAGTTCTAACGGACTGATGACCTCAGATGTTAAGTCTCATAGTGCTCTGAGCCATTTGAACCCTTTGATGAAGAAGTAGAATATTAATAATGATTGTTTTATTTAAGACCCTTTAAGAGTGCTCACATTAAAAATTCTGACGGGATAATTTTTCATCACACCCACGTAAAAGAACTGAAAAAGAAACTTCCGAGTAAAAGGTGTCCTCCTCGAGATGAAAGTACTTGATGCAAATGTTGAAATTTTTTCGTATCCCTGTCCAGAACGTACAGGAGAGAGTAGGGAAGTAAGGAAAAATGGAAAAAGAAAAAATAATTGTGATTGTTTTGGATAACGTATTTTCTTAAAACTATTTCAGCTATTATGACCGTCCCCTGAAGATCAGCATAATGTTGTGTCTTGTGTAACATGTTTTCACTCGAGATGATGCAGTAGACCATTTATCACACCCGCTCATACTGGAACAGGTTTTGACACTCTGTGAGCGGGCACCACGGACTCGATAAATTTAACGAACAACGTAATTTTAACCAGGCTTCGGGTTTAAGTAAGTAATTGATGAAGCACTACTAACTACTTCACACATGTAGCGCTGCTGTCTGTCACACAATGTTTAACATGGTTTTTCGAGCAACAATATAGATTTGCTCGCAAAATTAAGCTATATGGGTAGTGGTGAACGAAATAATGGTTTATAGGTACTGACAGACATAGATTACACTTAGAAAGTATACTTACCTGGGACGCATAATGTGTTCTAAGGCTCATGTGCTATCAGTTGCAACTCTCGCAATCATGTAAATGAAAAAGCACTATCCTCCTTAGTCAAATAAATTATAATGTGCGATCAAAAAGTTTTCACGTGCGAGCTTTGCTATAGCGTCTGTGTAACTCAGCACGATTCCGAGGCTGGTATATAAGCTCCGACATATAGGCAAGACGTTAATGTGGCCTTCGGACGAAAATATTTTGATCGCCGCTTCTACTATCCATTTTCCTTGTAACCAAGATTATTTAAATTAAAGAGAGAACGGTCTTGATGCATTACGGAAGAAGATGGAGTGCTGTAGTGTTTTTAAGAACTGCGAATACATATTGGGTATCGGATATGCCACTTTCGGCATGCAGTGTCGCTGGGTAGATTCCAACAGGTCGAACAGCAGAGACACGGGAGGCTCAGTCGCTAATGCTGAATACTACGTTATATGAAATACTTACCATCCAGTGCTGCGATGCGGAATAATCGTACAATCCAGGAGAAATGCTGTGTGCCAAAAAGTGCTCGGAAATCCAGTGTGATGAACTGAGAGCTTGCTCATATTTTCAGCTGCTGCATATGCAGAGAATATTGCGGTGGCATTATTTAAACCGCACTGCACAGCGCAGCCATAATTTGTCCCCTCCGGCGAGACGAAACAAATTGCAGACCGCATGCGACGCTTGCACCAGGGGCAAAACGTTGTTCGTTTCGTGTGACCTTGCTAACGTGCATTCACCCACATATCCACGAGTTTTCTTCCTTTCTATTTCTGTCCTCCACCCTCCCCCCCTCTCAATTTCTCCTTCCTTCTCTCTCTCTCTCTCTCTCTCTGTCTCTCTCTCTGTCTCTCTCTCTGTCTCTCTCTCTCTCTCTGTCTCTCTCTCTCTCTGTCTCTCTCTCTCTCTGTCTGTCTGTTTCTGCCCCCTTTCTTTTTATTTCCGCCTCCCCCCCCCCCCATCTCTCAGTCTTTTAGATGTTCAAAAATGGTTCAAATGGCTCTGAGCACTATGGGACTTAACTTCTGGGGTCATCAGTCTCCTAGAACTTAGAACTACATAAACCTAACTAACCTAAGGACATCACAAACATCCATGCCCGAGGCAGGATTCGAACCTGTGACCGTAGCGGTCGCGCGTTTCCAGACAATAGCGCCTAGAACCTCTCGGCCACTCCGGCCGGCTTTTAGATGTTAGTATATAAATAAACCACTCTTGCAGAGTGTGTACATGATGGCTGTTGGCTATGTATAACGCTACTGCCACTTCTTAGGTGTAGATCGATACACAGTTTGCCTATGGACGTACATGCTCAGCCTACCGCCATATTTCGGAGCAGGTTGGATCTCTGGCGTGTTGGATTCAGGACAACACTTTCCGTATGGACTTCTCAGTGAGCAGGTCTCCGGATTGGTCAACTGCCGCTAACAAATAGTCATGTAAAGACACCAGAAATTCGGGCAGAGACTACAGGTACGACACATGTCACATTACACAGTAACTCCCCTTTCGCCTGTATGACTACTAGGTAGATTAAGGGTAATCAATCAGCCGACATGGCGTCCAGCTCCAATAATCTGCAAACAAGCGGCTCAGCATTTCCCTTGAGTGAATCCCAGCCAGTTATGTCGTTTTCTTTTGAGTCATCAATCTTCTGCCTGGTTTGATGCTGCCTGCTACGAATTCCTCTCCCGTGCCAACTTTATCTCAATGTAGCACTTGCACCTACGCCCTCAATTATTTGTTGGATGCGTTCCTACCGTTTTTATCCTCTACAGCTCCCTCTAGTACAATTAAAGCTATACCCTGATGTTTTAAATGGTCCCTCCTTCTTGTCAGTATTTTCCATATATTCCTTTCCTCTCCAATTCAGCGTATAACCTAGTCATTCCTTACCTTACCAGTCCAGCTAATGTTCAATTTTCAACATCCGTTGGCGGTACCACGTCTCAAATGCTTCGATTCTCTACTTTTCCGGTTTTCCGCAAGTCCATGTTTCACTACCATATAATGCTGTGCTATAAACTTAAATTCTCAGAAACTTCTTCCTCAAATTGAAGCCTATGTTTGACACTAGCAGACTTCCCTTGCCCAGGATTGCTCTTTTTGCCAATGTTATTCTGCTTTTTATGTCCTCTTTACTCCGTCCGTCATGGGCTATTTTGCTGCCTAGGTAGCAGAATTCCTTAATTTCATCTACTTCGTGATCACTAATCCTAATGTTAAGTTTCTCGCTGTTCTCATTTCTGCTACTTCTAATTATTTTCGCCTTACGAATGTACTTTTTTGTTTACCTCGTATCGTGGGAAATAGAGTTAAGGAAACTTGTTTGAGATCTCGAAGAACCATGCCTAGTTTACCACAGAACCATACCATACACAATAGAGGCAAACACAGTGAATAACTACACTCAACTGCAATATTGAGTGACATTATGTACTGTTCTGCGATGAGTGTCGCTTCTGTCTGAGGCGGTTAGATCGGTATCATCATATGCATATGCGACGTGGTGAGAGTTCACACAAAACAGCGATTCTTGAGGCCCATACCTCACCACTTCCTGGAATCATGGTTCATGTACTGAATATGACAATAGGACTGATTTGGTAATTGTTCAATAGAAGCCTGTTCATGGAAGAAATGGTAATTCCTGCTGTCTTACTATACTAGATCAGAATATCAAGAGATATATTCTAAAATACTCCTACACTGCTGTTTACATCATACACAACTTGAGGAATTTTGAATATGACAGCATTTGCCACGCTTACTGTCATTAAATGTATTTATTCACCACTAAAGTGATTTCAGCCTATTATGCCATTTAAAACTGATAATCACTGTCCCTGTGTCAACCATGTTTCTGTATTCCGTAACTCTTTGCCATTTATATAAAATAACGTAGCACTTCATGTAATAATATAAAAGACGGAGACTACTATCTTATCACACACATGGAATACACGAACACGGCAAAGACGAGGAGAGCGTCCTCTTAAAAGAAACGATGTATTGACGTACTTCATAGAGAGCCATCGATTGAAAATGGTATAATTACATGAAAGCACTATCGTGATGAATAAATACATTCAGAGGGAAAATATTGTTTCGAGAATATTGCAAGAAGCAAATAATCAGAGTATAATCACCTTGAGGAATATATTATTTCTTAACACACCTGTCCAGTCCACTTATTAATCACCCATGCATTATGTCTGGGATGCACTTTTGAAGACTTGCGTCATCATACCAGCCTCCAGCCAGAAGCCTTCAAGAACCGAGACGACATTCGGAGGGCATTTGCATTTATGCCACAACGAACACGAGAGTGTACCGGTGCGCCGCTGGGTTACGCCTTGGACTGGTACTCTTGCGTTCTACTTCGTACACAAGAGTAAGGAGAGGTGGGCTATGAGTGGTGCAGCTAATGCCATCGTAGGGACGTTGGATGGGAACAGAAATGACTAGCGAACACGTAAATACAGTAAACAGAAGGTTTACTTAATTTGTAACTCTCTCCATGAGTTGTGAAGAAACTTTACAAACGGACAAAAAGCAACCAAATCCAGCTATTACAAGAAGCAAAAGAGCACAGTGCAGTGTGAGGCTCCCGCTGCTATTGTACGAGAGAACTTTCGATAATGGACTAACACTGACGACTGTCGAAGACTAGGCCGTTTTGTTTTGTCTCCGACCATCCAGTATGGCTGCGGCAAAGGACGCTCATAAGATCAAAATTGTTCAAATGGCTCTGAGCACTATGGGACTTAACATCTGAGGTCATCAGTCCCCTAGAACTTAGAACTACTTAAACCTAACTAACCTAAGGACATCACACACATCCATGCCCGAGGCAGGATTCGAACCTGCGACCGTAGCAGCCGCGCGGTTCCACACTGAAGCGCCTAGAACTCCTCGGCCACTCTGGCCTGCACGCTCGTAAGTCGGAGTCGCTGAAGGCGCGGTTCAGTGGGCGCCCACGATAGGATCCGCGAGCTACCCGTCCGACGGCTATCGGCGTTTGTCGGCAACGTTCGTTTCCGTAGCCAACTGTGGGACGCCGGTCAGGGTGTTCTCGATCTATGATAATACAGATATTGGCGGTGATACACACTATTTCTGAAAAGGGAAAGTTGAATGACTGAACGCCTGTAATGAGGTGAAAAACACCTGGAACGTTTGATAAACATCAGTCAGCTGCTTCACGGCTCTTAACTTCCCATTTTCTTCACTGCTCGTGTAAATACCGATTCGATTGTCAGCACTGAGCTTCTAAACTAGCACCGCGCTAAGGCGGCTGTACAGAGCTGTACAGCACATAACGTGTTCTATAAAAGTGCACATCTACCATGGAGAAAATTATAGGTAACGTCACAATCTCAAATACAGTGGTATATTTCATCTTTCAGGCTAGCATCCTGGACAGCGATATTTCCTCTCAGTATTTTAGCAGTCATCTTCAAATTGTGTCGCTGAGTGAATTAAAACCACTTAATGCAATGATACACTCTGAAGCTAATGCGCGTTCGTCAGGTTATGACAGTTACTGTAATATCGCCAGTCATGCTTAAAACTAGGAATACATAGGAAGCGTTGGGTCTGTATGTGGCTAATTATTGAAATGAATGGCACGTATAAGAATGCCAAGCAGAAAAGCATCTCAACTGCAATTTCTCTGAGAGGTCTTATACTAAATGATTTGTCGAGAAAGAAGCCTTCATCTCGAATGAGTATGTAGTCGGACTTGACAACTGTATCCCACTAGGATGAGATTGTTGCCAGTATCTTGACTTTTCCGTAATCCTTGGAATGGGAAGCGGAAATACACTGTTGGGAAATAATTTTAAAATGCAGCCATCTGAAGGACTGTGTTGTGTGACACCCGCGTATGTTGTTGTTGTTGTGGTCTTCAGTCCTGAGACTGGCTTGATGTAGCTCTCCATGCTACTCTATCCTGTGCAAGCTTCTTCATCTCCCAGTACCTACTGCAATCTACATCCTTCTGAATCTGCTTGGTGTATTCATCTCTTGGTCTCCCTCTACGATTTTTACCCTCCACGCTGCCCTCCAATACTAAATTGGTGATCTCTTGATGTCTCAGAACATGCCCTAACAACCGATCCCTTCTTCTAGTCAAGTTGTGCCACAAACTTCTCTTCACCCTAATTTTATTCAACACCTCCTCATTAGTTATGTGATCGTCCATCTAACCTTCAGCATTCTTCTGTAACACCCGTGTACAATATGTACATAATGAAGAGTTTAAGTGTTAGTGGATCGTCTGTCGCTGTCATCGGCGACTGCGTCCTAGAGGCCTGTCTCTGCACCCTCTGTTTTGACTTCGCAGCTACTAACTGTGATGAGTTTAGAGGTGGACAGTGTTTGCAACATTTATTCTGGGGCACCACCATGTCCTACCGACTGGTACGTACTCCTGTTGAACAGCTACAGCCATTTGAACAGGTTTGCGGTGTGCTACTGTGGGGATTTGGATCGACATATCAACGGATTGTTGCATATGTTGGGCAAAATTTATTGATGGTGTGTCTCTTTTGAACGGTGGTTTCTGGAAACATTCCCACACATGTAAACCAAGTTGTGGACGTCCGTGTAGTACAGACGCACGCAAGTTCGACGCATTGTGCTGTAGGAGTGACCAGTCGAACGAAGAACGAAACCGGCCACATGTTGCAAATACTGTGTCATCGTGGCCATTGTGTACCATCTGCTTGCGGAAAGATTAAGGTAATGTGTACCCCACGTTAGCCTACCACTCACACTGTGACACCGCCAGACATGGCTACTCCGGTGCCGTGAAAATGTTGACTGGAGAATGGAACTGCTCTCTGTTGTTTTCAGTGATGAGGGCGGTTCTGTTTGTATGCGAGAGATGGATGGACGTGTCTACGGCGTAGAATTGGTGAAGTGCCTCATTCCGAGTGCATTTGCCCACGACCCAGAGGTCACATCCGAAGCTTCTTGACGTGAGGAGGAGGGGGCATCAGCTTCAATTTGCGGTCACATTTGGTGTTTCTGCAGGGTAAAGTATCCCGCACACGACTCTACACTGCACATGTTGTTATCCACCCGCTATTGCCATTTCTCACACAGGAATGCGATGTGCTTTTTCAGCACGAAAATGCACGTCCAAATAGAGCTGTTGCGACGCAACTGGTCTTCGTAGTGTACAACAATTGCCCTGGACAGTGAGATCATCAAATTTCTCACCAATTAAATTGGTGTGGGACATGAAGAGAGGCCTTACTCGTTCTCCAGGGCCTGCATGAGCCATTGCCGAACTGCAACAAAAGGCGCAAAGTACTTGGGACAGTCTCCGGTTGGATACCATTCGACACCTTTATGATCGTTTGCATGAGAGAATGCATGCACGCGTTGCTGCCGGACGGGGATGTACTGTATATTGGTGCGACTCTTTCGGTACAAAAAAATGGTTCTGAGCACTATGGGACTCAATTGCTGTGGTCATAAGTCCCCTAGAACGTAGAACTATTTAAACCTAACTAACCTAAGGGCATCACACACATCCATGCCCGAGGCAGGATTCGAACCTGCGACCGCAGCGGTCGTGCGGTTCCAGACTGTAGCGCCTTTAACCGCTCGGCCACTCCGGCCGGCCTCTTTCGGTACACTTTACTGCGTAATGTGTATTGCATTTGTCTGAATTTATTATTATATACGCTCACAATGATGAACTATCTGTTGCCTATTTTTCAATAAAATGATCTTGATCTTGAGGGTTTTGTTTTTCGTTTTTTGGCATTGTGGAATGCTCAGAGTTACAGGATGTGTTAGATGGAATACATAGCGCGATAAGCAGAGAGTACGGACCGAGAATAAATCGAAGAAACATGAAGGAATGATGTAGCAGAAATGTAACGAGCGAGGAGCTTAACATCAGGACTGACGGAGTTAAGTTCTACTACCTAGGCAGCAAAATAACCAATGGCAGATGGAGCAGGGAGAACATAAAATGCAGACTAACACTCGGAGAAAGAGCGTTTCCGGCCAAGAGAAATCTGCTAATATCAAACGTAATTCTTAATTTGAGGAAGAAACTTCTAAGACGGTACCTGCGGAGAATAGCATTGGATGGTAGTTGTGGTGTCACCGCCAGGCACCACACTTGCTAGGTGGTAGCCTTTAAATCGGCTGCGGTCCGCTAGTATACGTCGGACCCGCCTGTCGCCACTACCAGTGATTGCAGACCGAGCGCCGCCACACGGCAGATCTAGTCTAGAGAGACTCACTAGCACTCGCCCCAGTTGTACAGCCGACTTTGCTAGCGATGGTTTACTGTCTAGATACGCTCTAATTTGCAGAGACAACAGTTTAGCGTAGCCTTCAGCTACGTCATTTGCTACGACCTAGCAAGGCGCCACATTCAAGAATGTATTCTGAACAGGTAATATTGTGAATCATGTATCGTCAAGAGCGACGTTCATCATTAATAGAATAAAGTTAAGTATCAAACTAATTAGTTCGCTTTCTGAATTCTCATTCCTTGTCATGGTCCTGACCTCACGTCAGTATAGTTCTTCCCTCCTCACGCCAGCCTGCGTGAGCTAACACGAGTGCATTTCGGCCTCCACTCGTAACACGGTGTTTGCTCTTCTGCTAACACAAAAGTAGTGACATAAGATAATCGAGGTCTTTGGGATCTGGTGCTACAGATGAATGTTGAAAATTAGGTGGACTGATAAGGTAAGGAATGAGAAGATTTTGTGCAGAATATGGGGAGAAAGGTACACAGTGAAAACACTGTGAGAAGAGCACAGGATGATAGGACACCTGTTAAGACGTCAGGGAATAAATTCCGCGGTACTAGAGGAAGGAGTAGATGCTAACAACTGTAGAGGAAGACAGAGTTTGGAATACATCCAGCAAATTATTGAGGACGTAGGTTGCAATTGCTACTCTGAGAGGAAAAGTTGGACACAGGAGAGGAATTCGAGGCTGGCGATATAAAACCAGTCAGGAACTGATGTTCACTTACTGTAGATTTGTTGGATTGTAGATGCTGTTGTGGTCTACAAGGAGGATATGAGGGTGTGTTGTGTTCTCAGCACTGTCCTTGCTTTCATGTTCGAGAGCTTGTCATCCGTATTACTTGTTAATCACATAATTCATAGTCTCTGTAGGATTTATTGACTCGGCGCTTGCTATGTTTTATTCTTGGACGCTTAAGGATTCATCTGTGATTAAAACGCGTATCTCTTATCATGCTCATTTACTACACAGTGTATTATCGCGTTGGTTTTCAGTCACTTGCTCGCCTTGACCATGATCCGCATGGTCCGTGGTATTGTTGGATTACGCTCAAAACATGGAACGTTCGAGGCGCCAGAAAAAGTTCTAGAAATTCAGCGCAATGGTTCACGTAGCAAGTCATGTACTCAAATCGTTCCCATGGACTCGGTCGGTGCGCTGTCGTAAATACGCGATTCGTGCGGTGTGGCGCGCCAATTACAGGGCGGGCGGCGCGCTTTATGGGGCACGCGCACCGCCTCAACACGGTCCGGCCGGCGGCGGCCCTCCTGTGGGAAAGTTCCCAAGGCTGGCGGGGGCGGTGGGGGCGGCGGACGTGGCCGCGGCTGCTACCGGCCAGCAGCCGTGGAGCGACGTGACCCGCTCGGGCATCTAGCCACCGGCCATCGCCACCGCTACCGGCCTCCGTGCTACGTTCCTACTGCTGTCCAGAGTCCACCTGTCCGCCTTACCTTTCCAAGTACCACCGCCAAGTGAGCGCACAGGAACAGTTCTGGAAAGCCTCCAGAGTCACGAGTGACTGCGGCACGGAGCACTACGGAGACTAATGCAAACACTGAAATAAAAGTCAAATTGGCATTTCATATACTACATAATTGGATGTGCAAATGTTTAACATGGTTAGGACGATGTCTATGAGAAATAAATGTCAGATATTAATCACTGTATTTATACAAAGCAGTCTCCCACTGAGTCATTACACTATCGTCCTTTTCTGTTGTCCATTCACTACTGTGCAGTTTTCTTCCATGTCTTCAGTTGCGTCGTAAAGGCATTCTTTCTTTTCCAACTTCAATTTGGGGAACAACCAGAAGTTGGGTATGGCCGAATATGGCGAACACGTAGGACTGTGATCCGTTTGATGGCCAAAAACTTGCGCGCGATCCATGCTGTGTAGGCTGCGGCTTTGTCGTAGTTGTGCGACCACGAAGCTGCCCCTGGGTATTTGGGTCGAATTCGACGAATTCACTGGCTGTTGTGCCTAACACAAAAGTTTGTGTCGCCGCGCTGCTCATTCGCCATCTTCCGACGAGTGTCAAACAAGTACCGGTACTTTAGGACCTACTTCAGCGATACTAGCGCTTTGACCTTCTAAATGGCTGCTGTTGAAACTTCATGGATCGTAATATCGCAACTCGCCATGAGATAGCATTGCAGTTTGAAATTCTACACAAGCAGTTCTAAAGCAACTTGGATACACTGTACATTGATCTCGAAGGTCTTTTCATAAACTGCGACCAGTCGGTAAACTCCAGATAGACTGCTTTCGGTGAATACTGATTTGTTGTTCATAACCATAATTCTAAAAAAAATTTATACATCTTCGGTAACTACAAAAATTGTTTGAAATTATCCGTCCCTTTCTTTGTTGCTCCTTTTATTTAATTTAGTTAGTCGAGCGTGTTGTAAAATGTTTGTGAGATGCTTTTGAATGTTCAATATTAAATCACCAGTATGAGTCAGATGTGAATACTCAAGGATAGTTGGACGCATCTTTCAACATTACGAGATTTATAATGGGCAATCAAATGAAAATCAGATGGAAAAAAGAAACTATTCATTACTGTAGAAGTACTCACTGCAACTATTAATGCGTTATTTCACTGTGGGACAAGACGATCATGCCTAAAGACCAACGATTGTACCCAGACGTGCACCTCTTCGTCAGAAACAAATCGACGACCATTAATTAACCTCTATCTTCGAGACTCCAAACTTTTGTGGATCAAACTGAAACAGGTTATAGTAGGTCTACAACCGATTACATTGAGACAGGGAACGAATGCTCGGAAACACATACTTATTGTGTTGTGGACATACACAGTAACAACGTTGATCACAGTAATTTTTCAAAGTGACAACTGCCAATCTCGATGCGTGCATGCCAACACGGCATGAATTTCTGCTGCCCTCTCTCAGATATTCCTGGTATCTGTTGTACCAGGAGACAGGCAGCTTGGACCCTAGCAAGCACCTCTTCATCCGTTTCTACAGAGGTTTCATACATCAATGTCTTGACGTAACCCCAGACGAAAAATTCCAGAGGTGTGAGATTTGGCGATCGCACTGGCCATGGGCAGGACCACTCCTTCCAATGCCGTGATGGGGTTATGTGTCGTTGACTTGCTAACGGACATAAACATCCAAGTGAGTTGGTGCACGGTCGCGTTGAAACTACATCCTTTCGCAGACAACAACGGGTAAAGTCTCTAAGAGCTGTGGCGGATCACCAGGTAACGTGGACCAGTCACAATCAGACGGAGGAAATAAGGTCCTATTAGGTGATGTTGGGCAAGATCCACCCATTAGTTAACAGAGAATCGTTGCTGGTGTCCAGCGATGTGGGTGGTGGCAGATCTGCGTGCGCTGTTCCAATAAATGCAATGAGAATAGCGGTCATCGCTTTGAAAAATTACTGTGAGCTACATTGTTATTTCGCGGTTCCGCTGTGTTTGTCCACAACACAATATATATGTATTTCCGATCACTGATTTCCTATCTCAATATAATCAATTTTGAACCTACTATCAATTTGACCTAAAATGTTTGAGAAAATTTGTAGCAATCGCATGAAGAGAGATCGGGAATCTCAGCGATACTTACGAAACGTACTCGACACAACCTTGGCAACTTGTAGGCGGGTGTTATCCTGCAACAGGATGACGTAATCCGTCAAATTACTGGGCGACTGAATTGATGGTGCGCTTCAGTTTTGCGCAGTATTCGGTGAAGTCATGATAACCTTCTTGTATGAATGCTAGGGCACGCTGATTGTTGACTTTCTGGGACACGATGCTACGGTTAACACACAGGGCTGCATGGACACTGAGGCTCGCCATCAAGTCCCTTGTACTTTTACTAGTTATTCGCTTTTTATTAAAACCGCAAACTGAGCGAAGGAGTCTCGTTCTGATCGAATGGACCAGTTGTACGTCCAGCAGCATGCCTCTAAATCTCTGCATGCCGCTTCACACCTACTACCGTCTTTGAATATATGCTTCAATTATTTAAGATATTTCTGTTATTTTAGTTATTTCTTGACTTACAATATCCTGCATCGATGGCTGGCACTTTGATTACATTAAGTTATCATTTTCTTTCATATTTTTCACTAATATGCGATTCCGGAGGCATATCTTGCTTACTTGACAGCGGAATCTGATATTCACGAACTGAGATTGTGTTGATAGCATTTCTGCGACCAAGAGAGCCTGAATAAAAGCGGCTGTACGTTGGCTATAAATTGTTAGATGATATGGTGAGACTCAAAAATAACGTGACACTAATTTTCTATAACGAATGTTTACTCTGGAGTGAAGTTTGTTCTGATTTCAAACTGTCTAGCAGATTAAATCTACGTGCTGGAGTGGGACTCAGATCTGGGACCATTGCTTTAACGACTGAGCACGACCCACCTTCAAAAATGGCTCTGAGCACTATGCGACTTTACTTCTTAGGTCATTAGTCGCCTAGGACTTAGAACTAATTAAACCTAACCAACCTAAGGACATCATACATATCCATGCCCGAGGCAGGATTCGAACCTGCGACCGTAGTAGTCACTCGGCTCCAGACTGTAGTGTCTAGAACCGCATGGCCACTCCGGTCGGCGACCCGCCTTTCATGAGTGCTTCTCCATTTGGGAATGCTCGGGTACTTCGGCGATGTTTGGAAGGTAGGCGAAGACATAGCACCAGTAGTGCTGGGTAAGATCGGGATGATGCATAGTTCAATCGATAGAGCACTTGTCCGCCACAGTCAAAGGTCCCAGGTGCAAGCACTGGACAGGCACACAGTTTTAATGTGCCAGGAAGTTAGATGACACTGTTTTTTCAATAGGTTTTCCAAAATCTCAGTATGATGTGTTGTACAATACACCCGAAAATGACTACAGAGCCTAAATTGTGCATTAGTGAAAAAATCTGTAGTAAATGTCAAGCCCGTTTCGTTTTTAATTTTGATGACGCAAAGCTGCGACATAAAAGAAGAGCAGCAATAGCAAGAGCAGCCGCTATTTTCATGGAGACCTGGAAGCTCATCCCCGTCCGATGAAGACAGTGGAGGCGTTAGATGGCCTGTGAAGTTCTGAACGTAAACAGAAAGGCAAGACACACAAATAGGTGGGGGAGACAGCGACGGGAGGCCGGCAGGAGAGGGAAGCGGCCAGTGTTTTTCCAGCAGGAGACCGGAGCCGCAGGGCACTGAGGGCCGCGGCTCTGGAAGTAAGTTATACCGTAGTTGGAGCCGCACCAGGACGGGCCTAGGCGCTGCAGCCGGCTGGAGCGCTGCTGGAATGGGGGATGGCGGCAGGGGCGGCGGGGAAGACAAACACAAACAGGGCAGCGCCGCCCGTCCGTCTTTCTGTCGCTCGCGGGCGACAAGAAACACACTCAGCAGGCGGAAACGGGGCCCGCGTCCAGCCTATTTAGCGTCGCCACTCACTCTCTCCTGGCCAGCGACCCCTTGGCAACTATCAGCTCCCTGGTCACATCTTCTGGAGGACGACTGAATCACAGAGTACGGTCTCGTCGCATCATCTCACGTCTCTAAATCACTGTCCCGCCACCCAAGTAAGACGTAATACATTCCTGTCCCGTGTCTTGGAGCGTATGTAACACATACAAAGCACGTGGACTATTGTGGACGCAAGGTTCGGTTTTCGGTAACCGTGGGCGGGTGCTTTGTCTTGTAGGACTCTGCGTCATCCTACTACAAAAACTGGTAATTGGGTTGTGGTCCATGCCTACTTCTGTGGCTTCAGAACCAGTAACTATCCCTTAACGGCAGGTTTTCCTCCAACAGCTGTTACAAATTGGCATTTAAAAATTCTGATAGAAAGTAGGTCTTCTATTATATCTGCATCTATACTCTGCAAGCAATGCTACGGAGTGTGGTAGAAGGAACTGTGTGTACCACCGTCAGTTTCTTCTTTCTTGTTCCAATCTCTAATGGTGCGCAGGAAAGCGGTTGCTGATAAAGACTCCGCGTGAGCTGAGGTCTCTCTGATTCTACTTGCGTGCTCCTTCCGTGGCACAAATATATGATAAGGTAAACAATACAGCAACGCACAACGCCCCTCGTGTCTGCCACTGGAGTTGTGTGGATACCTCCGTGATCCTTTAGCACTTACTAAATGAACGAAGTAATGAGGACATCAAAAACAGATTAGCACTGGCCAAAAGGGCACTTTTGCAATACAGATTTTCAAAAGATTGTTTCCATTCCATTTGGTCAGTTAAAATCCCATAATTGCGTGTCATGATGATCTCTCATTTAGCAAAAGACTCCGGAATAGTCCCCCATTCGGATCTCCGGGAGGGGACTGCCAAGGGGGAGGTTACCATGAGAAAAAAATTGAATAATCAACGAAATAACAACATTCACGAGTCGGGGCGTGGAACGTCAGAAGCTTGAACGTGGTAGGGAAACTAGAAAATCTGAAAAGGGAAATGAAAAGGCTCGATCTAGATGTAGTAGGGGCAGTGAAGTGAAATGGAAAGAAGACAAGGCTTTCTGGCCGATAACAATCCACCAGATTTTCTAAAGTCGTTGGAGGAAGTGGCAACAAAACGGTTGTTCACGTTGGTGCGTAGAATGTATGAGACTGGCGACATACCATCTGATTTTCGGAAAACATCATCCACACAATTCCGAAGACGGCAAGAGCTGACATGTGCGAGAATTATGGCGCAATCAGCTTAACAGCTCATGCATCCAGGTTGCTGACAAGAATAATGTACAGAAGACTGGGAAAGAATATTGAGGATGCACTAGATGACGATCAGTTGGGCTTTAGAAAAGGTAAAAGCACGAGAGAGGCAATTCTTACGTTGCAGTTAATAATGGAAACTAAAGAAAAATCAAGGCGTTCATAAGATTTGTCGACCTGGAAAAAGCGTTCGACAGCGTAAAATGGCGCAAGATATTCGAAATTCTGAGAAAATTAGGGGTGAGCTATAGGGAGAGGTGGATCTTATACAATATTTACAACAGCCAAGAGGGAATAATAAGAGTGGGCGACCAAGAACGAAGTGCTCGAATTAAAAAGGGTGTAAGACAAAAATGTAGTCTTTCGCCCCCTCGTGTTCGATGTGTACATTGAGGAGGCAATGATGGAAATAAAAGAAAGGTTAAGGTGTGGAATTAAAATTCAAGGTGAAAGGATATCAATGATACGATTCGCTGATGAAAGTGAAGAAGTAATATATGATCTGCTGAACGGAACGGACAGTCTGATGAGTACAGAGTATGGTTTGAGAGTAAATCGGAGAAAGACGAAGGTAATGAGAAGTAGTAGAAATGACAAGAGCGAATGAGTTCTACTATCTAGGCAGCAAAATAACAATTGACGGACGGAGCAAGGAGCACATCAAAAGCAGACTAGCAATGGAAAAAAGGGCAATCCTGGCCAATAGACGTCTGCTAATATTAAATATCGGCCTTAATTTGAGGAAGAAATTTCTGAGATTGTGAGTACAGCATTGTATGTTAGTGAAACATGGACTGTGGGAAAGCCTGAAGAGAATCGAAGCATTTGAGATGTGGTGCTACCGACGAATGTTGAAAATTAGGTAGACTGAAAACGTAAGGAATGAGGAGTCTCTGTGCAGAATCGGAGAGGAAAGGAATATGTGGAAAACACGGATAAGGAGAAGGGACAGGATGGTAGGACAGCTGTTAAGACGTGAGGGAATGACTTCCATGGTACTAGAGGGAAGTGTAAAAGGAAAAAACTGTAGAGGAAGACAGAGATTGGAATACATCCGGTAAATAACAGAGGACGTAGGTTGCAAGTGCTACTCTGAGATGAAGAGTTTACACAGGATAGGAATTTGTGGCGGGCCGCATCAAACCAGTGAGAAGACTGATGACCCTAAAAAGAAAAAAAGAAAAAAACCGGCTCCTCACGAAAGAATTTCATACTTTCTGATTTTGTGTGTCTCCGCGTTGCACTCTACGAAACACAGTAGCTAAAAGTGAGACATAGTCTATTCAGAATAGTTGCACGTCCTTGCATTGCACTTCCGCAAGATTTTTATGTTGTTAAGCTGGCCTGCTGCTGCGGTGAGTATTTTATGTTCACTTCCAGCAGCACCAAATTTCTGTCACCGCTGGTAAGCCATATGAAATTTCAAAGAGCACTTTTGGATTACAGTCATGATAGTTATATCATTTGCAGTTCCATTTGCTTTTCAAAATTGTTATCAGTTTCATTTTAGGTGAGCGTTAGTTCAAATCACATTTCTTATGCTGACAGTTTTATTCTCACAGTGCAACGAAAATAAAACTGTTTTCATATTCGCTTGTGTTATTTAATGTTTGTAAATTTATTTTGTCAATTCGCGTTCGCAGAATAGAAGAGAATTTTATAGAAACTGTTTGGTTATTCATTCTTTCAAAACTTGTTTGGAAAATTTATTTACCATTTTTTATTTGTTAGCGTGTGTGTTGGAATTGCAAGTGACGTATTGTGACGTCTCGCATTTAAGCGCTGCGTTACACAGTACAGATTTATTTAGTTTATTACAAGTTTGCCCTTGTAATTAATTTGTTGATGTTAAGTAAAAATATAATTATATGATTTCAGCCTCAAGCAACACGTGTGATTTCTGTTTTGGTGACTCTTTTATCAGATAACGTTCCGTAACTACACTACCTGAATTGTTCAGCATTAAAATATAGACACATACGAGTAAAAAAGAAGAACAGTTCAATTAACTCCAATTTCATTTCACAAGATTAAACCTAGAATATTTACATCAGGACAGATACAACACATGCAGACGATTCTTCCAATCGATCTCAGTCTGACATCTGTGTTTCTTGTGAATGGTTTTATGTGACCTTTCGACTACAAATCGCTCTCTGTGCTCATGCCGCCATATTTAATGGATGTGACTGCTTCCAGTGATTGTTCGGCTGCCGTTTAATCACACAATAAGGCTCTTTGTACCTGTGTATTCGCAATATGTTACATCTGTCTATATTAACAGTCAGTTTCCTCGTCCTGCAACAAACGTCGATTCTCTGTAGATCTTTCTGCATTTCGTTAAAACTTTCTAGCGCCGCAACCTCGCTGTATACAACAGTATCACTAGCGAAAAGTATGATGGAATTTCCGACGTTATCTACTAGGTCATTTATGAATACTGTGAAAAGTAAATGCCGGCCGCGGTGGCCGAGCGGTTCTAGGCGCTTCAGTCTGCGACCGCTACGGTTGCAGGTTCGAATCCTGCAGCGGGCATGGATGTGTGTGATGTCCTTAGGTTAGTTAGGTTTAAGTATTTCTAAGTTCTAGGGGACTGATGACCTCAGATGTTGATTCCCATAGTGCTTTCTTTGAAAAGTAATGGTCCTATAACTCTCCCCTGGGGCACTCCCAAAGTTAACTTTACGTCTGTAGACTTCTCTGCGTTGACAACGACGTACTGCGTTCTGTTTGCAAGAAACTATTCAATCCATTCACATAGCTGGTCTGACATCCCTTGTGTTCGTACTTTGTTCATTAGGCGACAGTACGGTACTGTATCGAGCGCCCTGCGGAAATCAAGAGACGATACATTTACCTGGGCGCTCGTTATCTGCTGCTTTCTGGGTCTCGTGGACGAACTGAGCGAGCTGTGTTTCTCACGATCATCTTTTCCGGAACCACAGTAGATTTTTTACAAAGTTATTTTGGGTCTCCAGAAATGTCATAATACGCAACCATAATACATGTTCCGAAGTTACTGGGACCGATGACCTCTGCAGTTTGGTCCCATAAGACCTTACCACAAATTTCCAAAATTCCAGCGGTATACAACAGACCGACGCTAGCGATATCTATCCACCTCGGAGAAGTTTACTGTAAACGAATAAAATACTTTGGCTTTCGTTTCTACTGGCAGTATTAATTTTTTGTGTGAGATTTACTTGTTGACGCTGAACTAATACCCCTTTTAGTTTTCGCGCAGACATTCGCCGTAAGTAGGTAGGGGCTAACTGAATGAACTGTTAGTGGTGAAGATTTTCCAGTCTAGTCTTTGGATCCGTGAGACTACCCGTGGTTATATTCTTACAATGCGCTAATTATTGATTTGGGAGTAGTGACAATTTTAGTATTGTTTTGACTAATTTTAATAGCGTAACAGTTCAGGTAATTGATCTGGGACCACCAATAAACATATGAGAGTAAATTTCGGAGTATTACGTCTTAAGCGCCGCACATAGGTAGATGTAGATGCAGATGTAGATGTAGATATAGATTTACGTACATGTGTAGATGTTAGGTGCGTAGACTCTGGTCGCGCCCGCAAACTGGAATTCGCGCGACTTTGCGGGAAAATGGAGAAGACTAATGGAATGTTTCAAATATTCCCTCCAAATTCTGTCAGTGACACTCTAAGTCTTTCCTTAGCGTCCACCACTAGGAATCAATGAGCTTTTCGGTGACCGCCCCCCCCCCCCCCCTCCAAGCTAACTGAAGGAGGTGAAAAAATTTTTTCTTACTTAGTTTTCAGTAAGTCAGGTTAACAGTGGTTCCCATAATATTCACGTATCGATCAGAGGAGTCTTTTGTGGTAAACCACCGAATAGGTGAATTATATCTTCTTATTGTTCCTTCAAACAACTTGGTTAGCGTCTGTCTTTACCACGACTATGATTTCGTAGTCATTCCACCTTACATATTGAAAAAAAATTATTGTTAATTCTGATAGTTTCTGTTTATTAATTTTGCATTGGAAATTGCTTCTTTGGATTGTCTGAAAGGTTGTTCGAGAAGTTGCGTCCATTGCAAACATGAAATCAAAACAGAAGTTAATCCGACTGCGTGATTTCCAAGAAAGTGTACTGAGGCGCCATTACTTCTTTGACGTGAAATCGGACAAAACTTTAACTGATTTCTGCTTAAGGAAGTCCCTTGAGATCTGAACTGTTATTTTTTTCTTTTCCTCTCTCGGCTTAGCTGTGGCCATGAGTAACGCTCGGGCAGCTGCTTTCTAGAAACTGCTGCTGCTGGTAGTGAAAGTAACTAGAAAGACGCGTCTCATTTGCTGAATGGCGAACTAAGTACAGGTGAACTCCGTGTGCAATGAGTCCACGTAATGTGTCTGCATTTCAAAATGCAGTTGTGAAACTTTATCTAACGAGTGACAAAGATTGGAAAATGGATGATGACGTGGTTTATTACCTTAATGCTGACACCTACAAAAATTGTGTTGGCAAATTTAGAAAAGTCACTATAAAACGATTCTTCAATATAATCAAGAATTGTAAAGAAATCACAAACTCTGGAAATACTTACAGTAGTTTGATCAACAGCGTGATGCTCAAAGAATTATTATAAAATAAATGTGTTCATCGTAGATTACAAGAGGTTGCCTTAACTGAATCAATCTTTCCGAAATTGTCGCTTTTTTTTATTGGTCATCCGTCTTCTGACTGGTTTGATGCGGCCCGCCACGAATTTCTTTCCTGGGCTAACCTCTTCATCTCGGAGCAGCACTTGCAACCTACGTCCTCAATTATTTGCTGGATGTATTCCAATCTCTGTCTTCCTCTACAGTTTTTGTACTCTACAGCACCCCCTAGTACCATGGAAGTCATTCCTTCATGTCTTAACAGATGTCCTATCATCCTGTACCTTCTCCATATCAGTGTTTTCCGAATGTTCGATTCTGCGCAGAACCTCCTCATTCCTTGCCTTATGTTAACTAATTGAGAAGATGGGCGAAATTATTTGTAGGATACTAACTTGTTATAACGGTGAGCAGGCAGGTGCTCAAGTGTAACTAAGGCAAAAAAATAATTAATACCTTTTTATGAAATATTCATCGAACCACTAAAAAAATAATCTTTTTTCTCGCAACAAAGATATTAGAAACAATTACAAATAAACAGTTTCGACAGTGAGACTATAATTGTTTCACTGCTGCCTTACAACTGTCTCGGGTGCGGCTCACTTTATGCTATGTGACCAGCATCCGTGAGCCGGCCGGAGTGGCCGAGCGGTTCTAGGCGCTACAGTCTGGAGCCGCCCGACCGCTACGGTTGCAGGTTCGAATCCTGCCTCGGGCCTGGATGTTTGTGATGTCCTTAGGTTAGTTAGGTTTAAGTAGTTCAAAGTTCTAGGGGACTGATGACCTCAGCAGTTAAGTCCCATAGTGCTCAGAGCCATTTGAACCATTTTTGAACCAGCATCCGTCAGGAGGAGCCGTTGTGGAGATGTCATTGCAGGCGCTCAGTATCACAGACGACACTGCGCGCTATATGAGAAACAAAGAACGCGCGACTGCCGTCTCTGTATCCAAATTATAAAGGAAGCTGATAGTCAACAAATATCAACACCCCTTTCAGTACTTAGCGCTTAAGACTGGCACCACTGATGGTATACTCAAACGAAATCTAATATTTTTGCCAAGTCCGTGCATGTTCCGTGTAACAGTCAGAACTAATAAAAAAAAAAGGGGGATTCCAACTTCTAGGTAAAATACACGAAATCTTTAACGCTTCGTTGCGTTTCATTAAAAAAAAGAAAGGGTACAAGTAATTCCACGCCCCATTCACTCAAAAAGGCCTGTCTGTAAATGCCTCTGTATGTCACCGACTTAGACGAATCTAGATAAAGATTTTTTTTTCGTTTCTGTATAATTATAATTATAGACACTAAGGCTCTTCGTGGCGCATTTAATACGTTGTTACACATCTAGCCAGATGAGAATTTGTTCACGTTGCTCCTAAGGCCATTACTGTTTCAAGGCCTTTTTCTTCAATCTTACAATAAACTTTTCCTACCTACGTGTGAAAACATATCCAGGAGCTGATATATTTTCTGATCATAACCTTTTAGTAGCAAAGTTCCATGTTGAACTGATAGCCATACAAAAGAAACAAAAGAAGGACTATATAAATACAACTATTCTAAGAGACCCCTTGACTAAACAAAAGACTTCTGAAGAGATTAATAAGGAATTAGTTAGGATAAAGAATAATCAAACAGAAGACATTGATGGCAAATGGGAACTTATAAAAGACACATTAAATAATGCATGTAAAAACACAATGGCGACCAAACACGACAACATGAAAAATAAGTGGATGACAGAGAAGATATTACAATTGATGGAACAAAGAAGAATACTTAAAAATAGAGATGAAAGTGAGTATAAAAGATTACATGCAGAAATACGAAAAGAAACACGGCGAGCAAAAGAAGAATGGTACAAGGAACAATGCTCTGAAATTGAGAGTTATGAAACAAGACATGATAGTTTCAACTTACACAAAAAAGTTAAAGATTTAGCTGGACTTAATAAAAAGAAAAGTACAAGTTTATTGTTAGATAAAAATGACAAAATAATTCCTGATGTTAAAGGTAAACTGGACAGGTGGACAGAATATGTCAAAGAACTATTTGAAGATACAAGAAAAGATCAAAAATTTTATGATAACATGATCGGAGAACGAGGACCAAGCATATCGAAAGAAGAAATATTACATGTTATCAACAAATCAAAGACAGGAAAAGCCCCTTGACCGGATAAGATACCAAATGACATCCTGAAACTCATAGGAATAGACCATATTGATATATTTGTACAACTGTTTAATGATATTTATAATTCGGGAATAATTCCTAGGGATTGGTTGACATCTACCTTTGTTACATTACCCAAAAAGGCTAATGCCAAAACTTGTAATGATCACCGTACAATAAGCTTAATGAGTCACACCTTAAAGATATTTCTAAAAGTTATACACCAACGAATATACAAAAAAGTAGAAGAAGGTATAAGTGAAACACAATTCGGTTTTAGAAGTTCCCTCGGTACAAGAGAAGCATTGTTTGCTTTTAACATATTAGCGCAACGATGTATGGAGGTTAACCAGCCACTATATGTGTGCTTCCTGGATTATAATAAAGCATTTGACAAAGTTCGTCATGATCATCTCATAGAATTGTTAGAAAAGAAAATACTTGATAAGAAAGACATCCGCATTATATATAACCTCTACTACAATCAAACCGCAACCGTGAAGGTAGAAAATGAGTTATCGAATGATATAGAAATAAAGAGGGGTGTGAGACAAGGTTGCGTTCTCTCACCCTTATTGTTTAATATGTATTCAGAAGACATAATCCAGGCAGCTCTATCAGATGAAATAGCTGGCATTAAAGTGAATGGGCTAAACATTAACAATGTTAGGTTTGCTGATGACACTGCACTACTAGCTGGAAACCTCAAAGATCTACAATTACTTCTTGACAAAGTCGCAGAAAAAAGTGAAGAATTTGGCTTGACTCTTAACGTAAGCAAGACTAAGTTCATGGTGATATCTAAAACACACCAACAAGAAAATCTTACAATCAATAGGGAAAGAGTCGATCAAGTACGTAAATTTAAATATCTCGGAACAATTGTAAATGAGGAGATTGAAAGCTCAGAAGAAATTAAATCGAGAATAGGACAGGCCAGAAGTATCTTTAATAAGATGAAAAATGCATTCTGTTCGAGAGACATTTGTTTAAACACAAAAATGAGGTTGCTAAGATGCTATGTATTCTCAAAATTATTATACGGAATGGAAGCGTGGACATTGAAAAAGGACATGAACAGTTTAGAAGCTTTTGAAATGTGGGCATATAAAAGAATACTTAGAATTAGTTGGGTGTCGAGGATTACTAATCAAGATGTCCTAAGAAGAATGGGAAAGGAAAAAGAATTAATTAAAATTATTAAAGTAAGGAAGCTACAATATTTAGGCCATGTTATTAGGGGAGTAAATTACAAAATATTGCAAATAATACTAGAAGGGAAAATTTGTGGGAAGAGAACGAGGGGTAGAAGACGGACATCCTGGATTGACAATTTAAAAAATTGGTACAACTGTTCAACGTCAGAACTCCTTAGATCAGCCAAATCAAGATCAGAAATTGCCATGATGACAGCCAACCTTCTTAGAGGAGACGGCACATGAAGAAGAAGACCTACGTATACAGTACATTCGACAATGTCGACATTTTTTGTCGGTTTTTGGATTTATCTGCCCTTAGAAGTATTTCTCACAATTTTTTTCTTTTCACTGACAAGGAAACTACTATTGGCCACATTTGCACAAGTCTCAATAAGCTTTGAGTTCTTACGCAGAATTATCCACATATTTCTTCCACACTTACTCCTTCTACTTCTTCTCCCCGCCTATCTCCTACCTTAATTCAGCCTGTAGCAGAACATTTCTCAGGATTCGAGTTCCCTTCACCTACCACACTTCACTTACAAGCGCTTGCTGAAAAGTAATGCTTCATAATTTTTTACGTGTAAACTCTTAACGCTTTTCAAATAAAATAAAGTTATTATTATTCTACATCTTAATTCTTCAAGTCTACATATTTATTTCTAAACATTGTCACCCTGGCAATGAACACATTTCTCCCAACGAGAGACCAGTTTGTTGACACCATTACTGTAGAATGTTTGACTTTGTCGACGGAGACACAACCTCATTTCGGCCTACACCTGTTCATCACTGTCGAAGCAAAATCCTCGAAGGTGTTCTTCACGTTTCCGAAACAGATGAAAATCGGATGGGGCCAAGTGTGGACTGTATGAAGGACGGTCGACGTGTGGACGAAGCTTTCTGCTGTCAGAAACTCGATTAGAACACGGTGTTTCTCACGCAACGACACGATTGTGTTACACCCCACCATGTTACAAACGACGATACGGATCCCTCTAGCGACAGAGTTCCGCAGATACGTAAACGTGAAGAAGAAAGAGGTATAATGTTAATGATGTTTGTTTTATTTTAAGAAGCTTTAAGAGTTTTCACTTAAAAATTCGGAGGCATTACTTTTAAGTACGCCGTCGTATAATTCTTTGCTCCAGGCACACCATTTCAGAAAAAGATTACCCAAATTTTATCGATAGGGCTCATTTGTGGAAGAAAGCTTTCTTCGTCTACTTGACTATGCTTCTGAATTTAGTTTTGCTTCAGCTGTCCTGTTTAATCATCCTTCCTAGTTAGCAGAGAGTTTCTTCACTTATTGTTCCACATTGTATCTTCCTCCTTTAAAATTCGGTAAACTGCTGTTCTACATTCTACTACTCTTAATCACCTTAAACATTCATGTCTTTATCCATAACAGTAGAACTGTCCACTAGTTCAACAGTTGCGCTTCTTGTGTACTGTCGCTCACAAGGACTATGTAGACTACGAATCTTATCAGAAGTATCTGTTTCCGCTGTACTTTTATATTCCTATCCGAAATTTTTCACTTAATATCCACTATTCCTTCTTCGACACGTAAGTCAAAATGCAATCTTGCCTAGCACACTTCTCCACATTAGATTCTTGAACTTCATTTTCCATTTTATTTTCTCATTTTGGTCTTGTAGATATTGTTTAAAACTATCTTGTTCCCTCTTTCGTGTCTTGGATGCTAAACCTTCCGAAGAAATACATTTAATATGACAATTTATGCTAAACTGAAGCCTGGAATCTGGCAAACACCTAAAAATTTGCCGTTCCCACAAGGTACTTCAGCATCTTTGGTGACCACTTTCCACGCGAGTAAAGCCGACGGCCTCTGTGGTTTAAATCTAACGTTTCAGAAAATTAGCGCAGCACATTTGAATGTATAACAGGCACTCAAAGAGAAACACACACGCATTAGCATGGCCTAACTCCAACACGCAACTCCCTAAAGAAAGTCACATTTAAGAAACACCAAACGCTGCATGTAAAACAAACATTTATTCGCTACCAGCTTTAATAGGAGCGATCATCATGAGGCGACATAAAATTATTTAGAGCGTCTTATGCAGTATTATTGTCAGTGGGGCGCTCAAAGAATCAAATAACAAACCATCCTAGATCACTATCGTATAAAGCAAAAAATACAGCTTAGTATCCTCGTAGAAGGTCTTAACGTCTAGAAACACGCTTAGATATTTATTTATTTCTCAAGTCAATAACTTCTGCTTGTTATTACAGAGCAGGTCCTGCATCTTACATCATACAAATTCAGTTTTATTACTAGTACATTTTTGAGAATTTTACGAAAGGGTGAAACTAGAGAAAAAGAAACAGAAAAAATGCACTTTTATAAATACAATTTTGTTTAAATTTGTTGCTAACATAGATGATGATAATAAATAAGATAAATAATAGGATGTGAAATATTTTAAGTCGAAATTAAAATTGAATTTAATGGAAGAAATAAGAGATGACAATAAATTTAAGTTAAATGTGATGTGATAATTCTTACCTTTATATGTACCTTGTATGTCTTTGGTTTGCATCTGTTATATATGTTGTCTTGACTGTAGTAATAATTAACAATGTATTGAATGATTGGGCTACAATGTGTTTCCTAACTTAAGGTAACAATGGAGATTCAGGGTTAACTTAATGTGTCATAGTGAACTGCATCAGGTGCGAGTGCCCGGATAACCGAGCGCGTTAGCTCGCCGCTTTTGCGATTCTGGGAGCCGAGCCTGCCCTGGATCGAGGCCGCGTCGCGCATTAACGGCGGGCGCCTGTGTGCGAGCGCCATCCCACGTCCGCCTAGGTAAATGCCAGGCTGGTTCTACCCACGTCTCACCCCAGCTATCGACTACGAGAACATTTAGAGCTTCTTCTCACACTTTAACACAGCTGGGATTCACAGTAAGTGCAGATACATAGGACGCACAGAGAGTGGGCGTGGGGAGGGCTAGCGGGGTGAATGATAGCACCAGCCACCAGCTACCACTAACATTGCTTCAACCTAAATAATTGCCTGCAACAGGAACGAAGAAAGGCGAAGAAGAAGAAGGAGAAAGAGGTTTGCATTCATTCTTTGTTTACTGATTGTATTCAACTTAGCAGCAGGGAACCTATATGTAGCCGGAACTGAGATTATTTAACTGCGTTATTGAACTTTTAATCACAGTGGCGCGGGATTTTCTTTTTCTACAAAAATGGGTCAAATGGCTCTGAGTACTATGAGACTTAACAGCTGTGGTCATCAGTACCCTAGAACTTAGAACTACTTAAACCTAACTAACCCAAGCACATCACACACATCCATGCCCGAGGCAGGATTCGAACCTGCGACCGTAGCGGTCGAGCGGTTCCAGACTGAAGCGTCTAGAACCGCTCGGCCACTCCGGCCGGTTTCTTTTTACATTACCATGTTTTGAGGGAGAAAGGTTATCTTGCATAATCACGCATCTATATCTATATTATGTTTACCATGTCCGGATAGACACTGTGCACCATATATTAAATGTAAAATGTCAAATCACAAAAACCTTCAGCCGTCTATATTTCCAATTTTGTTTTAATTTGGTGACTAGTTTCGCCCACCCACACAGATGTTAAGAAAACAGAGGAAACCACCGACACCACCGTCGCCAAATGCCTAAATCACAGTCGAAGGCCGAGCTAGAAAAAGCCAACTACGCAGGAGTGGACACCAACTACCAGAACCAAAAAATGGCTGCAAATGACAACACTGAAACAGGGACAAGCCAAGAAAACACATTACCACAGGGAGGGGAGAGTCCAACACAAGACGAGCAGACGCTCTCCACCTCCCTTCACTACGCCCATCTTCAGGCCCCTGACCGATGTCTAGGAAGAATGTAAACTCAAGTACAATCGAAACAGGAACCACTACATAGTCGCTGGTATCCATAGACTTTACTTCTAACAACGCCATGCATATCAGATTCATTGAACCCCAGAGACAGATAAAGACCAACCTATTTTTCGACGACCTACAGCTTTTCAGGACTTGAATAAGGTTGTCGCCCCACCATGGGTGATGCCATATAGGCATATGTAAATGGAGATGCCGTGTGGCTAGGGCTTCCCGTCTGGTAGACCGTTCGCCTGGTGCAAGTCTTTCGAGTTGACGCCACCAGCAACTTGTGTGTCGATAGGGATGAAATGATGATGATGATAAGGAGAGCACAACACCCAGTCCATGAGCGGAGAAAATCTCCGACGCAGCCGGATATCGAACCTGGGCCGTTAAGTACGACATTCCGTCGTGCTGATCACTCAGCTACCACGGGTGGACAGGCTGATGTAAATAATTTTATGTTGCTTGATAATGATGTTTTCTATCGGAACCAGAAGCAAATAAAGGCTGATGTTATCTTTAGTCCTTGATTAACAGTCACGAGTTTCTTTAAATATCCATGAGTGGTGCGCCATGACTTGCACAAAATACAGCGTCTCATTGATGCCACGTTACTGCGCATGGCCACCATGTCCAACTTGACCGCCCGAAGAGCCTTGCGGGGTAGGAAAGGCTAATGAGGTCAATCGATGGCCTTCAAAGTTGTCTTCTAGTCATATACTACTGGCCAGTAAAATTGCTACACTAAGAAGAAATGCAGATGATAAACGGCTATTCATTGGACAAATATATTATACTAGAACTGACATTTGAGTACATTTTCACGCAATTTGGGTGCGTAGATCCTGAGAAATCAGTACCCAGAACAACTACCTCTGGCCGTAATAAAGGCCTTGATACGCCTGGGCATTGAGTCAAACAGAGCTTGGATGGCGTGTACAGGTATAGCTGCCAATGCAGCTTCATCATGATACCACAGTTGATCAAGAGTAGTGACTGGCGTATTGTGACGAGCCAGTTGCTTGGCCACCATTGACCAGACGGTATCAATTGGTGAGAGATCTGGAGAATGTGCTGGCCAGGGCAGCAGTCGAACATTTTCTGTATCCAGAAAGGCCCGTACAGGACCTGAAACATGCGGTCGTGCACTATCCTGCTGAAATGTAGGTTTTCGCAAGGATCGAATGAAGGGTAGAGCCATGGGTCGTAACAGATCTGAAATGTAACGTCCACTGTTCAAAGTGCCGTCAATGCGAACAAGAGGTGACCGAGACGTGTAACCAGTGTCACCCCATAGCATCATGCGGGTGATATGCTAGTACGGCGATGACGAATACACGCTTCCAATGTGCGTTTACCGATGCGAACATCATGATGCTGTAAACAGAACCTGGATTCATCCGAAAAAATGAGGTTTTGCCATTCGCGCACCCAGGTTCGGCGTTGAGTACACCATTGCAGGCGCTCCTGTCTGTGATGCAGCTTCAAAGGTAACCGCAGCCATGGTCTCCGAGCTGATAGTCCATGCTGCTGCAAACGTTGTAGAACTGTTCGTGCGGATGGTTGTTGTCTTGCAAACGTCCCCATCTTTTGACTCGGGGATCGAGACGTGGCTGCACGATCCGTTACAGCCACGCGGAAAGATGCCTGTCATCTCGACTGCTAGTGATACGAGGCCGTTGGGATCCAGCACGGTGTTCCGTATTACTCTCCTGAACCGACCAATTCCATAATCTGCTAACAGTCATTGGATCTCGACCAACGCGAGCAGCAATGTCACGATACGATAAACCGCAATCGCGGTAGGCTGTAATCCGACCTGTATCAAAGTCGGAAACGTGATGGTACTCATTTCTCCTCCTTGCACGAGGCACCACAACACCGTTTCACCAGGCAACGCCGGTTAACTGCTGTTTGTGTATGATAAATCGGTTGGAAACTTTCCTCATGTCAGCACGTTTTCGGTGTCACCACCGGTGTCAACTTTGTGTGAATGCTCTGAAAAGCTAATCATTTGCATATCACAGCATCTGCTTCGTGTAGGTTAAATTTCGCGTATGTAGCACGTCATCTTCGTGGTGTAGCAATTTCAATGGCCAGTAGTGTATTATGACCTTCTCACCAGACAGCCTGGTGTGTGAGAACAGTGTTTGATGACCTGTAACTGTGTTTCCGGAGACAAACTACAGTTCCAGTAGTCACCGAAAGTGCAGCGCGCACGTATTTAATTTGCTTGCAGCTGCGGAGGTCACGAGGCGAAGGAAGCGGCGACAACAAGAGACCAGAGAGCGGATGCAACAAAACAAGGAGGAAGTTAATTAGCGTGGCGGCCGCTAGTGGGTGGCGGCGCCACACTCGAGCCCGAGCCCCGCCTCTCGAGAGCTGGTTGGCCGGGCGCGCATCCGCCGGCCGCGGAACGCACCCGCCGCCACTCACTGCGCCATGCGGCCGCCGTGGTGAAGGGGGCAGGGGGCAGCTGCCGCAAGCGACGGCCGTCTCAAGGGGACACGCTGATTAAAGGCTCTGTTTCTAGGAAAGGGGGCTCATCCCAACAATGAAAAGTCTAGATACTTTAGAGGCGTTGCAGAAACGTTAACCGTTAGCATCTATTAAATTGGGTTGCGGAGGACCCTCATTCAGGAGTCCCAGATTTAGGTAAAGTAACGTCCCCTACCAAAACTTAACAGAACTGCCAAGCTAAACGAACCCTCGTCAAGCTACTACTGTTGACGCCAGACGTTTTCTTTGCACCTCAGCGTTCGAAATTACATTTTCCTCCTTCGGCCGGCCGGCCTGGTGGCCGAGCGGTTCTAGGCGCTACAGTCTGGAACCGCGCTACCGCTACTGTCGCAGGTTCGAATGCTGCCTCGGGCATGGATGTGTGTGATGGCCTTAGGTTAGTTAGGTTTAAGTAATACTATGTTCTAGGGGACTGATGACCTCAGAAGTTAAGTCCCATAGTGCTCAGAGCCATTTGAACCTCCTTCGGTTGTAGTGGCACGAATATCAATAAAGAGAAGTAGAGCGTGCTGTCACAAAATTGTGGGAAGGATCCAGGTCGTGACGATATGCACACTGAAGTACTAAAGCTGTTCAAGGACGAAAGCTCTCTTTCCTTACTGGTTGGTTTCAAGGCGAGCTCATACTACATGTAAAAAAATAAAGTAAAAGTTTGTACCACTTCCCAAACAGCCCCATCGAAAGTGCTGCAGGGACTACAGAATTATAAGTGGAAGGGGACATGCCTCAAGTTATTCCTTGAAATACTGCATTTGGGAATATAGCGTAAATGTGAGAAGAAGATTCAGAAATGATTTAGGGACTCGGGAGTCGTTACCCGGTCTTCATGTATTGGCTCATCAATGTCATTATGTTTATGTCGTTGTTTATACCCGTTTCATCGATTATGAAAAAGTTTCTGACGCTGTTTCTCATGACAAATTTATGCATGTCTCCGGTACTGAATGGTCGTGTTAATCGATTGATTGGCAATCTGTATTGGAGACAAGGTTCTGTCGTGTGTGTCAATGGTCTTCTGTCAGAAGGAATGTCGATTGTGATTATTATTCAGGATCTTGATCTGTCCCCATTATATTTTAACATCCACCATGAAAATATTTTTCTAGATGCAATCCTTGGAAAGTGTGAAGGAGTGGTGGTGAATGGGGAATTCATTAATAACATCAGATACCCTGAAAAAGATTGAAACCAGGCTGGATGATATAAACGCTGTTACTGAAGAGAACAATGCCATGGGATTACGTTTAAACGTCAATAAGACATAATGGTTAGTCTCCAACAGACGTCGAGATGAAACTCAGGATATTCTTGCACTTGGGAATTATAAAATCGAAAGTGTTTCATCGTATAAATATTTGGGTGTCAAATCAACGATAACTGGTACTTCTCTGGAGAAATTTCTTGCAGAACTGAACAGACCAGAAGTTTTTTCCAGGATATAAAGGAAGTTCTGACTAGCCGTGACATGAGTGTTGCACTTCGCAATCGACTACTTCGATGCAAAATCTTTAGTGTCCTGCTCTATGGAGCTGAGTCATGGTCACTTGCAATCGTGAAATGAAGAAAGTGTTATAGTCACTGGCGTAAATATGATGTATTTTATATTTGTCCACATAATACGCAACAATAAATGCAATCTGTTGCAAGCAATACTTTAAGAAGAGGCTGATGGTACACATGGTCTAGAAGTAGAAGATTATTCTGGGTAAGTAATGTAAGCCAGAAATTTAAATGTTCACTGAATCGCTGTTCTGAAAATTCATGGGCAAAGAACAGATCATACTACTGATACTCAGAGTTCTTGGAGCTAAAGGCAGTTCAAGAAGAAGATTATAATATTATTCATTTCCGTCATTGAACAATTTGGAAACCCTCTCCATATGTTGCTCAGTGCGTCTAGCTGAATGCATAGGATCAGTGTTCAACTCGCTGTTTCATTAGTCAGACGACTGGAAGGCCGTCAAGTCAGCTTCGTGATGCCAGCTGAGGAACTACTTGGGTGAGAAGAAGCGGCTCCAAAATGTGGAAAGCCGATGACTGGTCGGAAAGCGATGTGCTGAGCTGGTGCATCTTCTTCCGAACGCGAATGACGTCAAATAGCAGACGTGATAGCCAATCGGCATTACGTGGTACTCTCGCCCAGACTGCAGAGTTAATGTTTTTTGTTTTCTTTTTGATTGGTCAGTTTCTGCTGTTACACCATCTTTTAGCTATAGTTAAGCTGGGAAGCTATCCAGCCACCAGCAATGGCAGACAAACGTTAAACTTACAAGTGACTGGCTGGAGAGATTGGTGGCTTGTGTGCCTCCACTTCAACTAATGCTTGAAAATGGCACAACACGTGAAATTGGCGAATAGTAGAAATACTCAGTAACTGTAGACGAAGGCGGAAAATGTTATTTCAGAAAATTTATACTACTTTAATACTTGTGCGAAAAATTCAGTTGGGAATTGCAACGAAACCCCAGGGATGGCTCCAATGTGCTCTAATCACTACTCTCTGCAGTCATTCGTCCTCTGTAACGATCTGCAGCTGGCTTTCGCAGAGCCTGTCACCCAGTATTTTTCATGGCCTGTCCACCACCTTCTGTCCGCTGTGAATTTTTAAAGGTTGTTGTGTTACTAGATAAACATACACACCAAGTTATATGGGTTCCATTGACCTCAGACAAACGCCATTAAACTCGCTGCTTCTCCGATCCGGAACGACCTTAACTGAACCTACGATTTTTTTTAAGCTTTTCACTCTCACAGAAGGAGATCATATGAAATATATTACCGAGTAGGCTAATTTAGAGCTCCAATTGGTATAATACATTAATTTATCAATGATAACTCTGGCTGATAGCATGACTGTGGACTTAGTTACTTAAAATACAGCAACCATTTCTACTTAACATTATTTATGCAAAGACCCTTTTCCGGTTGTCATCCATACTGTCAACTGGCGTAATGTTGTAGAAACGAATGTATTATTAGTCCTGAATTGGAATGAAAACCAGAAACGCGTCTTAGTGTAAATAAAGTTATATAAAAATCACCGGTTGCTGTATTTCTTCAAGTAATAGAAGTATAATACACCAGAACGGGTCAACGTTCTGAACCACTACAGCTTCACCGTTCTGAATAAAATTCCGTGATCTAAGCTGCAGAGATAGCAATGGGATAGTTTCACGACTGGATTGCTCGAATTTATACCGAGCAAAATGATCTTGTGATTAAAAAACTTCATTCGTATTCGTGAGGACTACGGTTCACATCCCACTTTGTGATTCACAGTTGGTTTTCCAATGTTTCCCTAAACCGCTCAAGGCAAACTAACGAACAGTTCTTCTGAAAGAAAGAGGACCATTTCTTCCCCCATTCTTTGTCAATCTGAGTTTGTGTTCGATGTCTAGTGACTTCCTCATGGGTGGGACGTTAAATCCCAATTTTCCTTATTTCCTCGTGTTGATTTCTGCCATGCCGTGACTATAGTGTACCCAGTTTAGAGTAATATTATATTTGCATTTTAGAAAAGTGCCTGACGAAGTATTATCCATACCATAGTTTCAAGGGGTGGAGGGGATCTAGACCTAGAGGATGGAGTAGTTTTAATATTTTGGAAGATGAATGGCGACTTGATTGAAATATTTTGTGTAGATATCACCAAGGACGTTCGAGAGAACTTTTTCCTTCAGCTGTTATGAGTCTCATTTCTCTCTTCCCCCGACCTCTCAGAGTAATTAATTAATAACTAGTGGTACGTATCTTTCCTTAGTGGTACGCATCTTTCCTGGATAAAAATAAGCACGTCTCTTACAAGATGGCGGTCTTCCGCTCATTATTTATTTGTCTACGCACCCCTTAAGAAGAAAACAAGAATGGCAAAGTTGGGAGAACTAGGCAGTTAAACGATATTTCAGAATAACTTAACACTAAATGCACCTAACTGTAAGACTGTACAGCTCAAGTCAGTGTTTTGTTCAGTTATGGAACACGATTGATGCTCGTATAATATGAAATCTTCCGGAGACCAAAAATCTAACACGAATTCCGCAAAGCAAAAATCTAGTGAAACTCGCTCTGTACATCCATGAGATTCAAAGGGCAGAGGATAAATTTGCCCAGTTTCATGTAGGGACATTCGATAACTGAACAGAAATAACTAATGTTCACCCAGTTTTAGGACTGTCTTCCAAGTCAGTAGAAATTATGACATCTTCTCTAACGAAGGTAAATACTCAAACGTGCAAAGAGAAACGGGTGCACCTTAAGTTATGGCTGTAGGACCGTTACTAATAACAACAACCTTTTGGATAATGTCGGAAGTTGAATTACGCAGGTCGCCGACGATACAGAGAACCGGCATGCCACAAAAATCCGGCAATTGCAATTAAGACTAGTACAGCGTAAAGAAAATTTTATGACCTTCCTTACGATATTTAGGGTTCCGAATCTCAGTCGGTAAAAACGGAGCTCTTGTAGGATCTCTTTGTCCGACCGAATTTTGAAAACCATTTTTCGCAGTAGCGCCTACGAGCAACAAGTTGAAATTAATGTCACTTAATTTGGATACGGCCCTTTGGCGGTGTAACAAATTTCGAAGCACAACGATTTTTTGCAACCATTTCATGCAGTGTAGTTTGTCTTTTGTTGTTGTTGTGGTCTTCAGTCCTGAGACTGGTTTGGTGCAGCTCTCCATGCAACACTGTCCTGTGCAAACAGCTTCATCTCCCAGTACGTACTGCAGCCTACATCCTTCTGAATCTGCTTAGTGTATTCATCTCTTGGTCTCCCTCTACGATTTTTACCCTCTACGCTTCCTTCCAGTACTAAATTGGTGATCCAGTGATGCCTCAGAACAAGTCCTACCGACCGACCCCTTCCTCTAGTCAAGTTGTGCCACAAACTCCTCTTCTTTCCAATTATATTCAATACCTCCTCATTGGTTATGTGATCTACCCATCTAATCTTCAGCATTCTCCTGTAGCACCACATTTAGAAAGCTTCTATTCTCTTCTTGTCCAAACTATTTATCGTCCATGTTTGACTTCCAAACATGGCTACACTCCATACAAATACTTTCAGAAACGACTTCCTGACACTCAAATCTATACTCGATGTTAACAAATTTCTCTTCTTCAGAAGCGCTTTCGTTGCCATTGCCATTGCCAGTCTACACTTTATATCGTCTCTACTTCGACCATCATCAGTTATTTTGCTCCCCTAATAGCAAAACTGCTTTACTACCTTAAGTGTCTCATTTTCTAATCTAATTTCCGCAGCATCACCCGATTTAATTCGACTACATTCCATTATCCTCGTTTTGCTTTTGTTGATGTTCATCTTATATCCTCCTTTCAAGATACTGTCCATTCCGTTCAATTGCTCTTCCAAGTCCTTCGCTGTCTCTGACAGAATTACAATGTCATCGGCGAACCTCAAAGTTTTTATTTCTTCTCCGTGGATTTTAATATATACTCCGAATTTTTCTTTTGTTTCCTTTACTGCTTGCTCAGTATACACATTAGATAACACCGGGGAGAGGCTACAGTCCTAACTCCCTTCCCAACCACTGCTTCTCTACATGTCCCTCGACTCTTATAATTGCCATCTGGTTTCTGTACAAATTGTACATAGCCTATCGCTCCCTGTATTTTACCCCTGCCACCTTCAGAATTTGAAAGAGAGTATTCCAGTCAGCATTGTCAAAAGCTTTCTCTTTGTCTACAAATGCCAGAAACTTAGGTTTGCCTTTTCTTAATCAAGCTTCTAAGATAAGCCGTAGGGTATTGCCCCACGTGTTCCAACATTTCTACGGAATCCAAACTGGTCTCCCCCGAGGTCGGTTTCTACCAGTTTTTCCATTCGTCTATAAAGAGTTCGCGTTAGTATTTTACAGCCGTGACTTATAAGCTGATAGTCTGTTCTCTGCGAACGCCGCTGCTCTCGGTCGTTAAGTGAAGGCCATCGGCCACAGCATTGCCCATAGTGAGAAGTAATGTCTGAAATTTGGTATTCTTGACACAATTTTGACACTGTGGATCTCCCAATATTGAATTCCTCAACGATTTCGGAAACAGAATGTCCCAAGCGTCTAGATCGAACTATCAATCCGCGTTGAAAGTCTGTTAATATCCGTGTGTGGCCGTCATGTATCACCTCGGTACAAGTGCCAGTTTACTGCTTCTAGCCGGTATCTGTATAAGTGCATGCAATTATCCAATGAGTTCTGCCACTCTTTCTCTCGTACATTACTTCCAGTTCGAGGCAGCAATACGGGACGCTTCTGACAGCTGGAGAGCTACCGCTGGTAGCTCGTGCGAGGCCCACCTCGTCAGACTCGAGAGCGGGGCCGCCGCGCTGCCTGTGAAATACCGCCGGCCGGAGGCTGCGACCCGGGCGCAGGCCAGCCGGTACTGAGCCGATAAACGCCGGCCGCCGGCGCCGGCGTCGCACTGGTTGATTAAGGCGGCCGCGATCGATGTGGCCGCCGCGGGCCGCCCGCGCTGCCTCCGCCAGCTCCTGTTCCCGCCGACGCTTTAATTAACTCACGCCGAGGCCGCCCACTTCCTATTGCGTCGCACCGGCTGACGTAAAAATTCTGCCGCACGGCTAGACGTTTCCCTTTCGCGACATACTTGACTAGAAAAACTTGCCTGGAGGAGCAGGAAAATCAGTGTAAAAGGACGAACCGCTTTGAGCACTTCAGGTTTTTCTTTGTTCAAATTTTGGCACTTACAAACAATGAGAATTTATTGGGCTGTAGGTTACTTTTGTATACTTCGTGGAAAGCGAAGCGTGGGTAGGAGCAGGAGCAGGAAAATTACGTCGGTACTTGGTTCAAATGGTTCAAATGGCTCTGAGCACTTCTGTCATCAGTCCCCTAGAACTTAGAACTACTTAAACCTAACTAACCTAAGGACATCACACACATCCATGCCCGAGGCAGGATTCGAACCAGCGACCGTAGCGGTCGCGTGATTCCTCACTGTAGCGCCTAGAACCGCTCGGTCAATCCGGCCGGACCATGTCGGTACTGCAGTGAGTAAAGGTGGTTCACTGGTTCAAGAAAGAATGCATAACTTTGTACAGATTCGAAGTCTTAGACCCGTCGTATGCAGAGCAAAGCTGAAGCGAAGTGTCCTGGTTGTCTGCACTTGATGAAATGGGCGGAATCTGTAGCGGAGCTAATAGAGCTGCACAGCACCAGCTAGAGGGCGCTGTCGTCGGTGTCTCCTGGTAGTGCTAACCTTTGAAACCATGCAGTCGCATCGTTGCTATCGATGCCACTGTTACTTCCTCTGTCTCCCGCGCTGTGTAGCGCTCCAGACCAGTGCTCACACGTAATTTTAAGTATCCATTGCAAGAGTTCCGGAAACGTCCAGACCTAGCCGGGGCTGTCTACTTTTCCTTCCGTCGGTGGTTATCTTCAAGATGCCGCACCGCTAACTTGCATTTGGGTCTTGTCGTCGCGGAACGTGTGGCGCGTGTTTGCATTGGAGAAGGGAGTCCGCCAGGACATTTCATGAAGTGCGGTAGTTCTATATGGGAGGTGCACATTTCACAGCTGCAACATGGTCGCGAATAAAACAGCGACCTACATTTCCTTTACGTCTGTGGTGACGAATTGTTTTGTCATCAGACTACCGGTTTCGCTCTATAATCACCATTTTCAGATCTGTTCTGTTGGGACATGTTTTTATAGAACAGATCTGCAGATGCTTGTCATACACCAAACCGGTAGTCTGTTGAGAAAAACATTTGTGACCAGAGACGTAAGGTAAAAGAAATTTATTGTAAGATAATTCGCTAGTATTTTCAAGGCGAGGAGGTGGCACCATTTTCTGACCTACGAAAGGCCAATTCCTTCGCCGCTGTGGGCGTCAGCTCTATGCTCCAACAGCCCACACTAAAGAAATAATAATAATTACTTTGTCTACGACAATGGATGAAATGTTTACAGAAACAAATGAAGGTAGTTCAAAATACTCTGTTCCGGTAATAGTTTTTAAAGATGTTTCACTTGTTTGTCATGTAAATGCCGAAAATGGTGACCCTCTCCCTTTTATTCAGGGCCATAGACACAGGTTCCCAAGTAGATGCCATGTTTCTTGACTTCCGCAAGGCGTTCGATACACTTCCACACAGTCGTTTAATGAACAAAGTATGAGCATATGGACTATCGGACCTACTGTGTGATTGGATTGAAGAGTTCCTAGATAACAGAACGCGGCATGTCATTCTCAATGGAGAGAAGTCTTCCGAAGTAAGAGTGATTTCAGGTGTGCCGCAGGGGAGTGTCGCAGGACCGTTGCTATTCACGATATACATAAATGATTTTGTGCATAACATCGGAAGTACACTGAGGCTTTTTCCGGATGATGCTGTAGTATATCGAGAGGTTGTAACTATGGAAAATTGTACTGAAATGCAGGAGGATCTGCAACGAATTGACACGTGGTGCAGGGAATGGAAATTGATTCTCAGTGTAGACAAGTGTAATATGCTGCGAATACACAGAAATAAAGACCATTTGTCATTTAGCTACAATATAGCCGGTCAGCAACTGGAAGTAATTAATTCCATAAATTACCTGGGAGTAGTTATTAGGAGTCATTCAAAATGCAATGATCATATAAATTTGATCGTCGGTAAAGCAGATGCCAGACTGAGATTCATAGGAAGAATCCTAAGGAAATGCAATCCGAAAACAAAGGAAGTAGGTTGCAGTACGCTTGTTCACCCACTGCTTGAATGCTGCTCAGCAGTGTGGGATCCGTACCAGATAGGGTTGATAGAAGAGATAGAGAAGATCCAACGGAGAGCAGCGCGTTTCGTTACAGGATCATTCAGTAATCGCGAAAGCGTTACGGAGATGATAGATAAACTCCAGTGGAAGACTCTTCAGGAGAGGCGTTCAGTACCTCGATACGGGCTTTTGTTGAGGTTTCGAGAACATACCTTCACCGAGGAATCAAGCAGTCAATTGCTCCCTCCTACGTATATCTCTCGAGGAGACCATGAGGTTAAAATCAGAGAGATTAGAGCCCACACAGAGGCATACCGACAATTCTTCTTTCCACGAACAATACGAGACTGGAATAGAAGGGAGAACCAATAGAGGTACTCAAGGTACCCTCCGCCACACACCGTCAGGTGGCTTGCGCAATATGGATGTAGATGTAGACTGTGTACTTTTTCTTCTGTCGGTGGTTATCTTCAAGATGCCGCACCGCTAACTTGCGTTTGGGTCTTGTCGTCGCGGAACGTGTGGCGCGTGTTTGCATTGGAGAAGGGAGTCCGCCAGGACATTTCATTTCATGAATGGCGGTAGTTCTATATGGGAAGTGCACATTTCACAGCTGCGAAATGGTCGCGAATAAAACAGCAACCCGAATACAGATTACATTTCCTTTACTTTACGTCTGTGGTCGCAAATTGTTTTGTCATCAGAATACCGGTTTTGGTCTATAATGACCATCTTCAAGTCTGTTCTGTTAGGACATGTATTAATAGAACAGACCTGCAGAGAGTTATAAGAGTCGAGGGGCATGAAAGGGAAGCAGTGGTTGGGAAGGGAGTGAGAGAGGGTTGTAGCCTAGCTCCCATGTTATTCAATCTGTATATTGAGCACGCAGTAAAGGAAACAAAAGAAAAATTCGGAGTAGGAATTAAAATCCATGGAGAAGAAATGAAAACTTTGAGGTTCGCCGATGACATTGTAGTTCTGCCAGAGAACAGCAAAGGACCTAGAAGAGCAGCTGAACGGAATGGACACTGTCTTGAAAGGAGGATATAAGATGAACATTTACAAAAGCAAAACGAGAATAATGGAATGCAGTCGAATTAAATCGGTTGGTGCTGCGGGAATTAGATTAGGAAATGATACACTTAAAGTAGTAAATGAATTTTGCTATTTGGGGAGCAAAATAAGTCATGATGGTCGAAGTAAACAGGATATAAAATGTAGACTGACAATGGCAAGGAACGTGTTTTTGAAGAAGAGAGATTTGTTAACATCGAGTATAGATTTAAGTGTCAGGAAGTCGTTTCTGAAAGTATTTTTATGGAGTGTAGCCATGTATGGAAGTGAAACGTGGACGATAAATAGTTTGGACAAGAAGAGAATAGAAGATTTCGAAATGTGGTGCTACAGAAGAATGCTGAAGGGTAGATGGGTAGATCACGTAACTAATGAGGAGGTATTGAATAGAATTGGGGAGAAGAGAAATTTGTGGCACAACTTGACCAGAAGAAGGGATCAGTTGGTAGGACATAGTCTCAGGCATCAAGGGATCACGCTGGAGGGCAGCGTGGAGGGTAAAAATCGTAGAGGTAGACCAAGACACGAATACACTAAACAGATTCAGAGGGATGTAGGTAGCAGTAGGTACTGGGAAACGAAGACGCTCGCACACGATAGAGTAGCATGGAGAGCTGCATAAAACCAGTCTCAGGACCGAAGACCACAACAACAACAACAACAACAACAACAGGATATGTATTTAAAGAATAGATCTGAAGATGGTCGTCATAGACCAAACCGGTACGCTGATGACAGAAAGATTTGTGACCATAGACGTAAGGTAGAGGAAATTTATTGTAAAATAATTCTCTAATATTTTCAAGTCGAGGAGGTGACACCATTTTCTGACCTACGAAAGGCCAATTCCTTCGCCGCTGTTGGCATCGGCTCTATGCTCCAACAGCCCACATTAAAATAATAATAATAATAATAATAATAATAATAATAATAATAATAATAATAATAATTTTATCTACGACCGTGGATGAAATTTTTTCCAGAAACAAATGAGGGTAGTTCAAAATACTCTGTCCCGACAACAGTTTTTGAAGACGTTTCACTTGGTTATCAGGCAAATGCCGAAAATGGTGACCCTCTCCCTTTTATTCCCAGTTGGTAACCCATCTGCCCCACTATCAGTTTGCTTTGTAATCGCTGAAAGATATGACGACTCTGCGATGGCTGCCTGCAAAGATAGAGTGCAGCACAACTCGCGTGATCTTTTCCCCCTTGCATTGGTACATGAGTTAGCTGACGCCACGTAAAATTGCATGTCATTCTAGCCAGCAGTTGTCTGTAGGCGTCGTTTGAAGCAGTTCTGGTGCGCGTGATGTTGAAAATGGAAAGAATCGAGTATCATGCAGTGATTAAATACTCCCTAAAATTAGGTTTAACAAAGACCGATATTCAGTTGTGGCTTGTAAATTTGTATGGCGGCGGTTGATTTTCTATTTCCATCGAGAAGAAATGGACGACCGAGTTTAAACGAGCCATGAAAGCGTCCAAGGTGATGAGTGCGAAGGACGTCCAAAAAGTGCAACCAACCATCAAAGTTCATGATATCATTTTGGAAGTTTGGTGTATAATGGTGCGTAAAGTTGCTAACGCTCTAAGTGTATCGTGTGAATGCGTTTTAAAAAGTACAGAAGCCATTTTTTGAGTCCGTACGTGAGAGTAGATGAAATATGGATTCACCACTACACATCCGAATACAAATATCAGTCTATGCTGTGTAGAGGAACCGGTTCTTTAGCTCAAAAGAAAGCAAGGACGGTGCCATCGGCGGGAAAGATCATGACGTCAGTGTTTTGGGCGCGAAAGGAATTTTGTTGACTGCGTATCTTGAAGAAGCTATAACCACAACTGGAGAGAACTGTTCTCAACTCTTAGCGAAATTGGGCGCAAGCATTTGTGAGCTTAAGGAACAAAACAGGAAACCATCTTTCATCAGGACAATGGACTTGTCCACAAATGCGTCTTGGCAACGGAGGAAGTGAGAGATTTTCACTATGAAATGCTGGAATATCGACTCTAATCCCCAGATTCGGCTCCCTGCAATTTCAGTCTATCCTCAAAGTTGAAGAAATTCCTCTCTGGCCAGCGCATTTCTTCCAGTTAATAAAGCATTACCGCTGTAGATGAGCACTTTACAGCACTTCAGGAGAAACATCACTGTGTGAAAAGTATTGATATTAGAGGAGATCGTGTTGAAAAACTTCTTCAAAGCATAAATTGTCGCTTTCTCTATCAGGCCTAGAGCTTTCCAGACCGCCCTCGTATAATATACTCTACATCTCGGAACAGAATATGCAGAGAAGGAAAGAAATCATTTTTCTGCTATTATGAACAGGCACTCGTAGATTCAACGAAACCCACAGAAATTCACTCTGTTACTAACAGTTTGAAGTAGCGTTAAGGGTGATTCAAAGGAACAAGAATCCGGAAAATGTTTTAAATAAATTTGTGTTAGTCATTTAACACTAAATAACATGTAGTTTAAAAATAGACCATGTAAATTAATGTAGTGGTAACGTCATCTTCTAGTTGAGCTCCACTTTTGTGCAGCGTCTCTTGGAGTCAGTCCGCCTCCAGATACGAGTGATCAGCATAGATGGCTGCCGTACGGAGGACTTGGGTTCGATTCCCGGCACTGTCTACGCTCTGTCGTTGGTAGCAGGAGTGGTACGTGGTGGAGTTAGCTTCGTGATGCCAACTGACGATCCAAGAAAGAACTACGTCGAAGTATGACTGCAAGACAGCCGTAGACGGAAATTTTAGGTTTAGTAAAATGGCTGTTAATTTATAGCCAGGAAAAAAAATTGACAAAAAGCTTTGGCTCAAAACAAAACTAAATCGAAATACAATTGCATTTTAACGAAAAGGCTCCACTCTTTCACTTCTGCACCGAGAAATCTTTTTTGCTCTTGTGTCTGCTATGAAAATTGTCACATTTTGTGTGAATAATACCAATAGTTTATTTTACTGTAATACGGCCAGCGTTTCCTTCACCTATCGGTAGCTTTTAGCTGATCACCTACATAGTCGGTGAAGACAAATGGTTGATAATATATGAATGAAAATGTATACAGAAAGTTACATTATCTTCTGTCCTCTTTTACGTCTTATTGCTTTCTACCGTTTTTCTACTTCGTATATTTGGAGCTTCAAAACTAACTAATTGCTTTTTTTTTAAATGTTCTGATCAAAACTGGGCTGGTGAAATAATGGATGAACTGGTGCACATGGCAAGAGTCCGAAACATATACCGTCCAAGCGTATCGCGGAAGCTATTTCCAGATTGATGGACAAAACACACAAAATTGCAGGAATAACATACCGGAGGCAGTGCTGGAAAGCAAAAGCACTGTAGCGTCGTCGCATTCCCCCGCGTCCGTCCGCCGCAGTAGGGCATGTCACGCACGGACTGCAATTACGCAATGCAATCACCATTAGCTCAGATGTAATGGGATATCCTGCTTCGATATGTATCTTCAGTGGCCGTGGCAGCCACACAATAGTCAACGGCGCAGAACAATTTTCGTAAATGCGCGTACAAAGCCTTAACAATAGCCGGCCAAACGGCACGTGAGACGGGCGTTCCCGTAAGCATGTAACGCGATTACGCCACCACGAAAATTCCTGTCGCCGCATAAAGAAGAGGCAGAAATTCATAAGTGAGCAGTCATAAAGTGTACACATCATTAAGAAAAATACTGAGAACAGCGTGAATTGTGCGGGCGTCAGATCAACGGTGTACAAAGGGAGAATGTTCTCCAGAAAATTGACTACAATTATGAACTGGTTAGTGCATATCACGCGAACGTATCAGAACCGCTAGCTACTTCGTACTTTGATATTGTTAGTGAAGAGCACGAGGTAGCGTTCTGCTCGAATGGTTCAAATGGCTCTGAGCACCATGGGACTTAACTTCTGAGGTCATCAGTCCCCTAGAACTTAGAACTACTTAAACCTAACTAACCTAAGGACATCACACACATCCATGCCCGAGGCAGGATTCGAACCTGAGACCGTAGCGGCCTCGCGGTTCAAGAATGTAGCGCCTAGAACCGCTAGGCCACTCTGGCCGGTTAGCGTTCTGTAGATACCAATTTTGGAAATTGAGAGTTCCTGCCAAATTAGAAACCCGAAATCCTTAAGATCCTAACAAGATATACAACAACAATTTAAAAAATAATTTCTAGGTTAGACTAAAACACATTCAAACGCAAAATCTGTGTCTTACAGTTCCTGTGATCTCACTTACTGATCGCTGTGGATCGTGTTGTATGTATTTCGGTGGTGTAGTTACTGATGTATAATGGACGATAAAATTGAATTAATTAGTGAATAAGGTTCCATAATTCTGTTTGTGATGGTTTTGAACAATATAACAAACCACATCCGATATAAATGAGTATGGTTCATGCATATTCCTGATAACGGAATTTGCTGAATTAGGAAGAACAGTTGAGTGAAACTCGTCCGGATAGTCGCTCGCGATAGCACGAAGTTCCCGGGCACGCTGAACCGTATCGATTCGTTTGGTGTATTAACGACGATGGCCGATGTGCTGGCCAGCATAGGTGTGGATTTTGGCCAGTTTCTCACATTCGACAAGGTCAGTGGTTTCCTTATCTGGTCTAGATACCACCTGAGGGGTAAAATCAAATTTTCTGAGGATTACAAAGGAAAGGTTGCGATTGGTTTCAGTCATGAAACTAAATTATTTTCAGAAGACCATTACTGTTATCTCTATTATACGACACTGTAATTACATTAGTTACTGATAGCTACTTTTCCTTATCAAATGCTAGTCTAAACACGTGACACAATATGGTGGAGGTTACAGACTGTGAAACGAATGTTTGAACAACATCTTTATCTCATAGTCCACCAACTACACGAGTACCTCATGGTTATAATTAAAGTGCAGCTACTCACAGAGGTCCAGTGTGGGATGCAATTATCGTGTAGCAGCGGAACTTGGTAGATATTGTTAATTGCTGAATCGTTTTACGGTGGAAAAAAATTGTTTCAGTGCTGGCCATCTGGTACAAATCTGGCTCTGTACATTGTTGACGGTATGACGTCCACGCTGTCATTTAACAAACCATAACATGAGTCATCAGTATGCTTGCCGAAAAGAGAGGCCGTGCACTGTTGGTGATACTGTTTTATGTGAACGGCCGCAATTACAGTGCGCGAGGTCGGTCCCACCGGGTTAGGGAAGGATGGGGAAAGCATTCGGCCGTGCCTTTTCAAAGGAACCATCCCAGCATTTGGATGAAGTGATTTAGGGAAATCAAAGAAAACCTAAATCGGATGGCCGGACGCGGGTTTGACCGTCGTCCTCTCGAACGCGAGTAGCTGCACTGAGAAAGTATCGTCGATTAAAAGGTCTGAGAAGAGGCCCGATGTCATTAAAGAAGATGGTAATAAAATATGGAAACACGGGGGAGCTTGGTGTGGTACTTGCAAGGGGAAGGTATGCTGTGCCGGTGGAAGTTAGTGACGAGGTTGCTGTTGCTGTTCCTGACCATTCAGCACGTGACCTAAATAGTACTAGCGCTCCTGTAATGTCACCAAAATTTTCTGTCCCATGGCCAACAGTACAGAAGTGGCCGAGCGGTTCTAGGCGCTACAGTCTGGAACCACGTGACCACTACGGTCGCAGGTTCGAATCCTGCCTCGGGCATGGATGTGTGTGATGTCCTCAGGTTAGTTAGGTTTAAGTAGTTCTAAGTTCTAGGGGACTGATGACCTCAGAAGTTAAGTCCCATAGTGCTCAGAGCCATTTGAACCATTAGCCAACAGTACAGAAAATTCTGAGGTCTATTTTGGGTTCGTACCCGTGCAAGTTCCAGACGGTGCAGCAAATGAAACCTCATGATCCGCACCAACTTTCTGAATTTCCACTTCGGTTCTGGGTTCAGTTCGAAATTGATGACATTTGGCGAGCAGTATTCAATGGCGTGACGAGGCAGATTGCACACTACAGGGTGCAGTGAATAAACAGAGGCCGCGCGGATTAGCCGAGCAGTCTAAGGCGCTGCAGTCATGGACTCTGCGGCTGGTCCCGGAGGAGGTTCGAGTCCTCCCTCGGGCGTGTGTGTGTGTGTGTGTGTGTGTGTGTGTGTGTGTGTGTGTGTGTGTGTTTGTCCTCAGGCAAATTTAGGTTAAGTAGTGTGTAAGCTTAGAGACTGATGACCTTAGCAGTTAAGTCCCATAAGAATGAAATTTTCACTCTGCAGCGGAGTGTGCGCTGATATGAAACTTCCTGGCAGATTAAAACTGTGTGCCAGGCCGAGACTCGAACTCGGGACCTTTGCCTTTCGCGGGCAAGTGCTCTACCATCTGAGCTACCCATGCATGACTCACGCCCCGTCCTCACAGCTTTACTTCTGCCAGTACCTCTTCTCCTACCTTCCAAACTTTAGAGAAGCTCTCCTGCGAACCTTGCCGAACTATCACTCCTGAAAGAAAGGAGTAGAGCATTTGCCCGCGAAACGCAAAGGTCCCGAGTTCGAGTCTCAGTCCGGCACACAGTTTTAATCTGCCAGGAAGTTTCATATCAGCGTAAAATCAGCCGTAGAGTGAAAATCTCATTCTGGAAACATCCCCCAGGCTGTGGCTAACCCATGTCTCCGCAATATCCTTTCTTTCAGAAGTGCTAGTTCTGCAAGGTTCGCAAGAGAGCTTCTGTAAAATTTGGAAGGTAGGAGACGAGGTACTGGCAGAAGTAAAGCTGTGAGGACGGGGCGTGAGTCGTGCTTGGGTAGCTCAGTTGGTAGAGCACTTGCCCGCGAAAGGCAAAGGTCCCGAGTTCGAGTCTCGGCCTGGCACACAGTTTTAATCTGCCAGGATGTTTCAAGTTCCATAAGATTAAGGCACATCACTGAACACACACACAAATCTAAATAAACAGAACTACCGGAATCGAGATACTGTTAAACCGCTTGTAGTGCACCAAGACCCACTGCACTCGCCGTATGTGACTGTGTGGTGTGCATTCACCAGCATCTTTAGTCTCTTGTTTGAAGAGAACAGATCCAGAGGGACTATCTGGCATTCCATGACGTCTGCACGTTATCGAGCCCCCCTTGTACAGACTGTGATTCCTGCTTTGTAAGAGCCCATCTGTTTTCATGCAAGACGGGGCAAACCTTATGTCAATCGCCCAGTGAAATATCTGCTTAATGTAAGCTTGCACCAACGTGTTATCTCAGGAGGTTTCACATGCAAGATCACCTGATCTGTATCCAAGTAACTCTTGGCTCCGGGAACATCTAAAAAAACGCGTTTATCTAACCTGAAGGTGAATACTGGGCTGGTCCCCACGTCCCGCCTCAGTTACACAACTCGCAGACATTTGAAACACATTCACAGTGTTTCTCGATTTACCCTAGCCGCAGATAGATGGGATACGTTAATTCTGCCCCGGGGGGTACGGGGTGGCCGTAGGAAGGGCATCCGGCCACCCCTTAACTTAACCATGCCAAATCCGTATTTAACCCTGCCGACCCTGCGGCCAATGAGGGATAAAGGCAGTAGCGAAAGTAAGGAATGAGTTAACGTAATCTGCAATAAGCAACGATGTAAGAATGCGAACTAAATGCTATGATGTAACATTCATATTTAAAGTACAACCAAACTCTCAGCTTACGTTTACGAGAGGTGATCATGCACTTTGAATTATCACCTCAAAAACAGAATTTACATAGTTAATTGTTTATTATCAGGTCCGTGTCTGTAGGCCTGGTACACGTAGGAGTTCTGGCGTTCCACTACGGTAACACATTGTAGGAGCTGCAAAAAAAGGAAAAAAAACTACAGATACTCCATTACCTCGGAACATAAAAAGATTAATATCATGAAGATTAACCGTAGAGAAAAGAGACGTGCTCTTTCGGTATAATCACTTGACAATTGCCAAGTACCGACGTAGTACAACAAAGAAGTGAGGACTAAGGAAAAAAAAAACTACAGATACTCCATTACCTCGGAACATAAAAAGATTAATATCATGAAGTTTAACCGTAGAGAAAAGAGACGTGCTCTTTCGGTATAATCACTTGACAATTGCCAAGTACCGACGTAGTACAACAAAGAAGTGAGGACTTGTCTACCGAGCTGGGCGTAGTATATGTTACACAGCAAGGTTAATCTGATTGATAAGGCGTTCGACGTGCAGCGGTGTACGAAATATATAGACACAAAAAAAAAAAAAAAGATGTTTGCATCACCCCGGTTCCCAGAACTCCTGAAGATAGATGTTTGCTGTTTGCTGTGGATATGGTTCAAATGGCTCTGAGCACTATGGGACTCAACTGCTGAGGTCATTAGTCCCCTAGAACTAGTTAAACCTAACTAACCCAAGAACATCACAAACATCCATGCCCGAGGCAGGTTTGGAACCTGCGACCGTAGCGGTCTTGCGGCTCCAGACTGCAGCGCCTTTAACCGCACGGCCACTTCGGGCGGCTGCTGTGGATATCTTATCACAGACACAGTCCATTTGACTGTTCAGAGATGTCACTAAACACGCCCAAAGATGTAAACAACAATGCATGAACTGCGTCTGTTAGACGGAGGGGTTCTGACAGCCGATTACTTCAAGTGATTCTACCAGGAAAGAGGTACACAGCTCGTCCGCATTGTTACTTAGTGCCAGGAAGGGCTCTCAACAAGGAAAGTGATCAGGTGTCTCGGAGTGAACAAAAGCGACGTGGAAGAGATACAGAGAGACAGTAACTGTCGATGACATGCCTCGCTCAGGCTATCCAAGAGCTGCTACTGCTGTAGCATAAATTCATGACTCAGGGAAGTGGGACGGTCTCTCTCTCAGCTCTGAGCAAGTGAACCAAGTCAACTAGCTCCCAAAAATCATCTCTACAAACTAGGGCGCAGTGCTGCTGTCTTACCACAAACTTCTTCTCTTCAAAAAAGTTAACGTTATTCACAATTTATATTCCTTTCGCTTTCTAATATATGCATCATAATCAACCTTGCTGTCCTTTACAATAATTTTTTTTTATCTAACAGATAAAATCACAAGTTCACACAGCACTTCTAAGTACGTCCATCAGCTATCACACTTCAACTAAGAATGTATCAGACTGCACAGACGTAAGGACTGTGTCACGACAATACCATTGATTATTTAACAGTAACCTGACCTGATCTCACATCTGTAACACACAAAAACCAACTGAGCCGCGCGGGGTAAGCCGAACGGTCTAAGGCGCTGCAGTCATGGACTGTGAGGCTGGTCCCGGCGGAGGTTCGAGTCCTACCTCGGGCATGGGTGTGTGTGTTTGTCCTTAGGATAGTTTAGGTTAAGTAGTGTGTAAGCTTAGGGACTGATGACCTTAGCAGTTAAGTCCCATAAGGTTTCACGCACATTGAAACATTTCTTTTTTATTTTTTGAAACCAAAATGATGGTTGTGTACAAATGGCTCTGAGCACTATGGGACTTAACTTCTGAGGTCATCAGTCCCTTAGAACTTAGAACTACTTAAACCTAACTAACCTAAGGATATCACACACATACATTCCCGAGGCAGGATTCGAACCTGCAACTGTAGCGGTCGCGCGATTCCAAACTGAAGCGCCTAGAACGACTCGGCCACTCCGGCCAGCTGTTGTGTACACTGATTGACTTTTCATGTTTCTGTTAACTTATTTCTCCCAGGATTTACTTTTCTTTTGGGCACTAAATTTACGGGGATAATGATAGTTTTTGTCACTACACCCGATGCTTCTGAACACACCGAGTGCGTATCAGTAACTGGTTCAAACAACAGACAACTGCGTGATGTTTTTTGTGTGCGTCGCCACAGCCGTGCCGCCCCGGTGGTACCGCGCGCTTCGGAGAGGTATGCGCCGCCGCGGCCTGCCTGTGTTATCCTAGGCGGAACGGTCCGGGTCGAGCCGGCTGGCGGCGACTGACTTACGAGCGCGACCGCGGCGGGCGCGCACGCAAGAACCGGGAGCTGCGGCCCCCCGTCCTCCCTGGATGGTGAGGGGTGGCGGCCGGCGGAAAAACAGGAAGAAATGCGCGCCTTAAAATAACGCCGCGACACGCGGAAGGCATAACTCACTCCTAACTAAACACAGAGTTACTCAATATTCGCCCTCCACGCCAGGCTAGAATGTGTGTTTGTGTGTGTAGTTACCCCTCGTCCACTTACTTCAAATGGTCCTCCCGTCGAACGAGAAACGCAGCTTTATACTGCCGGCTGCCCCTGAACAACAGAGCCATCACAAAGATTGAAAAAAAAAAAAAAAAAAAAACATTGAAATAAATTTGGGAGGCTGTAATATTACTTTATGTATTCGCCATCGGATGACCAGAGCCTCACCAGCTGTGTGTGTGTGTGAGTGTGTGTGTGTGTGTGTGTGTGTGTGTGTGTGTGTGTGTGTGTGTCAAGGCTTGTTTCATTTACACTTCCACTACCAGTTGCAACTATTACTGTCTTCGTGATTAGCAACTATTTGGTTAATACATGATTAACGTATATTATGATGTCTTTGGAGAGATTATGGAATAACTGTGGTACACGAAACCCCATTTGATGATGACAATAACTATCCAAACCATTAGTTGCAGTGCTAGCTATAATATAAACGATTGTGAGTCATTAATAAAAGCAAGACTGGAAGAAGAGGTTTTCTCAAAAAGAGAAATTTCTTGATATCAATAATTTAACCATTTTACTGGCAGGTGTGTGCCTTGCCTGCGGATTGCATTATTTTAATCAATGCAGCAACCAGCCACTTTGTTATGCATTTTTACTTAAGCTAATGCGAGTTTCGGGTCTTCATCGACCTCCAATTAGCGTAATACATGTTTGAGTCTTCAGTCAGTACTTAACTACAGCATCGACAGAAAACTAGATGCTGCAGCTGCCTTTATACTGCACTTGTTGCCATGTGTTAATATCAGTTATAAATGCAAGTATTAGATTTTCTGAAAATATTTGCCTTTAATATAGTCTTAGTGGAAAGTGAAGTGTGGACGATTGACTTGACAGAGAAGATGAGAATAGACGCTTTTGAAATGTGGCACAGTAGATGATTGCTAAAGGTTACATTGGTACGGCATGTAACTAGCGGGAAAAATTGAGGAAGAAAGCAGCTTATGGCACAATTTGAATTAAAGAAAGGATCGCCTGATCCGCCACATCTTGAGATTTCGAGGAAACGTTGTCTTGGTAAGAGAGGGAAGTGCTGGGGTAAAACTTTGGGTCTTTGACATTTTGTGTCTCTCGGTAAGATAAATATCCCGCTGCCGCAGATTTTTCGGGGTGAAACAGCCACTTGTGGCGATGGTGCTCAATGTATCTACCGTGAATGATGCGAATAGTGTTGTCAACGTACTTTTGCCCACAGTGGCAAGAAATGTGGCGAGCACTGGGTTTCTTCAGTCCTTGCTCAGCCAAGAACGGCTCTTAATCGTGACTGGCTCTCGATTTACACTTTGAATACTGCGTCTTTTTAAAATTTGCCCTGTCTTTCATGATATGGCCCCAGCATATGCCAGGAAATCAAGTAATCTACATTCAGCTTCCACTCGTTCCGACGAAGGTCCGGCCGGCCGAAGTGGCCGTACGGTTAAAGGCGCTGCAGTCTGGAACCGCAAGACCGCTACGGTCGCAGGTTCGAATCCTGCCTCGGGCATGGATGTTTGTGATGTCCTTAGGTTAGTTAGTTTAACTAGTTCTAAGTTCTAGGGGACTAATGACCTCAGAAGTTGAGTCCCATAGTGCTCAGGGCCATTTGAACCATTTGACGAAGGTCCAAACTCGAAGGCACGACAGATTCGAATGTCTGTACAGCCATTCTGCTTGAACGCGAGCTTTAATTTATTCCAGCTCCTGCGTCAAGCTATCTGCGACTGAGACAGCGTAAGCCCTCTTTGTCAACGTCCGTGTGACCATGTACGTTGGTACGATGGATGGCAATTCGTTGCTGGTAGAGAACGATGCGTGTATGTTTCTTTTCGATAAACGCTGTGTCGTGGATTCTACTTCACATTTTTGATAAAAGTGTAAATATTTTTGTTGTATGCTGATATTAAAAATTTGATCCTGCAAATTTGAATTTCACGTTTAGACATTTAAAAGTATGACAAAAAAGTTACGTTTAACGTAACGTAGTTTTCTGTTCCCTACGGGGTTAATCTAGGTAAGACCGCACACCATCAGGATGGTTGATTTCGGTGAATCGCCTCGAATGTCACCGTATGACAATCAAGTTGACTGATATCGTTGTATTCTTTCGTCTAACCACCGTAACTCTCGTGCCAATTACAGTGCCTTCAACTAAGAATGTTAAACATTATTTCTGATAAATCCTAGGTATTTTCGGCGTAGGATCCAATGATCCGAATCTACATTAAAAAGCGGGTTACCTGTAGAAAGTAAAATGTTTACTCCACCAAGGAGGTGAGGGGTGGGTTAGGAGATGGTCAGTTTTAGCACAGACAGCTGCCCCCCCCCCCCTCCCCTCTGAAAATATTCACTTTTTTTCGTACTATGGGTATTGCCCGAAGTAGTTAATTCTTCCAAGTTAAAACAATCTCTCTCTCTCTATTATGTGTGTGTGTGGGGGGGGTGGGGGTGGGGGTGGGGGGGGGGGGGCGGGGGGTAAACCGACGCCATCGTGTAGAATAGAGTTCTGCTACCTAAGCAAACAACAAATGGAAATTATTTAAAGACAAAATGAAGTGTAAATAATGTTCATGTGCGAAACCATAATTGCTCCATGGATTACTGTTGCTCATTAAGAATCACGAATAGGTGGATTATAATTATGGTATCCAATGAAGCACAATACCCAACCCAGGTATCCTTTGTAGCCTCAACATTTTGTATTTTCCTTGCACTGAACGACCACTGACACCACGAGAAAATGATTAAACTGTGGCAACTTACCACTGACTCACCCGACATCAGGTGTTTATGCAACTTCGGATCTTCGACTCTTTGAGTCGTGAACCGTATTTTCATGACTCTACTAGTCTTTTGGTGATACAAAAGAGAATAGTGTGTCGAGAAGTTTCTTTTGGCAGGATTTTATTTGTAAGAAAACTACTTCAAGACTGGATGGTAAAACAGCGAACGTTCCTAGGTATCCAAATCAGGGTGACATATCAGCATGGAAGGGCGGAAAGTTGGAAGGAAAATTGATTAGTATTCTAGACAAGTTGTGAAGAACTACGTGACAACAGTTATGCTAAGAGCACAAAGGAAGACGGAAATCAGCACTAAGTTACAAGGACACACCAAAGCTCACGAGAAACTAGCTTCCTATACCGCACATTTCCAACTTTACAGTGCCAGACGCCTTGCGTTGCAAATTGCTTCCCCGTTTCGTAGCTGTTTCGTCCGTCGACGTATTTCGGCGTACTCTGTTCATTCTTTTCTACGGTGCATTGTTCTTTTATTCACAAAGAACTGTGTAAGCATAGGTATTAATCTAGCTCGGAATTTCCCTTCTGTCAACGACTAAGGGACTCCTCCGTAGCGTTTCTTGAAAGTGCAACTAGATATTACCGTGACAAGTACTCCGAACAGCAAGTAAGTAGGTCAGGGGAAGGAACTACGACAACCGAAGAAGCTGATGCGAGTCACGAATATGCATGCTGCACGTCTACTGTAGCAGCATGATTATACGTTTTCAGGAAACAACCGACTTCTGTTATTTTAAGTCTTTCGAATCGAATTTTACAATACAGCTCGTTCCACAGAACACAACACAAACTCCACTTTACGATCTCGGCGACCATGGTCACAGTGTGACATTTTCGAATGGGACATGTTAGTTTAGATTAGATTAGATTAGATTAATACTAGTTCCATGGATCATGAATACGATATTTCGTAATGATGTGGAACGAGTCAAATATTCTAACACATGACATAATTAAGTTAATTTAACAACATACTTGAGTTAATATAACAACTTTTTTATTTTTTGTGTTTTTTATTTTTATTTTTTTAAATTTTTAAAATTATTTAAATATTTTTTGGTTTTTTTTTTCTTAATTTATATCTAAAAATTCCTCTATGGAGTAGAAGGAGTTGTCATTCAGAAATTCATTTAATTTCTTCTTAAATACTTGTTGGTTATCTGTCAGACTTTTGATACTATTTGGTAAGTGACTAAAGACTTTGGTGCCAGTATAATTCACCCCTTTCTGAGCCAAAGTTAAATTTAATGTTGAATAGTGAAGATCATCCTTTCTCCTAGTATTGTAGTTATGCATACTGCTATTATTTTTGAACTGGGTTTGGTTGTTAATAACAAATTTCATAAGAGAGTATATATACTGAGAAACTACTGTGAATATCCCTAGATCCTTAAATAAATGTCTGCAGGATGATCTTGGGTGGACTACAGCTATTATTCTGATTACACGCTTTTGTGCAATAAATACTTTATTCCTCAGTGATGAATTACCGCAAAATATGATGCCAAATGAAAGCAATGAGTGAAAATAGGCGTAGTAAGCTAATTCACTAAGACGTTTAGCACCAAAATTTGCAATGACCCTTATTGCATAAGTAGCTGAACTCAAACGTTTCAGCAGATCATCAATGTGTTTCTTCCAATTTAATCTCTCATCAATGGACACACCTAAAAATTTGGAATATTCTACCTTAGCTATATGCTTGTGATTAAGGTCTATATTTATTAATGGCGTCATACCATTCACTGTACGGAACTGTATGTACTGTGTCTTATCAAAATTCAGTGAGAGTCCATTTACAAGGAACCACCTAGTAATTTTCTGAAAGACAGTATTGACAATTTCATCAGTTAATTCTTGTTTGTCTGGTGTGTGTACTATACTTGTATCATCAGCCAAGAGAACTAACTTTGCCTCTTCATGAATATAGAATGACAAGTCATTAATATGTATTAAGAACAACAATTGAAAGAAAACAGCCCTCGACCACTATTTTTAATGAATTAACCGGGTTTTAACACTGCTAGGAGTGTCTTCCTCAGAATGTAAATCAAAGAATGGTCTATAACATGGTTACAGAATTATGACTAAACACTTATGATACAGTGTATAAGTACAGAATCGTCGTGAAAGACTGGCAGTACTTATAAGGCATTTATAAAATAATAAATATGCCAAAAGGGCATTAGTCACAAAGATATTTATGATAAAAATTGTGATGGCCAGCCACTAAGGGCTGCTCGTTACTTAAGCGGTTACATGTTGCAAACGGACTGTAATTCGTTTTGTTGAAAGTGTATTTGACGATACTGCATTAAAAGGTTCATCTAAACCGGAGGTGTCCAAACTTCTAACTTACCTGTGCCCATCTGGAAAAAGACAAGTATTTGTGGGCCGCATGTAATGTCCTTAACAAAACAAGGGACGTACTAATGAGAAACTGGCATCATCATGGGACGGTAGTTTTACTGTCACAACTTTCCAAAACTGTAATTTTACTGTTTTTTTTAATCGATCGTGTGATAATTGCTCACTTCTTGGGCAGCACTAATACTTGCTTTGAGCCGCATGTGGACCGCGAGCCATAGGTTGGACACCCCTAATCTGACCTGAGGTAGGAAACACAATTAACTCTCCTTGAAATACAATAACATTAGAAACATCATCTCCAATTTCGTAATGTCTGTGTTCAAGCTGATTTCATGCCATACAGCAAATGCTGTTTATATACACGAAAAATAAAATTTTTACGTGCAATATTTGAGTACTTTATGTATAAAAGACACATCTCTTTCCCGTATCACGCAAATGCATTTCTTTGGGTACTTCCGAATTTTTGTTGATACACTCTCTGTGCACCTGGAAGAGATAATAGTAAATTCAAGTATAATTCTTCACAGGAAGATCCGAAATGGTTGATTTAGTCGTCCAGTTGATAATTTCTTTATTTGCGCTGAGTGCTCAGATAGTATGGTGTTACATTTGAATTGTTGATGGTATTCTCAACGGCGGGGTGATGGAAGAGGACGGTGCCCACACTTAGCGTAATATGTTGTCAAGCATCAAGCATACCTCCAGATTTAAAGTACTCGTAACGACCGAACACCATCAAAATTGACACTTGCTGTCACCTTGTGAGACACAAACGAAACTTGTTTCATTTGCCAGAATTCGAGCCCCACTGTAGTAGGATTAATAACTGATCTTCATTGCTACAAGGGTCTCCATTGTTTTCTTACTTGCGTAAGCTTACTTCATCTGTAACAGGTACAGGATGTATGAGGTTCATCACAAAGTCGAGTGAGAGGACAATCTAAAAAGTATCCACAGGTGTTATTCGATGTGCAGAAGACTATCTACGAAACGGAGGCCCAAACGCAGTGGTTAAAATCGGCTCACTTTGAGTACAGTTCGGAAGGAGGTGTATCGCGTGGAATAAGAATTCGGCAGTAATGGGGACAAATTTACCGGCAGCTAGCGGTCTACTCGGCTCCGCTCAGATTGACTCAATTCTCAAATCCGATATGCGCGCTCGCTGAATGGCGCCGGAGGACGTGTCCGCGTCGCAAGCGGATTCCGGCTGCTTTGAGAGCCTACGTGGCAGTCCCCTTCCCCTCACGGGCCCCTTTCGCTGCCTTTAAGGGGCGATGGTCGCCCAGATACGATATCCGGCGGAGCGGAAAAGTTACGCTAAGGAAAAAAAAAAAAAAAAAAAAAACTCCCCACGTACGCTTTTGGCCGTTTCATAAGGAGCTTATTTCCGAGAGTAGATCTTCTTTTAAAAACAAATTCTGGCAATAATGTATGGTGTTAAGAAACAGGGTAAGTGCGATGGGTCTTTTCTTCATCTGAGGTACTGTAACTGTATATACAAATGTTAGGAATGTAAACGCAAATAACGTGACAATTGGTAACTTAATATGTACCCACTTGAGTGTGTTACTTGTTTCTTCTCTGCGTCTAACAGTCTTCCCTTATACACGTCACATATTACACTAACCGATGTTTTCTGCACTGTCTTGGCTACTCTACTAAGTGCACTATGTATGTCTCACGGTATAGACTAACGTTTTGTGTCCACGCTCAATACCTCAACTGCTGCCCATGAGAACATAAGCATTAGTGACTTGATTTTGCCACATTCGCTTGGAGTTACCAACCATCCTAAAAACATACTACCCCTAATAGCTACAATCGTTATTCTTCAAGTGAAGTAAATACGAATGTGATGCAGTTCATTACCCCGTCCTCACTGCCGGCTGTGGTGGCTGAGCGGTTCCAGCCGCTTCAGTCTGGAACCGCGAGACCGCTATGGTCGCAGGTTCGAATCCTGCCTCGGGCATGGATGTGTGTGATGTCCTTAGGTTAGTTAGGTTTAAGTAGTTCTAAGTTGTAGGGGATTGATGATCTCAGATGTTAAGTCCCATAGTGCTCAGAGCCATTTGAACCATTTTGAACTCGTCCTCGCCAAACACTAAAAATATCTGCACTTATACCCCCCAACACCATACATATACACTGCCTGACAAGAATGAAGCAGTCAGAAGAACAGGAAGAAATGAAACGAAACTTTTCAAGTTGAGAAGGTATGTGAACTCACTGATACAACAACAAGTAAATTTTTCAATCATTGGCAGCATGAGCGCACTTATCAGTATGATGTTGTACCCCATTTAGCTTGGATGTATGCCTATATCGTCTAGGGAAGATAGCGGCAAAGTCGTTGTATTTATCCTCAGGCAAGCTAGAAACACAATTGTGGTCCCTGATACTATGCACACTGGCACTGGGGCAGAGTTCACATTCGAGCTAGTCCTACACATGTTATAAAACATATCATCATCAGATCTTTGGAGATCTGGAGATCTCGCTGGCCATGAGAGTAGCTCAGCATCACGCAGACAGCTCACACAGATAAGTACCACGTGTGGAGGAGTATTGCCCTCTTGAAAAGTGGCAGTACAGTACTGTTGCATGAGACGTTACAGTTAAAGACGCATGGAGTCCGCGATGTACGGTCATTCTGTGAGATTTCCCTCAATCATATGACCTGAAATCATGACCTACGACAGCCCCCTTTCCTCCCCGCACATCATGACGTCGGGAGTAAAGCCACCGTGTCCATCCCCATATCGCCGCCATACTCGCCGATGATGTTCGTTCCAGGATCGTACAGACCCATGATTTGTCGCTGAGCACGATGCGAAGCCATTCATCAGCAATCAATGTTTCCCAGTCATGGCACCATCCAAAGGCAGTTGTTTTGGTTGTGGTGTTAATGGAAGCCTATGCATGGGACGATAATCCCCTTGTCCAGTTGCTACTAGTCTCCGACCAGTGATGTGGGATGACAAATATAGTTGCAGGGGCTCCAATACTTGTTCTCGGATGGCAGGCGCTAATGTGATTACGACATGCTTGGTTCACAATACGTAGGTCAGGTGTTGTCGATCTGATTATCTGGGTATTGTACGATTCGACTAGCTGGTCAAAGAGAGACCCACAATAGGGCAACTTTCAAAGTGAAGTGCTGATAACGCTGCTCTGTGTGTCCTTCACAGTGATCGCTCAACGTCTGACGCTACTGCCACCCCTTATACAGGGTGATTCTATGATGATATTATAAACTTTTGGAGATGATCCGACGTAACAGGCCTTGGACTGGAAACGACCGAGTCGCAAATTACAAGCGAAAATCGTTCTCGTACTTCTGACGGTGCTCCTCTTCTTCTTTAAGCTCTTTGCTTTTCATATTTTATGAGGAGGTAGTGAGAATTAAAACAAAAAAAGATGTCTAGTAAACACGTGCTCTGAAATACATACCATCAGAGGTATCAGCACTTGTTCAGAAAATGTATTTCACCGTAGCAAAGACGAACAAGTCTCCATAGCTCTTAAACTCTGCACTTTGGAGATCATGTTTGGTGGACGTCATCTTCTGGTTTTGGTCCGTACTGCCTCCTAAAGTATGGATATCAAAAAGTGCATTCCAGTAGAAGCAATATGTTTCACAACATCGAAGGTGAACTTGTGTTCATATCTCTTAAGGTGTGAATTTTAAAGCCCATATTTACTATTTATTTTTCTCGTTTTGGTCTCTACTGTCATCTCTGAAAGTTTCGTACCCTACAATCGTAGCAACATTAGTAGCGGTACATGTATTCCACAACCAGAGTTATCAGAACGATTTTCCGGGCCACAACTTCAGGGTGCTTCTATAGGCGCTCCCTTTTTCTTTCATATGGAAGGAAAGAAAGCGCTCTACGATTCAGCAAAGCCTCGGATGATAAAAAAATGAAGGTGCTGTTACCCACTAACGCTGCGCTGTCGTGAAATTTGGCATGGCGACGTCCCTCCTCAGCGTTGCCAACAATTAGCGTGTCATACATCATGCAAACGCTCATTTATTTCTAGCACAAACCAAAAATTATAGGCAGCCAGCACGGACTAAAACAGTAATTTCCATTCTATGAATGGCCTGGGTAAAATACAAGGCGGGTGAGCTCTGTTGTCAGTCTTACATAAAGATACAACCACAACATACCCAAACCTTCCAATTTATTGTAAACTGTACTGAACGGAAACCTGTCAGGATCATCTGCGTCTTTGGAAGAAAACATTTTGGCTAAGTGTGAATAAGAAAAGTCTTTCTTTGCGTCTTCTTTCTGAAAAAGATCGTCAAAAATGTTCGTATGGCGTAGAAGTATACTACAAACATTCGACGACGCACCGTTTCTGGCAAAATAAATAAAGACCACTGTTGAGTGGAAACGACAGCTTGCCTATGACAGAATTAACCTCAAACAAAGCTGGTGCGAAAGTCTTCATGGGTAATATAAAGGACGTTAGTGACAGTCGGGTTATCAAAATCAGGAGTCACAAGCAGACCCAGTAAAAATACTGTTACTAGCCTTGAGGTTTTAATGTGAGATGGTTTGATGGCATCTGAAATCCATTATGATTGTGTCGGAAAAACATGCTAGTGTCAAAACATAAACAAAATTTTATATCAACTCAGTCATCGTCTCCTGAAGCCAAATGTCGTTCTTTCTGAAGATAGGGCGAGAGACAGTGCAAGACTTGCAAGAATTCTTCTATCTAGGCGTGATGCAGACAGACGATAGAGACAGGGGTCCCTTGGTAGTAAATGTTAGCATCTAGCTGAAGAAACTTCTGATATATACATCTACATGTCCACAGTATAGGGTACGTGACCGTGTCCAAACGGGAGAATGTAACGAATCATTTGATAAGAGGAACTACAGACCGGTTTTGAACACGAAATTGCCTGGTAAGTATGTAAAGAAGTGGTTCGTGGAGTGTCCCTATCAGAAGACAGGAAATTTGGTGATATATTTGCTAGAGAATCTAGGAATAGTTAACATGGCGAAAGGAGAATATGTATTAGAATGAGTAAACCTGGTTGGCAAGAAAAGAAAGGATAGCTTGAAAGCAAGAAAGAACCACATGGACAAGTTGGTCGTTGATTAAATAAGGCAGCTGAAGGAACTGGGGAGGAAGCCATTGACAGAACATGGCGGGTGGTTGTTACGTCTATTTCTGCGGCGGATGTGGGAGTGGCCAGAGGACGTTGCCACCCAACCCGCGTTGACGATTTCGTAGAAACGCTCTGTTGTTTTCAATGCCAGTGCGGCAGAATTTTTCCCCGAATCGACATAATAAGAAGTGAGGCTCTTCCGAGACAGAGGGCATTCACAAATTACTTTTGTGAATGAGAAAAAAATTGCAATGTTAAGTTCACTAACAGTGGGAATGTTTGTGACATTTTTTTCAGTCCTGCGTACTGCTGTAATTTCGAGCACACCCGACAGATAACGACATGTGCAAGAGGTGGTCAAAAGATTCTATTTATCACACCATAAAAACAAAGATCCGTATTATTGTTATTGTTTTGTACATGTTTTCAGTGTTGGTGCACACTGAAATCCCCTCTAGATGAATCCATCTCCAATGAATACATCTACTCGAGAAAAAAGTAACTTCCTTTTGCGAGGTGACTACACCTCGCAGCTTCACTTGTGTATAATTTCGCACCCTCAGGACGCTACCTATGACAACACAAAACCAGTGAACTGGGGCGACGGTTGAGACAATGGACTCTGAGTTGACCCTGATTCCTTGTATACTGCTATATGTCCCAGTGTTACGGAGTGAACGCTAATGCGAATGCGTGTCACTTCAAAAATTTGCGTTCAAACCGACCTTCATCCCAGACAACACGAAATTCACATCTGTTTTTCATCGTAAATAAAGAAAACTATGCCATTATTTTTGACATGCGCACCTAAATCGGAAATTGAAAAAAATTCTAAATGTATACCACAATAATCTGACCTCCACGAGACATTCTTCCAGTTTTCCAAGTGACCTTTCTTTTTCTCCAAATAAGTGCATTGCAAACATTAATGTGGTTTGTATCGGTATGATTTTTCTTTCATGAGTTCAGAAATGCTCTTAAGTAAGAGGGGTTTTGTTCCTTGTGGCCTATGTAGTTTTTATTTACACTAAGTGGCTGAACGTGGAAGCAGCATATATTTCTTAAATCAATCGGCATACCGAAATTTGTTAAATGATGGCATGAAAAGTCCGTATATTTTGCTGTGCGGTAAATTTTCCATCTCTTAGCTGAAAAAAAATGCATCACTATGTTTTTAAAAAACTATGCGCATTCGTTAATCCCATTATATAGTTCGTAAAGGTACGATTAAAATGATACTATTGCCAACGGTGCAGATATTCCTTTAGCAAAGGTTTCTGTATAATTAGCATGACTTTTATTGCGTAATGCTCTGTGTGCTGGATTGCGAGACAGGGACGTGTGCCAGACCCAGAGATAACCGTGGCGTCGATGTGGTTCATCAGCCAGCACAAATGCTATTTTCAGGCGGTTTCCCACGCTTATTTTGACAAACGCTGAGCTGGCCCTTAGTCTCTGCCTCAGAAAATAGGATACAGAAGTAGTAAAAAACAGTAAGAGGCAGAATAAATTTACTCGATTCACAGATAGATGGCGTACTGGATTGCTTTTCCTCAGGTTAACAGATGACTTTGACGGCGCGAAGCGTTGAGGCTACAACGTTAAAATAAAAATATATTTTATTAATATTTAACAATCTTCAAACTGTTTTTCACTAAAAAAGGTTCTAACGAATTGATGGGATTCGCAGTGAATTAGCTGTTTTGTAATCCTTTATTTGGTTTCGCACCGTTACAGGTGATGCAATGCTCAAACGACAGGGAAGAAAAGCCTTGGGAATAGGATGATTCACAGTAACAAAGTCGGAATGAATGTTTGCCCATATAAGCTTATTGTACAATACAACCATAAGCTTATAGTACAATACAACCAATCAGCAGTCCGTAGCACAGGAGTAACAAACAAACAGTCGCCGTTTCTGCATTTTCTTAATGGTCTCATCACGTCAGTTTGATATTCACATACTGCTGCTTAATGCCAATTTTACTATTAACAAGAGCCTACAATGGATCAATATTTTCGATTTACTATTTAACTACTGAGGACGCATCTGTAACGGCGGGAAGCCGGCATTGTTACTGCAGAGTAGCTGAAGCGGCTTGAAAAATCTTCATTCACTGTGAACACCATCAATTCACATCTTTCCTCAGTAAAAAACAGTCTGAATATTCTTAAATATTAATGATGTACTTTTGTAGCTATGGGTACCCCGTGTACTAAATAGTATGTACAAATAAATTTCGTAATCATGAAAGCAGATGAATCTGTACGACGGAATGAACGCTGAGAGAAGAGAGAGAGAGAGAGAGAGAGAGAGAGAGAGAGAGAGAGAGAGAGACAGAGAGAGACGTAGAACTAGCTAAATGTGAGACTTGAATCACGTAGTACAGTTCGGTTTCAGCTTTATTTCATTAGGCTATAAACTTACCGAGGTCGCAATACGCTACAACGGCCAGCCCCTGATTTACGTCAGAATTATTCACAGAAATAATTAAAATAAATTTGTTTCCCGGTGTAATCAATTTTTCACGAAGCATCGAGCAGTGTTTAAAGTAGTATAATACTTAACGGAACGATAGTTGAGTGAATTATCTGCCAGAGCTTGACAGAACATGACAAAAGTACATATTATGTTGGATTCATTACTCTGTAAAACATTTACAGAACGCCAGGAAATTTATTTTCCATTTGAAACCATGAAAATATGAGTTTTTCCTAGGAAACCGTAATTTTGTCAGAGGTCAAAGGGCTTGTAGGAGCAATTGAATGATGTGGATAATGGTCCTGTAAAGGGATAATAAAATATTAACCTCAACAAAAATAAAACGATGGAATATGGACGAATTTAATTAAAGAGTATTGAAAGAAAGGTAGAAGTCGTGTTTAACTACGTGGGCAGAAAAATAAATGACGGTGGTCAGGGACAGCAAATGTATAGAATTCAGTCAAGCATCATCTAGATGAAACCCTGCTGAAAAAGAAAAAAAACATTAAACATCCAATATAAATTTGAAACTTAATTTTTTTTCCGAATGTATTTGCGTAAAGCACAGCCTTGTAAGAAATTGAAACGTCTGTCTTAAGAGTTCAGGCAAGAAGACAGCAGACGCTCTTCAAAAGTGGTGCTGCGGAAGAATGCTGAAGACTAGATAGGTAGACTGGATAACTAACGAAGTAGTAAGTAACGGAATTTGGAAGCCAAGAAATTTGTTGAACAACTTTATTAAAAGAACGGATCGGTTGACAGCAAACTTCCCAAAGCATTGAAGAGCCGTTAGTTTCATAATGGATGAATGATTTCAGCCGTAAGTAGAAATATTAAAAAAGGTTGGAAGATTTTTCTGTTTAGCAAAAGCGACAAAAAGCAGATTACAGAGTACGTGACGGCTCAACATAAAAGTTTTGTCTCAAGTACAGATGGTGTTGAGGATCAGTTGACAAAGTTCAAAACCATCGTACAATATGCGTTAGATGAGTATGTGCCAAGCAAGATCGTAAGAGATGGAAGAGAGCCACCGTGGTACAACAACCGAGTTAGGAAACTGCTGCGGAAGCCAAGGGAACTTCACAGCAAACATAAAAATAGCCAAAGTCTTGCAGACAAACAAAAATTACGCGAAGCGAAATGTAGTGTGAGGAGGGCTATGCGAGAGGCGTTCAATGAATTCGAAAGTAAAGTTCTATGTACTGACTTGGCAGAAAATCCTAAGAAATTTTGGTCTTATATCAAAGCGGTAGGTGGATCAAAACAAAATGTCCAGACACTCTGTGACCAAAATGGTACTGAAACAGAGGATGACAGAATAAAGGCCGAAATACTAAATGTCTTTTTCCAAAGCTGTTTCACAGAGGAAGACTGCACTGTAGTTCCTTCTCTAGATTGCCGCACAGATGCCAAAATGGTAGATATCGAAATAGACGACAGAGGGATAGAGAAACAATTAAAATCGCTGAAAAGAGGAAAGGCCGCTGGACCTGATGGGATACCAGTTCGATTTTACACACAGTACGCGAAGAAACTAGACCCCCTTCTTGCAGTGGCGTACCGTAGGTCTCTAGAAGAGCGTAGCGTTCCATAGGATTGGAAAAGGGCACCGGTAATCCCCGTTTTCAAGAAGGGACGTCGAACAGATGTGCAGAACTATAGACCTATATCTCTAACGTCGATCAGTTGTAGAATTTTGGAACACGTATTATGTTCGAGTATAATGACTTTTCTGGAGACTAGAAATCTACTCTGTAGGAATCAGAATGGGTTTCGAAAAAGACGGTCGTGTGAAACCCAGCTCGCGCTATCCGTCCACGAAATTCAGAGGGCCAACGACACGGGTTCACAGGTAGATGCCGTGTTTCTTGACTTCCGCAAGGCGTTCGATACAGTTCCCCACAGTCGTTTAATGAACAAAGTAAGAGCATATGGACTATCAGACCAATTGTGTGATAGGATTGAGGAGTTCCTATATAACAGAACGCAGCATGTCATTCTCAATGGAGAGAAGTCTTCCGTAGTAAGAGTGATTTCAGGTGTGCCGCAGGGTAGTGTCATAGGACCGTTGATATTCACAATATACATAAATGACCTGGTGGATGACATCGGAAGTTCACTGAGGCTTTTTGCAGATGATGCTGTGGTGTATCGAGAGGTTGTAACAATGGAAAATTGTACTGAAATGCAGGAGGATCTGCAGCGAATTGACGCATGGTACAGGGAATAGCAATTGACTCTCAATGTAGACAAGTGTAAAGTGCTGCGAATACATAGAAAGATAGATCCCTTATCATTTAGCTACAAAATAGCAGGTCAGCAACTGGAAGCAGTTAATTCCATAAATTATCTGGGAATACGCATTAGGAGTGATTTAAAATGGAATGATCATATAAAGTTGATCGTCGGTAAAGCAGATGCCAGACTGAGATTCATTGGAAGAATCCTAAGGAAATGCAATCCGAAAACAAAGGAAGTAGGTTGCAGTACGCTTGTTCACCCACTGCCTGAATACTGCTCAGCAGTGTGGGATCCGTACCAGATAGGGTTGATAGAAGAGAGAGAGAAGATCCAACGGAGAGCAGCGCGCTTCGTTACAGGATCATTTAGTAATCGCGAAAGCGTTACGGAGATGATAGATAATCTCCAGTGGAAGACTCTGCAGGAGAGACGCTCAGTAGCTCGGTACGGGCTTTTGTTGAAGTTTCGAGAACATACCTTCACCGAAGAGTCAAGCAGTATATTCCTCCCTCCTACGTATATCACGCGAAGAGAACATGAGGATAATATCAGAGAGATTAGAGCCCACACAGAAGCATACCGACAATCCTTCTTTCCACGAACAATACGAGACTGGAATAGAAGGGAGAACTGATATAGGTACTCAGGGTACCCTCCGCCACACACCGTCAGGTGGCTTGCGGAGTATGGATGTAGATGTAGATGTAGAGAGCAGGTTAGAGGTACAGAAATGGTAGAGGAAGACCAAGCCTGACTACAATAATCAGTTTCAAATGGATGTGGGTTACAATTGTATGTTCCGATGAAGAGACTCGTACAGGATAGATTTGTGTGCAAAGTTGCATCAAGCCAGTCTTCGACCTGATTGAAACAACAACAACAACTTTTATTTAGTTGTTTATCCGTGTTTAATAACTAAATGTATGTTGAATCTTCCTGGCAGATTAAAACTGTGTGCCGGGCCGAGACTCGAACTCGGGACCTTTGCATTTGGCGCGCAACTGCTCTACCATCTGAGCTACCCATGGATGACTCACGCCCCGTCCCCACAGCTTTACTTCTGCCAGTACCTCGTCTCCTACCTTCCAAACTTTACAGAAGCTCTGCTGCGAACCTTGCAGAACCAGCACTCCTGAAAGAAAGGAGTAGAGCAGTTGCCCGCAAAACGCAAAGGTACCGAGTTCGAGTCTCGGTCCTTCACAGTTTTAGTCTGCCAGGAAGTTTCATATCAGCGCACACTCCACTGCAGAGTGAAAATCTCATTCTGTAAATGTATATTAGTTGAAAAAAATCACAATCACTTGGACAAAATAAATTTTATGCAGTATAATACGAGTTGTCACTCTTCATCGTTTATCTTGACTTTGTTATACGTATATTTATAATATTGACGTGAATTTTATGCTGTTTCGGAAATACTTCCTTGTCAGCCTACCTAATAACGTATCTCAGATGACTGTAATAGTCGCATTATGAGCAAGCGTCAAAATCAGATTTATGCAGCATATTATTGTAGTCATGGATTATGCCTATTTTTGACCATCGCGAATAACTTGGCACTACATTCTTCTTTTTATGCAGCAGGTTGGCGTTACAACATCCCTTCTATATCCCACACAACTGCAAATACTGTACCAAACTATACAGAAAAATTACGACCAATCTGTAGGAGCAGCTCTTGCATATTTAGGTTACTTTTGAGGTGTCTCGCCAGGCTGTCGAGTGTGCAGTAATTTTCTTTTATCCTTCAACCACTACACATTTCATAAAGTTGACTGTTTCTTACGTCACACAGGACGTGTAAAGAACAGCTCACAGTTTTTAGAACGGTTGCATACACGGCTTTCAAGATAATACGTGCTGTACTATTGCAAATAACGAAATTTTGACCCAACTTTTACTCATGCGATAGGACATTTTCCTCTGTTACCGTCATTGTGCGCGATTACGGTCTACAACCTGTCTTGCTCACGACGATGTTTCTAAGCTATGTACCGCTATCGCCTTTTTATTTAAGAATGCTTGTTATTCCGTAACTACAGCTAATGGCGTTTTTCAACGCATATTCACAGCTTTTTCGCATTGTGAATAAGCTGAAAATGGATGCAGATAGCAACCGAAATTAGATGTCGTATTTTGATTGTGACAGGAAAGTTGCGGTGTGTAGATCCAAAGTTTTTTTTAATTGAAAAAGTTTGTTTTATGAAATCTGTGACGATTTGCCGAAAAAACGATTCTATGCATCGACACATTTGTGCAATATTACGGGTGACCACGTTCTCAAGGGACATTCTGTCCTCCGGTATTTTCACACACTATATTTTTCCCACATGTCAAAACGAATAAAACGAAACTGTTCCGAATTTTTCACAACGCCCCATGCTGTGCGAATGTATCATGACAGGCTAGCATATATTCACAGCCGTCGCTTAACAGTGTGGGCAGCTCCTCTGGTACGCAGAAAACACTGACTTTTGGAAATACCTCTTTGCCGATGCCAGAGGGGTCGTTTTACCTGCGACAAAGGGCTGCAGTAAAGGGCGGCGCGGCGCGGCGCGGCGCTCACGAGGGAGCGTTACGTCATGCGCCACGGGAAGCGGAGTGCTTTTCCACGGTGCGCGCTCTCCGGAAACAAACAGCGAGTCTTGCCAAAGTAATTACTGCAATTCCAGCCGCAAAGCAGAGCATAATGCGTGCTGCGCCGGCCGGCGTCTTCAAGAGCCGCCATTTTTCGGGCCGCCAGGCCTTTGTACGGACGCCTCGGCGAGCAATTAACTGGCAGGCGCTGGCAGTCTTCTGGGCGTCTGGCGGCGCCGACTAATTGCAACGACAGCGGCCGGCCGCGCGCAGCCGAGGCCCTAGTCCAGTCTCGCCTCTAGCACACGCTAGCGATGTGAAAAATCTAACGGTTAAAACCGACAGAGGCGTTTAACTTCTGAATAACCGGTATTTTACGTTTTTTTTTACCTTTGTTGTAACAGGTGTTTTCTAGTTTTTGCTAAGAAAAACCGAAGTAGCAATTAGCCATAGCAACACTGCTCAAAGCCGGCCGAAAAGGCCGAGCGGTTCTAGGCGCTGAAGTCTGGAACCGCACGACCTCTAGAGTCACAGGTTCGAATCCTGCCTCGGGCATGGATGTGTGTGATGTCCTTAGGTTGGTTAGGTTTAATTAGTTCTAAGTTCTAGGGGACTGATGACCTTAGAAGTCCCATAGAGGTCAGAGCCATTTGAGCCATTACGATAAACTTTCTAGTATACTTAGCTTTGCATGTAGAGATGCCTCCAGTTCTTCTTGTCTAGGGGTCTGATTCATGAAGTTGAAAATGTCACATTGTAGGTTCTCACAGTTGGATTCTTCTAAATAATTTTGAAGATTGTTGTTGAAGAATTTTTGTTTTTACGTTATTATATTTTCTCACATTTTAGTATACCACATAGTTTTTTGATTTTTCATATTAAGAAAGCCGAAGGTACATTGTTCGCACAAAGCACAAAAATACGTCCGATCACATCAGATGCATGCTTAAGACTCTCCCACTCTGCGGAAATAACCATTTTCCTAAGGGTTTATAATTTTTCTTAACAAATGAATTTCTACTAGTTTCTCTTACATTATTACTTTCTATTATCATTAATTCATAAAAGAATCCAGAAATAAATATAGTAACCAGTGCAATATTGCATAATTATTAATAGAAATTTTAAGTCTGCCAATGATTCGTAATTTCAAATGTTTTTAAAAAAAATTAACTCTACTTTCAGAACTAACACTTAACGATTATAACATCTCGACTAAAACACTTTATAAAGTAATTCATTTTAACAAATTTTAGCTTGAAATATAACATACTGTGTATGAAATTATATGAAAGAATTCAGAAAAGCAACTGAGATAATAATGACCCGCCTAAAATTCGCAATATCATACTGGTATTGACAACTACTGTCGAGGGAAAGTAATGCTAGTGTTCAACACTTGTCCTTCACCCGGTCTGTACGGTAGTTTGTCGCTGTCGTCGCCGGACAACTACTGTAATGCAGAATGGGGCCAACCATAGTCCGGAAATATTTTTACGAAGTTGTGTAGCAACGAAGAACACAAGGACATTATGGCAACAATAATAAAATGAGAACTTAACAATTCATTCACGGTATAAGAAGCAGCAGGGGATCTACTGCCTGTGAGTACATAATTGCCTTTATCACCTTGTAGCTCTTGAAGACCAACGTGTTAACACAAAAACCAGTGTTCTTCAACCTCGGCGTTCACCCTTCGGCAGTGACTGTTCGTAATGCCCAAACAGTGGTATTACCCCGATTACAACATGATTTTTAGCAGAGGTTCAAATACTAGAATCAATGGGAGAATAGAGGTGAATTTTGTAGTACTCAGTCACTTACGACTTTCTGAGAAGAACAGCGAACGGTGAGCAGACTATGTTTTCTTTTATTTGCCTAATTTAATATTTTGATTCTGTGTGTCTTCAAACTGAAAGAGTCGAATGTTTACGGTCTCTGTTCGATTTCAACGTTTATTACAGGAAGTAATAGTGCCAAAAACCGAAAACCGTGTATTTCAGAAGCCTGTTATTTTGAGCGCTTGTAACAATCAGGTTAAACTGGCATCGATGAAAAACGATGAAACAGAAATACGGTCGCTGCAGCGATAACCGTCATTTTTAATATACGCCACTAGCCCCGCTTAAAGGGTCGGCGCTAACTTTTCATGCTCAGATTTCAGCTAGCGATAAACATATTTCTTTTTATGAATTTGCGGAGGGATTTCAGAAGTTTTGTAAAGGATTGAAATTTTGTAAAATTTGTTGGAAGTTCCTAAGTGCTCTCATTCTCAAATACTGGATGAATGAATTCCGTGTATTTGCGCTGCCTCAAGACAGTTTCTAACTATAATACCCGCTTTGTTTTATTAAACTTTTAATGTAAGATAACATCTCGTAATAAGTAGAGTGTAGAAACATTTAAAATTTTTTCATTCTGGCAATAATTACGCGAAATATTGAAAATCGACTTACAGTAATATACATACTGTACTGATTTTCCAAGGATTCTAAATAAACACACTACCGTTGAACTACATTATTACATCGATGGTAATCATACTCGTACAACAAACAACTAATGTCGCGTACCGACAATTGATAATGGGCGGCTGTTTTCTACGAATAATAGCTATTGCTTGACTGCTGCAGTTAGTATTGAGTGGTTTAAATAAAGTTGCTCTTCAAAGAACAGTTCAATAATACGGACTGTATTGTTTAAGTTTCACTGTCAATTGACTTAGGCTGCGTTTTAAATGCGATAAATTCTTAGATTCATTGTCTTACAACGAACAAGAAAGATACCGCGCCGTGATTCTGAGAAACGTATTACAGCACAAATTAATAATTTAAACATTGATCAGCAACGTACAGGACTGACACTGATGTGATTTCGACACATGACTGACATGATTAGAATAAATTAGCAGAAAAAGATTAAATGTGGAATTATTATGTCCCTTACAAAACGCATACGGCTTTTTTTTTTATCTTGGAATATGTGGAATCACTAACAACGCGGGACAGTTGATAACAATGGATGGAAAGCATGTTTTTACATGGCTGTTCTTAGCGGAAAACATCGGCGATTTCGTGCAGCAGAGTATGAGATGGCCGAAGTGCTAGGTTGTGAGTTATACAGTTCATATGTGAATGAATGAGACACGGATAAGTTATTACTAATGTTAAGTAGTATGCATGCCGAATTGTGGCACTGAAATTCCCGTGTACAGTGAGAAGCATTATGTGAATCTCGACGTAACAATTCGGTACATTTCCGACTCTTCTTCCACTCTAGCTGCCTTTTACATCCTTAAACGATCTACTATCTCACACTGAAAACGTCTGTGGCTAAATCACATATTTGTTAACAGCGGAGTCGTAACCTAGTCTCTTACCTACCTAAAATGCTGTTGCACGAAATCATCAGTGCTACCACTAAAAACAGCTAAGCAGAAAAATGTCTTGAACCAGGTAGTGATTGTTAAGCACTGATATCCGTACTGGATTAAATGAAACTTGGTGACTGAAGCGTAATTATATTTTTCTCATTTTTCATTCTAATTTACATTGCTCGTCCTCGCAACCTAGTCCACAGCGGACGTAACTGCTAATCTAATATTTATTTACCGTCCAGACTCGTTTTGCCTTCATTATTAAAAGCACCTACACTAGATTTTATCCGAACTAACATAGTTTATTTATACATGTGATACATATTCTAAACGGTTCACACCATAACTTTACCATGAATAAATTTGAGTGTTCTGTTTTAAATAGCACATTTGTTTTTACCCTCAGTGTGGTTTTTCTTTAACCGTGAAACTTTTCTTGCAATAATTAACAAAGGTATCCTGTAATCAGTACCGACTAACCGTGCATAGTATTTAAATTCTCTGTCTGTGGCTTTGCTACATCGTATTTTAACTTTTGGAGAGCTGCTCAGTTTTCAACCACTCATGGGCGCGCGGTCGACTGTGCCACGTGTCTCTGACGTTTTGAAATTCGCTCTGACTTCTGGGACTCGAAGCAAGGCAGTTCGCAGTTGTCGGCTGCAATGTTGGAGATTTTTCCGATACCACTTCATTTAATCTGCCGTGGTTGTTAATAGGCAACCTTTAGACCATTTTAGTGTGTAATAGAAACATTTACACAGTTGTTTTGCAATTATTCTGCATGCAGGACTTGTGATGAATTGTAACGTTATTTGGTACTCAGACTCAGACTCAGTTATCGCTAGCTTCTCGTCAACTGGAAGCTGGTTATGAGATAGGGTCGTATTTACTCAGTCCTGCAACTTACATGATTCATTGCTTCGCTGAAACTTGTAATTTGTTACATTATTTGTCTGAACAATCTGAATACAGAATACGCATTCAGTACTACTGTCAGTTATTTCTCCCTTCCCAAGCCATTCATTTAATTCTTGTACGTAATATTACATGCACGCTTTGTCTGACGCCATCTTGTCGCCTGTTTCCAAGATCCCCCTTTGTCACTTCAGTGAGTAGCCAAACAGCTGAATCGTATACAGCAACCCCATTTCTTTGGCAATAAACACGTCGTCCTATGAATCTACAGTTCCCAGGTACAGAAAAGAAGGTTTGGATGTTGTTTACGGAATGCAGATTGCTTTGGCAGAATTATCAGTGTGTTCAGTTACATAGCAAAGAGGTATTTTGTATATCGAATGGAAATAATGCCTGTCACTTCTTCAGCAGTACATGTAGATTTTGTGTTTAAACTACGATATGATTCAGCTACTTTGATGAGGTGTTTCCGTGACAGATCACAATCGAAACCAACTTTCGTAATTCCCGTCAAGAGGAACCATCGTCGTTGCACAGCGTTTGGCTATATGTTGAACGCCGCGCGGGATAGCAGTGCGGTCTGGGAAGTCTTGTCACGGTTCACGCGGCTCCCCCCGTCGGAGGCTGAGGCAGGGGATGTCTAGCTGTTCAGACGATTGGAAGACTGACTCGAATCTACAAGTAGCGCATGTATTTCCGATTAAATCAACAGAAGATGCTCTTAACGTAAAAGGCGAAGTGAGAACGTAAATGAATATTAGATTACAACAAGAAAAAAACGTTTGAATTTATAAAACTAACATTTAAATACTTGCTGTGGAAAATGACGTACCATCAAACTTGTTAAATATCTGTAATTCATTTAATTTCTTGGCAGGAGACGCTAATTTGAGTTTTGTTGTTTCTTTACGAAGAGAGAATAAACATAACAAAGAAAACAGCATTTGCTAGTAAAGATTGAAATTGCACGATAAACTGCTAACGGGAATGGAGAATTTAGAGGTCCAGTTTCGTAATATAATTTTTTTCTGTGAAACCTTACACCAGCCGGCTGCTGTGGCCGAGCCGTTCTGGGCCCTTCAGTCCGGAACCACGCTGCTGCTACGGTTGCAGGCTCAAATCCTGCCTCGGGCATGGCTGTTTGTGATGTCCTTAGGTATCCAAGTCCAGGGGACTGATGATCTCAGATGTTAAGTCCCATAGTGCTTAGAGCCATTTGAACCTTTTCAAACCTTACACCAGTCTCTGCAATGGAGAATACTAAAATATTCACTTTGAGAGAACAAAATCTGATGTATTATGGAAGATGCTGACTCTGGTTTCAAAATAAGTTAATGGGTACCTGTGGTAGCAGAAATGGAAACCGCACATAGTCGTCAATGTTCTGACAGCTGCGAAAAGTTTAAATGCCGACCCAACACCCATTCTACCTGACATTAGTTTTTTTCCGATCTTTCAAATGCTCACTGTTGTAATAACAATCCACAAGGGCAATTTTTTTAAAATATAAATCTTAAGTGCTATTTTCAAAATATAAATTACTTTCGTTTTGGGTATTTGTATATGACTGTTAAAATATCAATTCACGTGGCAGAGATATGGTTTATTATGAAATTTATATCTTTGATGAAATTCAGTTTATCTCATTTGTAATATTTTCGACTTGGATTATAGCAAGTAGAAGAAGTTAGTTGAAGTTAGTTGAAGTTTTCAGTATCTTCTTTATCTCTCAATTCCTTTCCTTCGTTTAAAATGTTATAAGGAACGTTTGCCACACATGTATTTATTTCTACTTCCTCGAAGATGTTTGTGTACTGCAACCTACTTTCTCGGCTGTGTGAAGAATGGAAAGGTTAGTGCATGCTAAATGTGGAGAGGTTATTTTAGTTTTCTGTTGTGTGTTTTTTGCATTTAATAGTGAATTTTCGTTCTGTTTGTCCAATGTAGAACCTGTTACAGTCGCTATATTTCATTTTATATATTCTCGATTGGTCATATTTGATTTGTCAGTTCTGTGTATTATGTTCATTCTTAGATTTCTCTGATCAAAAGCTAATTTTAATCTCTGTATTATATATGCGTTATTTTCCCATATATGATAGCGTAGCAAGTTTTTGTTACACCTTTCTATTTTTGCTAATGTTATTTCAGCATTCTGGGCAGCAAGTTTGGCCCCAATATCCGTTTCGTATATTTTATCGACAATTTAGGATTGTAGCCGTTACTTGCAACTGTAGTTTTAAACTCTCTTCTGTTCCATGTTAACTTTTTCTTAGTTACAAAACCAATGACGCGATCTATCATGGCACGAAAATAGACTTTTTATGTGTTACGATTGATTTATGGCATATGTCAAAATTATGGAACACCATTATTATGAGATATTTTATGTCTAAGGGGTTTATGCTCTTGACTGTTTGGTATTCGATGGTCAATTCGAAGCTGTTGTCAGTCTTATTTTGAAATAAATTTTATCCTTCCATTTAAAGACAAAATACTCCCTTCGATATGTCGGCTGATGTAGGCTTAAGTATGCGAAAAATTTCGTGCCCCGCTGTTTGCTATGATTTACCAAAAACTTAATTTAGATATCCTGAGGTGTTCACAAAACGAATGGTGCAAGTTTTAGGCTATTCTCCATGTATACACGTTGCTGTCAGATAACGTTGACGGATGAGCCTCGAGAAAGCGTATAAGACACACAAAGTCAAAATATGAAAAATTGTGTAGGTTGTCATTGAAGGCATTGCATATGGACTATTCCACTTGTTTAAGACAGCTGTTGTACGTGATACGACAAGGCCTATCTTCCTTTGTTGCATTTGGTAGGACGTCCATCATGATCTTATTGTGGCCTGCATTGGCCTTAACTAATTGTTTATTACTTGTAACCATTCTTCTATCGAATAAGTCAGAATTTTCTTCTTTTCAACGAGACGAGACTGTCAAGCAACAGGATCGTCTTGTACTATGCTCTCCTAACAGGTCATCACTGGGTACTGACGCCGGCCGGAGTGGCCGAGCGGTTTTAGGCGCTTCAGTCTGGAACCGCGCGACCGCTACGGTCACAGGTTCGAATCCTGCCTCGGGCATGGATGTGTGTGATGTCCTTAGGTTAGTTTGGTTTAAGTAGTTGTAAGTTCTAGGAGACTGATGGCCTCAGATGTTAAGTCCCATAGTGCTCAGAGCCATTTGAACCATTTTTTTGGGTACTGACTGTGCGGCGCCACTGGCCACAAATTGTCAGATCGTAACGCTGGGTGTGCTTCCTGTATCCTAGAACAGTTCCACCATCAGATTCTATACAGGAAGCGGTGGCAGTCACGAAGGCCATCAAGTACTATTTAATTCCTTCTGATTAAAAAAGTAACCTCACTGCCACAGAGAGAACTGGGAAACACAGTAGTAAAGTAAGTTCCGAGATAACGAAGCTATTGACTGTTCTGGGAGAATGCTCTCGCTAGCATTTAATACAGCGAAACAGCAGACCATTTGCCTAAGGAACCTGATATATCCAGGGCTTGCATTGATGTCGAGTTGCCATTAACAGACTTCTTACGTCAGCTAAAGACTGAATTGTGGTCCCAGAAAGAAGAGGAATTGAAAATATCAAATGTCAACAAACGAAAGTATCGCGGATGGGTTTAACTTCACACACATCGTTTCCAATGGTTTCCTAACTTGTTACTACACTGCAGAACTCTCTTTGCCATCACGCGGATGAAATCCAGTCACACAGCTTCCCCGATTATTTTCATCCCTTAAAACTGAGATATTCAGACACTTGTGATAGCAAAAACTCAGCCATTCGAGTATTAATCTTTTATTGTTCGTTTGTTCCAAATTCTAGCAAAAAAGAGCATAATTTCTCTTACAACAGGGAACTTAGGGTACCAATTCCTTAAAGCAGTACTGATCCCCTAATAAAGAAGGGTAAGGCAGTTTTTAGACGTCTGATAAGATAGCTATAGTTATAACTATCAATTTCACAATCAGCCCTAGGGAAGAGATTACATCAACATTTTGACAGTTAATTGTTAAACTTTTTGATATCGAATAGTTTTCTTTAAAAACCTTTTCGTAAACATTTTCCAGGAAGAAAAAATGTAATTACTACTTCTGTGTTTCCAAATTAAGAAGCTTCTATTTTTATGGTAATGCTGAAGTAATATTAATTTAAAATAACATGTTCACTTCTATGTTGAAAAATAAATTTAGTTTTCTTGTAATCGACTGCTACATAGTGTAACCTTTGAAGTCTACATATTGCAGCTGTTGATGGCTTCAATATTTAGACTTCAATGGCTGTTGATGGCTTCAATAGCGAACTCAGGCTGAAAGCCAATTTAAAAAAAAAAAATCATTGCTCACATACAGTGGCTCACTAGAGAGAGGCACAAGTTTAAATGCAGATATAACGCTGCTTTTAAACGAATTCCGTTGATTTAACTGAAATACTGAAATATAATTTAACATGTTCCCCTTCCGACCGCTGTGCAAGACAGCATTGTTTTTAACGCCGATATTTCTGCCAAGTACACGTCACAATGCGAATGCCGCGTCATTTGCTTGCTGACCAATACAAGCGGTGTATTTTATTGGGAAAATTTTTCAGTAAAAATCTGTCGAAAACAGAAGCGTCAGGGATCGGAACACGCTTAAGCTGCTTGACCCTGTATTACGGCATTAGACCGCCAGGGTAGCGTCACAAGCCCGATCCAGAACAATCAGTGTTAACACAGTATGGTAGAGTAAAGGGATGTGCGTGGAGCAGTAAACGTTGTTATCAGAAAAAGATATCACTCCTTAATTATCTTCCCACATCTATCTCGAAGAGAAAGATTAAATCGAAGAACTGGAAATATCTACGGCTGCAGAAGAAACCCGACTTTTAAGGAAAGTTGAGTTTATTTTTCCAGTTGCCGTATCACTTTTAGAAATCACTCAGGTCTGTATTGTCCGTTCACCTATTCCTTAAAACGCAAAGCAGAATCTGATAAAGTCAAATTAATGCTGCTTCTTTAATATTCCTCCCGAAGGCTGACTACTACTTTTTCTTCCTCTTGTGCCGAGCTTGTTTCTTAAACGATCAAAGGGTCTGTCGCACCTTCCATTCGTCTGTTGACTCCATGTTTTACGTCGTCAGTCAGAAATTATCACTGTTCATTATTACCGAAGGTAAAACATTTACAAAATTATTCGTTCAGTAATAACGTAGAATTTTTTGAGTACCCAGATAGTTGGGACCTGGTTTATGTTTCATCGATCGATGGTACATTTTATATCCAGCAACGTAATTACTAACTACTGTGCTTTCTTCTTATTCTCGTTCTGTGTTTTCAGTTAAATACTAGAACAGAACTGAAGCTACTTGCTTACGCTGCTGGCATTCGTTTTACCTTCTACTAGCTGATGTCTGGCGAAGGTCTGGTAACCAGGGACACCAGAAAGTCTTGACGAAGATCTCTTTGGAGGGGTCGAAATTCGTCTGCATAAGAAGAAATCTGAAGAACATGACGCAGCCTAACAACTTAGGAGATTTTATCTTTACTGTGCTCTTTGATATACATTCGATAATTTCTGTTAGTGCTAATTCGTAAGGGTCGCACCTATAAGAACAATATTCAAGGATGGGTCAAGCACGTATCTCGGAAGCAATCTTCTTGTAAGCAAACTCCTTCAATGCTTTCCATGAATTTTTCCCAGTATCCTAACAATTAAGGGAAGAGTACCAGCTGCTTCACTTACTATTCAGCCAAAGGCATCATTACATTTATAAGCTACTAGAGAGCTGCTACTTTGTAGATAAGGTGACGGGAATAGTTAGGCGTGATGTATGAATGAAATGTCGATAAGACCAGCACTCGGCGTCGAAGTACCAGTTGAGAGACGGGTGAGGGATAAGCGCGATTTCACCACAATTGATGGCGACTGTACTTTGAGAGACCAAAGAGTGAAACTCCCCATCACTGCAGTCGCGCAGGTAATGTGTATTCGACGCGACCCCATCGAAAGTGAGAAGTTAACACCTGAATTCAGAGGAGAAGGCCACGCCAGACACAAATACAACAAATCTGCAGCGCGGCGTTCATAACCGGAGTTGCCGTCGGTTATTGCAGATCGGATATGGTGACAGACGGCTACAGTGCACCAATCGCTCATCGTTTGAATGCTTCTGTGAAACAACTGTCCAATCGAAAAACAATCTACAACAGCCACGACCCTGTGGAGTGGTAACTCCGGTCACTGCATGCCTACGACACGAGAGACAACCATACACGGAGGAACACTTCCATAGGACGCTTGATCTAAAACCATTTGGAAAGTGGCAACCAAACTACTATTTATTTTGGTTTGTAGGTACTATGGGTCTGGAGACCGTCAGACTTTGGAAAAGTATCCACGAAATCCCGAAGATAGCAAGGGCAGGTAAGTACGACAACTCTCGAACAGTAAACCTAACAGGTCGTGCATAGCGGTTTCACGAAAGAATAACATATAAAGAAGTGGTAAAGAAAACTGAGAATCTGTCAGATGACGATCCGTTTGGCCTTCGGCGAAGTAAAGACACCGGAGAGGCATTTACGACGTTGCGCTTGGTAATGAAAGCAAGTCTTAAGACAAAACAGGACACGATCATAGAATTTGTCGACCTAGGAGAAGCGTTCCGAGGTATACAGTTGTGCAAGATGTTCGAAATTTTCAGTAAAAGAGCTGTAAACGTTAGGTAAAAACGAGTAATGTACCATATTTACACGAACTAAGACTGAAAAATAAGAAACAACTTCTCGGATTAAGCATAGTTTAAGTCAGGGATGTAATATTTGGCCTCGGCTGTTCAATCTGTACGTCGACGAAGTAATGAGATTTAGGAGCGGGACTAAATTTGGAGGTGAGAGGACATTAACGATAATATTCACTGGTGACATTCCTATCCTCATTGGAACTGAAAAAGAATAACACGGTCTGTTGAGGGACTAAACAGTCTAATCAACACACCCTACAGATTTAGTGTAAACCAAAGTAAGAAGAAAATAATAAGTATTAGCAATGAATGTAACATGAAATGAAATAAGTCTTTTACCTTTGAAGAAAAATAACGCGTGACAGATGAAGCGAGGAGGACATAAAAAGCCATCCACCACGGGCAAAGAAGGAGTTCCTGGGAAAAGTAAGTTTACTAATATCAAATATCGACTTTAATGTGCGGAAGAAATTTCTGAGAAAGTACGTTTAGAGCATAGCGTTGTATGGATGTGAATCACAGTTTGTGGGAAAACTGAGAAGAAAGAGAATCGAAGTTTATGAGACATGGTGTCATAGAAGGCTGTTGAAAATCAGGCACACAAGAGAGAAAATGGGGAGCGTCTCCGCAGAATTGGCAAAGAGAGAAAAACGTGGAAAGTAGACCCAGAAGAAGGGGCAAGATCATATAACATACGGTGAGACATCAAGGAATAACTTCCATCTTACTCGAATAAGCTGTGGAGTGTAAAATCTATATCGAAAGGCAGAGACTGGAGTACATCCAACATCTACCAAGTGTTGTGCCACTGCTAATGATGCAGTTGCCGCAAGAGAGGAGTTCGTGGCAGGTTGAACCAATCCAGTCAGAAGACTGACAGAACCAGAATAACGCTTCGGTAATGAATAAAGATCGTCTCAGCTGATAAAACATTCAATACAACTGCACATACTGATGGGCTGGTTCTGGTATATGGGGAACTAAATCATTCGATGCATCAGTCTTGCAAACAAGGCACTTTTTTTGACGGTTTATTGGGTTTTCTCGCGTAGGACTGAGGAGTTACAGCCTGTTCATGTGCATCCGATTGTTTGCCTACAATGCCTCGTAAGCGATATGGAAATCCAGCAGGACAATGCACCAATGCTTCACTTCACAATTACGTGGGACTTTGAGATGCAACCAAGCAATACGTGCACGCTTCATTCCCGTCTGAGACCAATCGATTTGATTTGTCTCTGTAAGCACAGCTGAGGGTTTATGATTGCTCTCCAACTCTTCCCGAGTTTCGTGAGGTTAATTCCAACACGTTCTGCCAAAGTCGACATGAGTATCGCACACTACAAGATGGGTATCTACTCGGATGCTCGTAAGTGTACACTGCGTATTCTATTTTCCGTTAACTGCCTGTTGTAACCATTTATGCGACGCTGCTACCAAGCGATATGATACTTGTTCTATGTGATCGTTTTCAAACTATTAATAGTGCTTCTATGTAGGATATTCCGCCAGATTTAACGACTCACAAGACTATATACTTCCACGATTTTTGCAGTTCCTAATCTCTTCATAGTATGTAGAATTTGCTATTCGATCTCATGCGAGGAATTGAACATATAAAAATAAAAAGGAATTGAATGAAAAAGAAATGTTTTGACTAACGACTGCTTTTTTTGCGTGAGAATCTCTTTGTTGTGCCTGTCTGCGACTCAGCTCTCCACTGTATGGTGAACAGCAACTTTCCTCAATAATTTTAAATCTTAGCTTGCAGCTAACTAATTCTTATATCGAAGAAGAACAGAGAATTTAAATATAAGTACAATGACAAAATATTGATGATCTGTCGTTTCCTTGGCGCGCTTATTATTTTTAATATTTCGTCTGATGTACAGCTTTGCTTGACAAACTTGCTGGTTTCAAGCAACGGGAATTTGTCATACCAACGCTGACAGCACCTGACATTTTCTCGGAGTCGTTAAGAAAAATATTGTTCAGATAAATAATTTCGTTACTTTCGTGTGATTTGGGCCATGACATATAGGTTCTACTACAGTATCTAACTTAATGTGCGAGCAAGGGAAAACTGCGTTTCTGAAAATAAGAACTTTAAAACGTTCACGGTAAACGATAACAGCGAAAGAGTTGCAACTGTTTGGCTGTTATCACTTACCGTGAAGATTTTCAACAGTTGCTGCTTCAGCCATGTTTAAAATTTTGAGACCTTAAAACGTACTGTTTCCACAGATATTACTTTTTATCCCGTTTACACTTCTCATTTACAGTGGGAAATAATGTACTGGAAGATACGGAAGTCAAATTATGGAGCTAACAATTTTAAATCAAACAATGGAAAATCCAGGATGGAATGTGGTTGAGTGTGGTTTCAGTTGCCTGAGACTGCAGTCGCGTGTGAGAGTTGCGTATGCGACCGCGCGCGTACGTGTGTGTGTGTGTGTGTGTGTGTGTGTGTGTGTGTGTGTGTGTGTGTGATCTATTGTTGAGGAAGGCCTTAATGGCCGAAAGTTGTAATTGTGAGAATCTTTTTGTTGTGCCTGTCTGCGACTCAGCATCTCCGCTATATGGTGAGTAGCAACTTTCCTTAATAAATTCAAAAATCATAGTTTGCAGCTTACTGTACGAGACAAAAGAATTTCTTCAACATCCTATGAGTCACTGCTCTAAAACAATATAGGTCTGGCCTACTAGCTCGTACCTTCCGTCAAAAATCCTTTTCGCTTGTTAATTTTCAGTTTAGATTTGGAATTAGGCTGCTCAACTGGCACTCATAAAATACCTCAATACAAAAATCATGAAGTACGGTATCACTGAAAATCATATACGTTCCCCCTAGGACTTTTTATAAATTACAAAAACTGATCGCTCACAGTAATAGGCTTTTCTCTTCAGGCAAGGTGAACACTACCTTTTTCCATATTACTACATCTGTTGACCTGTTCTGCCAAGCGGTGATTCCTAAGCAGAAATCAACGCATTATTCTTGTGTTTTTCTCCCTGTATCCGAAACTATTACCATGCTAACTATTTTCAAATAATAACATCAGTTACCGGAAAAATTCGGAAATGGTACACCACACTGTGAATCTCCAGCTGAACCACACTGTTCGAGTTGCTTTCCCCTAAACATGCAGGGCTATTCAAAAAGAAGAAACAAATTTCAAACATTTATTGCTTCCAAACGACAAAAGGCAGAAAAAATTCCAACGTTTCTGGAAAGAGAAAAGTTAAAATTTTTATCTTTTTGTTGTGCCTGTCTGCGACTCAGCATCTCCGCTATATGGTGAGTAGCAACTTTCCTTAATAAATTGCGTTACATGACAGATATGAAAACGTTGGTTCATTTCCTGCCATACATGAAGTAGCTGGTCTCTCGTTGTCGAATTCACAGCTTCAACAATGCGATGTTGCAGACTTTCAAGTGTGTCAGGCATAGCGGGAAAAAACGTTATCTTTTACGTAACCCCACTGGTAAAAGCCACACGGTGTGAGGTCTGGAGACCTGGGAGGCCAATGGCGATTAAGTTCATCTTCTGCTTCTCCCCTACCCATCCAGACCTCACATTTTGTGACTTCTATCTGTGGAGTTCCGTAAAAGATCGCGTTTTCTTTACCTCTACGCCTGACTCTCTTGGAAGTCTGCGACATGGCATTATGAAGCTTCGTGTGTGGCAGGAAATAAGCCATCTTTTTGATATCTGTTGTGTAACGCATGGTGCTCACGCTGACTGCATAAAAATTTGAACTTTTCTCTTTCCAGGAACTTTGGGATTGTGTTTCTTTCTTTCGCAGTTTGGAAGCAATAAATGTTTGAAATCCTTTCCTTTTATTGGAATTGCCTCGTATATAATATTCGTAGAATCCAGCTCTAATTATCTGTGTTAATTAATAATTATCGCATAAACAGTTCAACAAAATTAATCCTACCGTAAGCTTTTTCCAGCCCCTGATTATAACAAACATTTGTGTAATGTATGAATGCAGTCTAGCGACGATAACATTGAATAACATGTTCTCGGGTTTCCAACCGCGTCAATTGCTTAAAACTACACGAGCTTTCGGCCAAGCACTCCTTGTCCATTGCCATTGCCATATATGGCCATGTCACGGGCACCAGTGACGTCACAGCCGGCAGCTAGCGTATATAAGGGCCCACCAACAGTCCACTGGCAGTCATACCACCTGCCAATGGCCAAGGAGTGCTTGGCTGAAAGCTCGTGTAGTTTTAAGCAATTGACGCGGTTGGAAACCCGAGAACATGTTATTCAACATTTGTGTACTTTCAGAAAGTTGAGATGCAACGTGTCCTCCGAAATATCATAAATGCTATTTTTGTACATAATTTGGAATAATTTCATATGCAGTTTGTGACACCTGAAAGACGCTGTCCGAAGTATCGTTAAGGTCGAAATTTTGAGATACAAATTATATCCTGTCGTGACCCACTTTCGCCCTGTCATGAAGTGATGATTCGCATCTGTGTCTTGTGGCGGACTTTGGTAAATTCTTGCCCAGTCTAACGTAATGTTGTATTTGTGTTTTGAGTCAGTACCGAACTAAGGAGGACAGCTTGGATCCAGGTAACTACACCACGAGGGGAACCGAGACTTAACCCTCCATCTGACGGATCACCATCAACTGTACCACTTGCCTTCCCTCCGTCGGAATTACGAGTTCATCCTTGACAGTGATGACTATAAACAAACACCAGTACAATTTTACTCTCCTATTATCGTGTCGAAGTCGCCATACTAAATGACGATAGCATCACAAAATAAAAGTTACTGGTTACCGGTATTTTCTGTTTGGTCGGCATTCACGGTGTGCCGGGTTAAGCTCAGTCAAGAATGAGAAATTTAAAATTCTTATTTTATTTTCAGAGGGGAACTTACAAACACGAATTATGTTGTCAATATGAGTAATGCAGAGTTGTTGGAGAGACTGGTCGAGCAGTGATTGGTGTGTGTGTGTGTGTGTGTGTGTGTGTGTGTGTGTGTGTGTGTGTGTGTGTGTGTGTGTGTGTGTGTAGGGGTGGGGAGGGGAGGGGGAAGGGGGGAAGGTGTGGTTGCTGAGGAAAACAGTGGATGCACGTTAGATGACTGAAAATTGATGATTTACAAACACTACTTGCAGTAAATTATTACTCGGACATTTACGAAGTCGGGTAAGAACTGTAAAAGTATTGACAGTTGCCCAAAGCACAGACTTGCCTTGACTCTCTCCTTACCAGAAGAAGCCAACCTTAAACAATCATTAATGCTGTTAGCAGCGTTGCTTCGATTGTTTTATCTGCCCTTGTCCTTCTCACCTTTCGTGTCGCCTTCAGTCCTATCGGCCGTTACAGTGAACACTTTTCGTCGATACTCATAACAGGCACAGAAAGATGATTCATCGGATCCCACGAAACCGTGAGAATAGATTCTAATTAGAAAAGAATGTAATTTTAGCTTTGGCTATAAGAATCAATCTTAGAAGTATTGAGGGTGGACTAGTTGAGAAGACGTGAAACATACCATTGTAATATGAGACTGCTCTACCGAACTACATAAACTTTTTTTACATGAGACAAAATAATTTCAAGTAGTATCATTTTCGAATAGAAATGAAATAAACAAAATTAACTGCTTGCCAACTGAAGTAAGGCTGGAAATAATGTTGAGCTTGTACTTTGTTCCGTTACCATTAAAACATTGTGAAAAAAATGTAAGATCACAAATTGTGGACCATTTCCTTAAAAAAAAAATTCTTTAATAAGGGCGCCACAACGGCCTAAAAACTGTTCAAGATATTTTGTGAGAATATGTTCGAAAGCCATTGCTATGTGCTATTAATACATAATTGGTTATACACAAATCTGAGCTAAACGGATGTAGTGACGTTATCTGTTAGAACCCTAGGACCTTCTGAATTACTGTGCGATTAAAATGATGCACAGATCAGCAGGGGGTCGGAGTGCGTATATCGTCTAGTGAAAGAGCTCTATATCTAAAACTATATTCCAATTTTTTGTTTCCTATAGTTAAACTCAACGAAGTTAAGTTTTGATATTTGCTTAGTAGCTTGATTTAATTTTGAAATGAATAAGAACTTATCATATGTGAAGATCCATATGACGTTGTTGTTGTAATTTTGTGGGTTCCTCGTATGGGAAGTGTTTCTTGGGTTCGCATGAAATAGAGTACTAAGTTCATTACTTCTTCAACAACGTCGTGCTCTTGTTCTCTGGCTATCATTTAACTAAAGAAGGAAGTAATATTTGAAAGCAGGCTGTCTAGGTTTTTATGTTGGTAACGCCACGTAGCGCTCTGAATGAAAATCAATGACTGTGCTGTGTGCAGTCTGTGGCTGGTATGAATTGTTGGAATATTTGCTATTTTAGTGTTGGGCAGTTGGATGTGAACAGCGCGTAGCGTTGCGCAGTTGGAGGTGAGCCGCCAGCAGTGGTGGATGTCGGGAGAGAGATGGCAGATTTTTTAGAGCGGACGATCTGGACTTGTGTCCATCAGAAAGAGTAAATTTGTAATACTGGATATCATGAACTGAGATATATATATGATGACTTTTGAACACTATTAAGGTAAATACATTGTTTGTTCTCTATCAAACTCTTTCATTTGGTAATTTGCCTATCAGTAGTTAGTGCCTTCAGTAGTTAGAATCTCTTATTTAGCTGGCAGTATTGGCGCTCGCTGTATTGCAGTAGTTCGAATAACGAAGATTTTTGTGATGTAAGTGGTTCATGACTGGTATAGGTTATTGTTAGTCAGGACCAGTCTTTTGTAGGGATTATTGAAAGTCAGATTGCGTTGTGCTAAAAATATTGTGTGTCAGTTTAGTGTTGATCAGGATAAGTAAAGAGTGAAATGTCTGAGTACGTTCAGTTCTGCTCAGCTGTTTGAAAATCAAATAACGTAGAGGTTTTTCAGCACAGTAAAATATAAATTTTCCGAAGGGGATGCTTCGTATTTACCAAAGTGAACTACTCACTCTATTGGCGCAAGTATCCCCAACTAATACTTCGAGATCATGCAATACGAATCTACGTCAGTGTGATCTATTGGTTTTCCCATGTTGTGACTAATCAGTACTGCGGTAAAATTCACTGATCCTGTGAAGTTCGCGTAAGAGACTGTCCATACCGACTGGTTCAAGCGGCTGCGTCATCACGATTTCTGTGTGCAGTGACACTCGCACAAGAAATCGATAAACAATGCTCCGCGTAGGTGCGTGTTGTGCTGTATACTGTTACACTGCTTCGGTACGCTACCGAAGTCCTAGCTGTATCTCGGATTATTACGTCATTTTACGGACAGTGAAAAATGGATCCGACAAAAAAAGGACTGGACACGAGAACGGGAAACGCTCGCATTACGCTAATAGACACGCGTCAGGCGGCAACAGCACGCGTTGTAATACGAGGCGGCGATAAGATCGCGCCAGTTTCTCTTTAGCCTGGAGTTTCTTTTATTTTTCGCGCGCTGTCGCTGTGCGTGTATCTGACCGGGAGGGGTGGTGGGGAGGGCCAATTTGTTCGCAGAGTGCGACGTTTCGCCGACACACGATTTATGGCGCTCGATCGCGAGCCACTGCATGAGTAATACCAGCCATCGCACGACATCCCAGGAAGCCGGAAATCAGTCTCACAGCTTGATTCCAACAGGCCGACCATTGATGCCTGTTGTCTTTGCTCCGCTCCTCGATTGCGAACAAATTCGACGGTCGTTGTGGCGATTCTCTTGCAATGTGTTTCAAATTTCAAACGCTACCATGGAGATACTGGAGTTCTTAGTGGCATTTCTCAACATTATTTTGAGAGTAGAGAGATAAATTCATCACATTCATGATCTGGTTGTTGTCTGAAGCAATCGTAAACCTGTTAGAGTTTAATTGTAAATCCATACCAGTATATAAAGACAAAAATCTCGGTAAGTACTTGACTGATTGTACACAATACATTGATAAACGTTTGAACGGACACAGACTACGTATTGAAGATGTATAAATGTTAATGCACTATAAAAGGGGAAACCTTGTTAACACAAATATCGAATAGCTCTTGACCGATTTACTTAAAATCTTTACACGTAACCAATAAACCTGAGGAGCCCAAAGGTTAGGACGGACATAGGGTGCTTAATTTTAAGGAAACTAACTCCGCCCAAACAGACATGAAGGCCCAATGGCACCATTCGGCCGCCGTGTCATCCTCAGCCCATAGGCGTCACTAGAAGCGGATATGGAGGGGCATGTGGTCAGCACACCGCTCTCCCGGCCGTATGTCAGTTTACGAGACCGGAGGCGCTACTTCTCAATCAAGTAGCTCCTTAGTTTGCCTCACAAGAGCTGAGTGCACCCCGCTTGCCAACAGCGCTCGGCAGACCGGATGGTCGCCTATCCAAGTGCCAGCCTGGCCCGACAACGATTCGGTGATCTGACGGTAAGTGACACATATTTTTAATGTAAATTATATATAAATATATATTTAAAATCTGTATTACTACATAAAGAAAATTCAATATCAACTTTATTACCAAAAATGTCGGAAAGTTCTTAACTGATTTACATCAACTGCTTACACGTTTCTCTAATAAGCTTTCGGGAAGACATTATTGTAACGTTTTGGACGATGTTTCCGGCAAAATTTTTGAAACCGCTGTTGATCGACCTGACACTCTCTTTAACCAATAAAGCACACGTTTTCATTTTCATTTAAAACGGACTCCGAGATAGCTGTCAAAATGTGCGGTTTCGTTTCCTTTATCGCAGTCAGTTATATATATATAATGTTTGTCTATAATTGTAAACAAAGATTGTATACATAGCTGTGTGCCGTTCTGCTTTCTACGGTTTCTACCTTGCAGTCGGCTTTAACAAAAAACAGGAAATTTATTCCTATACTGACGGCTTATCGGTTTATGATTAGCATATTGCTATAGAATCCAAGTTGTCCCAAACCTTTTAACCCTACCCGTTCGGATAATAAAATTACACGAAATGCTGTCATAAAGCTACTATCCTCACAGACGGAGCACCATATAACAATGACGCCACCCTGTTCAATAGTATATTTTAAGCGACTTCAGTTCCCAATCAGGTTTCCGTTGGCTTCCTCAGCGGAAGGCGTAAGATGAAACGTGCAGAGAAGGGGAGGAAAACGTACATATTGAGGGCAAAGGAGAAGATGAACGGGGACAGAGGAAAGGGGGGGGGGAAGGAGATAAATAGTCGAAGAGGAGGAGATAGATTGAGAAAGGGGTGAGGTAGGGTGATCAGAACTTATATCCAATTCCCATAAATATTTGTTTAGCAGTTGTGAAACATTGGCGATTTAGGTAGTATATTTAAACAAATGTTACTGCAAAAGAAATTTTTAGAACTTTTTGAATGTGCTTGGACTATATCTCAAGTTTTAGAAGCATAAGTACTTGAAACACTTTCATGTTCTGTGTAAGTTTCTAAGAACGTCTAGGGAGAGGTACTGCTCCAGTACTTCAGTCTAAAGTAAAAATTTAAAAATATCTTTCTCGAGTGAATATATATGACGCCACAAATGAAAGAGATGAATATTGCGTTGTACAATCAAATATCGTCCGCAGACTTTGTCGTCTCTCGAACAATATTTAAAATAATACACTTTACTAAATAGTCTTCCCTGTGTCTAGCTATGTCAGCTACATCAGGGATGCAACGTGGGTAATTTAAAACTCTGATACCGCATATACCTTCGCTCACTGACATCAGTTTCACAGAGGATAGCGAAAATTTTTGTCCCTATATCTTAAGATGTTCTGCAAGCAAGACGTGAATATTAGTTATGAGTGATTTAGTCGTCGTTTTGTGTGGATTACAAAGAGTATGAATACTTTGCTATTTTAGACGTCACTACTAACGGAAATTTATATTAAAGTGCAGAATTCACTGATTTCAATGAAGAAACAGAGTAGATGCATGAAGAAAAAGCATTTTAACATGCTATCTTTCTAAATAAATGGTTGTCTTTATTAACAGAAATTCGATGATTCATTTGCTTAAGTGTTACGGTTTAAACTGCCTCTAAATTTTACGACCCCAGTTCCTTTGGTATTAAGACAATACTTCCTATAGAAAGATTTCGGAGTATTAGAACCGACTACCATCAAAGGCCATGCAGTGCTTGCTTTCTTTGATAGAAACACAATGTAGACCCTTTCTCATTCTTCCACACTCAGCAAGCGAGGTGGCATAGTGGTCAGACACTGGACTCATGTTCGACAGGATGGAGGGGCAAATCCCTGTCCGGCCAGCCAGATTCAGGTTTCATGTGATTTTCCTAAATCACTTCAGGCATATGCCGAGATGTTATCTTTGAAGGTTAACGTAAAAATCGTAAATACCACCCACTGCCTGAGACCTTTCCCGACTGGCTGTCTGCTGGCTACATGGCAGTACGAGGAGCAAGCTATGCTCATGACACGTATGATCAACCTATCGCTACTGGCTGAATCATGGTCATGTCGCTGCTTCTTAATTCAAGCAATTCCTCATTTAGCCTTACGGGACTGAGTGGACTTCTCTAAATGAGAAAAGTCCTAGGAGGTATTACAAACTGAATCAGCAACACTAATCATTCGATTACAGAGTAAATTCAAGGCAATAACGGAGAATTCCGTAAAAATATGAAGTCGATATCTTTTGAAATTGTTTCTGTACTGGTGATCTCCTCTGAGCTGAAACCAAGATTACGCCTACTGTCGCAGGTAGCCTTCACATGTTAAACGATGGAAACTGCTTTGAATAGTTTGAGAGACTCTCATTTCGTTTCATTCTATGCCACAATGTAGTTATACACTCAGAAGAACTTTGTAGCATCAGTTGCATAGTCGTATTAGATTAACGGACGAAAAATAAATGTCTCTGGTTAATGACGAAAACGAGTAGCATGGAGAGCTGGATCAAACCAGTCTCAGGACTGAAGACCACAACAGCAACAACAACAACAACAACAACAATGAAAACGATGAATAGTTTTGTGGTTGAGGAAAGGAATGGAAAGGAGACCACCGAAGATCATGGGATCATCTTGCTATTTTATGTCGTATACTATGGATGTTATTCTTCTGGAAAGCATTGCTTCATTTCCTTTTAACACATCAACCGTCATTCAAGACCCCTATACCGTATCTAAGGCAATGAACTTAATGCGATAGGAAATAAATGCATTGCGTCATCGTGTGCAGGTTGTTTCAAAGTTGTTGCGAAAAATGTCCAAGGATGAGAGATTACGTCATGGTGAACAACTTTCGTTTGAGACAAAATACTCGCTGACGCTTTTCCGTCGACTCTAGGCGTCCTTTAATATTCCCCAGCAGTCATATAATGAGATTTCACCGACCTAGTAGAGTCTACAAGCCAAATGCTCTTCTGTACACTTCCTATTCCAGTAAACTGGTAGACAATAAAAAACCCACAAGAATGAGTGTATGTTAGCTGAGAAACGTATTTTAGAAGCTGGGAGTACTGCCCTTCATGCAGAGCAGATGACCGGAGATAGGCAACACGCATTGCATACAGACACCGCAGAGTGCGTACGCTCGGGAGTGTAGTCAGTCTTACACTATGACTGGCGTTGCCAGGAAGTGTCAGCAAACATTTTGTCTGTAACAGAAATTGCTCCCTGTGACGTGATCTATTACCCCTCAACGTTTGTCACAAAGATTTCCGAACGCCCTGTGTTGTCTAGACCATCTTGTGTCTTTACCGAATTGTTGCTTAGAGGTGCATCTCTTTTTGCCTAAGGTACTATGCAGTTTTTTTATTGTCATGAAATAAAATTACCTTTAACACAAACTCTATGTATGTTGAAGGAAGGGGGATTAGCGATCAGTGTTACGTCAACATTTACATCATCAGAGATGGAGCGCGAACTAGGAACGCGGGTAAGATGAGGAGGGAAAATCGTCGTGTCCTTTTCATAGTAGCCATTCTGTTATCTAACTCAAGCTGTTTAGGGCATCAGCTGCAGACGTGGATGGGAGGACTGGAATTTGAATGGCTAGGCTCCCGAACGTGCTTCCAGTGTCTAACCACAGCGCAGCTTAGTTATGTCCGCTCTGGGCATTAGTAATTCATCAGAGGCAGCTACAGGAATATACTGTATTGGTTGTTCTACCTAATTTTTACTGTCTGCTTACTTGAGAAAGTGGGACTTGGACGCCATAACCAGTGCTCTTGACCTTTAGTAGACTGCATATTTATAGTGTAATTTCCAAACACAGTTGTGGAATGGCATTTAACTACTGTTTACTTGAGAAAGTAGGACTTGGACACCATAAACAGTGCTCGTGACCTTTAGTAGACTGCATATTTATAGTGTAATTTCCAAACACAGTTGTGGAGTGGGATTTAACTGCATAAAAGCATGAAAATTAGCACGTTTTTATTTAGACGTCGAAGTGTATACATATAACAGAAAATTGTGGTCAATAGCAATGATAGAGGTTTTGGGCACACAGTCTTCAGTAAAACATATCGTCGAGACCATACCTGTCCACATCCTTTCCCTTTTTGTCAATATGACATCAAAACAGAATCGTTTCCAGCTCTCCAAGTAGTCATGCAGAAATATCAAAACAGCAAAAACACAATTAACTACTGTACCTAATACTGCGTAGGAAAACAGTTCGCGGTCAAAACAACTTCCAGCAGTCTTGGGAAGGACAGATACGTGTCCCGTATAGTTTTCAATTGGATCTCATACCACTCTTTCTGTAAAGCAGTGGCAAGTTGAAATAACGATGATGGAGAGTTATCGCGAGTTATCGCGCAACCTTCTCTCCAAAGTAGACCACAAAGGCTCAGTGATACTGAGATCTGGCGGCTATGGTCGCCAAGAGAGACGTGATGTAAGCTTTGTGAACAGGAGTTCTGTCGTCTTGGAACACACTGGGGAACGAACATTGTATCATAGGATGGATCTGATCAGCCAGAATGATCACACAATCGTTATCAGTAGTATGACCTCGCAAAGTAAAAATGGGGCTCATGGAGTACTACAAAATAGCTGGACAAATCATCACCGAAACCCCGCCATGTCCCACTCCTGGTACATAAACTCACAGAAGTTGACGATAATGTGAAACAAGACTCATCCGACCAAATGACTTTCTTCCATCGCTCCGTAGTCCACGTTTTACGGCCTCGGTATAACCTTTTGCTGCCACGAGTATTTACATCACTGATGAGAATTTTTGGATATCCAGCTCCTCCTGGGAATCAGTGCTCCTGGAGCACCCTTCATGTTGCTTTGGAGCTGACAGGTCTCGCAAGTGCGACATCCATTCCTCACTGCAAATCTCTGGTTACGGAAGCATCAACCATACGGGCAACTACAATTAACCCAAGCTAGAATTCACTTAGCACCGACATAAAGCGCTCACTATTCCACAGTACATTTTCCTGACCCAGACCGACACATAGAACATTCCACAGGTATCGTTCGTGATCATTTAGAAGAGCAGAACCTTGCAGGCTTGACCAGCATCTGCATTTACGTTGGAGAATGCATTTCTCGGCATGCTTCCATATATTTGTCCAAACCCTGTACTTTCGACATAGATATCTGACACCATCTGGACTATATTATAAAGAGGACTCGATATTTGCTATTGTATTTCTCTTACACTAACTAGCATTGGAGAGTATGTCCTGATGGAAAAATATACCTCTTTCATGGTTTTTAGTAGCGGGAAATTTCCTACCTTTTCGTCAACAGAATTCATAGATAAGCTTATTAGGTGTCTTTTAGATACATTAGATTATTTACCTGCAAGCGCGGTTTTTCCATTTCTAAACAAGGACTTTGTCCAACTTGTACTTAAAGATACGGAAAATTCAACGCCCACTCTTCACCATACGAATATAGATAAAATTGTATTTAATAACTAGTAATCCTCCGTTTCCATTTAAGCGAAAATGCTATGAGCTAGGAAGTACGACCGCAGCTCCTAGAGTGATATGTTTACACGTTTTCTAGTGAGTCTTTCTCTTGCAGTTATCCATCGTATGTGTCTGGGTCTACTACTCCACACAATCTCCAACGTCAATACACTTGATCATCGACCCATTAATCACAACAACCGCATGAGGTGTTTTATAGTAATAACAGAAAATCTAAATGACGATTCCTGATCAAAGATTCGTACTCCTGTCTTCCTCTTCGTCCAGCGTGTTACCATAGTAAAATATCGGTGGATAGAATAGGATGATGCGAGATCTGTGCACAGTGCTCTCGAATACTTTGAAATTATTAAGGTAACGCATAAAAATAAATTACTCTCGCTTGTTTTCGAGTAATATTAAAAGGGTAGAATGCTAATTTCACGACTGGACGAAGAGTAAAGTTTTTTGAGAAAGTCGTTGTTTTCCAGAAGAGAGTTGTGAGTAGTCATGATAACATCACGCAACCCGCCCGTAATTTTGAGTGTCAAGGCTCTTAAGACAAAATCCTTTTCCCTACGAAAGGAAAGTTTGCGTAGGACTGGGGAGTGGGATATCGAGTTAAATTCAGTATATACTTTGAGAACTTCCGCTTCCATTTTGATTAGAGTGAAAAATAATGAAAATACGCACAAGCAGCAGACACAGATGTGCAGAATTTTCGTTTTCACCCGCGAGAGGTAAACATAAGCAGGTACGAAGAAATAGATATAGTACCTGATGATTACTACGTTCAGAATGCAGTATTACAATTGCCGCAACTAAATTGGAACGTGAAAAGAAATTCTGGAGATATAATATCAGGCTTCCTCTAGGACGTCGATTTATTTTCGACCAGTTGCTTCAAGTTAGTCGCTCGTTGCTTACAAGTGTAAAGAAACCCACAGCGTGAAACACCTGTGAATTTTTTTTTTTTGTGACTTACTGTTTTGTCATTTCAGCTATGCAGGTGTTCCACAGGGAATTGCTGCTATTTACAGATACACACTAAGCATTTGCCTTTCATTTTACAGAATTTTTGTGCCTTTCTAAATTTCTAGATACTCAGTGTGTCATCTGCCTCGTTTCTATACTGTTCCAAATGTACATTTCCAAACGATATCCAGTAAAAGAATTGGGAACAGACAAATTTCATTTACTTTTTCGGAACCGAAGTAGAAGGATTCACCGCTGACATTTGATTATCAGTAATTTCAGTTCTTACATTTCGCTTTTCCAGCGTATTGATCGTGATTCATTGTGTATACTTTCATGTAGATGGAGTCAACCGTACATGAAACAACAAAGGTAGTCACATTGTTATGCATTTAACACGTCAACAGATGATGTAGTCGTACCGCTATATTTCACAGTCAGGAGCTTGTAAGAGCTGCTGACGAAAATTCATTTAGACTGAAATAGGAGAATAGCTCTAGGTAAAAATAAATTGCTCGTGACCTACGATAAATGCGACTTCCGTCACCCGCGCACTTTGGCGGAAGATGGAAGTAGGGTTGCCTATCGTAAGGGCGTCAAGCACTTTCCGGAACGGCTTTAGTTTGCCCACGCTATACATCTCCGGAATATAGATGACCAAGCTAGAAATAACGCTGGTCCTCTTATCAGTTTCCATCAAGTGTTAGCAGTGCATTCTAGTACGCTAAATGGGGAAGAAAGTGATTTTACTGAACTTTTAGCTGTTAAAATTACCTAAATAAAAAGTCAGTCAGAATTTACTTTGCGCATCCTTACGCAGTGACAAATACAATTAAGGCCTGACATACTTAGTAGTACTAAGAACCTGTAATACGGGGTGTGTATTTGGGGCAACACGAATCATTGGAACGATCATTTTCTTCGTGTGTCTGATGACTGTTAATATCAGATCCGTGTCACTAACGTCGATTTGCAGTAGGATTTTGGAATATATTCTGTGTTCGAATATTATGAATCATCTCGAAGTTAACTGTCTGTTGATGCACTGTCAGCATGGATTCAGAAAATATCATTCTTGTGAACCACAACTGGCTCTTTATCCACACGAAGTAAAGAGTGCTATCGACATAGGATGTCAAAAGTGTGTGTGTGAGCTCCTAAGGGACCAAACTGCTTAGTTCACACTACTTAAAGTAACTTAAACTAACTTACGCTAGGAACACTATACACACCCATGCCCAAAGGAGGACTCGAACCTCCGGTGGGAAGGGCCGCGGAGTACGTGACGCTGCGCCTAGACCGCGCGGGCACTCCGGACGGCTACATGGGATGTCAAATCACTTTCATATATTTAGATTTGTAGAAGGCTTCCCTCACAAGAGACTTGTAATCAAATAGCGTACCTATCGAGAATCGTCGTGCAACTGGATTGTGATTTCCTGTTAGATAGTTCTCAATTCTTAGTAGTTGATGGCAAGTTTTAGAGTGAAGTAGAAGTGATTCTGACGTTCCCCAAGGCAGTGTTACAGGCACTCTGCTCTTCGTAATCTATATAAGCGATGTAGACTGTTCGCAGATAATGTTTACTCTCCAGTAAAGTTAGCAGGTCAAAACCACTTTCAAAATTATTTAACACTGATGTCTGTAAGGTCGAAAAGTGACAACTGAATTTAAAAAAATAATAAAAAGATGATGTCCACAACATGAGTAATTACAGTGATACCTTAAATTTCGGTTGCACGGTAAATTACACAAACTGAAAGGTTTTGAATTTTATTTCATACCTAGGGATCACAATTAAGGGCAACTTCAAGGAAAGACCGCTTAAATAATGTTGTGGGGATGGCGAACCAAAGACTGTCTTTTATTGGCAGAACAATTAGAAGATTCAATAAAGGTACTAAAGAGACTTCCTACACTACGGTTGTCCTCTTCTGGAATATTCCTGCGGGGGATAGATGCTTGCCAGAGAGGCTTGTTGGACGATATCGAAAAAGTTCAAGAAAGGACCGCTCGTTTCGTGCAAGGGGTTGTAAAATGAAAACAAGACCGATGGAAAAAAGTAGGTAAACTGTTTATTGTTATTCGAAAATAATCGCCATTAGTGTTAATACGTTTATCCCACTGTAGACAAGACGGTGATGCCTTCATGGAAAATGTTAGCGGTTGCCTGCGGATCCATTACTGGATCCATTGGATCCGGATCCAATTCAGAACATACTTTGAGAACTTCAGCTCCATTTTGATTAGAGTGAAAAATAATGAAAATATGCACAAGCAGCAGACACAGAGGTGCAGAATTTTCGTTTTCACCCGCGGTTGTGAAACCTTTCACCCGCCATGGTTGTACCCAGGCGTGCACTTCTTCGTACGAAGCAATCCACGATCACAAATGCCCTCCTTCAGGACTCCAAAAGTATGGAAATCACATGGGGAGAGATTGGAAGTGTATTGACAATGTGTAACGGTTTCTCTGCGAGACGTCTGCAACATAGTCGAACCATGTGGGCGGGCCCACATGTTGTCAAGGTTGTCTAGACTACGCTGCGAAATCCTTAAATATCCTCCATACACTCTTGATCCCTCCCCCTGCGATTTCCATGTTTTTGGAGGTCTGGAGAGAGAGACTTTCGTGTCCGCCGATTTACTTCGAAGGGAAGGGTCCACGCCTGGGTACAATCATGGTCCTGCAGTCAACCGCAAACATTTCTCCGTGAAAGTATTCACCATCGTGTCTCACAGCGGCATAAATGTATTAACGACTATGGCGGTTACTTTTCAAATAATAAACAGTTTACTTACATTTTTTCATCTGTGTCGTTTTCATCTGATTACCCCTTACAGTAACGAGAAATAGTGGAGGAAGAGCCACTGATCTGATAAGCGACTTGTGGTGTCAGTTACTAAAACAAATGCATTTTTCGCAACGGTGAGATATTTTCTCGGAATTTAGATCAACAATTTTCCCTTCCCAATGGGAAAGCATTTTGTTGACTCGCACCTACATAGGAAGAAATTATCATCGTAATAAAATAAATTAGTGCTCACACTGAAAGATTGAAGTGTTCGTTATTCCGACGTGCTATTCGCGAGTGGAACGGTAGAGAAGTAGTTTGGCTCTCTGAACCTGCTGTGAACCATTTAAGTGTGAATTTCAGACTAGTAATGTAGATGTAGATGTAGAAAAACCTATTCTAGTCTTCAGTCATGAAGAATATTTGCTATTGCCAAAACGGTACAAGTAGCAATGACTCCATACGGCTCTAGCTAACCACGAATGCTTGAGTAAGATGTGTCTAAAATTCGGTTGTCGGACTAAGTTCGTCGTTTTTATGTTAAGGCGGATGCTACCATAGATGCGACGTGATTTTCACCGTGTTTTCTTCATCTGTTTCGTAGTCACTGACCCCCTCTATATTTCTCCTTGTGTATCAAATGCTTCTCACTATTTCTTGATTGCCATATAAGATGTAATAGATACAGCATCTTTGCTGAACCTATGTACGATTCTAAATCTTTCTCCTCCTCCATTCGAGTAATACGACCTTCAAACAAATTACAAACTAAACTGCGAATCAGTCAATACCTAGCTGCTTAACAAGGAAAGTAAAGTTTAACTTATTAAACTCGCGTAACTTCCTCCTCCTGCTCAAGACCGAACAAGTAGTTCTGACACATTTCGTCAGTGCTATTGCAACTTTACTCATCCTCATTTCTATCTTCTTCCCTCCATCACATCTCCTAATTTTATTCTATGATATCTCGACCTTCCCAAATCCAATCAATATGTTATTCCTATCCGGCCCTCATTAATCGGAATATCCGTTTCATTCAGATCGTTTTCTTGCTTTATTTCAGCACAGTAACTAAAATATTCGATATTCTGGAAGTAAAAACTGACGATTATAGTCGTTAAACTTCAATTCAGCCAACCGCCCATAGAGAAGTTGGCACGGCTTCCGTTAAGAAGTTAATATTGAAATGTGCAGTAATACATTGCCGCCGTTTGTCGCGGGTATAAAATGACATCAAAGAGATAGAAGATGGCAGTGCCCACGAACAAAAAGATACACTGCATACGATGGATAAAGAAGAAATGATGGAAAACAACGCTGCTATGAGTGGTGTTGGAACTCCAACGGTGTCAAGAATAATAATCTATTGCCAGACATTTGTACGTTCCCTGACGCAACTTGCAAATTGAATCAAGAAACTGGCGGCAATGTCAATGCGTCGCAGTTGGTTGAAGCATTTGAAAATAGTTCAGAATGTTGAGATATAGGTTCTAACGATGTAAATGATAATTAAACTAACTACAATAGGATTCCCAATGTCGAAATTATCGCCGATCATTGGTCCGCAGACAGTGACAGTGATGAAAGATTAGCCGACGAATTGGCTCTAAATCTGAAGATATTTTATGACACATACAGAGCCAACAACGAAGCTACCTCAGAAAAAAGTTATTGATTATTTCAGTGTATAAAGCCCACTGCATTTTTAAATGAATGTCTGCTCAATATCTACATCGAAATACTGCATAATTCATGTACCTAGGCGAATGTAAATATAAGGTGTATGTGTGCCGTTTAGCTCCGATTTTTATTTTTATTCTCTTTATTTAATTTTTTAATTTTCCGATTTTCGATCAAACTGATAATCGAAGTTCTATTGCGTTCGATTGTTTGCATTCGACCGTAACGGAATAATGGATTTACTTAAGAAAGTCGATAAGGCTGACGTTATTATAAGGTAGTTATATACAATACTATTATTAATATTTACTAGGTATGAAATAATGTTAACTCACAAAGCAGGTCAGGTCTCGTTCTCCTGGAAATAAACGAACGTTAAAAAAAAAAAAAAAAATCACATCCAGAATGGTCGGCAAATCTCTTTCCGATTTCAGTTCACTTGTTTCTCGTAGACTGTATGGTCAAGTCGGAGCAGTTTTCTAGCGCAGCCCTTTCGTCTACTACTCCAGATGGCCACTCATAACCGTTAACCTCAAAGGGCCACACCTAACCCTGCGTGAATCCGTCCCCAAAAGTGTTTGTTTGTTTCTTCCTGAGAGTATTCAAGAAAAGGCTCCCAGTGTGTGTGTGTGTGTGTGTGTGTGTGTGTGTTAAGCGGGAAATATCCCTCGCAGCTATTTCGGAATACCGTGTCCCTTGACAGCGACGTATACGAATTACACAGAATCTCCACCTCAGCAACTGATTATCGTCGCAGCATTTTGCAGCGTACTTAAGATTACGCCTAGTTTACAATAACAAGAATTTAATTTTTGCATATGTGCTAGTATTGGAAATTGAGTATGCGTGCAGTACAAATAATATTTATAAACGAAACAGAACCCATTCAATATATATATAAAAAACTACGAGTCCTAAAACGCACACAGTACATGTGAGCACGGGGAAAATATCACGGTAAATGCAAATGGAATAACTACATACTCTAAGAGTTTATATAGTGACATGTTGATCTAACTTTAAGTTATTCCAGGCTCATCGAAAAACTTATTCTGTTCTTTGAAAATGAGCAAAATTTTCGGTAATGTGCTGAGCAATTAAAAATGTCGCTTAAATATTTATTTCAGTGGCAGTTGACCACTTTGACGATAATAGTATGATTAGGAAAGTACATATTGTGTTTCAGTATGGAAATAATAGAATAACTGTCACATTTACTAGAATGTGGGAAACAATTACGCATTCACTATCCGTTACCCAAGAATAAGACGAAAATTTATATTGTATAACGTAATTAGCGGGAGCGATTAGCCAGGCAGCTATTGCATTGGAGTCGGTGGGTTCCAACAAAAGTATTTAGGCGGAAAAGGCTTCTTATACGGGACAGGGTTAGTTCAAAGGGTGCAAGGCTCCCGTTAGCAATGTTGGGAAATATGTGTCTCCGTTACTTCAACGGCTGAATGAAAATCCATATAAGATTCGGCTATCGAGTCTATTCGTTCCAACAACATGCCGCTTCGGTGTGAGTACTGTTTAATAACGTGCTTTACTGTGAACGAAAACCGGATTCACGAAGGTACACGTTAACATTGGCGTTATTTGAAAGTTTTGACGTGGCGACAATAACTAATTTCATAGAACAGTGCTGCCCAACCAGCAAGCAAATCGTGGGCCACATGGTCAATGCAGGGGACGCATAGCGTTGCGAATTGTAATCGGCAGTGTAGCAAAGTACCTTGCTACAATTACCGATATTTTAGGAGTTAACAATGCAAAAACACAATATTCAGAACTTGTAACGCTTTTTTAAAAGTTTCTCCTTTACATTCCGCAATTTACCAAAGTTGGCTCTTGAAAAGTTTTCCTAAAAGACGCATGAAAAATCACATGAGAGTTTTACGAGCTTTCACTCAAGTTTGGCTTAGGTTTGGTACAATAAAGATTTATAAAGTGTATTAAAACCGGTTTATTTATTGCTACAGGGACTGGGACGGCTGTGAACAATATTAAACTGAGCTGCGAAACTGCTGAATACCATGTGTGTCTGTTTGGTCAGTACGCTAAAATCCCAAAACAAATTAATTAATAAAACCACTGGAAGGAAGTTGAACTACAAAGCCCAGTTCCACGAAAAACTGTTCCGTATACACAGCGTCCGAGTACAGCGTTAAGTAAGAAATTTTAGTACATTTTTGAAATTTAATGCTCTCCTTCACTTGCTGCATGGTGCAATAACAAAACTAGACTAAACAGTAATTTCACAATAATACGTCCTAACAATTCCAATAGCATATTCTGAAACTTCTTAAGAGACAAAATGATAACATGAAATAAGAAAATAATAATGAATATAATAAGTAGAATTTAAGTAATGAATTAGAAAAACAAAAAAATCTGGGATTGTGAGATTTATACTCGGTTTCACATAACGCTTAAATTCAATGTTCTGCTATAGTTTTCTTCAGTAACATTTACGAGCAAAACAGCGAAATACTGCGCTGGTCAGTTGGTCCCCAATGTCTCAAACGACGAGACTGGCCCCATATCTTATACTGTGATGAACAGATATCACTCACAAAGCTTTTACTGACTGATATGATAAGAAGGGTAGATTTTATCGTGGAGTAATGCAAAAAAAAAAAAAATGGTTCAAATGGCTCTGAGCACTATGGGACTTAACATCTGAGGTCATCAGTCCCCTAGAACTTATAATTACTTAAACCTAACTAATCTAAGGACATCACACACATCCATGCCCGAGGCCGGATTCGAACCTGCGACCGTAGCGGTAGCGCGGTTCCGGACTGAAACGCCTAGAACCGCTCGTCCACACTGGCCGGTGGACTAATACACAAAGACAAGTTTTTTTCCCTTAGTTTTAGTCTACAGCTCTCTTTTTTTTTTTTTTTTTTTTTTTTTTTTTTTTTTTCTTTTTTTTTTTTAGAAAGCACGTTTACTGGGAAGTCATTTAAAATACACAGAGTGAAGTTGCAGGATTGTCGATGTCTGAGCTAAATAAATTTGGGTCACTAAATGGAACGATGCCGTTGACTACGTTAAACGTGTGATTGTGGTAAACTGCAATGGTCAACATACAAGGCAGCAAGCTCAAATCAAATGTTAACAGACATAAAAGTGTATTAAAATTGTTTGGCGATGTCAAGGTATAACGGAGAAATTCTACACTGCTGAATTTCTGAAGATGGTCACCATAACTGTTATGTCCGTTTTGCAGCCGAACGATCTCTAACAGTACATTACGAGTACTTATGACAGGTAATGAGGAAAGCGCTATTGTAACGTTCGACGCGCTGAACACAGGTAGGCTACAGCAACATATGCCTGAAAGTCACTGTAGCTTCAAAAAATTTTGTCATCTGCTACAGTTTATAACGAGCAAACGAACACCTAAAGAACATCATCAAATGATTCAAAAAATGGTTCAAATGGCTCTAAGGACTGTGGGACTTAACTTCCGAGGTCATCAGTCCCCTAGAACTTAGAACTACTTAAACCTAACTAACCTAACGACATCACGCACATCCATGTCCGAGGCAGGATTAGAACCTGCGACCGTAGCGGTCGTACGGTTCCAGGCTGTAGCGCCTAGAACCGCTCGGCCACACCGGCCAGCTCAAATGATTCGAAAGTTTGTGTTTTATAGTAGCAGTGCTTTCATAATAGCTAATTATTAAAATGAAACTCCGTAAATTATCGCTCACTACGTTTAGAAATTTGTCTCACAGCATGTAGTTACTTCAGACATTGTCTTTTTTTTGCTACTGATTTGAAGAACAATTCTTCTAGAGTTACATCACCCCTCCCATCATTACGATTGGAAATTGCACTTGCTAAAATTAGAATCCAACGGTGTTTGTAGACTTAGAAACACGATGACGAGCTCTTAGAGAGAGATGCATTTGCTATGTAGGTAGCGAGTAGTGAATTCTGAAAGGAAGAGGGTACTGAGGTTCAAAGAGATAAGATAGAAGAAATGCTGTAATGGCTTCCAAGTTGGAATGAAACACACGTAATATCGTTACGACGGATAATGCAAGACCATTTTAGGCTACGGATCGGTAATCCTATGCCTTAGTAATTACTTCTACAATGAATTTCTGCTACATTATTGCCTAACCATAATAGTTTACCGATTTATTTACGATGTTTTCCAAAATCAGTATGGAAGTGTGTTCATCAACTGGATGAATACGATAATTCAAACGCAGGGTCAGGATATTACGGAAAGCAAATAAATTAGTTCAACTGATAGCTAACCGACGACGCATTTGGAAACCTATATTGTGGTACAAATCAAACATTCATTGTTTATTAAGTCCATACTCTCTCTCTCTCTCTCTCTCTCTTTCTCTCTCTCAAGTCCCTGTTAATAGAATTGAATCTATTAAAACTGCAACGAATTAAGCGTTAAGACAACAACTCATATCACTCAGTTTAGAACCACTAAGTCTATGGCACTGTTAGCAAACTGGGCATTAAAAATAGAAGTAAGTGGTAGGTTTCTTTGTTTACAATTGGGAATATGCAAACTATTGGCTTCATGCATAGTGTCTGTAGAAGCACACGTCAGATCTTTCCTATGCTGAAGCCATGGTCTAACACGAAAGTAGTCTGCTACTGAACAGCCAGTTATGCCAGTGTTTGGTAGCCTAATTAGGACATAAGTGAAGTAGTTCCCCGAAGCCAAGACAGTTTCGTCGATTATGATTAGGAGACAATGAGTAATATTAATAACTGTAATATGGTAATAATAATATTAATGATAATAATAATAATTATTATAATAGTAATAATAATAACAATAATAATAGTAACTAAGACTGCAAGGTCCTTTACAGATTCAGCAATCAGTTTTAAGAAGCGACTTGGTCAGAAGAATGGAGCCGGTTGCTGATAAACGATGTTAAAAACATCGTAAAAAGGAAATATACATTCCAGGTTCCAAAACCAAGAGAAAATAATATTTTTTGCATGAATTTTTCAGCCTGCAGCGAAGTATACTCAGTAGCACTACTGATTTTGAAACTGCATTTCACACCTGGTCACTAACAAGGAGCCTTGCGTTTCACGATCAATGTAACAGACGATATCTACTCTCCTGATTTTTATTCCCGATCCTCCATAAAGTTTCAACCCGGCAGGAAGTTCCATAACAGAATTATCCCTTCTGCTGGTGAGATGTAGCTTGGTTCTCTAGAAACGTTCCAAAACAAATATTATTATGATTACATCTCTGTATACACAAAAATAGGAAAGGAAAGTGCACTATAATTCAGATACTTCATTTGGCATCTTTTCTGTCGTTGTGGTCTTCAGTTCGAAGCTCTCCATGTTACTTTAATCTTCGAAAGCCGCTTCATCTCCGAATAACTACTGCAACCTATATCCATTTGAAAGTAATTGCTGTATTTACCCCTTGATAGGCTCCCTTTACTATACTTGCAGCCCTCGCTTCATTCCTGAACGAAGCTGTCATTTCCTTCATGCCTCAGGAAGGTTAATAGATATTTTCTTTTAATTAAATTTTGCCATAATTCTTCCCTAGTACGATTCGGTACCTCCTCATTTGTTTCGGGATACATCTATTCAACCTTCAGCGTGCTCCTATAGCAACAAATTTCAAAATCCATTCTTCTCTAACTGCTTATTGCCAATGTTTCATTTTCACTTGGTATTATCAAATGTCAGCAACAACTGCATAATTTTAATTGTTAACAGAGTCGCACTTTTCACGATAAACAGCATGTATTACACACATTTTCTGTGAGTCATGAAACCTCACTGAAGTACGAAAGTGGGCTGTGATTCAGTAATAAGATACCAGTTATCCAGTCGAAGGACTGTTAAAAACTGACTTCTGCTTTTACTAAGTGACGAAGACATCGGCAATGGGAGTACTGCGGAAACACTTAAACGAATGAAATTACGTTAAAAATAATATTGAAAGGGACAGTGGAGAAAAAGGAACGCGCAGGGAAGCCCAAACAGAAATATATTTTAAAAAAAAAGGATAAACCCGCCTGTAACACCATGTTTCTCCAAAATGCTTTGAAGGTAAGGTGACAAAATATGTTGATCTTGAAAATACCAGCAGTGTGAATTACCGCTGAATCCGTTTTTATTTCTCGTATTTTAGATATATGGAAACGACGGAATGAAATGCTACTAAGTCCACTGATCTTTTCCACTACAACTTACACTTCGAAACCAGATATTTTCGTTGGTGGAGTGTATCTACATGAGAAGTGGTGTTCACAAAAAGAAATCTGTGTTTTCGTACTTTGCATAGAGTAAAAGTATTCATTCCATGGAGCCACACTTCATACACAGGTATGGAATTAACGCATGCCAAAATCTGCGATGCTCTTTGCATCTTAGTACACTTATTCTTATAATTTTAGTTGCGACTTTTTGTAACAATTATGTAATATGGCTCACGTTATGCGTTACTTACAGTTACTAGAGAAGTGCTACACGCAGAGCTTTCGTGTGTCGAGGGACTGCAAGCGAGTTTATGAATTAGGACAATGCATTTGCGTCGTTATTGCTCGTGTCTTACAAGAAACTCGGAAGAAGATGTAGTGACGTAAGTGTGAGAGGATTTTCCAATTTGCGCAGAAACAAATAAAACGAGATATAAACTCACAGACTTCCACGGCCGGTGTCATTTTGAATAAAATAATTTTGGGTATTAGGTCACGTCAGCATAAAACAATAAAGTTAACCGCCCTGAACAGGACCGCTGCAAAGTAGCTCGAATGGTCTGCAATTCAGTTGCTTTCGTGTTTTATAACAAGCCTTCAAGACAAGTTGAGGATAAAAATCATACTGTTTGCATAAAGTGATGAATAAAGGGCTACAACCGTCCCAAATAAACAAAAAACCGGTGCAAGTTATTTAGGTTGTGCACCGCGGATTTGGCTGACTGCTGCAAAACTGATGTGTTGGAAGATAATTAAAGGAGAAACGACATCCAGTCGGGATTTATTATTATTATATGCGTATTTTCTGTCAATATAGAGTCGATCTGCTGTCGTTTTACTATAAGTTGGTCAATTTGCAGAACAATATTACGTAAACTACGTGCAGATTATAGTCAACGTCGTAGTATTGGTGTACATAATTACATGTGGAGGAAATCCACTTAAACACACAAAAGTGACGATGACTCTAAAAATTTCCTTATGGAAATGGCACTAGTGACTTGAAAACTGACTCTGACGAGAGCTATATTTTAAACACAGTAAACAGTGGTGACGAAATCTTCAAAGTTGTAAGGCCGCGCTTCTTCCTCTTGACACTTCTTCACCTCTCGATATTTCGCGCCTTATGAATAGATAGAGTACACCCTTGCCTAAGTCCTTGGGTTGTTTTAGTATGCGCCATTCCATTTAAAATTTTATTATATGTTCTGTAATACGTTGTGTTACACTTATTAAATGCTGCAGAAGGTTTCTCCCTAGGAAGACTTGAAATAATTGAGATCTGTTTGCGTTGTAAAATGCTTTTTGGTACTCCATAAAAGAAATGTGAGGAACTTAAATAAATTTGCAATGTTTTTCTGTTAACTGTGTTTTGACAATAAAACAGTCGTTGCAAGAGCTACATCGTGTTCTTATTGCTCTTGCTAAACTCAGTGTTCAGCCGTCCAGGGACACCAGAGGAATACTGTAAACGATCCCAACAGAGCGGTCGAAACGTCGAACAATGATGAAGCCTGAAGAGCAATGTGACGTGGGATAACGACTCTATAGGTTTTACTTCAATAAGCCAGCAGACTTGTAATTAAATAGTGACTGGCTGTTAGTACGGATCAGCTCGAGGCAGCCTGAAGGCTCTCAGTAAGGGAGGTTGTGAAACAGCAGGAGCAATTAGAGCACGATCTAGAAAACGGTTTCCGTGAAGACAGATCTTGTACAGATTGTGTCATCGCCAAAACGCAGTTAGCAGAAAAGACTGAAAATTTATTATACGCATTTACATTGCTTTTATGGACTACCAAATGTATTTGACAAGCCAAACGGAACTTAATTGTTTCAGTTCTTACCAGATAAGGATCTTCTGCAGCATTAAATAAGTGTAATACAATAAATGGAATGACACATGCTTAAATATCCCCCTGACATAGGTAACGGTGTCCTCTATCTACTCCCTTGAATTTGAGGGTTGTTGATGTCAAATAACTGAAAGAAAGTCTTATCAAAACATCTCAGAGGAAATAACCCAAACTAGACATAATGTTCTTTGCAGATGACCAAGTAATTTTGGCTGGAACAGAGGATGAGTAGAACGTGGGCTGTACCTGCTTGTGAAAACAGCAGACGAGTTCAGGTCAAATATCTCCACATCAAAATGATGGCATTTAAAGGACGTAAAACAGTTTGCGTCACAACAATACGGAACAGGGAAGCAAAAAAAAAAAAAAAAAAAAAAAAAGTTCGTAGATATTGGGTGTGATACTACTTGCGTATTAAGTGATGACGTGAATGGAAAGCTGCAGAATTCCAGTATCTATGTGACTAATTAAACGGATTTTTAAAAATAACGGACGAAGGAAAGAAAGGAAAGTAAGGATTCAAAGTCCCTTCGACAAGGTCATTAGTGGCCAGCACAATCTCGGATTGGAGGAGGACAGGAAAGGATATCGGGCGTGCCCTTTCAAAGAAACCATCCTGCCATTTGTCTAATGCTATGGAAACCATTGGAAACGTAAATCAGATGGCGCGATGAGACTTGAACCGCCGTCCTCACGAATACGAGTCCAGTACCTTCCCACTGCGCCACCTCGCTTGGTGGAAGCATTAGAGATACGCTGGTTAAGCTGTATAAAATTGTGATAGTATCAACATTATTGTATGGTTGTGAATGTTGGGCACTTATAAAACGTGCAGAAATGAGATTCCCGGAAGCAGTAGTTAGTTACGCATTACTTGATGGGAAGAGAAGTGAATCTATCAGGGATTAATTAAACGTATTTAAGCTGAATGAAAAACAGGTGAAATACAGGAGTACGTGGACTAGAGTAAATGTAGTAAGAATGCAAGAAACCAAAACAGGAAAGTCAGTGAAGAAATATAACCAGAAGCGGTGAAGAATGAAGGTAGCCTTCCGTTTGCCTTCTCTAATACTGGTTTCATTTGATTTTCCCATTACGTATAACTCCTCAATATTAGGCATCTAATGTATACTGTGGTGAAATAGTGACTTCTTGTTATACTCGTAGATGAACGAATCGTTCCAGAAGCAACAATGTAAAACAATAAATGAATAAATAAAGTATGCTGTACTGTTAATATGAATTTCAGACATAGTAGTTCAAAGAACATCCGTCACTTGCGTTATAGAGTGTACTGTTTTACCCGTTTCGGGCTTAGACCACTATTAACTGCTACGGTCGCAGGTTCGAATCCTGCCTCGGGCATGGATGTGTGTGCTGTCCATAGGTTAGATAGGTTTAAGCAGTTCTAAGTTCTAGGGGACTGATGACCTCAGATGTTAAGTCCCATAGTGCTTAGAGCCGTTTTTTAGACCACTATTATGGTAACTGATAGTGGATAAAACACATCAGAACAGTTGGGTCACCGTCCAATGAAAATTTTCAAGAAATCGTTAATAATAGCTAAATATTGGTACTGAACTTCAAATACATTGTTATCTAGCCATGATAAGTTTTTCGTGACGTGTTACAGCCGAATTCATCTACACCAAATATGGATATTGCTAATATAGCATAACATTATTTATACATGTACTCTTTTATTAGAATACGTCAATGAAACAAACACGAGGAAATGTGAAACTTTACATGGTGAATAAAATATGTGACACACGCTTAAACTCCTCAGAAAAGGTGATGTGGAAGATATGCTGAAAGAAGAACGCCAAATTCAAAGAAAGACACTTGGCCCCAAAAGAAACAGAACGCAGTTCTGAAAGAAAAACTGAAAATCTGTCGAATGCGATGGCAAATACGACAAAAAGAAGACAGAAATTTTATGGACATGTCCACAGACACAACAACAAGAATTTCACAAAATTCAGACATATATACAACAACTCAAACCATACCCTAGAAACAGCAGGGCAAAGTGGATTTAGAAAAGGCAAATGTAATTACACTAGGGGCATTTGCAACACAAAGAAACAAAATAACAGCAAATGGGAAGAAACTGAAGTCACCAACAGACCGGGAACAAAGTGGACCGGAGAAAGAAAAACGATCTACGGAGAACAAACATGAACTGCCTGGAAACTCCTAAGATTACAACATAATGACTGCGTGATCCGGTGGGGTCCATGAATACCTAAGGATAATGTCTAATATATATACTCCTAGTATAGCCCCAATATAATCATGACCTTCCATATGAAGAATAGCATGCAACAATTACCGCTCAAAACGTCGGCCTCTGCAAATCAAGCCTCTGCTAGACAGTACATGTCTGCATGCAGGACGTGCTATGTATCTTTTAAGTACATGCCTGAGACTCGTTTGTGAACAATAGCTGAGGTGTGGGCTACACTAACAAGGACAGGCCACGACGTTCGAATCACAGATTTACTTCAAACTTTATAGTTCATTAGGAAAACATAATTTGTAACTAATACAGCGCAATCCTTAGGCGGTTTCGAAAACATCGCAAGAGAAGTTTTTAGCGTACATAATGTGTAGGTGGGTTGCAACCACGAGCACTCTATGGCGGCGATCATGTGGTTAGCGTTCAGGCTTCGTAATCGTTGGGTATATGGATCGAGTCCCACTTATCTTCATTTAATTTAAATTTTTCAAACTTTAGTCGTATTATTTCACATATATTAATCTGAAAGGTTATATGGTTGAAAGACAGGTGTATTTGCACGAACTTTAGTTCAATTTCCAATGTTATTTCGTTGTTTGCTAATTTTTTCTATCACAACAAATATTATGTTTATAGCTATTGAGATGTAAACGACTAAACGCATAAAGTTTTCCCGGAAATATTTGCCTTTCGAGATTTGCGAAATCCCTTATACCTGCAATCGGATACGGCACCGCGAACTGTTTTGCACGTGTACGCTTTGACGCGCAGACACGGGTTTCAAGGACGAGTGACAGGTCTGTAAACCCCAAGACAAATATCGAAAAATAAAGGGGTAAATAATTTTATTCACTGATAAAATGAGTTACAATATACCAGATTATGAAAGCATTCTGTGAATAATTGTCGGATTGCTAACGCCAGTAGAGGTTGCAGGACGAGATTTTTCATATAGACACGGAAAACAAATTCAAAAGGCAGGTACTACGTCACAAGACGTTTCCAGAGTTTCTAAGGAAAAACAAAGCGTTTCAACATTTTGAAAAATTTCTTTCTTCCGACAATTTTGATGCAAAACATGCGTGATGCAATATTTTCGTAAATACCGGTGCTGAAAATTGGCGATGTACGGTAGTGTCTTCACTAGAAGCATTACAAGGCGTTTGATACAGTTTTTGACTTGCCTACAGAAATAAATGTCGCATAATATATTTTGTAATAATACAAATTTATAAACAGCCATATAACATTGGAAACTCAATAAAACTTCATGTAAATACACGTGTCTTTTCCTCATACTATCCTGCAAATGTAATACGTATGAAATAATGTGAATAGCATTGATGAAAGTACTTTTTTTAAAAAAAAGAGCGGGACTCGACGCAGCGATCCTCCACTCACAGAGCCTGAACGCCAACCGTATAGCCCCCGCCAGCTCTTGCTTAACATCGCAACGTACCGGTAGTAAGCACATTATTGACACCTAAAACTTGCTATTTTCTCTAAACGGAGTAAGTAGTATGCATTTTGTTGTCCTAATGGACTATTAAAATTGTAAAAAGTTTGTAATCCGTGATCCGAACGACGTCGTAGCCTCCCCTTGAAAGAAAATTATTTGAAGTTAAGGAGGGTTTAGGTACCCTTGCCAAAGGAGGGTATAGCCTCGGGTTGGAGGAATTTGCAACGAAGAACTATCCAGCGATCTTACATATAGCAGTGCAACCGTTTATTAAGCAAGATTGAGGTTTCGCGCTCCACTGGAGCTACAGGTCGCTTCTCGATTGCAAAGCAGTAAATGCAGGCAGAACAGCCAACGAGAACGTTACTGAAAACAGACGAGGACAACAGCAAAAGAGGCGCGTCGCGTAGCAGATCCGAGGCGGAGATTCGGGATTTCCTGGAGTTAGCCCGCAGCTCCACTTTAATTGCCCGCTTCCACCGCTGCCGTACGGAGGCAGTCTCTTCTGCCACATTTACCTGCTGCCGCAATGGATGTGCCGTCTGCGCCCGTTTCCCAGTTCCGAGTCCCACCTAATTAATTCTTTGTACTTCCTACCATCGACGCCGAGTTACACAGTGCCAGAAGGCGGCGTTGTTAGCAGCAGAATGCCACCACGACTCTCGCTTTCGTAAGAAGCTATCCGATATCAGAAGGGGAAGAAACCTATTGAAGAAGTGGAGGCTGTGTGTAGTCTTCGTGTTCACTGCCTGTGCTTTCGCCTTTCCACTCTATTTTTCGCGCCGTCGAATAACGCTGCACAGTTATCGGTCTCTCCCGGCGAGATACTGCAGGTCGCTGGACCGACCATTAATTTCCACAATTTATGCGGGGCCGTGTGGCCACCACGACAGGATGGCCCAGTAATGAATTTAAAGTGTGGCATTATTTAGTTTCCGGCGACCGCAAATCACAGCGCATACTACTAATTACATTTTGCTTTCGCTGAAAGCAGAGTAAAACGTTTAAAATCATATCTGGTTTTTCTTTTTTTTAAATACGTCTGCAAAATGTGACTGCCGACGTTTTTTCTCGTCGGCGCCAATTAATATTGCAGTTCACAATTATAAGCCTCAATGTAACAGAGTTAAAATTCAACTTTTTGATCGTGGTCCGATTGCTTTTGATGACAATCGAATCGACCTACGATAATCTGAATTTTATCTCCGATTTTTGGTGTGATTTGTATTCAGGAATATAAGGTTCTCGGAAAGAAGTTGACTGATTGCACCTCCAACTAAATAGAGACGCGTTCTGTCGGTTGGATGGAGGAGGATAAGTGAGAAACATTTTTTAAAAAGTGTTTAATGTTTTGGATTGATTTTTTTCTTCGCATACGACACTTACTTACAGAGAAAGACAAGAATTTGGGAAAAATTAAAATCTTGTCGCTAATAGTTTGTTCGTGGTTACCTAGATTAAATTAGTAGTCTCCTAAGACCGATTCTTACAATAATTTCAGAAAGTGAACGAAGAAACAGTTAAGAAAATGTCTCTGCTGTCTAAATACAACGGAGCGAACATGTGAGTGAAGTGGTCCACTCTGTGACAGAGGATGCACTGCGTTGATATGTACGGCAAGCTATAATTGTGTATCCATTATTGAACATTTCTGTCACAGTTGCGTTTACTTTATGCTGGTAACTACTTTCGATAGCAGGCGCTCATTTTCAAACCAGGACGGCACTGAAGTGCTTATAGAACCAAAACCTCACCGATGTGCTAGGTTAAAGGAAGACTGTCTTAAAACAGGTGCGTTCGTAATCACTTATCATTTACAACGTGATGGTTTTAGCAGGTTAAAGAGTACAGACAGTTATCAGACCCCGTTGTTGCTCATTTGCCAACAAAATGTTGGAACTATGTTATAATTGTGTGTTGGATAGTGAGTAGAGAAGATCGGTCCAGCAGCGAATTTTTTAATGTGTAACAACAGAGTAAAAACATGTTTTTCTGTCGAAATCCAGTATTTAAAACCTTAACATTAGTCTCACTGTCATTTGGGTGACGTAATTTATAATTTGCCTCTCTCGATTTCAGTTCATCACAGCATATCAAAAATTGTTTTCTATAGAAGTTCTAATAATTAATCTTTATTTTCCGCAGCAGTCCTTAAGTATTATGAATCACAGTTTCAGGATACGTCAATAGTGGTAAAAGTCTGTTTCACCCCAAGCTAAATCCATTTCAAGCATCGGTTTATACTGGTGAAAGAGGTTCAAGTAACGTTAAGGAATGCTGCATGTTTATTTTCAACGGGAATTCAATACCCGTCAGCAGAGATTGTAAACAGGAATAACTTAAATGCTGTCTTGTTATTGCTATTGGCGATAACATGAGGCCCATTTCTCCTTGACTGGTTTATTCAAACGAAGAGAGACGCATTGAAATATCCTGCCCCCAACATCGGATTTTCTCGGAAAATCGTGTTCAGGTGGAGGTAAAGCGTTCAGTCACCATCCGGAGTGAGTGGATAATAAATTTTTCAGTTGAAATTCCGCTGGTCAGGAAATAAATGTATGGCATTCAGTCTCCGGAGACGGTGTGGAATATCTGAGGGAACTTGAGACGCCACCTATTAGCTGCCACCCGAACGATAACAATGACATGCGAGTTTTCTATTTTGCTTAACATTTTTAATAACGACATGGGTTATCTCGATCGACGTCACCGAAATTTTAGGTCATTCACGACGAGTTTGTCGGTGAGATGTCAGTGGGAGTTGGAAATACAGCCAGCTGCTGGTGCCGTCGAGAACCGCTATTGTAGTCCTCGGTGGTGGCGGACGCAATTTTCGGACGTTTTCCACATACCTTGATCGAGGAGGACCGCCATCAGCGCGGCGAGGGCCAGCAGCGGCAGGTGCGGGGGCGGCGAGCTCTTCCGCGACATCTCCATTGTCGCACAAGTGGTGTACGAGCGTCACAGGAAACGTACTCTACGGGTACAAAAAAGAGTCACGTGGGGACGGGGGAAACGCAACAGTAGTTTTGTCGACCCTCTGTGTGGTGCTCGCACTAATTCTGTACCTCTTCACAGTCACCTATGCAGAGGTCATCACTCGGTTGACAAGTTCGAGGAAGAGCGGCAAGGGGGGCTGGAACGAGATGTTCTGGCGCTGCTCGTGATCGCGGGTGGGACGGTTCGCCGCCTGCGGCGGGTGTCTGCTTGCGCCTTTATTGCTGGGGTGTGCGACAGTCGCGTCGGCTCGTGTCGGTCGCGGCGCGCGGCGTCGTCGTCGTCGGCGTCTGCTCGGCTGTCTGTGCTGATGCGACTCGCTCGGGCGGCGCGTTGCACCAGACTGGCCGCTTTCCCGCCGGGCCGCCTGAGTGCCGGGCCGCCCGCCAGGGGGCAGCACGGTAGCGGCGCGGTTTGGGCAGCGAGAGGCGGCGGCGCCGAGCCGGCAACCTGTCGAGCACAGCTGAGGACGGCTGCGCCGTGCGCGCCGGCCTCCGATGGCGACGGCGGCTGTTGCGGGCGGCGTCTGGCGCGTAACTAGAAGAGACCGAGAAGAGCGCTGGAGGTTGTGGTCCTCCTTTGCCAACAAATACTCGTGCAGTGATGCGCTCGTATCTACATCCCACACTCCGTGAGCAAACTTGCTGTGCTTGGCGGAGGGTACTTCGTGCACGAATGTCACTTTCACCCTTTCCTGTTCCTCTCACGAATAGTTCCCACGAAGAACGATTGCCGGTTGTGGGCTAAATCCTCTCTAAGTTTATCTCCGTGGTCTTTCCGCGAGACATACGTTGTTGTTGTTGTGGTCTTCAGTCCTGAGACTGGTTTGATGCAGCTCTCCATGCTACTCTATCCTGTGCAAGCTTCTTCATCTCCCAGTACCTACTGCAACCTACATCCTTCTGAATCCGCTTAGTGTATTCATCTCTTGGTCTCTCTCTACGATTTTTACCCTCCACGCTGACCTCCAATGGTAAATTTGTGATCCCTTGATGCCTCAGAACATATCCTACCAACCAGTCCCTTCTTCTTGTCAAGTTGTGCCACAAACTCCTCTTCCCCCCAAACCTATTCTATACCTCCTCATTAGGTATGTGATCTACCCATCTAATCTTCAGCATTCCTCTGTAGCACCACATTTCGAAAGCTTCTATTCTCTTCTTGTCCAAACTATTTATCGTCCATGTTTCACTTCCATACATGGCTGCACTCCATACAAATACTTTCAGGAACGACTCCCTGACACTTAAATCTATACTCGATGTTAACAAATTTCTCTTGTTCAGGAACGCATTCCTTGCCATTGCCAGTCTACATTTTATATCCTCTCTACTTCGACCATCATCAGTTATTTTGCTCCCCAAATAGCAAAACTCCTTTACTGCTTTAATCTAATTCCCTCAGCATCACCCAACGTAATTCGATTACATTCCATTATCCTCGTTTTGCTTTTGTTGATGTTCATCTTACATACTCCTTTCAAGACCCTGTCCATTCCGTTTAACTGCTCTTCCAAGTCCTTTGCTGTCCCTGACAGCCGGCCAGTGTGGCCGAGCGGCTCTAGGCGCGTCAGTCTGGAACCGCGCGACCGCTACGGTCGCAGGTTCGAATCCTGCCTCGGGCATGGATTTGTGTGATATCCTTAGGTTAGTTAGGTTTAAGTAGTTCTTAGTTCTAAGGGACCGATGACCTCAGAAGTTAAGTCCCATAGTGCTCTGAGCCATTTGAACCATTTGTCTCTAACAGAATTACAATGTCATCGGCGAACCTCAAAGTTTTTATTTGTTCTCCGTGGATTTTAACACCTACTCCGAATTTTTCTATTGTTTCCTTTAGGAGGAGGAAATGCAGACACATCAACAACTTTTCGCATCGGTCTGATTTTGACTTTTCCTGTACCGATCGGAAGGACACCCCTGATGTTGTTTGTAAATGTACGCACAACTATGATGAGGGCAACTTATGGTTAGAACGACACACTGGAATGGATTACAGTTGGAGAAGAGCTCTACCAATAGTACGTTTCGATAGTTTTCGTACTAAAATAACATTGCATTTCCTGGGGCTGGGAGACGTAGAGAGGGGTCAAGAAACGTAAATAAATGTGTAACAGAGGAATTGCGAACCGACGACTTCTCTATTTGTTTCTCTTACCGGTTGTTTTGTTTTACGCATACAAACCGCTTTTTATTCAGTGTTACTCTGTTGTGTATTTCATACCCTTACAGATACTTTTGTTTAGCCTGTTCTTTTGTGTTTTTTTATTTTCCATTTGTTTTGAGAAAATTGCATTTTATAGGTTATAAGTATAAGCTGTTTGCATGACTTCTGCGCTTTGGGACTTAACTTCTGAGGTCATCAGTCCTCTAGAACTTAGAACTACTTAAACCTAAATAACCTAAGGACATCACACACATTCATGCCCGAGGAAGGATTCTAACCTGCGACCGTAGCGGTCGCGCGGTTCTAGACTGTAGCGCCTAGAACCACTCGGCCACCACGGCCGACAATGGCAACAGTCTCCTGTTAAAACTGATAAATATGAAAATTATTTACACATAACAGAAACATGTTCCATGTAAGTTCCAGAAAGTATTGAAGTATGTTTGAAACTTTTGTTAGGTTGTTCTTTTGTATTTTTTATTTTACATTTGTTTTGAGAAAATTGCTTTTCCTAGCGCTGTATTATAAACTTCTCTCTTTTATTTTTACTACAACAGTCCTCTGTTTCACGTTTCAAATCAACAATTTTCGAAAAAAAAAAAACTGGATTAAAAACTGACGATGTCAATTTTGCTCTAAATATTGTTTCTTTCTAGGAACCAGAAAACTATGTAAAACAATAAAGTGAAGTAGTTGTGTTGCCCTTTATATATCCTCATCCGATTTCTAGACGTTTCACTAGTTCCGGTTTCTAGAGGACTCCAGTACGGCATGGTTCGCATATTCAAACAAGGCGATCGATATGAGGTAACACCCGATAGATGTGCAACAGACCTGGCGCACATGTAACGCAGATACGACCTTCTCTGGCCAAGGCTACTAGGAGAACTATCGGCCTGCACTTACTTCAGTGACAGCCTACAGTAGCTTATCATACCGTGGACAATCGCGACTGGGTCTGCATCACCATGTTATGTGCACAAGGCTTGTCAAGTTGCTAGACGTTTGCACCAGAATCAAAATAATTTTGTGCAGACATGGAATTAGTTCCAGCTGACAGGTTGTTGATACGCTGCATAGACCACCCGCCTCCGACAGTTGCACACGATGATCGATATCTACGAGTTTTGGGTCAAAGGAGCTCCAGAACTGAATTGGCGTCTAAGAGGCATCAGGAAATCACGTATCCCATAACCTATTAGTAATCTCCATTCCTGAAGACAATGATATGCACCAAGTCGTTCACCACAACACTATGGACTATGTTACAGATGGGCAAAGTTATCATGCAGAATGGACGCCCCGGGATTGGCGTTAGTTGTTGTTCATGGACGAAAGTCGGATTTGTTTGCACCTTGATAATAGTAGACAATGGGTCTGGAGGCAGTCGGGTAATATCGAACGCCTCCAACAGTACATCCGACATGTGCAACAAGGTGGTGGTGGAGTGATTTTATGAGGTGGCATTACACAGTATCACCGTACACCCCTCGTGGTTGTTGAGGGTAATATCACTGATCTACGGGGCTGGGGCGAGACTCTGTAACAAGGATTGGGACCGTGTCAACAAACAAGATGGTGATAATTTCATCTCGGTGGATGACAACTCAGTGCTCAATGTGCTGTTGCCCTTAGTACGTTCCTTCAGTTTGCTAGGATCACCGGAATGAAGTGGCCTGTTTTTTCTCTGGGCGTGAACCCACTCGAACATGTGTGAGATCGATTTAGACGTGTTATTTTAGATGTTGACAACTGCCACGTACTCTGAGGAACAGGCCGTTATACCTTTACAGAACTGTTTGGTTTTTTGATTTAGTGATTTTGGCACATTGCAAATGAATACAAACACGTCCCTCAGAGTGAAGTTTTGTTCCCTTACCATGAACTTCTACATAAATGGGCGATGCAAAATTTTCGATGATGTGTGTGTTATCTCTTCTACGAATGTAAGCTCTCGGAACCTTAAACTGTACCGTGATGCAGATCGCCTGTCCTGCTGCTTCTACCATTGGAGCCGGCCGCTGTGACCGAGCGGTTCTAGGATCTTTAATCCGGAACCGCGATGCTGGTACGGTCGCAGGTTCGAATCCTGCCTCGGGCATGGATGTGTGTGATGTTCTTAGGTTAGTTAGGTTTAAGAAGTTCCAAGTCTAGAGGACTGATGACCTCAGATGTTAAGTCCCATAGTGCTCAGAGCCATTTGAACCATTTGAGCCATTGGAGTTAGTTGATCATCGTGACGCTTTCGTGCGTACTAAATCCACCTATTACAAAACCTGCTGCTTTTTTTCTTTGAATCTTCTCTGTTTCCTTTATCAATCCTACCTCGTAAGGGTCTCTTACGGAAGAGCAATATTCAAGTACTGATTGAATGAGAATTTTGATGTATCACTTTCCCTAAGGAGGCTTCCAGTAAATCTCGTATCTGCCCTTCCTGCGACATGTTTTATGTGGTCGTTGCACTCTAAATTGCTCCGTACGCATTGTCCTAGATATTTTAGGGAATAACTGCTTCCAGTGACTGTTTTGTAAACGTGTAGTCATACCATAATATGTCTTTCTGTCTTTATATACGCAATACGCTACATTTGTTTACGTTGCGGGTGAATTGTCACTTCCTGCACCAACCATCGATCCTCTGCAGGTCTTCCTGAATTTCGCTACAGTTTTCTAGCGTTGCGACTGTTCTGTATGCAGCAACATCATCCGCGTAAACCCTCTTGGAACTTCAGATATCGTCCACTGACCATTTGAGATACAGTGAGAAGTTAATGGACCTGTAACACTCCCTAGGGCATACCAGAAACTACATTTACGTCTGTAGACTGTTCTCCGTCGAGAATGACACGCTGTGTCCTGTCTTGCTAGAAACTCTTCAGACCAGTCACACAATTGATTTGATATTCAGTATGCCACTATGTTTTTCATTAGGAGACATTGAGGAACTGTATCAAACGATTTACGGAAGTAAATGAACGCGGTATTTACTTGGGGGCCTGTATATGCTGTTTTCTAGGTCTCGTGGACGAACAGAGAGAACTGATTTTCATACGATCGTGGTTTTCGGAACTCGTGTTGATACCTACAGTCTCCATAAATGTGATAACACGCGAACATTAAACATGCAACTTACTTCGTCGGCACACGGGACGAGTTAGCTAAGGTTAACGTGGCGCTCTACGACTTTTGTGACGCATCTTCCTGCTATTTTTCATTGAGAAACCATTTCGTCACGTGAAACACAAAATAAGTTCTCCGATGTTACGGCAACTTGCCACATAAAGTAGAACCAGTTGGAAGCAAGAACGCTCCCTACGTCACAAGCAGAAAGTAAGACGCTATACTATATCTGCCGTGTTGAGCAGAGGCCCTTATTCGATGGGTTTTATGTTATACGTTACACCCGTACAATATATGCCGTGTCTAAGCACCATCACGTTGAATGTCTTGATAACGAATCGTTATTGGGACGATTTGTTGTAATAAAATGACGGGAAACGTCATGTTGGTGGTTACAAAATTTTCGTATTTAGTTATTTTCGCGTTATAACTCGCGTGTAGTGAGAGTAAGCCGTTTTACGGCAACGATCCATTTAAGATTCATGTAAACGTGTCGCTCTTATTGTGATTTATAATATAATTGTCAATAACATTTCAGAGACCAAAGTACAGAAAAAGAAATAAATTGTGGGGTGCGTTGTCGATTGCAAGACTGCGGCATTACGCAGGCATATGAATGGATGAGGGTTCGTGTCCCTACTTCCATTTTTCCCCACTTTCATGTTTTCTAATAGAATTAATAAAAATAATTTCTGTAATATTTGATGTGATGTAAATAGAAGTGCGTTCTCTGTCAGGAGCGAGTGTGTTTGATTTGGTGAGCTTATATCAGCTGACGTCTTTCCTGAGTGCGCTTCGAGCTTCCATTTTTCTCTTATTGCACTTTCAGATGTTATAGTTTTTATTCATGTACACCACAAAGAGCAGCATGACTACCATACAGTTGGGAAAGAAAATGTTAGTTTTAATGGAGCTAACGTAGTAATTCCACGCGCTTCCGTTTTTGTGAACAAACTGTATTGTGTTCGAGCCAAATAAATGTGGCAGTCGTCGCTGGAGAGCGCTGAGAGCGCACAATCACGTCAAACAGCTCGTGCCGTGTGCCGGCGGCACTGTCTCTCGTGACGTGGGACATCCCGTCTGCGTGCACGTCAACGTTAGTTACGTCCTCCCGTGTGCCAACGGCCTTAAGCTTGGCAGTGGACAGAGATACTCTGACGAACACTAGCCAGACGAATCACAGATAGCGAAGTCACAAAAAAAAGGTTCAAATGGCTCTAAGCACTATGGGATTTAATATCTGAGGTCATCAGTCACCTAGACTTAGAACTACTAAAACTTAGATAACCTAAGGACATCACACACATCCATGTCCGAGGCAGGATTCGAATCTGCGACCGTAGCAGCAGCGCAGTTCTGGAATGAAGCGCCTAGAACCGCTCTGCCACAGCGAAATCACAACACATTCAGAGTAAAAGTACTTCTACTGTCGAAATTTTGTCGGTAAATTGTCGAAGTACTCGTAACAAAGTTACCGAATTAATTACCCTCCATCAAACTTCCGGCGCTTAAATTATTCTAGGGTCCGAGAGCTGGCTGGATCGGGAAGTGGAAAACTCTGAGATATTTAGCGATTCACAGAACGTACAGATTAGACGTCGTCGGAGATGGTATGTTCACTGCAGTTGACAAAAATATCGTCTTATTGAGGCCGAATTTGAGTGTGACAGTGAAGTTATATGTTCAGTTATAACAGTTCTAGGTGAAATAGAGTTAATCTCTGAATGTTTCTAGCGCCCATACGACTTCGCTGTGACTGTTTCAGAGTCATTCAAAGAATGTCTACGGTTAGTAGCTTGGAAATAACTAGAACGTGCGATATTTGTTGGAGACTACTTTAGCTATCGAGTAAAAACTGGGACATTTGTGGGTTCATGGCAGGGGCTACAGACGGTATTGCGAAGTCCCTTTGAACACGTTTTCCGACACCTGCGTTGAGCAGCTAGTTCGACAGCACTCACGCACTGGAAATATTTTGGGTGTTGCAGCCACAGACGGGCCTTAGTATAGAGACAGAGATTAGTGACTACGATGTCATCTTAGCGACTTCGGTTACTAAAATTAATAAATAAATCAAGAAGCCTAGGAGAGTACTTCTGCTAGAAACAGCAGACATACAGCATTACACTTAGACAATAAGTTGACAGGAATTATTGGAAACGTTTAAACTGATTTTAAACCATAGCCTGGAAGAGTATGGACCGAGTAATTGGGTTAGTGACGGAAGAGGTTCACCGTAGTTTAACAAAGAAATTCGAAAAATGCTGAGGAAGCCAAGGCAATAACACCCTCGGTTGAAAAGACAACGTGCAAATGACGACAGGCAAAAGTCAACAGGAATTCGTGCATCTGTAAAAAATTCCTTAAGCGAAGCTCGCAACAACTACCACCCACATAACTCAGCAAATGATCTTGCCAGGAACCCGAGAAATTCTGGTCCTACGTAAAACGGTTAAGTGAGTCTAAGGCTTCTATCCAGTCACGCGTTGATCAGTTTGGTGTGGTACCAGAAGATAGCAAAAGTATAGCTGAAGTTTTAAATTCCGCATTTAAGAAATCGTTCACGCAGGAGAATTGTATAAACATACCGTCGTTTGATCGTCGCACAGACTTCCATATGGAATACATAATAATAAGCAACCCTGGCATAGAGAAACAACTGAAAGAGTTGAAAGCGAATAAGTCACCTGGTTCTGATGAAATCCCAATCCAGTTTTGCAAAGTTTACCCTACAGCATTGGCCTCTTACTCAGGTTTCAATTATCATGAGTCTCTCTCCCAACGCAAAAAACCAAGTGACTGGGAAAAGTTCAGGTGACTCCTCTATACAGGGTGTCCCATTTATCTTGACCACCCTAAATAACTGTTTGTCCACCTTCAAATTACAAAACGTTTCAAGCAAATGTTACTTAGCCGTCAGGAGGACATCGATCAGCACGATTGCCTTCGTTGTAGCTTAGATTTTTACAAAGGTATGAACAGCGGTATGACTTTTTTTAAATAGTACCCTGTATTTTTTGTTCAGTAACTCATTTCCTCTCCTAAAGACCTATTGAAAAACGTATCACAGTGTACCACTCACTGAAACACAGTGATATTAATCACGTAACACAACATTGACTTTGAGCCCGGGATCACAAGCTCGTCCACATGCTGGAGTTGACAGAAAACAAATGCAAACCAAGTTAAAACATACCACAAAATTGACTTTGACTCTCCTGTACCATTGCCCGGAGTAGAACACTCAAAGGTGCTCAAAGTGGTAACCCTGGACACACTGGTGCACTCGTTGAATGAAAGAATTATTTATTGTTTCCAGTGTTGCCTGCTGAAGAGAATTGCAGACAAGCACGATACGCACCTACATGTCCTGTGGAGTTACTGGAATATCGCGATAGACAACGTCTTTGATGCATCCCCAAAGAAAAAAGTCCGGAGGATTTAAATCAGGCGATCTAGCAGGCCAAGTAACTGTTCCTCCTCGACCAATCCATCAGGCAGGATACCTTCGTTTCAGAACACGACGTGCGCGCAAGGCAATATGTGCTGGACATCCATCGTGTTGATACCACATAAGCATTCTGGTTCTTAGCAGCACTTCATCCAGACGAAGGGGAAGAAGTCATCTGAGGAATTTGGCATACGCTGTGTCGTTTAGACTACCATTGATGAAATAAGGGCCAATAATTGTAGTACCAAGCATCCGACAGCAGACTTTAACGCTCCACTGTCGCTGATGTTCCAGCTGTCTAAGCCATCGTGAGTTCTCACTGGACCAATGATGCATGTCCGTCGTTCGAGAAGGAACATTCATCGGTAAACAGAACATTTGAGAAGAAGTTCGGGTTGGCGAGGATTTGATGCTGTGCCCACATCATTCCCATGCAATTCTTGATGTAGGTGACATGGTAAGCATGGAAGCGGTGACGTTTAAGAACACGATGTATACTGGTTTTAGGAATGCCAATCTCGTGTTCAAGCTGTCGTGTGCTCACATGTGGATTCATAGCAACGGAAGCGAGAACAGTAACTTCGGCAGCTTCGTCTGTGCGAGTCCTATGACGATTGCGTTGTCGTGGGTTTAAACTTCCCGTTTCCTGAAGCGTAGCAACAAGACGAGAAAACAACCGTCGGGAAGATGTGTTCTTGTCAGGATATCGCTCCCTGTACAGTTCAGCTGCCTGAGTAGCATTTCGCCTACCTTCAACAACAACAACAATAATAAGAAAAGAAACATTATGTCGGTGCAGTTTGTAGGAAGGATAGCCTTTACTGTATGCCTACTCTACACAACAGTCGCTAAAAGTCTTGTGTCCCGCCTGGAATGCGGCGCGTGGGTAAGGAACAGGAACAGTAAAAGGTATTAATCTCTCGGTACTGCAAATACGGTTTAAGCACCTTTACTAGTGGATAAACATATGCAAACATATTACATAAATTGCAAGGTGGTGCGAAGTTGAGGCGAAGTGTCCTGGCTGCCTGCGCCTGATGAAACGGGGTGAAGCAGTCGCGGAGCTCGTTGACCTCGACACAGCCGGCTAGAGGGTGCTGTCGTCGGTGTCTCTCGTAGTACCAACCTAGCAATGCGGAACTACGTTGTGGCATCGTAGCTATCGACACCACAAAAACGACTAAACTTCTGTACTAAATGTACCCGTACTTAAGAAAACAGTATTGCAGTTACTGTTGTGCTTACTTTCCCCATAGATGAGTAGCATATCTACCTGCTCTACGTTGGTGCACATTCTACTCACTCACCTCTTCAACTGACGATGGTTGACGGAATAACGGGTGTGCTTTGTACGTATGTTTACATTTGTCCTCTGTCAACGTCAGCACGTGGAAGCGTTCCATTACCCCGAGTACCTGCACTATACGCTGGGAGCGTCAACGTCAATGTTGTTTTATGTAATTAATAACGTTGTGTTTCGGTGAACGGTACACTGTGATAAATTTTTGAATAGGTCTTTAGGAAAGGAAATGAATTAGCGAATAAAAATACAGTGTGCCATGTAGAAAATTCATACCACTGTTCATATCTTTTTAGAAAACAAAGGTACAACGAAGTCAATCATGGTGATTGATGTGGCAATCATGCAGATTGATGTCCCCCTGGCGGCTAAATAACATTTGCTTGAAACATTTTGTAATTTGCATCTGGACAAACAGTTATTTAGGCTGGTCAAGATGAAAGAGACAAGCTGTATAATAAAGGTAAAAGAATGGGGCCTCAAAACTAAAGGCCAATTTCCGTAACATCGGTTTGCTGCAGAATCCTTGAACATATTCTTAGTTCGTACACAATAAATTTCATTGAGAGGGAAAAAGCTTCAGTCCACAAATCAGCACGGTTTTATAAAGCACTGCTAGCGAGACACTCAGCATGCCCTTTTCTCACATAATATTTTGTGAACTTCGATGTAGGGCAACGGGCAGATTCCATATTCCTAGATTTCCGTAAGGCATTTGACATGGTACCCCACTGCCGACAGTTAGCGAAGGCACAAGCGCAGAGATTAGGTTATCAGTTTGTGAGTGGATCGAGGACTTTTTGGGTAAGAGAACTCAGTATCTTGTCCTTGACTGCAAGGTTCATCAGAGACAGGGATATCGTCAGGTGTGCCCCAGGGAAGTGTGATAGGCTCGCTGTTATTTTCAGTATACATAAGTGATCCGGCGAACAGGGTAACAGCAGTCTGCGGTTGCTCGCGGATGATGTTGTGGTGCGTGGGAAGGTGTCGTCGTTGAGTGACTGTAGGATACGACCTATACTAAATTTGTAGTTAGTGTGATGAATGAAAACTAACTCTAAATTTAGAAAAATGTGAGTCAATGCAGATGAGTAGTAAAACCCATAATCTTCGACAACATTAGTAGTGTACCTTGACACAGTCATGTCGATTAAATAACTAGGCGTAACGTTGGAAAGCGATATGAAATGGAATGAACACTTAAGGACTGTAGAAGGGAAGATGAACAGTCGACTTCGGTTTATTGGGAGAATTTTAGGAAACGTGTGGTTCATCTGTAAAGCAGACCGCATACAGGACCCTAGCGAGACACATTGTTGAGTATTGCTCTAGTGTTTAGGTTCCGCACCAGGTTGGATTTGTGTGGTCTTGCCCACTTGTCGCTAATAGGGTGCCTATGGGATGCAGCGTTCTCGGAATGCTATACAACAACTCAAACAAATAACATTAATGACATTAGCAGTTTTATTTCTAGAAAGCAACTGATAATAGATTTTATAATTATATTTTTCCTTGAGACATTTAAGCCTCTCTTTTATCTACGATAATGATTGAAGCGGAAGAAATGAATTAAAATTTGTGCTGCGGGCGTAGTGCTGTGGTGGTGTAATTGTTAGCATTTCTGCGTAGCAGGAAAGAAGACCCGGGTTCGATTCCCAGACGCAGCACAAATTTTAATTCATTTCTTCTGCTTAAATCAGTATCGTACAATTGACAATACTTAACTTTGGAGGTACATTAAATACCGCTAGCACGTGGCGACATGATGTCAGTAAAGTTCTTGCTATTCACGAAGTTCTTGGAAGTTGACACGTCACTGATAACCACCGTCCGCGTTCCGGTGCCGATCTGCGCGGCGAGGCTAACAGTTGTGTCGCTTTTATTCACGTCTTGCAGGGGGCGCGCTTGGCGCGGCACGGTCCAGTTCCGCTTACCAATGGCCGCCGTTTCCTCACCGCCTCCTCTGGTCTTGCGTTACGCATCTTCGTTCCGGCGTTTGTGTTTAAGCCAGAACAGTATTAAGGGAGGACATCGCAGCAATTCAGAGAAGGGCCGCTAAATTTGTTACCCGTAGGTTCGAACGGTGGCTCGCAGAGTTTGTATGTAGACGTACAAGAAATGAACGTCAGAGGTGTACGCCTACTGTTCTGTGCGTCTATTCGACAACCATTTTTGAAAACGGAATTGACCTTTTTCTCCAGTCATGTACTTCCATACTCTGAAAACTACTTTGGTTGGCACGGCAGAGGGTACGCCATCTTATACCAGTTATTAAGGCATCATCCCGTTCGGTGAAAGAATGGAGCGTTAGAAAAATAATTGTTTAAATCTTTTTGTATCCGTGGCCGTTCGTCTAGTTTTGTCTTTGCGTTTCCTACCAGTGTGATTCCTAGAATCATCACTTTAAGGTGGTTCTTGAAACATTCTGAGTAGGTTTTCTTCGTCTACCATCAAGAGTATGTCAGTTAAGTTTCTTCAGCATCTCCGTGAAGTTCTGCCGTGAGTCGAACGTACCTGTGACATCTCGTGCTACCTTATTTGTATGCGTTCAGTATTCCCCGTTAGTCCCACAAGTCGGGTTGCACACACTCGAAAAATATTCTAGGATGTAGTGCCTCATGTGCAGCCACTTTGCAGATTAATGGCCTTTCCCTAATGTTGTACCAATGAACCGCACGCTTCCACCGCACCCTGTTCTACTATGACTCACCCTATGTAATCGTTCCATTTCATAGTCCTACAAACTGTTACACCTAGCTAATTGTATGAGTTGTCCGATTCTACTTGTGACTCGTTGTTATTGCAGTCACAGGAGACAACATTTTTCGTCTTATGACGTGCACAGTTTCACATACCTGAACATTTAAAACCAGTCTAGAGTCTTTGCGCCACAAAAGAATCTTATCATGACCCGCCCGAATATTTGTCCGGCTTCTTTCAGGCAATACTTCATTAAGGAGAACTGATCTGCAAAAGACTGAGGCTGCTACAAAGTCATTAACATAAACATGAACAGTGCAACACACTTCCCTGAAATCACTGATGCGTCTGCCGATAACTTTTCATCGAAGATAACGTTCTGCGTCCTTCTCTTCAAGAATTGTTCAATCCAGTCACAAATTTTGCTTCATGTTCCAAATGACCGCACTTTTGATAATAAAGCTGATTGAAGCTCTAAGGTGAAATACTTTTCGCAAATCGATAAATACTCCGTATGTACTTAGAGAAGTGCAATCGGGATTTCACGTGATCGTTCCTATCGGAATCCATGTTGCTTGACGCGGAGGGGGCATTCTGTTCGGGATATCTAGTTACGTGTGAGCTTGAATATGCGCTACTATTCTACAATAAATGGATGTGAAGCATACGGGACGGTAGTGTCGTCGGTCCTTGGGAAACACTCATCGTGTGTTAATTATCTTGCACGATTTACAGATTTATTTGCGTAAAATTTCTTCAGAGCTTTATTTGTGACCTGACCTCTTTACCTTTCATCAAAGGATCTGTTAAGGTAATGGGTGGAAAAAACTTCTAGTCGATAAAAATTTTCTTTTCGTCGTAATCTGTTTTCTGTAGCTACAAAAACGCACAGAGATTCTCTAACTTTGTTGTTCCAAAGACATTCCTTGTATTGTACATATATTGCAGGTGACGTGCTATTACTAAATTTGAGCTTATACAATTTTTTTTACTGATTATAGACTTTTCTTGTTTCTTCGTAAATATTAATAGATAAGAATACAACTTGAATTACAGAACTCTGATTTGATTTAGACGACTTCATGCTTCCCTCGTCACGATGCACGCAAATGCGGCTCAAACTTACCATCATTCTGATACACAGGAGCAGATGTTGGGTGCAGTGATAGCTGAGATTTACAATTACAGCCACGGCATTAGTGATCAGCTGTAAGGTGAGGGCAGTCCAAGACGTTCCTCTTCTGGAGATAAGACGAAGTCTGTATCTGCTCTCCCACTCAAAATCTTCCTGATTCTGCCGGCACCGGATTCTCTTTAGGCAGTCTCAGTAGAACTTCCGAGTTATGACAAATTATGTCAATAACAACAATTGCTGTTCTTCTGAAGAATCTATTGTGATTAAACTATAATACACATTTCTCTCAAAGAGTGGGACAGAAAGCAGAAATTCTCTCCCACTATTGAGTGCTTTCACGTTTCAGCCAATGATAGCGGCATGTACGCTATTATCAGTCACCGTTCGCACTACAAAAATAAGTTTGGTGAAACAATCTGGACCTCACTTTCAAAATTTAGATATCAAATACTATTGGCCTTCTTTGGATCCAATAGAGTCTTCTCTCGTGTTTATCCATCCACTTTACGTATTTTCAGAACCATTCTTTACTCTGCGCCTCACAATGGAAGTTCGCAGCCTGCCTGATGCTGCCTCCAGCCACCTGCGAGGATGTTATTCGAATCTGAGACACTGTCTCTGATAGTCACTTTCAGATTGCAGTTGAAACCATGTGGTCCACACTTTTGCACAGTCAGTCAATTGTCCAGCTTAGAGAAAAACATTACACGTGTGTATTTTACTGTGTAGATATGAAACTATTAGATCTGCAATAACTGGTGTTTGTTTCACTTGCATCCCCACTTACGTCCATGATTCGGTACTCTAATTTGAATAGTTGGTTACAGAGCTGTTTTGTAAGAACTGTCCCTTAACAGTAGCAACGGCGGAAGATTACAACGAGTTGTAGGAAGATCAGGTGATTAGAGCATGGCCTGGCAGTTGATCCTCTTCCCCCCTATCCTACACCTCCCGCCCCTCCTCCTCCCCCGCCCCCTACCCCGCCCCCATAAAAAAGAGAGGGAGACAGTAGAGGGAGAAACATGTTGCAGTTTGCAAATGAACACGCAAAGAAGTTAACTGCTGTTCGATTGGACTACTGGCGATAAATCACAGGGAACAGTGACTACAATAAAATAACTATAATAATTCGGAGTGACCCAAAGAGAAATGACCACATAAATAAAATTGTAGGAAAAGGAGATTCCAGTGTGGGATTCATTGGAAGAATACTTGGAAAGTGTAGACCACCCTCATTGACCAACACTTGAATATTGCTCGTCAGACGAGCTCCAGTAGTACAAAGGCTTGATGGAGTTAGAAGACCGAAAGAAGAGCGGTGCATTTCGTCACAGGTTCGTTTAGAAATCATGAAAGTAACATGGAGATGCCCATCCGACTCCAGTGGTGCAAATCCAAAGAGAAGCGTGCGAATCACTGTGTAGGTTACTGCAAATGTTCAGGAAAATTGGAAATTTTTGGTAAGTTCCTATGGGACCAAACTGCTGAGGTCATCGGTCCCTAGGTTACACACTACTTAATCTAACTTAAACTAACTTACGCTAAGGACAAAACACACACCCAGCGCGGGTACCCCGCGCGACTAAATGTTCAGAGAGCGTGCTGTTCTGGAGGAGTCAACAAGTAATTTGCTTCTTTCTAGATGTACCTCACGAAAACATCACGATGGACGGTTAGAGATATTCTATTTCACAGTTATTCGTACCAAAGATCGTTATTTTGGGCACCATTTGTGTGTGGAATAGGACATGGGGGACGTGACGGTGGTACGCCTAGTACCCTCTGTCCCATATACGAAGGTGGCATGCGGAGTATAGATGTACAAGAATTGCAGAGGGTGTGAGTGCATAATATTTAGAAAAGGGACCCATGTACGGAAACGAGGCGTTTCCGTTCTACGACGGTGTCAGTTCATCCACGTCTGCTTGAGGAATTGAACTAAAGTTTATCTAGTTGGCAGCTGCACGTTGGCAGTTCTCGTGGCTGCTGGTAGTTGCCCTCCGGCGCAGCTACTTCGCTCGCTAATTCATTTTCCCAATGTGAGCCGAGTCGAAATGACAATAACACAGCAGCAAAAGGTGTTCTGCAGTGTTCGTTCTTCCTTTTGCATTCATTGATCAATGATGAGGCTACATTCAGTTTAAGCGGAAAAGTGAACCTGCACAACGTGAGAGAAGGGAAACACAGCAGTCACATACTACAGTCGAAGTGGTGTCAGTCTCCAAAACTTAGTATGTTTTGCGCTGTTTCCCGAGAAAATAGTTACGGCGCTTTTCCTTTTTGCGTAAACGAAGTATACAAGATTCAAGTAGCTGGGTATATTGGAGAAATGGTTTCCTTATTGGAGAGGAGGGGTAGAGAGAGGTGAGGAGTGTTGTGCCAGGACGATTATCTAGGAACACATGTTTTCTGGCCGGTGTTTCAGTCTACTAACTTATTTTAAAATCATATGAAGGAATGCACATTAGGAGTCACCATAAGTAGTTTCAGGAATTTTCTATATTTTTCTTGTTTAGAGACATAAAGTTGTGTTTTCTGCAACGTTTGTAAATAGTACTTCTACGTTTGTAAGTATTGCGCAAAACATAATATCTATTATGAGAATATTGTTAACTGGAAATTTCTGGCAGATTAAAACTGTGTTCTGGACCGGAAGTCGAACACAGCACATTTTCTCTGGAAGGCAAGTGCTCTACCGGCTGTCCTACCCGAGAACGACTCACACCCCGCCCCAACAGCTTTGCATCCGCCAGCACCTCAGCTCCTGTCTTCTACACTTCACAGAAGTACTCTTGCGAAATATGTTGACTAGGGCTACTGGAAGAAAAGAAATAGCAAATGCATGGCTTAACTACAGCATAGAGGTTATTACTAGAATGAATTTTCACTCTGCGGCAGAATATGCGGTGATATGAAGCTTCCTGGCAGAAGCAGATTGAAACGACGGAACGTTGCCTTTCGGGGCAAGCGCTGTACCGACTGAGCTCCCCGAGCACGACTCACGCCCTTCCTCAACAGCTTTGCGTACGCTGAGGTTCAAGAGGTTAGTCAGGGAGAATGAATGCCCAAGGAAGTGGGATACGGAAGTTCTAAGGAATGAAGAGATACGCTTGAAGTTCTCCGAGGTTATAGACACAACGATAAGCAATAGCTCAGTAGGCATTTCGGTTAAAGAGCAATGGAGATCTCTAAAAAGGGCAGCCACTGAAGCTGAAAAGAAACAATAGGTGCAATGAAGGTAAGTGCCAAAAACTATGGGTAACAGAAGATGTACTCAAGTTTATCGATGAAAAACGGAAGTACAAAAATGATCTGCAAAGTTAGGGAGTTAAAGCGAAATTGCTGCATAAAAAATAAGAATAGGTCGGGAAAGATGTGATGGACGGAAGGGACTTAACCAACGTACGGAAAAGTCGAATAAACTTCGGTGAAACTACAAGCACTAGCATTAAGAGTGCAATGGGAGTTTCACTGTTAAATGCAAAGTAGTGAGCGGATAGGTGGAAAAGTACATTGGAGGTCTCTATGGGTGAAGGGGGAGGGGGGAGGGGTGAAGGCTTGTCCGATGACGTGACAGTAGAGGAAACAGGAGTACATAGATAAGAGATAGGGGATCCATTACTGGGATCAGAATTTAAAAGAGCTTTGGAAGACTTGGGATCATATAAACATGAAGGGACCAATAACATTCCATTAGAATTAAATCTAAAATCGTTGTGGGAGGTAACAACAAAACGACTATTAACGTTGACACGTATAGAGCCTGCCAATATACCGTCTGACTTTCGGAAAAACGTCATCTACACTATTCCGAAAATTGCTAGAGTTGACAAGTGCGAGAACTATTGCGCTGTCAGATTAATAGCTAATGCATCCAAATTGCTGAAAATTGGATATTTGTAGTAAGTGCCTATGGGACCAAACTGCTGAGGTCATCGTTCCAAAGGCTTACACACTACTTATCCTAACTAACTAACTTACTCTAAGGCCAACACACACACACACACACACACACACACTCACACACACACACACACACACACACACACACACACACTCACACACACACACACACACACACACACACCCATACCCGAGGGAGGACTCCAACCTCCAACGGCGCAAGCCTCGCGAACCGTGACAAGGCGCCTCAGACCACGGGGCTAATCCTTGCGGCTCAAGTTACTGACAAGAATAAAATGCAGAAGATTGGAAAAGATAATTGAGGATGTGTTGGATGAAAATCAGTTTTGTCTTTAAGAAAGATAAAGGTAGTAGAGAGACAGTTCTACCGATGTGGCTGATAATGGATGCAAGACTGAAGAAAAATGGTCACGTCGTAGGATTTGTCGTCCTGGAAAACGTGTTTGAGAACGTAAAACAGTACAAAGTGTTCGAAATTATGAGAAAAATAGGGGTAAGCTCTAGGGAAAGGCAGGTAATATACAATATGTACAAGAGCCAAGAGGGAACAATAAGAGTAGAAGACCAAGAACGAAGTGCTAAATTAGAAAGGTTCTACGATTGTTATGTAGTCTCTAATCCTCTCTGTTCAATCTATAGCAATGACGGGGATAAAAGAATGTTTCAAGAGTGGAATTAATATTCAAGGTAAAAGGATGTCAAGGACAAGATTTACTGATGACATTGCTACCTTCAGTGAAAGTTATGTAGGATTACAGGATGTGCTGAATAGAATCGGCGAAGAAAGCTGAAAGTAATGAGCAGTAGCAGAAATGAGAAGCTCAACATCTGGCTTGATGATCACGAAGTAAATGAAGTTAACGATTTCGGCTACCTAGGCAGCAAAACAATCTATGACGGACATAGCAAGGAGAACATCAAAAGCAGACTACACTGAGCAGACTAGCACTTTCAAAAAGGGCATTCCTGACCAAGAAACGTCTACTAATATGAAACATAGGCTTTAATTCAGGATGAAATTTTTGACAATGTGCGTTTGGAAGACAGCAGTGTACGGTTGTGGAACAAGGACTGTGGGAAAACGGGAGCAGAAGAGAATAGAAACATCTGAAATGTGGTGCTATAGAATAACGTTAGAAATTAGGTTGACCGATATGGTAAGGAATGAGCAGGTTCTTCTGAGAGTCGTCGGGGAAAGAAATATATGGAAAACACTCACAAATGGTTCAAATGGCTCTGAGAACTATGGGACTTAACTTCTGAGGTCATCAGTCCCCTAGAACTTAATACTACTTAAACCTAACTAAACGAAGGACATCACACACATCCATGCCACAGGCAGGATTCGAACCTGCGACAGTAGCGGTCGCGCGGTTCCAGAATGTAACGCCTAGAACCGCTCGGCTACCGCGGCCGGCTACCATTGACAAAAAAGAAATGGACATGAAGGTAGGACATCTGTTGTGAAATCAGGGAATAATTTCCATGGTACTAGGGGGAGATGTAGTGGGTGTAAGCTGTAGAGGAAGACGGAAATGGGATTACATCCAGCAAATAATTGAGGATGTGAGTTGCAAGTTCTACTCTGAGGTGAAGAGGTCAGCAGAATAGAGGAATTCGTGATGGGCCGCATCAAACCAGTCAGAAGACTGATGACTCAAAATAAAATAATGGGATAAAAAGGATTTCACTGTGAGTCATTGGCTTCGAAGGTCGCCTGCTATCACGACGACGTATGACCTTTTTGTGGAGGTAGGTATTTTTGCAAGAGTTGCTATATATGCCTCCCTTCCAAAAACTTCGAGTGAACAGCGACGCCGCAGAGCAATCCTTCACATGATCGTAAAGTGTGGCCCGAGTTTGACTTTCTTCTTGATTTTTGTGGGATGTTCTATAGAACCTTTTGCGAAAGCTAAATGAAAAACTCTGAGGCTAAACGTGGGTACATAAGGCAATCGAAGGCTGTATGTGTGTGGCTGTAAAATGTATATCCTTGTAAAACCTGAGGAAAATAAAAACTTTCTAGTCTACATGCGTAAATTAAATTAGCTGCAAGTTTCTAAATTCATGTGGAAGAATAAATCTTGCGAAATCGGATGAGTATTCCTGAGACCAAATATATTACATTACAAAGTCTAGTTCAGCCCCACGACAGGGTGTTAACTTCAGCTAGTCTGCCGATAGAGAAAACACTGAAATAGACGCACTTGAGGAAGGAGTTCAGCTTTTCAGCTACGGTGGCCCGATAGTGTATCCTGTTCACGGATGTGGTCAGAATGTCCATGCAACATTTTACTTCCCAATAACATAATACGTGGACTACCAAAACCATGTTGTTTGATAATGCCGTGCCGTGCCCTCATACGACGAGCGGTGAGAACGCGTAAACCACACAGGAACATCGTCGAACGTGATCATTTTGACGATCCATTTGTTTTCAGGTGTCCATTCATACTTGACTTCACGATTGCAATAGAATCGCACGGACCAAGTCTTGGAACGAGAGGATATTCTGTGAATGGATTGGCCTATTGGCCTACCTGTTCCTCCGATTTAATCGCCATCGAGCACGTGTGGGGTGCGTTGAGGAGACGCACTGCGGAACATATGCGTGTACCAACGACTCTCCAGCAGTTGTAAACCACTGGAGGAAAGGATCGCTCTACCACCAGAACGCCTTACCAACTTTGTGGTCAGCTTGGGAATACGTTGGTTATCACACATTAAAAGCCATGTCCTGCCTTTTGTGACGTCCATAGAACCATCATAAATCACAGTGACATCAGTGTAATTGCAGTCTTGAATAAAAGCGTCGTTTCTGTTAGTCTCATTGCGCATTTCTTTCAGTTTCTTTCTGTGTTAAACGGCAATAGTTCTTTCTATATATGAAACCTCGTGGTAGATTAAAACTGTGAGCCGGACCAACTCGGGAACTTCGCCTTTCGCGGGCAAGTGCTCTACAAACTGAGACAACCAAACACGACTCACGACCCATCCTTATAGCTTTACTTCCGCCAGTACCTCTTCTGCCTTCCACACTTCACGGAAGCTCTTCTGCGAACCTTGCAGAACTAGCACTCCTGGAAGAAAGGATATCATGGAGTCATGGCTTTTCCACAGCCTGGGAGACGTTTCCAGAATGAAATTTTCACTCTGCAGCGGAGTGTGCGCTGATACAAAACTTCCTGACAGATTTCTGTACATGGTTCTACTTTGATTGAACTATGGTACTTGTCAGTGATACGTCATGCGAAAGTTACTTTCGGCCTTAAGTTTAGCACATCAGTGTATATTACCCATCGTTCCGTAGAAATACATATGAAATAAGTTAATTACAAGTAAAATAAAATGAGTGCATCGATGTAGACGAATTCAATGAAAAATATATAAGTATCTGCCGCTGGTGACTCGGGATGTATTCACTACATTTATAACAAATGTGTTTCACGCTGAGAACAATGAATCCAGCCACACATGGCCAGCTAATATTGTCTGTCAGACTGGTGTCAGTGAAGTAACTTGTTTTTATTGTCGGTTTAGCATATGTAGCACCCACAACAACTACATTTACCTTGAATCTGCCCTGCCAGTCCTTCTGAGATACGCAAGCCTATGATCACCTGCTGTAATTATCTTAGCGTCAGCCAGAAGAGAGTCATCAACTCACAGCCGGAATGGAGGCGCAATTGTTGCCACACTGGACTCGCATTCAGGCGAACGGTAGTTCAAATCCCAGTCCAGGCATCCAGCTTTAGGTTCACCATGTTTTCCCCAAATCGTCTGAGGCAAATGCCGGGTCAATCCCTTCAAAAGAACATTACTGGTTTCCCTTCCGATTTTCTCCTGTGTGAACTTGTGCTCGGTCTATAACGACCGTGTCGTCGACAGAACGTTAAATCCTAATGTTTTTCCTTCCTTCTCCAACCCGTTCCATCCTGGACAACGCCCCCTGGCTGGCTGATTCAGTGTTCACTATCGAGACATATTTGTCCTTCAGAGACTTTCTGTACCAAACTGTAAACACCGGGACAGACAGCTACTTGAGTCCACAAAATTTTTCACCGAAAACAAAAATGTCTAATGCTTCTGTAGTAGAGTTGCCTACATTAAAATTGGGAATAAGGGTTTTGTTGACAACAATATGTGAAACCACGAAGAATATTTATCTCTTAATTGGAGTTCTGTGTCCATTCTCGTGCATAAAAAAAATTTGATTTAGCAGAGACACTTGAAAACATATGCTATAAGTGTATAAGGTGAGTACTTTAAAACTTTTGTGACTGATAAAATTGCGGGAGGTAAGGAAAAATAAGTAATCAGCAGAATAGATGAATTGCAACAACGTTATTTTCAAAAGTTGTAAAAAATGGTTCAAATGGCTCTGAGCACTATGGGACTTAACTTCTGAAGTCATCAGGCCCCTAGAACTTAGATCTACTTAATCCTAACTAACCTAAGGACATCACACATATCCATGCCCAAGGCAGGATTCGAACCTGCGACCGTAGCGGTCGTACGGTTCCAGACTGTAGCGCCTAGAACCGCTCGGCCACTCCGGCCGGCCTCAAAAGTTGTAACTTAGATTACTGTACAGGTAGCAATGAAGTGAAAATTAAAGTATACTTAAGTTTGAGGATAAGCGTTACTTTCTATTACATCCTTAAATATGTTCCACGTCAACGTGCAATAAGCACTCACAGACGACACGTGGCAGCACTAGCAGTGTAGAGTATATGTGTCAGGTGGACGCGAGAAACAGAGCAATCGTTGTCATAATGTGGGTGCGGAGCAATTTATCTCACATCCAAAAGGGCATGATTATCAGAATTGGGACTAAGGGTGGAAGAATTTCGGGAAAAGTTATTTTTCGCGTTCCGTAGTGATTAAACTATACCGTGTGTGGCAAAATGGCGCTATCCAAAGCCTGGACCTGGGTAACTGTGGTGCACCACGGACCACTGACGATAGGGGTGAACGACGGCTGCCGAGATGTGTATGGGCGAATAGACGTGCAACTGTTGAACAACTGAGCTCCCAGACAAATCAAGGGGCTACGAACAGCGTCTGTTACTGTGGAGGGGCCTCCTTTCGCAGGCGCCTGATTCATGCACCCATACTGACTGTTCTTCATCGTTGACGAAGGCTATAATTTGCACACCAATACAGTAATTGAACGCCCAATGAGTGGCGACAGGTGACCTCCTCAGATGAACTACGTTATGCTCCACCGGACTGAACAACTACGTCGAAAGAATGTCGTAAGAAATATTTGTTAGCAGAAGTTGAGATAAAATTCATGTTTGCTGATAGGCTTTCTGGAATTTTTGGTCAAAAGCAATAATATTTCTTCCAGAAAGAGATATATGCTACTCTACTAACTTATTACAAAGAAGAAAAATTAAACTGTGTACGCAGCTTAACAGTAAAGCCAAAGCAAGTTGATTAAGATATGTTCACTGAAACATTTACAACGTTTCTTTCGTTCGCTCACGGAGAGTCTGTGACGCCACGTGTGTGGGTACACATGAAGCCATACCCAGAATCACGCCTCTTCACAAACTGCGGCACACGATACAGATTTCGCGGCGAATTGCCCCGCAGATTTATTCGGAGTCGTTTATTGGCACTCCTGATGTAATCTTCCGACGGCCGGTGTGGCCATGCGGTTCTAGGTGCTTTAGTCTGGAACCACATGACCACTACGGTCGCAGGTTCGAATCCTGCCTCGGGCATGGATGTGTGTGATGTCCTTAGGTTACTTAGGTTTAAGTAGTTCTAGGGGACCGATGACCATAGATGTTATGTCCCATAGTGCTCAGAGCCATTTGAACAATTTTTTTCTAATGTTCTGCATCACTACACGACTCAAATTTTTAATAAGGGATCACAAGACTCTTATTCACCCTCGAAACTGCTTAAAATTGTCACTAAATGGCGCTATAAACTGAGAAATGTCCAGAAGGAATTAGTGTTATTATAAATAATATAATAATAATAATAACTATTATTATTTGAGTCATCAGTCTTCATACTATTATTATTATTATAATTATTATTTGAGTTATCAGTCTTCTGACTGGTTTAATGCGGCCCGCATCCGGTTCATCTCTTGCGCCAAACTTTTCTTCCCAGCGCAACTACTGCAAATTATTTACTGGGTGTATTCTAGCCCTTGCGTTCCCCTACAGTTTTCACTCTCTGCAGCTCCCTCTACTACCACGGTGGTTATTCCCTAATTTCTTAACACTGATGTCGCCATCCTGTCCTTTCATCTTACCATTGTATTCCATATGTTCCTTTCTTCGTTGGTTATGTGGAGAAAGTCCTCATTCTTTATCTTATCATTCCAACTAATTTTCAAGATTCTTCTGTAGCAGCACATCTCAACAGTTCTGATTCTCTTCTCTTCCAGTATCCCCATTACCATACCATACAGTTATCCAGACGTACCTTCTCAGAAATTTTTTCTCAAATTAACGCCTATGTTTGACACCTCGTCCGTCATGGGTTATTTTGCTTCTCAGCAAGAGAATTCCTTAACTTCGACTGTTTCGTGATTACCAGTTTTGATGTTGAGATTCTCGCTAGTTGCATACGTGTCACTTCTCGTTACTTTCGTCTTTATTAGGTTTACTTTCAAGCTGTTTTCTTTACTCGTGAGACTATTTGTTCCATTTATAGTAATATTTCTTCACCTTCAGTGAGGATAGTAATGTAGTCAACAGATCTTATCATAGATATCCTTTCACTCGGGATCTTAACCACACACCTGATTCTTTCGTTTATTTACATCATTGCTTCGTCGATGTATAAACTGAACAGTGTGAGCGAAAGACTGCATCCCAGCCTTACACCATTTTTAGCCCGATCACTTTGTTCTTGGAGTTCTGTCTTATGGTCACCTCTTGGTTTTCTTACATATTGTGTATCACTTGTTTTTTTAGTGTATCTTATTCTTATATTCCTCAGAATTTCCAATGTCATGCACCATCTTACATTGTCAAAGACTTGTTCTACATCGACAAGTCCTGTTAGTGTCTAGATTTTTCTTCAGCCTTGCTTCGATAAGCGCAACGTCCGAACTGCCTCTATGGTGCCTTTACCTATTCTAAAGCCGAACTGATCGTCATCTAACGTATTATCAGTTTTCTTTTCCTTTGTTGTGTATACTGCTTTTGTCAGCAGCTTTGATGCATGAGCTGTTTAGCTGATTGTGCGATAGCTTTCGCACTTATCTGCCACTGTAACATTTAAGAAAATTTACACCATGTACTTCGATTTACAGTAAGGCCAAAGAAAGTTATTACTTACATGTTCACTAATACGTTTAAAACGTTCCTTTCATTCTTGTTCGGTGCTTCTGTGGCGTTCCGCGTGTGCAGTTCTACTTGAGGCTGTAGGTAAAATCCACGTATTTTCGAGAAGTGCGGGCGGAATCTGTATTCAGAAAGATTCCGAGATTATTCCTGAGGCAGGCAACTGTATCATGACTGAAAATTCGATGTTGTAGTTTATACATTTCTAAAGTTGTCAGGGGTAAAATACAGGGAGCGAAAGGCTATTTACAATTTATGCAGAAACCAGATGGCAGTTATAAGAGTCGAGGGGCATGAAAGGGAAGCAGTGGTTGGGAAGGGAGTGAGACAGGGTTGTAGCCTCTCCCCTATGTTATTCAATCTGTATATTGAGCAAGCAGTAAAGGAAAGTAAAAAAAAATTCGGAGTAGGTATTAAAACCCATGGAGAAGAAATAAAAACTTTGGGGTTCACCGATGACATTGTAATTCTGTCAGAAACAGCAAAGGACTTGGAAGAGCAGTTGAACGGAATGGACAGCGTCTTGGAAGGAGGATATAAGATGAACTTCAACAGAAGCAAAACGAGAATAATGGAATGTAATAGAATTAAGTCGGGTGATGCTGAGGGAATTAGATTAGGAAATAAGACGCTTAAAGAAGTAAATGAGTTGTGCTATTTGGGAAGCAAAATAACTAACGATGGCCGAAGTAGAGAGGATATAAAATGTGACTGGCAATGGCAAGGAAAGCCTTTCTGAAGAAGAGAAATTTGATAACAGCGAGTATAGATTTAAGTGTCAGGAAGTCTTTTCTTAAAGTATTTGTATGGAGTATATCCATGTATGGAAATGAAACGTGGACGAGAAGAGAATAGCAGCTTTCGAAATGTGGTGCTACAGAAGAGTGCTGAAGATTAGGTGGGTAGGTCACATAACTAATGAGGATTGGGGAGGAGTTTGTGGCACAACTTGACTAGAAGAAGGGATCGATTGGTAGGACATGTTCTGAGGCATCAAGGGATCACCAATTTAGTATTGGAGGGCAGCACGGAGGGTAAAAATCGTAGAGGGAGACCAAAAGATGAACACACTAAACAGATTCAGAAGTATGTAGGTTGCAGTAGGTACTGGGAGATGAAGAAGCTTTCACAGAATAGAGTAGCATGGAGAACTGCATCAAACCAGTCTCAGGACTGAAGAACACAACAACAACAACAACATTTCCAAGTGTTTGAAATTTTATACAATGACGTGGTACAACACCAATACGAATTTTATCATCTCAGCACACCTTAAGTGCCCACAGGCAAACGGAATTTACTGGATTCAATGAAACCTCAACATCACTTTCATCCAGTGCCACCTGTAGTTAGCTGTTGGACCTTTGATCTGGTGGGAGTGCGTTCTCGCTAACTAAACAGCACCATTCTGCCACAAAAACGCAGATGCCTCAATCAGCATTCCCTCGAACGAAACTTTTCTAGGGATTCTGTCTTCCGCAATGCTTGGTTGCTCTCTAAGGACTACTGACCGCTGACTTCAGAAATGCCCTTGAGGGCGTATACTCTTCCTCCCACTCGCCCATGAGGAAGAAGGCAGAATCCTTGCTTAGATGAGTTCCAAAGTGCACCAGGAAATCTGTTCAACATTTAGGCCTTACAGCCTTGTAACCCTCGAAATAGAATGTATGCCAGTCCACTGGACAGATCGTGCTCACTCCAACTTTAATGAAATTTGTTACTACCTGCTAGGAGTTTCTAAATGTTCTTCTCCAGCAGATGATAGAAAACATTTTCCGTCATGGGACTGAAAATGACCTCAAGGGAGCAATGTGTGGAATTGGATTTCGGTGGGAATGCAGTTTGTCTGATGGTTGTGTAACCGTGGGCTCTTAAACAACAGTCCTTTCACTAATCAAAAACTTATAGTGCCACAGGGCATGTCTAAACAAAAGGGAGCATGTACTCGCGGCCAATGTCCCAAGTATTGCTTATGTAACAGTATAAGACGTAAAACGTATTACACACCACACAAAAATAAATGAAGCTTTAAGAGTCCGCAGCTCGTGGTCTCGCAGTAGCGTTCTCGCTTCCCGAGCACGGGGTCCGGGGTTCGATTCCCGGCAGGATCAGGGATTTTAACCTGCGCCGAGATAACTGGGTGGTGTTGTGTCGTTTTCATCATCATCATCATCATTCATCCCCAACACGGTCGGAGGAAGGCAACCGCAAACCACCTCCATTAGGACCTTGCCTAGTACGGCTGTGCGGGTCTCCCGCATCGTTCCCCTACGCTCTGTCAAGAAGCATGGGACTTCATTCCATTTCCAAGAGAACACCAAGGAACACGCAACAGAAATCTTAACCTAAATTACGTACCTGTATACATTTATCATTTATAACATTCGCTTCGTCGAATTAAAACTTGTTTTAAAAATTGAACTACATACACTAGATCACAGAGCAGTAAAATGTTACCCAAGTGGGTCACTAAAGCTTGTTGCTACAGTATTAACAGATCATATCACAGCCGCATCGTGCTTCATCATAACAAGTACAGTTACGTAAGGCACTGAACTATCAACACAGGCCCAACAAAGGCCCCACCATGTTTTGACAATTCCAGTCTAGGTCACACACAACTGGCAGCACAATATCAATGATGGACGCAACTCAGTGGCACTAGTCATTCGTGTAGAAGTCATTGTCGAACCTTCGTATTTCACAATCGTCGTAATGAAAACTTTCATCCATGACCACTTTCTGGCACCAATTTACGTATCCTCTGGACTCACGGAGGTAAACACTGTCCAATGCTGCAAAGATATCTAGCATTGCAGGTGGCCTAGAGATGGGCAAACTCGTTCATCTTTGGGAACTAGTTCACTGCTGATCGTTCCTTTTTGAGACCCGTTCATGTTTACTCGTTCACCGTTCATTTGTGCTTGGTATATGGTTCTTATGAAAAACTGGAAACTAGTAGTGTAGGTGACTGAAGGATGGAGGGCACCAAGAGGGGGCACTTACCTCCGCCCTGGAGTATAGAGATTTTATTCATTACAGAATTCTTACACACTTTTAGAAGTAATTTCCGTGATTCTGCAGAACCTCTCGTTTAGCCAACTGTAGCGTTGTGTGGTTGATCGCAGGGAAATAATATAGGGTGGCGCACGGAAAACCGGCCCCGAGTACAGACTGCTCGCCAATTACAGACGATGCGTTGCCCGTTACAAGCAGATACAACGAGCAGACAAACATGTAATAATTAGGCAGTGAAGAAATAACAAGCTAATGCAAGCAACAATTGCGAAACAATCGATGACGATGTGTAGAGAGCTGGAGATGAGAACATGAAAATCTCACGGGACGCGTATGGGCTATAGCTCATGTAGTCTTGTAAACCTGTTGGTGGCTGTTACCCAACTTAATAGACCACAAATGTCTTTATAAAATTCTTCGTTTCGACTTCCACTACATAGCTATGCTACATTGTAAATAATAATCGTTTACACGCTACATATACTTCACGTTGTCTCTGAGTTTTTAGGCGAAGTAGAGGCTTTATGGAAGCATAAAATGAGATGTGGTTTTCTCGTCATACTTGCGTCACATGCTTAGTAAAAATTAGGTTTTTATGCTGCATTATTAAAGTTAATGCAGCAATAATAATAATAATTAAGTTCGCAATAATAATGTTTTTGGTTTGGAAGCTCCTTCTGAACAAATGTTTTTGAGATAATAAGTAAATACGATTTTATGATCTATGTCTTTTCAAATGTAGAGGCACCGCTGTTCTCACTGAGCCAAAATGACCCACAACCTTCTTTCTTTCTTATTTTTTTCAAAGAAACCTAGCTAGCAGGTAATGCAAATTGGAAGCCACCAAACTTAAAAATAATTAGAGCCTTCCAAAATGTAATGTTTTGTATATGAAAGATACATGAAAATCGTTTTACATTAATTTTGTTACACTAAAAATTAAGCAAATTATTGAAAGTTAGTTGCTAAATCAAGTCGAGAGAACCAAAAAATATATGAATAACAAAAGAACTTGCCTTATTATAAGTATGTCTTCTGCTGTTCATCGATATAATGAAGTGAGCTGAAACGCCCTTTTGTTACCTGAAAAGACGTACCTATTAGATACAACGTAATTTTTATGTAATATACGTAACTATAAAATACTTTTTGATTACCGGTCATGGACGCTGAATTGCCAGAACCAAGTGGAAGAACAGTTTGGAACACATGTGAAATGGGCGAGCGCAGTGAATGAAAGGAACAACTGGATACTGAACAACTAGGAGCAGTCGGCAGTGGAACTGAGACAGGTGGTCATGCGAAGAACGACGAGTGCGGCCGAGGGAGACCGAGATTGAGCAAGCACACGAGCTAGGCTGGAATGAGAACTGCCGAAGTGGTCGCCGCGACCGAAGTGAACTAGTGAACTATGAACCGATCGTTCCTCGTTTCCGGGAACTATAAGTAGACCGCCGTGACCGAAGTGAGCTATGAACCGATCGTTCCTCGTTCCCGGGAACTATAAGAAGACCGCCGCGACCGAAGTAAACTATGAACCGATCGTTCCTTGGAATTCGTTCCTCGGTCCTTTCGTTCATCTTGGTGATCCGTTCCTCTGCACCCGTTCGTTCGCGAACTACCCATCTCTATTGGCCACACTCTGAGTTGACCGTTCGCAGTCCCACTGAAGTGTTCTTGCTGTCTCTCCCTCTACAAGTGGAACTATCCGACTACCTCCACCGCCGGTTCTCTGTTCCGACAATCTAACTGCCTTCTCCTTGATGAAGACGACTGCACATCCACTGACCACCCAGAACCACACCCACGTCTGCACCTCACTTGGCCACCCACACTGATGCTAAGTAGGCTCATCTGCCGTGCCACGACGCCTCTATGGACTACTGACTGCTGATTTCATCTGTCGTGCCCTGATGCGACTAAATACTCTTCGCTCTCCAGACTCTAGACCCCATACGCACTGCTGCTATTTCCAAAGCTGATCGAGGCGGAACATTGAGCGTGCCACGCAGGAACATAAGCGGAGACTTCTGGCGCAACATATGTGATCCTGGGGACGAGCAAAGTATTGCCCACTGCTGTGCATCGCAGACTGCCGCTGGCACCAGGTTGGCGTGGCCTCTTTAGGTCAGTACTTCAGTCTCCGTACGCCCCCTAGCCGAGTGGTCAGCACGTCCTTCAGGCCCAGGTTAGATTTCCGATAGACTGGGAGATATACTCCACTAGGGGACTGGAAGTTGTGTTGTTTTCATAATCATTTCTTCACCAAAGAAATGGTTGAAATGGCTCTGAACACTATGGGACTTAACTTCTGAGGTCATCAGTCCCCTAGAACATAGAACTACTTAAACCTAACTAACCTAAGGACATCACACACATCCATGCCCGAGGCATAATTCAAACCTCTGACCTAGCGGTCGCGCGGTTCCAGATTGAAGCGCCTAGAACCGCTCGGCCACTCCGGCCGGCATTTCTTCATCATAGGCGCGCAAATCGCCCAATGTGGCGTCAACTGGAAAGAATTACAATTCGACGGCCTAACTTCTCTAGGTGGGGACTCATGGCCATCACTGCCATAAGGTTATTTCATTTCATTTCACTTTGGACTCCAGAGTCAGCCCCTGTTGCTGCTTCTTCTGTAGACGACAGCAGTCAGCTCCAGGGAAAGTCACCCTAGAACGTAATCAAGGCTACGTAGTGGGCCCAGCACGACCCTGGCACAGGCTAGCTGTTGCCGGACCATCACTGACACCAGGTTGATCTGGCCACCTAAGATGGGTGTTTCAGACAGCCTTTCGCGCTACCAGTACGCCTGGCTGCATAGGCTGTGCTGAAACCTTTCGGCTGCATAGATGGAAATTCAAACGAACTATATATATAAAAAAAAGAGAAGCACTCAGAATTAAGGAGGAAAAATGAAATGAAACTTCATGGGTGTGTGGTGTTACTTCAGTAATTACAATATCAAATCAAATTTATTAAGAACTTGGCAGTAAGTGGCCATTTATAAGTATGACGTTACACCCACTCTGTCATGGATGCATGGAATGATTGCGTTGGGAAAGGTGTCATAAAGCAGTTGTAACCCTTCCTGAGGTAAGCCGGTCCACGCCTCACGCAACTGATCCTTTTTATCCTGGACACTGGCATTGGTTGTCGAGCTGATTTACGATATGGTCGTAAATATATTCTATGAGGGACAGATCTGTGGAGTTTTCTGGCTATGAGAATATCTCAACATCACGCAGACAATTCATAGAGACTCTTTGCATGTTTTGGCGAGCACTGCCCTGTTGAAAAATGACACCAGTTACCACTAGCCGAAGATTGTAGAACGAGACTTCTCTCCAGGTCGCTGCCTACTCGTGCACTTTGGGCATCCAGGGATGTGCAGAACCGCGATTCATCGGCGTACATAATTAGCAGCAGTTAATGGTCCCTTATCGTGGTACAACAGCACATGCAGCCATTTATGTTGTGGAGTTGACGGCAGCCTGCACATAGAACGTCAGTTTCTTACTCCGACTGCTGCTTGTCTCCCACCAACGATGCAGGAATACACAGAACGTTGCAGGGAATACTTTACTCGTTGTTGGATGGCAGATGGCAGTCGCAGATATGAGAGGCTTACGATTGTGCTTGGCGCACAGTACAGTGAGCCTCCGATGTCGTGATCGGATGTGGTCAACCAGAACCTTGACGACTAGTATGCGTCCCCTCAGGTCCCCTCTAATTCCAACATCGAGCTACTGTCGCATCAAAATGCGTCATACATCGGGATGTAGCACGATTCGAATAGACGAACAGCCCACAATGAGGCTCATTTCAAACTGTCAGTTACTGATAAAGCTGGCTCAGACTTACACGTAGCCTCTTCGTGTCACTCGCAGTGATCGCTCAATATCTGACGCTGCTCAAGTACTTTTTATATCCTGTCATGCCTGATAAGAACACTAAACCCGAAAAACACTAATGAACTTTGATAACAACACTAAACCCGAAAAACACTAATGCACTTTGATGATCGTTCTGCTTGTCATAGGAGCTCTGATCGTTTACGCGCCGACGGTGTAAGCCATTATTTCTGAGTGCTTTATTTTTTGTGAGGCAGTGTATTTAAATTAATTGCATAAAACGACCCCAACACGTAGACTGTGGAAAAATCCCTTTTCCTCTAGAAAACGGCTCTGCCGCCAGCAACAGCCGAGAAAACAGCCTATTGACGTACCCATCAATAATAGTCATACACGTAGGCCTATGACGGGGATTAAAAGATGAACTGAAATTGTGTGCGGGCACTACACACTGGCGAGATTAATTTGAATTTGCATATTTCGCCAAAGAAAAAGAAAACCTGGGCGTTAAGCTGCCGTTTTGCAGTTTCTCTGCTTTTGTTAATTAAGACTGTGCCTCGCACCATTTTAATGACGTAAACTCACAAAAAAAAGGCGCGCGAATGTAACGAAACATAGTTTTGTTTGTTATTTGATAAACGCTTGCGTTCACACACAGGGCTCTCATTAATGACGGCTGCTGTGAGACATAGGTACAGGAAAACTGACAAAATTTACGCTCTTTTACAACGCTCGCAAAACTTCCGTCCTACACTTTTGATCTCGTTAAATATTTATGACAGTTAAGCGCGAGAAGTTGGTTGAGACTTCGATGGTGCACGGCACAGCGGGTTGCACACTGTTAGGCAAAGCGGCGAGGTGTAGGCACATTTCCGTACCCCTGGCGCGCTTACTAAGAGCCCGCCACGTTTAATGCTGTAAAAACCGTCAAAGGACGCGCCGGAGAGGGCAAAGAGAAAGTTGCGCGCGATACTTTCAGAGGGCCCGAGGCGGCAGCTGCCGGCGCTGCGGCTCGATCGTAGGTGTAACAGTCGTCTGCTTCGCACTGCGTGACGCCACGAACGTTCGGAAGGCGAGTGTACAGCGCTTCCGAAGTTACGTCTGGGGAATAAAATGTTATAGGAACTTCCATCAACGAAAGGCAGTAGAAACTTTGTCAGCTTCTACGTAAAACGATTCAGTGATCCATGTCATTTACATAACTACTCCTCAAGTCCATATACTGCTCATGGTAGAGAACGGGGTAAGGACGCCATAGTGGCCAATGTGTGTAAAGCTGACACTTCCGTTTACTCCTGTGAACAGTGCTGCTGCCTAGTGACGGCCACTTAAAACTGTTCAAAGAGACTTCTTTGGTTTTGCCAGCGACCTCAATGGCCGTAGCTGCTAACGCTCGGCTTAATTGAAACATCTCTTTGTTTCTATATATAAAGATTGTGACACTTAAGTTCTAAAATGCTGGTAAAAAGCTATTATTCACTTTTCCCTCCTTTGTTTACAGAGTTCTTTGATGAAATTCTCTTCTTCCCTAGTAGCTCTTGCCACTTCCATTTCAATCCTCTCCTCTTTCATTATCCCTTCCACTTCTTGTAATACCAAACAAGATTTCAAAAGCGCTAAAGTACTGAATATAATTCTTAAAGCCACCATTATTTTATTATTATTATTAATATAGATACTATTATTATTATTATTACAGCCAATTATTACTCCTGTTAATAATTCAAATTATTATTATTGAGTTGTTACGTAATAACTAATTAATATTATTCTTAAACCTTCATTGTTTTATGATCATTATTAGTGTATTCATTATATTATTGTTATTATTATTATTGTTACTGTCAATAAATATTTTTATTAATGATGCAAATTATTATTACTGTCGAAATTCCTGCATGCTGGAGTAATTACAGGGCAGCAGCTTCGGTTAATCAATACAATGGGAAGACAGCCTAAGTTGCAAATTTTACTTGATGACTAGTTTCGGGTCGCAACCCCTTTTCAAATCATCCAGGCAATCAAAACGGTATTTCGCGAAATATAAGAACGACTAGTTTCGGGTCGCAACCCCTTTTCAAATCATCCAGGCAATCAAAACGGTATTTCGCGAAATATAAGAACGACATTAAGATAAGAAACATATGTGTAACAAAGTGGAAATGACAGTTATCTGTATGCTCTGTAACTGTTCATCTGCACTTTGTTGTACATATACGTTTGTAACCTTGACGTGGTTCTTATATTTCGGGGAATACCATTTTGACTGCCTGAATGATCTGAAAATGTGTCCCGACCGAAAACAAGTGATCGAGTAAATAAAAGTGAAAGTCACAGCTTCGCCTAGCTTTCCATTGTATGATTATTGTAATTGCTATGTAATGTTTCTCTGTCTATGTAGATCCTGGTCAGATGTAAGACCGGACCTTAAGGCCCTATATGGTCAGCCTAAATAAGCAATAAATAAATAAATAAATTTATTTTAGCCTTCAAAATGCTGTGTTGATGAATACCTAAGTTGTGTAATACCTAAGTTGTGATTGCGTGCAGTAGGACATAGTGGTCACCCGCCAGACAGCGCAAGGTGCCACTTGGCCACTTAGTGCGAACATATTTTTTTTTTGTAATAATTCACCTTTTTTCACGACAACTGAATTGATAAGAAGACGAAAGAATTTCCTAAGCTAAGGCATTACTGTCTTAAAAAACTAGTGAAGTGGTTTGTTCTTTGTTACATATGTTACGATGGCTTCCCATTAATCTTTCTAACTCTGACAATGAATAGTGGATTAGACACTCTATTTGCATTCTGTGAACTCATGAAGAATGTGCAGGTTGTGACGAGGACGATGACGTTCTTATGTGTAGATCTGTGTTAATAGTTGACCTTAGAACCTAAACTGCGTTTGAACATATGGCAAGTCCTACTGTGTAGCTTGGAAATTGAAACTATATTAACATTTGGCTTTATCTGGAGAATGAATAATACATTCTAATGTTTCTCATAAGATTTAAACATATTTAATTCTATAAATATGCATTTCCTTCATGTCACAATATCTTACGATTCGGTGTTCTAGAATCTTTTCTGAGTCTTAGCCATTTTACCCTACCTAACGGGCAAAGTATCCGTTTCGCAGACTTCCACCTAAGCTCCCTCATCTACTACAAAAAGAGGATTTCGATAATAATACAACTGTATTGTTATTACGAATTCAATACAGTTCACACAGATATATTTCACATGCTTACTCGTATCTATGAAATGAAATGAGACAAACATATTTTCATTATGTGGCAACTTCTCATTCTGCAAACAATTCCATTGCTATATCGAAAATACGCTCTTTAAATCTGTTTCTATTGTCATCATTCTTACACGAAAAATTTAGAACAGTTGCCCCACGAACATGGTTCAAATGGCTCTGAGCACTATGGGACTTAACATCTGAGGTTATCAGTCCCCTAGAACTTAGAACTACTTAAACCTAACTAACCTAAGGACATCACACACATCCATGCCGGTGGCAGGATTCGAACCTGCGAGCGTAGCGGTCGCGCGGTTCCAGACTGAAGCGCCCAGCACCGCTCGACCACACCGTAGTCGTTAAAAAATGCTTTCTTAATTGCGCTTCACTTTGGGTTGTGTGCTGCTCATTCTTTTCCTTTCTTACTGTGAAGCGAGTGAAGTGACTAATCTTGGTCTCTCATAGGTATTCGTAATTCTCACAACACTAGAAGGGATCGACCAGACAGCTCGACTTTCGCAGAAGTACCGAGCGCGGTTGTAGTTCACTCACCTACCTCGTGAAACCAGAATGGACAAAATCAGTGGACATGGATCGTAATAATAAAGGCACGTGGTACTGACCGATTCACCATCAGATTCCAATCCACCCTTGGTTTCTCGAGTTGGCGCTTACGAGAAAATAAATTGTTGCTATTAACAGAGTAACAGGAAGTCACGTAAATACTAATAAACAGAGACATTTGTTAGAATGAAAGACCTCTCCTAGCTGTTATTTATGAGACATGGTACATATACTAATAGAATATGATAAATACTACTTTCCAAGAGCAGTTATTTTACAGAATAGTTTAAAAAGTAAGAATTATAATACTAAAAATTGGAGATTTTTGTAATATAGCAGTCGGACTATTGTATTTTATAGACTAATCTTCCCACACAACTATTCGCTTATCTTTTCGCAGTTTGGTTGCTCAACACTTGGAATAGTGTACTGCCCCTTTGATTATGTGGCATTTTTGTATTTTATGAAATGGGCTTTTCCTGAAACCAATAAATAAAGAAAAAGGCGTCTGATGCCAGCCCCGCGAGATGATTGTGGTGTTTTTTACACCAAACAACCCCTCATGCCTCGAGTAACGTACGCTTAAGGTCAGCTGCCATATTAAAGTGTCCGCACTGCATGTGTTATTGAAAGTTTAGTAACAGGAAAATAAGCAATAATGGTTTTTTATTGTGGGTTTGAATATCGCGAAAGATTATTTAGCCTCCTAATAGGGACGGGGTTTGTTCCTGCAGTAAGACAGGCCTATCCACACGGTGTGTTAATATCTCAAATGTATTTTCTGATCACTACCTTCCACAGTCCTGCAGCGTTTTGGAAACTATATTATTTTCCACCTAGACAGAGTCCTCTTAAAAAAAAAAAACAAAAAAAAAACCGGTTGGGACGGAAGCACTTCATAGTGATCTGTCACTTGCGCGTGGCTCACTAGTCGAAATCACGGTTGTGAACCAGTGCACTTAGTCCGGCCGGAATACATTGTCACACATCTGTTGAATTTACGCCACTCTAATGGATATTTTGCATGGTGATATGTAACGTTTGTGTTGTATTATTGACCCATGCAAGTGCGCGGGATCGATAACGTATGTGTGACACTGTAGCTTTGCAAGACTCGCGAGTATGTGTTTACGTCCCAGGCTTAGGAGGGGGCAACCGGAGTATGCGCACTTAAGCGGAGCGGTCGGGTTCACCGAGAGCGCACCAAGTGCGAACAGTGTCTTCTCTCATGGGTTGGATGTCCTACTTAGTCACATCGCTCCCAACTATGGCCGAGCGGGAGATTGCTACATGCGTCGTTGTATCTGGTGCGTTTTCTGTAGTCCAGGAGTGCGTGTCAATGTGAGGAGCACCTAATAAGGAAGTGTTCCCGAGTGCATTAATATTCGCATATGACACTGACAGCTATGAAATCATTATTCCAGAACAATCACAGAGGAAAACTGTTTGATGAGAACCTCACGTCAAATAGTGTCTTTTACGATCTCACCAGAGGTTGGCATTGATCCTCAGGTACCGCCATGGTGGACATGTGTTTGCATCCACCAGTTTCATTTATTCTGGGTGATAACACGTGCAGATATTCCTATGAGTGCTATGATAATTGTTGAATATTGTTTTTGTTGTTTCTATTTCAACTATGGAATCCTTTTTTAAATATAACTATGGTTTGCTGTTCTTAAGTTAAGTTGATTTTGGAAGAGCCGAAGTTGAAGACCTTTAACAATGTTTATTTTTGTTTATATTCTGCTGCAATTTTAAATGTCTTAAAGTTTTTGCTAAGTTTGCTGTGCATCTCTCGTGATTTTAGTTGCCAGATCTAATTTGAGTTTAAATTGGTGTTTCAATGGCCGAGATGTTGTTTTGAACTCTATTGGTTTGCTATCCTGTCTGTTTGTAGTTACCAGTCCAAGGCGCCAGTCGGCTTGTTATACTAACTCCAGTGTACGAGAAATATGCTTCATTTACTGTTTTGAAACAAGTCATTAATTAATGCAGGTAGTTAAAGTTTTTATTGTTTAATAATGTTTAGTATTTCAACCAGGTGAAGATTTTACTTTTCATTCATTTCAAAGGTATTTCTTTTTATTACTAAGTTCAGTAAAAGCTCTTTTATGGGGAATGCGGATATATGTTTGTAAAAAAGTTATGTTTGTTATTTAGTATACGAATGACTAAATAAGAGCTTTCTCCTAATATCCTGGTTAAAATTATCAATGAAAATTTTCCAGTTAGCAGCCCCCACCCAGTTTTCAATTACGTTGCGACAAAAAAATTATTAAGGACGTGTAATCGTCCATAGATCGCGGTACCACACCAGAGTCAGCAACGCGAATCGATACCTCAGACATCAGCGAGGGCTCGCTGCATTCCACAGCAACCAAGCAAACAATCCAAAAGGCACGTCTCCCTCTCAGGATAGCAGAGCCGTGACGCTGAGGTCAATATAGTCACTTTTGAGTCAGCCAACCATTACTTGCTAGATTAACATAAAAGGAATAATTTTGGTTAAATGCCAGACATTAAGTAAGATTTTATGTGATGACAACATCAATCTGGAAACTCACGCTGAATATGAAGATCAACTTAAACGGAAAGGCAAGATTCCAGGTTACATCTAATTGGCGTAACGTATCATCGTGCCTATGACGTGGCCACGTATGTTTCGATCTGCGATTGGAGGTGCCCAAATATGCTCAGCAATAGTGCACGACGACATACATGAAGTTATTGTCAAGACAAGAGAAATGTCAGTGAGTAATGTGTACAAACCACCAACCACTACCCAGCCTCGACGTCCTGCCCTACCTACCACACCCGGCCATTTATGTAGGGGGAGTCTAATAGCCACCACCCACTGTCAAAATACAGGACAGCTGCTGGTAATGGTGAGGCTCTTATTAACTGGCAGACAATAACAATCTGTTCTTAGTTTTCGATCCAAAGGACCATGGTACATACAGGTCAGCAACTTGGAGAAGGGAATATCACACAGATCTCTGCTTTGTGACGACTGGTAATATCCAAACACCACTAAGTTCTACAAGACGTGTATTAACAGACTCCTCTCAGAACCAACACTGTCCAGTCCTGATCGAAATTGGAACTAATATACCACTAATAACAACCAAAGAACGCCAAAGGAATTTCAGAAAAACTAAGTGAAACATCTACGCGGACAAAGTGGGTAAATGCTTGGGATGGATGAACCCAACAGCCAATAACAATGACAGATTCATAGGCGCCGTTAAAAATGGAGCCAAAGCTGCTGTTCCAATGGGTTCTGGAAACATTATGTACCAGGCTGGGACAGAAGGAAGTACCACTGCAAGTACCAGTGCTTCCTTGAGATTAGAGACCCTGAGATTGTAGATGACCCGCGGCAGAGCCTAGACGATGTCCGGGCAGAGAAGTGGGTCGAAACTGTTGAATCGCTTGATTTAAAAACTTCCGGTAGAAGGGCCTGGTCTCTCCTTCGAAAATTAGGCATATCTAACAAATTACATAACTCTACAGATATTTATACAAACAGGATTGCAGCTCAAATACAGTCTACATCCAGAGTTTCAAGGGATAAAAACCATACAAGAACGTTACACCGTGATCTTGGTGCCCTTAAGAGTCTCCTTAAGACAAACAGCACATCTTTGGATCAATATTTTTCCAAATTTACCACAACTGAAATCAGAGACGCGCTGAAGAACGTCAAGGCCGGAAAGGAACACGAACCAGATGTAATACACCCAGAGTTCCTTCTTCACTGTGGGAAGTACGCCAAAAAATGGATTGCAGAGTTTTATAAAAATGAAATAACAATACGGAACACGCCACAAAAAATGAAGAATTCAAAGATCATCGCACTGCTTAAGCCGGGAGAACTAAGAGAGCAACAAAAGAGTTATAGGCCAATCTTACTGCTCAGTGCCATGTATAAGCTGCTTGAGACACTCCTATACAAACGACTTATAAAATAAATAAATAAATATATTGTTATTTAAATATTAATTATTCTATGTGTATGATGGTGATTGTGATTGCAATTGTAATTAATATTTTGCTTATCTGGAACGTGGACGTTTAATTATTCGTTATCAGACGCTTGACAATGGCTTTTTCGTAAAGGCAATGTTACTCGTAGTTGACCGTGAAATAAAACTGAATAATCGGACTTCGTAATTAAATCGTTTCCAAAGACTGCTGCGGTAGGTGCGGACTCATAATCTAAATCTCAATATTACAATAATTTGCCAGCCATGCCAATACGTCGTACAGAGGTGATTGTCTACTAAACATAAAAAAGTTACACAGTTAGTTAAATCAGATATATTCAATGAATAAGCCTACAGTTCATAATCCTACTTACTTTTATAAATATAAATTCTTTACAGAATCGAGTGCCTAGTGTGGTTGCAGCTCGCAGTATTCTTCTATAACATGAAATATGGCGGTGTGCCCGACAATAAAATAAAATACGTGCTTCTCGCACCACTTCAACCAGAGCTCTCTTTTATTAATCAAACATAAGAGTAACGTAATTGTGCTTTTGTTTTATCAGCGACACAGCGCTGCAGTTGTGTGCCATAGGCTTTATTTATTTGTCACTGATCATTTATTTAATTAGTATTTCGCGTTTCCGCGGAAACTCACGCTCGGCATGCAAATGTGCCTTTATATTGCCCCCTGAATTGCGAGGCGAAAGGACACACCTGCAGGCGAGCAATTCACCTAAAGGCACAAGAAAATCTAAGTTATCTACAACTGTTTACATGACTTACATTACACATTATACACATTATATACAAAATTTGAATGACGCGGGTGCGCCGTAAAAGATCTTATGTTGGCAGATAGAGTGCGCGCATGCGCAGAAGCGTCTGTGTAACTGCGGCACTGCCGTTATATCGTACAGTTAGATCACGCGGCACAGTATTGCAGATCATATTGTTCGTGTGCGCGCGTTTTTCAGTCGTTGCACAAAGAAAATATTCAACCAAGATTACATATGAAGACTACATTCTATGACAGGTAACTTAGTTTTAAATTTACAATATTTGTTATAACACAATACAACTTAGATTGTTGACTGTTCTTAGTTACATAGTATTGTTTTTGAAATACTTCAAAGAAAAATGTCCGTATGTTTCAGGTGCGTTGACCTATACACATCGTGTCGTTATTACAGTTCATATTCATCCGCTGCACAATAATTTTTTACAGGTTAGTATCGTCGTGGTAAAGTTTTTTGATCACAGTAACATCGTTGTATAACAACGTGATTAATACATAAGCGTGTCCATTTCTCATTTCCATTATAGTCGTAGTGATGCAGTTCATTGTGACTAAAAGCATTGCTTATTACAGATCAGACGTGACCCGTTGAGTAATTGGTCCACGTGCAGTTCGTTTTTTACATTCCGTGGAAGCTTGGTTGCAGAACCTCGGACGGCACATAGCTGGCGTCGATCCTTGGACAGTCCAGGTAAGAGTGTCCGTCACATTTCGAGAACATTTCATTCCCTGAAGATCCAACCAAAATTCTTCCACCCGTTGTGTTGTTTTCTGGACAGGCACTTTGTGTCCATTTAATCCAGTTAACATCTTGAACTTAGGTACTGTAGTAATGTCACTAAACGATGCACGAATTATGCACTTCACATTTTCAGTTTTTTTGCTGAATATAGCTCACCTAAATGTTCGTAGTTGTTAATCAAAGAAATCGTTCATCGCGTTTACATAGGTACGCTGCATAATGAATGGCATTAACAGTTTCTTTCACATAGGTTTCCGCGTAGTTGCAGAGTTAGTAATATTCGTTAATGTCCGTGAACAGTGGTTCACTATGCAATGTCTTTTTGGCACTCGTTTTGTTCAAATTTTTTACATAGTAACGGTTACATGATACATCAGTTAAAAAAATAAGTAATTATACATACACACATCACATATTTTCTTAGCATAAACATAATATAGTTGCACATAAACATGTTTACATCATCATTACATCGCTATAGGTTATTACATTGTGTCACATTTGATTACATGAATTGCAGATATTTACATCCTCTTTAGCGGTTTTGCTGGGATATTATCGATGTTTTGTTTTGTGATGTCATCTGAAATTAAGATAGGTTAGACACAACATTCATTACATCAGTAGGCAAGACCAGGCGTTTTCACTACTCAATAAATATTCAAAATAGTAAGAGAGAGAAAATGTTCGATTCCTCGCGTTTTGTGCGTGTGTGTAGAGTGTCTGTGTGGCCTTGACTACTGATAGATGCTTTTCGTGTTGAGAGATGTGCGTCTAATCTATTTCTCAAAGTAAAAGATCGCTTCACAGATGACGTCTGTCAGTTCGTCAGGTGTCACACCAAGTCAGTGGTACCTTCAGTAACAAATGTTCCGTGAAAAATTAATATGTCATCCACTGCTACGTAATCATAAATTTTACTTTAATATTCCGTCTTTCAGGTGGAGGCGCGCGCTGAAAGAAGAGTTCTTCTGTCTTCAACTGCGTCACTGGAACCGCTGAAATGAAAATTTCTATACTACTTATTATCTGTGTTGTAACAACAGAGTTTTTCGAGTTGCTTAGCAATATTTTGATGGGTATGACTTTGACATTATTCAGCATGAAATGCTCTAAGATCTCGGTGTGCGTATAGCCCAATAATTTTGTTAGTTCTAGGATGTTGTAACAGATACGCACCAGGATGCGGTATGTTAACAATTATATACGGTCCTTCATATAGCAGACGCCACTTAGCGTTGCGTCGTTTGAGTGCTACAGATTTATGATGAGTACAAAGTAGTACAAGCATTCCTACCTCGAATTTTTGTTTTCTTTTTATTATGTTTCTGTGATGTTTGTTTCGTATTTGTGCGTGATGTGTCAATGTAGTCAATACTTCTTTTATTTTCTGTTCAGGTGTGATTTCCTTGTCTGACAACTTAGGTAATGGTTCTATCCACTGATCGTTCTGTTTGCAATTGAACATGATCTCGTTAGGTGTGTAATTCGTATCGTAAATATTTAAGTTATTGTGTACGTCTTCGAAAAGACTTAGGTAGGACACCCAATTAGTATGTTTTGATGAAATATAGGTCCTCATGAAACGGTTTAATTCTCGGAAAAGTCTCTCAGTTGCGTTACATTGTGGACTAAACCTCGAAATAAATATACTTTTAATGTTATTGTCCTTCAAGAAATTTCTCCATTTGTACCCAGAGTAGTATGCTGCATTATCTGATAGAATTGCTTTAGGTTTTCCCACGTGCGTAAGGTAATCACTTGAGAATCTTCGTATTATAGCATTTGCAGTGGCGGATTTTAAAGCAGAAAGTTTTACATGTTTAGAAAATATATCGTAAAAAGCTAAGATATATTTGACGCCTCCAGAGTTTGCTGGATGCGGTCCACTGATGTCAGTACACAGAATTTCCAGGGGTTTACTAGGTAAAATAGAATGTAAATCTGTTTTTGTGGATAAATTCTGAGGTTTTGATTTTTGACATATGACACATGTTTTCAGTTCCCTGTAAATTTTTCTTCTCATATTGCTAAAATAACAGTATGTGCTGAGCTTTGCCAAACACTTTTTCGTCCCATTATGACCCAAACTAAGTGTGTGTGCCAAATTAGATTACGTTCAGACTCTTTGGGAATGCATACACACCAGTTAGTAGCATTTGGATGTCGGCGGTAAAATAACACATCATTGTGTAACTTGTAATACTTAGTCAAAGGATGATTGTGTTTTTCTACCAGTAATGTTATTATCTTATACCAGTGAGGATCAGATTTTTGTAATTCAGCCATGTTTCTGCACATATCAATATAATATTGGTGATACTGATTGTCTTGCATTAAGAGAATCCTGTAGTCATTTATATTTTCTAAGTCACTGTTGGTATCATACATACCTTGTGGAAGTCTAGACAAAGTGTCTGCAATGGTGTTGTCCTTACCTCTTATGTACTTAATTTCAAAAGAGTAGTTCTGAAGTGTAACTGCCCATCGTGATAGTCTAGGATGTACAAGTTTACAAGTTAACAAAAATGTCAGGGCCTGGTGATCGGTGTAAATTACCGTATGTTTTCCAAATAAATAATAATTGAATTTCTTGAATGCCCATACTATGGAAAGTGTTTCTAACTCAGTAGTGGAGTATGTACGCTCACATTCAGTTAGAGTGCGACTCGCAAACCCAATAATTCTTATCTGTTCCTCCTCTTTATTCTTTACAACTTGAAATAAGCAACAGCCCAAGCCAGTACGTGAAGCGTCACAAGTCATACAAAAATCTAAATTGAAATCTGGATGGCTCAATATGTTAGCATTCACTAAAGCATGTTTAATTGTATTAAAGTCATTCTGGCACTGTTCCGACCAGATCCAAACTTGATTCTTTCTGAGTAGATTTAGCAGATGTTTACTGTTCAAAAGTGGTTGTGGCAAAAAACGTCTGAAAAATGAACATAGCCCAAGGAATGATTTTAACTGCTTTTTAGTTCGAGGGCTAGGAAAGTTTCTGATAGCATCTAATTTACTGGGATCCGGACGTATGCCCTGTGAATTAATGATATGTCCTAAATACTTTATCTCACTGCAACCAAACTTTGATTTTCTTAGGTTGGCTGTGACTCCAGCTTGTGCAAATTTTTCTAAAATTCTTTGAAGAGTGTCAACGTGTTCATTCCAAGATTGTGTAGCTATCAGTATATCATCTACATAGTGTGTGACTGTCTCAACTAAATCGCCACCAAGCACGGTATCCAGGGCTGTAATGAATACCCCAGAGCTGACATTCAGTCCGAAGGGTAGAACACAAAACTGATCGGTTCGCCCCCCGAACATAAATGCAGTATATTTCCGAGAATCAGGAGTGATACCCACCTGCCAAAACGAATTAGCGAGATCTATTGTGGAAAAATATTTTGCATCTAGAAATTTCTGTAATTGCTCTTCTAAATTTTCAGGTTTTGTGTGAACCGGTAAAATTATTTCATTAATAGCTCGTGCGTCTAACACTAACCTAATGCTTCCATTTGATTTTTTGACAACAAGTAGAGGACTACAATAAGGTGAGGTGGATGGTTCAATGACCTTCCAGTCTAACATTTGTTTTAATTCTTGCCACACAGCAGGTCGTTGAGATAACGGTACGTTATATGTCTTATGGTAGAAGATCTTGTGAGGCTTAACTTCAATCTTGTATACATACGTGTTGATAACACCTAATCGTTTGGTAAAAACTTGTAAATATTTGGATAACACTTCCTGTAGTTTTATACGTTCATGTACACTGAGAGCTGTAGCTTCACTTATCTTATGATCAAGCAATGTTTTCAAGTCCATTAGCTCTGTGTCAGATGAGTGTGTTTGCATGTCTTGAATGTCATTGTCAAGTACTAACTGAACCTTGTACCCTGTACAGTGTTTGTCATGCTTTAGAGTTCTCCTGTCCAAATCAATAATAATTACACTGCCTTTATCATTTAAAATACATTTACCTTTGGAGAAGTCTATAATGCAGTCCTTCTCGCTCATAATATCTATTCCTAATATGCAATTTGTCACAAGGTTTTGTACAACCAGGAATGGCCATTGTACGGTTCCATTACCTATTTTAACGTTTACAAAAACTTGCTTCGTAACCCTACATGACTTATTACCTAGTGCAGTAGTTATTTTACAGTTTTGGGCAGGAAACTCAGGCACAGGTTCCAATTCACACATCTTTTTATAGAAATTAAAAGACAAAACGCTCACAGCTGCACCTGTATCTAGGATAATAGTAGTTGGAATCCCACCTACTACACCAGTAGTAGATGCTAAAACAATTTCATTTGTGTTTAAACGACATTGTGTACTGTCTTGTAAAAGTTCATCTGATATATTGTTATCGTGGTTGTCTCTTATAAATAAAACAGGTAGTTTTTGTTTAGAATTAGTCGGCATATCATTATTCTGTTGTTCAAGTGTGGTGTCAAATAACTGATTAACATTGAAGCCGCCCCCCAAGAATTCTTCAGCCACGACCTGGGGCAAAGTAGTGACTGTTTCTAGTTTGTTGGATTATCATTTGTACTAGGTACTGACACAGATTGAGGTTGTGCATCAGGTCTCATTTCTATTATATTCACATTCGGATATTGCCTATTATGATCTCGAAACTTTTGCGGTTGTTGTTGCTGTTGCGCATTATAACTTACCTGTCGGTCGTAAGGTATGCTCCAATTTTGTCCTGGTGGCTGCTGTGGTAAAGCAGAGTTTGAATGAAAGTACTGATCGTTACGAGTCCAACCTTGATGCTGTCTTGGCTCGTAGTTATTATTATTTCTATTTCTGTTTGTGTTTTTGTTATTACCTTTGTATCCGTTGTTACCGTTGTAGTTATTACCGCGGTGCCTTTTGTATGGATTGCCGCATGAAATGTTATTACTGTTGTAACTATTGTTTGTATTGGAATACGCGTGTTGATTTTGATTTCCGTACTGAGACGGCATGTGAGTTTGCTGTTTTTGTTGTACCGCGTATCCAACTGTGGGCGCGCCAGAATTGTGTTGGCAAGCCTGCATGTTTTTCATACCACTAGTGTAAACATTGTGGCTGCTGTTTTGCCGCGCGAAGCGCTGATCTTCAAGTAACATGTCAACCGAATCTAAAGCTGTTAAAAAATAATCTGAATCGTCATCCGGGATATGTAGAAGTTTTTCCTTAATGTTGAAAGGCAATTTGGCCTTCAACGCTCGGAGTATATCACGCGTTGCGACTGGTTCGTCTAAAAAGTGTCCCATGTTCAAGTACTTTTCAAAATATCTGCGTAAGTTACCATTTTTACTGTTAAAAGTTTCAGGTTCTAAAATTTGTCTTCTGAGTCGCTCCTGGACGGATTGCGACCAGAATTTGTTCAGAAAAGCACGCTCAAACTCACTGTACGTGGTACATACGTCAGCTTGACTGTATGTCCAGACAGCTGCATCGCCTTGGATGTAACCGACAATATATGAAATCCTTTTCCGGTCACTCCAAGTGCGTGGAAATGCGTTACTAAAAGATTTAAGAAAAATCACCGGATGAATGGTTCGTTTTTCTGGGATAAATATCTGAAATTGCCTGTGTTTCATTAAGCTTTCATCTTCCTTCGCATTGTGATATGGATTTATTCCACTGTAATTACTGGTATGTTCAGCTGGCGAGTAATTACGATAATGTTGCTGTGGTTTACCATGATAATAGCTTGTGTTTGTGTTTCCACATCGTGGTATGTGTTGTAGTCGTGGTGTGTTTTGTTCTTGTGTATTTGTCGTGTGCGGAATGTGTCTGTCATACTCGAATGTATATTGGTTTCTCAACTGTACTTTTTGACTGATATTTTCGTTACATTCAGACTGTAGTTAATCGGTGAATTGTCTCATGGGTGCAGTGACGGATTGTACTGCGTCACTGATCAGCTGTTTGTTATTAGTAATGTATTGCGCTACGGAGTCGTGCACAATTGTTGGTAAATTTTCACGTAAGCATCTATCAAAATGTTTATCTTTGTTCTCAACCCAATCATGAAATTCTTTATTAATATTTTGAAAATGAGCTGTGGCATCTGATTGTAAGATGTCAGTCAGGTGTTGTTCAACATTGTCAAATTTATTCTGTACGTCAGTAATTCGTTTTTCAAGATTGTCATGTACTGAAGGATATGTTTGAATTTGTTCAGTAAGAACTTCACACGTGACATTAAGGTTTTTTACTTGTGTCTGTAAAAGTGCTACGTCAGTTGTAGTCTTTTCTTGTCTCGTATTGAGCTGGGAAAATTTAGTACTGAGTTCGGTCATCTGTTTGGTCAATGTGGCGTCTAAAAGTTCCACACGTTTACACAAAGTGTCATTACCTATCTTGATTGCTATGAGATCAGATTTGATTTCGTCATTTTGTGTTTTAACTGTTCATTTTGTGTCTCTAATTGTGCCTTTAAGGTTGCCATGTTTTCGGCGTTCTGTTTCCTTATGGTTGCCATATTTTCTGCGTTTTGTTTCATTAGCATTTGTAACATGTCGGCAATGTTTACCGTTTGCAAGGTCTCTGCCCCCGCCACGTCATTAGACGTGACGTCATGCATTAACATGGGCTCTGATTGAGATTTTGAAATTTTTGTAGTGGACGGCCTATCGTCAAAATTTTCGTCAACACTTGCGTCAATGTTTGATGAATCGTCACTACCGGTTGCTGTCGTAAAGTCATTTTCTAACACTTGTCTCACGTCCGAGTCAGATTGCGTCTGAATAGTACGTCCTTGCTGTTCCATTTTTGCGTATTGTTTTCTAGTTATTACCATGCCACACGTGATATATGTTTCAAGAAAATTTTTGACACTGATTTTAAAATAAAATGTAGTTGAGCATGAATCGCTCGTAGCAACAATGGCTGTCTGTTAATTTAAAAATATAAACTGAATTTGAGATTATTGGTAATGGCTGCTGGCCATGTTACATGATATCGTACAGAAGTCGGCCATATTGTACACTCGTGTATTGGTATTGTTGCATACGTTATTGTTTGGGGAAAAGTACTGAGAATGAAATTTATCACTGAAACTGTTATGCAGAAAAGAAACACTACAGAATTTACTGAAAAGCTAATACACTGAATTATACGTCTCGTCAAGCCTACCAATGCAAAGATGCTGCGTCTTACCTTATTTTGCTGGAAGTTTCATTGCGTCTTCCCGCAAAATTTCAGAATTGGAAAATATCTTCAGATTTTGTTATCTCTCATACATTGACGTCCAGGTCCAGAAAGTTGATTATTTTTACATGAAACAAAGAGAACAATGTAACAAATGACAAAATAACAAGTCCTGTCACGGTCGCCAATATAAAATAAATAAAAAAATATATTGTTATTTAAATATTAATTATTCTATCTGTATGATGGTGATTGTGATTGCAATTGTAATTAATATTTTGCTTATCTGGAACGTGGACGTTTAATTATTCGTTATCAGACGCTTGACAATGGCTTTTTCGTAAAGGCAATGTTACTCGTAGTTGACCGTGAAATAAAACTGAATAATCGGACTTCGTAATTAAATCGTTTCCAAAGACTGCTGCGGTAGGTGCGGACTCATAATCTAAATCTCAATATTACAATAATTTGCCAGCCATGCCAATACGTCGTACAGAGGTGATTGTCTACTAAACATAAAAAAGTTACACAGTTAGTTAAATCAGATATATTCAATGAATAAGCCTACAGTTCATAATCCTACTTACTTTTATAAATATAAATTCTTTACAGAATCGAGTGCCTAGTGTGGTTGCAACTCGCAGTATTCTTCTATAACATGAAATATGGCGGTGTGCCCGACAATAAAATAAAATACGTGCTTCTCGCACCACTTCAACCAGAGCTCTCTTTTATTAATCAAACATAAGAGTAACGTAATTGTGCTTTTGTTTTATCAGCGACACAGCGCTGCAGTTGTGTGCCATAGGCTTTATTTATTTGTCACTGATCATTTATTTAATTAGTATTTCGCGTTTCCGCGGAAACTCACGCTCGGCATGCAAATGTGCCTTTATAGACTGAGCCCCAAAATACTGGAATCAGTCCCAAACGAACAAGCAAGATTCCGACCTAAGAGAAGTTGCACTTATCAAGTGCTTTCCCTGACAACCTATACAGAGGCAGGGTAAAGAAAAAGCCAAAAAAACAACAACTGCATTCACAGATTTTAGCGCAGCCTATGGCATTGTCTGGACACAAGGGCTAATGTAAAAAGGAATTCAAATCATTCCATGCAACAATACTATCAGACTAACAGATAACTTGCTTGGTGGGAGAGCTTTTAAAATGTTTACTGGAGAAGGAAAGGGCTCAACCAAGGTACTCAACAACGGGCCATCATAGGGCTCAGTCCTTGTCCTATTGTTCTTCAGTCTTTAGATTTCCGACACACGATCTAGGAAGTTTGGCTATGTGGACGACTGGGCGCAAGGTGCACAGCACGGATGATTTGAGGCCACTGAGGACAATCTGTGCTCCAGTCTGAAGTCACTGCGTGGCTACTTCCGCAAATGAAGACGAGAGGCGAAGGCGAACAAGACTGAAGTATCGTGCTTCCACCTTTGCAACGACTCAGGAAGAAGAGAGCTCAATGTTATTTTTCAAGGGAAACGCCTTAACAATAATAACTACCAAAAATATCTAAGAGTTACACTGAACAGGACGCATTCTTGCAAGGAGCACCTGACAAAGACAGCAGGCAAAATGAGGACAAGAAACAGCATCAGACATAAATTGTGCGGCACTACTTGGAGCTCCACAACAGGCACCCTCCGCACCTCTCAGCAGGTTGGATTGTCTACTCAGTGGCAGAATACTGCGCTCCAGTATTTATTAATAGCGCATATGCAAACAGGACTGATGTGCTATTGAAAGACACCATGCACATCATTAGCGGCATAATAAAATCTACCCCTACCGTAATGGTGGCAGTCATGAGGCATATACCACCACCAGAGGTAGCGAAAATTTTCCTGACCCCTGATTGGCTGAGAGGTTTGTGGTAGAAATTCTCGTGTCATTGCTGGTTAGGGCTGAGTGACGGCAGCCGGAGTGAGCAGTCGCACACCTCAGGTCCCTGTAAAGAAGTTCTCTGAACGTGATAATTATTTCACTCAAAGCGTTGTTGTGATCGGATGGCGGCGGCCAAAGTAAACAGTCGTATATGTTACGTCTGTAGCCAACTGTTACGAAATATTCAATTATTAGAGTAGAGTGGCGGCGGCCACAGTGCTCTGGGGCCTATATGACGGCCGAAGACAACTGCGGCCGTCAGTGTAGGGTTTTGTTAACTGATTAAGTTAAGGCACGTATAAGTTTATGCCGTCCTCAGAATGTTCATGAATCTGTGTTGTTAAACAGATGACAGGTTGTGTAATCATTTGATGTAATCATTTAGCGTGGCAACCGTGTTGCGGCAAGACTTCCAGAACGAAACAAATCCCTAATACAATGTTGATGTGCTCTTTACTGCAAAGTAGACCATCACTTTCCTATAATCTCGACCTAGCAGCACCATTACATACAGGAAGATATTATCCATTCTGCAGCGAATGGGACATCACCACCCTTACAAGGGACAAAGTGAGAACAAGAAACAATGCGAGGTGTGCCTGGTGTCGTATATTTCCGATTACAGCCCTTACCTTTACGGTCAATCTGTTGCAATCAGCTACCGGGGCACATGATTGAAAAAGAGCTGGGGTATTGCAACGAGCTTCTGCTTCTTCTTTAATCCAGCAAGGCACTGATTTGTGTGTTGCGTGAAGGTAGCTCTTCCTGTAGGTGGACAGAAGCAATGTAGCAGCTCATTTATACGAATGTTTTGCTTTTATGGATGGGCACAACTAAGATAATAAGCAACTGATATGAATCAATCGAAAAAAGTGTGATTCTCGCCTTATCCAGTACGGATGTCACATTCGTAGCTTAAGTCACTAAAGCATGCTTGTACGGTGGTGCTCACCTGAAGGGTATCTAGTTCAAATCGTGATGACGAAAAAATTTTCAGAGCCAAAATTGGGCAACCAAGGAGAGAAGACGTCGGGTGTATACTTCCTGACCATTATAATTTCCATCGACACCTCTCCGCAGTATTTCAAGAAATAAGAGCTTGTGACACTGTTGGCGGTGACCCGTCTGTCTATTGTGGACGTTAATCACTGTGGTCCCCTTACAAGGAAATTCGCTGCCTTTTTGAGAATACAATGAAACGACGTTTGAGTGCTGTTGCGATAAGTAGACAGCCACCCTTTGCATCATGCGCACAACGCTCGCCGCAATAGCAGCTTGTGGGATCAAGGGGTCTCCATCCGTAGTTTCAAGTCCAAAGGAAGGAGATACCCGTTTTCGTGATTTTATTTTTAGGTAACTTCCACATCATGTCGGCAGCTGGTATCTTGCACTGCGATTTTGACAGGCGTTAATTACGATTGGTAAAGAAACCACGGGAAGTCTCGACATGACATCTCTGACCTGTCCGTGTTAGTGCTATTCGAGAAGGGTAGGCTCTGTGCCAGCAGCGTACTTTGTTCTGATCAGACGCAGATGCAGTCATCCAGCTAAAAGTATGGGTCCTTTGGTTGCTCTGGGAGATGCTCTTTTTTTTTTAACCACAACAGATATTAGTTCGCTTATGACTGAATAGTAATATATACTTAACTTTGAAACACTTCTTTGCAACGGATGTATTGGATAATTTCAAACTGTCATGGGGTAACAAAGAATCATTTGACGCATTAATTAACAAAATGTTCTTTTGAGGTACAGTGTTCAACACTAGCAACAGTACATGTTCATCTGAAAATAACTTCTCGTTGGCCGTACACTATGATGTTGTCTGCCGTAGCTGGGGTCTCGAAATGGGCAGAGCTTTTGCATGCTCAACACTATATTTTATTATGTATGTATCATATGGCGTACGTGGCTATTCTTATACACTTTATATAAAATTTAATTACAAACGTACATCCAGATAATGAATATAATTGATAGGATCCTCTGTTGCAGCTAGGAAGTCGATGGAGATACCGTTGTAAGTTCGAACTCGGCGTTCTCCCACTAGGTACTGGATTGTTTTTCAGCGCCGCAGTCGCGATTTGGAGTTGGTATCTTTCTCCATTTCTAGAGGTCGTTAGCATTTCTTCCGTGCCCAAGGTGTCTCCGGTTTAAAGTCCACACTTAGCGTGACTGATTAGAGATGTACATCTATCAAGAAGCTTTGGCAGTTTGGTGCGAAGTGTTCTCGCCATTGTTGTTTCCAGAGATTGTGGATGTTAAAGTTGGAGGTCGAAATCTCTTTAACAGTGAGTAGTGGCGGTTTTCTCGATTTAAGTCTTCTGCGCTCTAGATCAGCTGTACCATTATGCATGAGCAGCTGAGGGCTATTAATTACTTTGTTCTATTCTCTGAGGAAAGTAGAGATACAAGTAGACCGCCGAAATATTGTGTCAAGTTGACGTTATGTTCCGGCTAGAGACTCGACATGAATATTACAATTTTTCCTTGCCATTTGCGATATTCGAAGCAAGCTCATGTAACCAACTCTTGTCTCGGAGGTCGTCTACGAACGTATTAAGCTCTGAGTATTTCAATAATTTTGTATTTGAACACATACCAAAAACAGCGCTTGTTAGTTTCAAGACCATGAAACAATGTTTGATAGACACTTTGTGTTAATTATGTATTAGTGACAGGTATGAAGTCTTACAGTTGCTGGGAATATCGCCTGTGTACGGTAGAGAGTCAGAGGCTGAAAAACAACTTCTTTTAGCTGCACAAGACGTCAGAACAAAAGAAAGAGAAACGAGAATAGTTGGGGAAAAGAACAAAATTCACCCGTAATACGTTAGCACTTAGTCTGTACATCAAATCCAAACTCTGAACTGAAATTACCTTTTACATACAAGAGAACTATTTCAGATATAGAACTGAAACAACCTGGGATTCTTTAGGGGGCTTTCTACAGAAAATCATAGCTTCCACACGTTAACCTACCTTTAAATGGAGAAAAATACCAGTAGTGATTGTAACTCACAGTTTGTTCTTAATGTGCAAATAATTATTGAATAAAGAGCTGTGACACAAGTGACATAATTCTGTTATACATTTTAAATGTATGTACTGTTTATGTTTCTTTAAGATTTCAAACATAAAAATAACATAGTTACACAGTGCGTAAACCATAACTGTCGAAGTGCATAAAAGTTTCGTATACATTCACAAAAAATGTTTGAAATTACCCAATATAAGGAAAAGAGTGAAGAAATATGTTCGATCCGGTTCACAGGCACTCAATTCTGTGGTCCCCTAATTTGCATTAACACAGAAAATCAGGTTTTGACCTATAGCCGCGTAAACTTCGTAGAAATCTGCAGCTTTTCCCTGATGTCCATAAACATTCGTTCCTAACGGCAGGTCATGTACACTCTTAACTATCGAGGTTGTCGTGTTAGTATTTTCAGATTTTCTGCATCGCCTCTGACTAATGGCTCTGTTGTAATAATACGGTATCAGTGTCATACGCTGTCGTTCTACCACTCAAGGCACCAAAACGTTTGTTTCCTGTCCCACACTGAATCTCAGTGTAGCAGATTAATGAACTATGAGGGTAGTCGTTCTGCTATTTTAGACGTTAAAACATTTACCGTTGTCCCTGGAGTTTGTAGTAAAAAGAACCTCACACTGCAGTTCCCTATAGTGAACTAATAGGCTGTATGAGTAATATGACGGCACGGGTGCTTGCTGATCTTTACATCTGCTTTGCTTACAATGCTGCCGTCTAATAGTTGTGACAGTAACTGCGGCGAATCTTCTGGCCTCTTAGTGCATATTAGGCAGCCCCGTATATATTTTTATCTAACAAGGTGTTACTCTTTGCCCCGCTATTTCAGAAATAAATACAACACTCATCGCAGACAGGGCCTCGTTAATTACTTCTTTCCCTTTATTTGCTTCGACAGTCTGCAAGCTGAGCCAGCAGAATTTAACAGACTGCCTTTTAATAGATTCTTTTGTTTCCACTGATATAATGTAATTTCAATAGGTACCCAGCAATAGGGAGGTAATCATACTAATTGTGAGACTTCTTTTACAGTCAGGCGCTTTCATTGAAAAGGCTGTGAAAAATTATTGTTGTTATTTATGTCGCCTCTGCTATAAGTTTTGTACACTGGTGGTTTATCGTACGTTTTATGCTATATTCATGCAAGAAGACGCCATTTCTCGAAAAGCTAGACACAGATCCCGAGCACTATCGTTAGTGATAATTAGTCAGTTTGCCAGTCCTTAAGCACTATTCCTTCGTAAGAGATAAACATCACATATATTTTCGGAGAGTAGCTCCCTGAAACTATCGAAACTACTGACACTGATAGTCATTCATTTACGTGAGTACAGCCCAGTCCTGTAGCTAAAAAAGAGCGGGTATGTTTCAGTGTTGTCTTATTCTCATAGACAAATTACGTAGATAAGACTAAACCACCGAATACTACAGAAAAGCGATACGGGACAGTGTTTGTTGGGTACTGTGGAAATCGGAACTGCAAGAGCCCCTGTGACATACGTAACACAGACATTGCGAGATATCGAAACAAATAATAGCGTTCAAAGTGGTAATCAGTTTTGTATTTCTACATCTATACTCTGCAAGCCATCCTAGAGTGTATGCTGAAGGTACTTCATCATTGCCCCTCCCCTCCCCCCTACCTCCTCCGCCCTCGATATACGCCGCACCTACCTTTTCTCCTCCCTGATCCATTTACGAATGTTGCATAAGAACGACGACTTTCGAAAAAACCGTATCTATCATTTAACAGATTTTTATCGAAGTGGTCATTTTGCGTCAATTGTAGAAGGTAGAGAGAGATGCGTGCAATCGCACCGATACCTGATGCTCACTTAACTTCTCTCATCAACGTTTCTTAGCGACAGGTTCCCTGGCGTCCCACTAGTGGGTAGTGTTGTCAGTCTTTCAGAGACTGAACTCACACACTGCTCTGCTAGGGTACTGCACTGATGGGTCTTCTGAACAGTAACAGGGGTCGCTTGATGACGATAGGGATGTGGTCGCCATGTTGTGGTTGCTGATCCCTTACAGTGCCCACACCATTTGAACTATTACTGCTTCACTCTTCCATGGTGGTCGGGGGTTTACGTCTGCTCAGTCGGCATGTTTCTCATTTCTGCTGCCTTGGGTGGTGGATGTTGTCCTGCCAGCATTTCTTATTTCACTAAGAGAAGGCACAGAAAATAAAGGGGAGCACCTTGTCTTGCGTATGATTAAGTGCTGGATGTCATTAGCAAGAACATCAGTTCTCTTACCGAGTTATGGTTATCGAAATTTGCTTTTTGGTCTTCGTAAACATCTTTGTCTAGTTTTTCCTAGTTGCCGTTATTTTGTCCTGTGTTTTCAACGTGGATCAGCATCCTACTTAATCAGAATACGTTCAAGTAATTTTTAAGGCGTCTGTAAAAAGGCAGATGTCTTGCCCCATTCAAGTTCCATCGTCACTTTGTGTAACTATTCCTGAACGTAATTGTTGTTTCTCTTAAAACAGGATTTTTTTTTCATTTTGAATATATACCTGGAACTGTCTGTTTACTTTAAACATTCATGTTTTAAATGGACACTAATTCCCTTGCTTTAAAGAACAGTGTGCCTGGGCCAAAGACTCGCCTACTATCTGCGATTTATTTCTGTTTTATGATTTTACGCATGGTTTGTACCCCGTGCGCGTTGTAGAGTCTGACCTCATTGAACCTACTGTGTGGCTGGGTTCAAGCCGGTCGCCGTATGTTGGCTAATGCATTCGCCTTCAGCTCCCTCTTAATTCTGATTTAAATCTGTTACAACTGAAATGCGATCGCAGTTGCACATGTGGACAGTCATAAGCTACATAATGAAATGACTTCAGTGCCAATTTGTGCCGGATCGGGACTCGATCCCATATTTCTCAAAATGTTCAAATGTGTGCGAATTCCTAAGGTACCAAACTGCTTAGGTCATCGGTCCCTAGACTTACGCACTACTTAAACTAACTTATGCTAAGAACAACACACACACACCCATGCCCGAGGGAGGGCTCGAACCTCCGGCGGGAGGGGTCGTGCAGTCCGTGACATAACGCCTTGAACCTCACGGCCACTCCGCGCGGCCCCGATCTCTCATTTTTCGCGAGCGGTCCACTTACTATTAGGCTATACCGTATTAGGCCATACGGCACTCTTCGTGGTAGACACAAACTTTCATTTGTCGTCAACCATGTGTCTATAATGTATACTCCCGTACAGGGGAGACAGTTTAATTTAACTGGAAGGAGCTGGCCCAGTATCGACATACAAATACGATATTGCAGTGGCTCTATTGTTCAGAAGTACGATGCATGCATTATCACTGCGATATTATAAATATATTTTTTTGTTCAGTCTGTGTTGGATATTCTATTTGGTAACACTTGAAGTTGTTTTTAATGTTTGCGAGATTAAAAAATTGAGATCAGAAAAATTTAAAAAGAAAAAGTAAAATATTTTTTGAAATATTCAAAGGCAATTATTTGGAATTTACTGCTGAAATATTTCCGTATTAATTCATCACTACAGTTCTCTAGAACGCAACTTTTTGTTATTGCTGAGGCAAAAGAATGCTGTAAAACTTTCGCAATTTCTATGGTCAGCTCCTTAGTGGTCCCACATCCATACTCCCCACGATTTCAAAAAGTAAAGTGATCCCCAACTCTTTTTGTAAAGTAACCTCTCGGAATTTCAGCAGTTAACCTATTCGTGACACAGAACGCCTCTCTTGCAGCACCTACATCTGGAGTTTATTGAGCACATGCTAAAGCATCCCATGATGAACAGTGTGTCTCTTCGTCGAATCTTCTCTTTTTCATCTGTAAACAATAACCTGGTAACATTTCAAGGCGGATGAGTAGTTCTCAAGAACTTGTCTTACAAGTGTTATGCTAGTCACTTCTTTTGTGTATGATTTACATCTCCTTAAAATTCTTCCCATAAATTTCAACTTGACATCTCCTTTTTCTATAAATAATTTTACGTATCCATTCCATTTTAGCCTCTCTTGACGGTTACTTCTAGGTATTTTATGGTTGTTGAGCTTCCCAGTCGTGTTTGGCCTTAGCGTGATCAAACAGTAATGGATTTATTTATGCTCAGTGCGTTACATATATTTACGTTCAGCTTCAGCTACCAGTCTTTGCGTAACCCATCAGCACTCTTCCTTACGTTAATGACCAATGTAATCTAAAGTTGTGTACTGCACAGGAAAGTAATCGATTTCGAAGGGCAAACTTTAGCAGGAAGTATGCCAGCTAGATTATCATTAATCATCGAACATACCAGTATCTGTACAACACCAATCGGAACCACACGTTGTATTCAAAGAGCGATTCAAATATTAATCATCCAATGATTATTTACTGTCCCCAGCTTATGGTTAAGCAAATGCCACGAATTTGTATGTGACGGTTGTAAACAATATTAGGTAACAATCTCTAGGATGTGTTTAGGCGGCAAAATTAAATGCATACATCGACGTGCAAATGAAAATAGCATACATAAGCAATCGACGTATAACTACTGTGTCCTGTATCGTAATACGAAAGAAAGTTAATAATAACTGTAATGAAGACTTCAGAATCTTTTAAAACAAATACTGATTAGCCGCTAGCCTCACGTATTGCGGTATGGACAGAGCAACGACACTTACAGTAATGTTTACTGCCACCAGCTTTTGTGAAGCAATACCTGTGATTATTTAATATTTCATACCAGATTTTATACAACATCAGTTACGCCCACCACGATTTTACAAACAGCAGTAATTACTGCAAACAAAGCCAGTATTTGCAGAATGAATTTTTACTCTGCAGCAGAGTCTGCAATGAAATGAAATTTCGTGGCAGATTAAAACTGTGTACCGGACCCAGACTCGAACTCGGAACTTTTTCCTTTCGCGTTCAAGAGCTCTACCACCTTTTTTAAATTTTTAAAATTGTTTTTGTTCGTTATTGTTCGTTTCGTTTGGTTCTGATGGATGTCACATGACATCCGTTCAAGTTAATGGTTGATTCCTTTACTCAGTTTTTTAATTACATAGGACCAACTGAGCTACCAAAGCACGACTCACAACCCGTCCACAATGCTTCAGTTCTGCCAGTACCTCGAGTCTTGGTCCGGTACGCAGTTTTAATCTGCCAGGAAGTTTCAACGTCAATATTACTAACTTACGTAACACATATATGAAATAAACAAAATTGTACATCTAGCTGGTACCCGAGTAACTGATTATATGTACCTTTTTTAGTTAGCACTCAGTAACTAAAGTGGCTCCTTAAGAAATATGAAACACACAAAATACACTGCTGGGAAAAATTTAGAACACCTGGAGAGAAGACGTCGATTTTGATCTGATGACGGCATGTGGCACATATGTTCTGATAATGGTTTCGAAGTCGTACACCAACAGGTAGAGTAGTGGCATAACTACCAGAGTGCGATCCGTCTCCTCATTTTAACAGGTAATGCTCACAGACAGAAGTCTCATTGTGGTGAAAATGAATGAAGCAAGTAGCCAACCATTCCACGGAGACGCACTCTTGCTTCCAACTGCCAAATGAGTGGGTTTGAAAGGGGTCAAATTGTGGCCTTTCGAGTGGTGGGATGGCCTTTTCGAAAACTGCCACACGAGTTGAAAGTGCTGCGTCAATTGTACAATAATGCTGTTATCACTGGTCACGCGAACATTCTCACACCCGTAGACGAGGTTCTGGATGCCCATGCAGCACAGACACCCGCCAGGATCGTCGTATTGTATGGGCAGCAGCTAAGATAAGAGAGCTTGGGAGCCCAGGCATGTCAACACGAACTCTTTTGAACCGGTTATTAACAGTGGGATTACGGGCACGCACATCTCTCGTCAGTCTTCCACTCAAGCTGTAGTATGAACGTACACTGCTTGATTGGTGCTGTCAGAGGATCACTTGGAATGGCGTGCCATGGTATCCAGCAATGAAAGCAGATTCTGCGTGCACGCAAATGATGGTCGTTTGCGTGTATGACATATACCTGGCGAGCGCTGTCTCTTATTGTACATCTGTCCAACACACAGTTCAAAATGGTTAAAATGGCTCTAAGCACTATGGGACTTGAGATCTGAAATCATCAGTCCCCTAGACTTAGAACTACTTAAACCTAACTAACGTAAGGACATCACGCAGATCCATGCCCGAGGCAGGATTCGAGCCTGCGACCGTAGCAGCAGCGCGGTTCCGAACTGAGGCCCCTAGAACCGCTCGGCCACAGCGGCATGCTGAAGACCCACTGGCCCCACACCAGGCCATTCGGGTTCGGGTGCATAAGCTACAATTCTTCTTCACCTTTGCGTTTCCGGAGGGGACGCTAACCAGCACTCGGTATGTGCAAAATGCTGTTAGACCCGTTCTTTTTCCGTTTTTGCAGCAGGAACGTTATGTATTGTTCCAACAAGATAATGTTCGTCCACAGACTGCCCATGAAACTCAATGTACTCTGCAAAATGTGCAGCAACTTCCCTGGCGACCACGATCTCTGAACTTGTCTCCGATGGGACACGTGTGAGATTTGATGGGACGAGGACTCGTGCGACTCATCAACCGATAACTCTGATACAACATGTCGAGCCGGCGTGGCATAATGTACCCCAGGACCGAATTCGCCATCCGCAGAATCAATTGGATTCCAGAGTTGGCAGCTTTAATGCCGCCCGTCGAGACAGCACCAGATGCTAATGTGGGTGTTTCAGCACAGGTCAGTACACGGTAACTCATAACCGCTTGTGCTTTTGCTCTGCAAGTGTGATCATTTCCTATATTCCGTGTGAAATGTTGCAACAATAAATATTGATTGAATTGGAAATCTCTAAAAGACTGTAATAATTTTTTTGACTATGTATAATCACTTTTGTTTTTAAGAAAAAATAATTCACTACAGTTTGCCGGTAATTTCAAGTTAATTGCAATATGCAATGAATTTCTTTCTCTAGTCATTTTAGCATCTAGTTAATGTGCTACAATGAAATCCGAATTTCAATTCATTATCAGTGCTTCTACTTTCTTGCATTAGGTAAATTTATGTCCCAACGGCGAGTTCTTTCTCGCCAAAGGATGTTTTTTTAATGACTTTCACTCAGAAATCGTCGTGATAAGAATGGATCCTTCATTAACACTGAATGCTAATTACAGTTTATCAGAAGTCATTGTAACATTGAAAATTAATAAATGTACGGCACTGCCATGTCTTGTTCAAATGTTCAAATGTGTGTGAAATGTTATGGGACCTAACTGCTAAGGTCATCAGTCCCTAAGCTTGCACACCTCTTAACATAAATTATCCTAAGGACAAACACACGCACCCTTGCCCGAGGGAGGACTTGAACCTCCGCTGGGACCAGCCGCACAGTCCATGACTGCACCGCCTTAGACCACTCGGCTAATGTCATGTCTTCTCTAAAATTACACTGCGAAATGTCGCACGCTTACTTTGTGGTGAGTTGCAGATGATGCAGCGTAACGCATTCCCCGGCAACAATAATTGACTACAGGGTCCTTCTTAAAAACGAGCATTTCATGTTAATTTCCACCATAAAGTACTCTCGTTTACTTCGATTTGCCAACTCCATTAAGAGTGTGCTGTGACCAGTAAATAACGGCGCCGCAGACCCGCAGTGCGAGAGGGGGCCGTACTTTGAGCGGGTAGAGGGGCAAACTGACTTAAATGATTTATTTAAAATTATCTTTTTATCTTCAATTTACCCGTGGTAGCTCATTAAGGAGAAGCGACCAGAAGTACGTCTGAAACAATTTCGTACCTGCGCTTGTGTAATGTTAAGGAGAATGTTAGAGCGTGTTGCGGTCAACACTACGTGCACCGCACGGAGACCAACAGCGCTGTTTTTCTAGACAGGCAATGCCCAGTACACCAGAAAGCGCTCTGGAATTCGCTCCTTCTCCATTGAGTACTTTATTCAGTTAACGTTGACCACAATAGACTCTCCTACTGACAGTCTCTTAAGTTTATTGTGTATTTAGGGGCGACGTTGCATTACAGTAGAAGTGACTCTGACATTATAGTTCTCTGCGTAAGCTACACTACTGGCGATTAAAATTGCTACACCACGAAGATGACGTGCTAAAGACGCGAAATTTAACCGACATGAAGAAGATGCTGTGATATGCAGATGATTAGCTTCTCAGAGGATTCAAACAGGGTTGGCGCCGGTGGTGACACCTACTACATGAGGGTAGTTTCCAACCGGTATCTCATACACAAACAGCAGTTGACCGACGTTCCCTGGTAAAACGTTGTTGTGAAGCTTCGTGTAAGGAGGATAAATGCGTACCATCACGTTTCCGACTTTGATAAAGGTCGGATAGTAGGCTATCGCGATTGCGGTTTATCGTATCGCGACATTGCTGCTCGCGGTGGTCGACATCCAATGACAATTAGCAGAATATGGAATCTGTGGGTTCAGGAAGGTAATGCGGAACGCCATGATGGATCCCAACGGCCTCGTATCACTAGCAGTTGGGATGACAGGCATCTTATCCGCATGGCTGTAACGGATCGTGCAGCCACGTCTCGATCCCTGAGTCAACAGATGGGGACGTTTGCAAGACCACAACCATCTACACGAACAGTTCGACGACGTATGCAGCAGCATGAACTATCAGCTCGGAGATCATGGCTGCGGTTACCCTTGACGCGGCATCACACACAGGAGCGTCTGCGATGGTGTACTCAACGACGAACCTGGGCGCACGAATGGCAAAACGTCATTTTATCGGATGAACCCAGGTTCTGTTTACAGCATGATGATGGTCGCATCCGTGTTTGGCGACATCGCGGTGAACGCACAATGGGAGCGTGTATTCGTCATCGCCATACTGGCGAATCACCCGGCGTGATGGTATGGGGTGCCACTGGTTACACGTCTCGGTCACCTTGAACAGTGGACGTTACATTTCAGATGTGTTACGACCCGTGGCTTTACCCTTCAATCGATCCCTGCGAAACCCAAATTTCAGCAGGGTAATGCACGACCGCATGTTGCAGGTCCTGTACGGGACTTTCTGGATACAGAACTGTTGCCCTGGCCAGCACATTCTCTAGATCTCTCACCAATTGAAAAAGTCTGTTCAATGGTGGCCGAGGAACTGGCTCGTGACAATACGCCAGTCACTACTCTTGATGAACTGTGGTATCGTGTTGAAGCTGCATGGGCAGCTGTACCTGTACACGCCATCCAAGCTCTGTTTGACCCAATGCCCAGGCGTACCAAGGCCGTTACTACGGCCAGAGGTGGTTCTTCTGGGTACTGATTTCTCAGGATCTATGCACCAAAATTGAATGAAAATGTACATGTCAGTTCTAGTTTAATATATTTGTCCAATGCATACCCGTTTATCATGTACATTTCTTCTTAGTGTAGCAATTTTAACGGGCTGTAGTGTAGTTCTCTGCATAATCTAACTATGTAATGTAGTTTATTTCCTCTTCATCTAAGCCATGTTAGCGTTAATATAAAACGTATTGCTGGTTTTTCTTACATGGGGTGCTCTTAAATGTCTTTACTACGGGAAAACCACAAGGTACAGGAATACGACTTAATTTAGTGATTGTCAGAAGAGAAAAATAATGCCTGCCGGGACGAAGGATCTGAAAAGGCAATGAAGATAGGTATAATCTTCCAGCGATCAGCTACCAAGTGGCTGTAATTTAAGGGCAGTTGCTACAGAGGTCCAGTGTCGGTAGTAATTATCGTAAGGTAGCGAAATTTGGTAGACATTCTAATACGTTAATGCACAATCGATTTACGCTGAAAAAAGTATTAGTTCTAACTTTGGCCACCAAGCGCAAGTCTGGCGCCATTAATGCAAGAAAAAGGCATAGATATGTTTCCACGTGTAATGGATTAGGAATGGGACACGGGAAGAAAGGTCAAACGAGTAAGAAATGCATAACGCAGGTTTCATATTAACCGCCACTTACACAATTTATTCAATATGAGCACTGGAAACACTGGTGAGATGCTGCATCCGTAATACGACGTAATCAACAGTTGGTAGCAGCAGTTTCAGTGAAATCTGAACAACGTGTTCCTGTATACTGATATTCTGATCGAGTAGAGACCGAATATGCGCCTGGTAAATGTGCTTTATTTACACCCCCAGAGCCGACAATCACTTGGTTTCGGATCAGGTGATGTTGCAGGCCTTGGCCTTGAAAAACTCTGCGTATAACACGTTCATGGAAGGTTGCATAAAGCAGATCATTCCCTGGTCGAGGGACATGAGGAATTGCCCGTCTTGCATGAAAATGTTGGTTTTCACACAGTTGCGCTCTTCCAAAGCAGATATCATGTGCTGTACAAGGAGGTCTCGATGACGTGTAGACGTCACGTTACACCTGACAGGCCCTCTGCATATAGCCTCTTAGAAGAACGGACCGAGAATTAAGGTGCTTGTGAATCCACACCGCACAGTCATATGGCTCTTTGTCTGCAACACGCGGTGTAACAGTATCCCAGATTCGAAAATTCCGTGTATTCACTGCACCATTTAGTATAAAATGTGTCTCGTCATACCACAGAATATTGCCAGTCTATATGTGTCAACTTCGATGCCTGCAAGAAACCTAAAGTAAATTCAAAACGTTGCTGTGGATCATGGGGTTTCACTTGCTGCACCGTCTGGGTCTTGTACGGGCACCAACGTAGTATAGACCGTAAGACTTCCCATACTGTTGACCACAGAATGGACAGTTCTGGCGTCGCTGCACGGTGCTGGGGCACATGCTGCAGCAACAGCAACCTCGTCAATAATTTTCACCGGGATAGGACTGTTCCCTCTTCCAGCTGCCACATCAAGCTCACTTATATTTTCTAACTTGATTATCGTCCTCTTTAAACCCTTTAATGTAATGGAGGCTCTTCCCAGACCTTTTGGTTGACGATAGACTGTAGTTTGTGCCGTTCACATAAAACAATTTCACTAATGGCGCACGGTTTTTCTTCTCGATAACTGTACTGTTTACCCACGTTATGATTTGTCAAGTGAAAGCGTGAATGTCATGCCGGAATACTAACAGTGTACATCACCAGATATGCATCTGATGGCCACTAATCGGAGCTAATGTGATTGATAGCATAAATCGATTCCATATTTAAGCGTTAGCGCATTCAGCAAGTTTCGCTGCGATACGATAATTATAGCCCACAACTGGATATCACTCAGCGGTTGTAAATTAATTACAACCATCTATAGATGCCCGTTACAGAAATAAACTAAAATCAGTAACTAAACTGAAATTGGAGGAAAGTCCGACGATTTAAAAGTTTAAACTGGAAGTTAATACAGTTTCTATGACGAAATGGAGGAAGTTTCTGACAGTTTGCATATTCATAGAGGACATGATACTAACTGTGAAAATGATTTGTATGTAAATTCTGGTGTTTTGCAATTTCAAAACAGAGCACCAGCAACAGTTTCCTCCTCTGAATGTGAAGATAATTATCAAAGCGCTCGTATTAGCACGGACAGAGTGTTATTCCATGCTAAGCTGATGGACTCCATTAATATTACGTAAGACAGAATTAAACTGCTTCTTTTGGAGTGAAAACTAATATGCGCCATACACCTCAGTGTAATATAAAAAGGTTAGCTAACTAAGATAACTGAGTCTAAACTATAAATCATAAACAGGTGGTCTCGCAAGGCTCGGGTTCCTTTCCCTAGAGACACTAAGACCAAAATGTCCTTTAGCTGCAGTTATTGCTACAATTGCTTAAACGGGCCAGAAAATTAACGATTTTGACAATGCTATTCCTCTACTTTAAAACTGTGCTGCATAGCGTGCATCAGTAACTAAGTTTACTTCTTTATTAACCCGAATTATGGCGTGTGAATGTCTAATGTATTCTTATTTCTTCTTTGAAGATTTATTAGTGAACGTAGCTCTCAAAATTTATTAGTAGCCTTACTTACACCATTGAGTGTGGCCCAGATATATGTTCGCTCACTAAACTTTTACGATACCTTGTCAGGCCTTGGCAACGACATCGACAATGTACTTCATAACGCGTGCTAGCGCAGCCACTTGGCGTTCATGCTCGGCCAGTGTCCACCTGCAACTCTAGCTCGCCTGCGCGCCCTCACGCCTCAACGATCTTATCGCCATAATCTAAACAATGTCATTGGATTCTACATAATGCAAGGTCTCCGATTTCCCCTGCGCTTCTTCTACAGTATTTCACGACAATGACCTTGAATAATTGGTCACAAATACACACTACAGTTCTTCAATTAATGATCAAGACTAAACAAACAGTAAGGTACATACATTTATATGCAGAAAAATACCAACCACCAAAAATAAATAAAGTGATAACTACGTGTTATAGTTATCCTTGACCCAGTCTTCAGTCTGCCCCAAGCGTGTCCTCCGTTTCGTTACAGTACATGAGGCAATACTGACCTTACGACTTATCTTAGAGCCGGCCGGAGTGGCCGAGCAGTTTTAGGCGCTACAGTCTGGAACCGCGAGACCGCTACGGTCGCAGGTGCGAATCCTGCCTCGGGCAGGAGGAGGAGGAGGAGATTAGTGTTTAACGTCCCGTCGACAACGAGGTCATTAGAGACGGAGCGCCAGCTCGGGTTAGGAAAGGATGGGGAAGGAAATCGGCCGTGTCCTTTCACAGGAACCATCCCGGCGTTTGCCTGAAAGGATTTAGGGAAATGACGGAAAACCTAAATCAGGATCGGCGGAGACGGGATTGAACCGTCGTCCTCCCGAATGCGAGTCCAGTGTGCTAACCACTGCGCCACCTCGCTCGGTAATACGGGCATGGATGTGTGTGATGTCCTTAGGTTAGTTAGGTTTGAATAGTTCTAAGTTCTAGGGGACTGATGACCTCAGAAGTTAAGTCTCATAGTGCTCAGAGCCATTTCAACTATTCGAACACAACGTTACCTCGTGCTCTTCACGAAGAAAGATTGAGGAAAGGCAAACCTACATTTCCAGAATTTGTAGACTCAGAGAAAGCTTTTGACAATGTTGACTGGAATACTCTCTTTCAAATTCTAAAGGTGGCAGAGGTAAAATACAGGGAGCGAAAGGCTATTTACAATTTGTACAGAAACCAAAGGGCAGTTATAAGAGTCGAGAGGTACGAAAGGGAAGCAGTGGTAGGGAAGGGAGTGAGACAGGTTTGTAGCCTATCCCCGATGTTATTCAATCTGTATATTGAGCAAGCAGTAAAGGAAACAAAAGAGAAATTCGGAGTAGGAATTAAAATCCACGGAGAAGAAATAAAAACTTTGAGGTTCACCGATGACACTGTAGTTCTGCCAGAGACACCAAAGGACCTGGAAGAGCAGCTGAACGGAATGGACGGTGTCTTGAAAGGAGGATATAAGATGTACATCAACAAAAGCAAAACGAGCATAATGGAATGTAGTCGAATCAAATCCGGTGATGCTGAGGGAATTAGATTAGGAAATGAGACACTTAAAGTAGTAAAGGAGTTTTGCTATTTGGGGAGCAAAATAACTGATGATGGTCGAAGTAGAGGGGATATAAAATGTAGACTGGCAACGGCAAGGAAAGTGTTTCTGAAGAAGAGAAATTTGTTAACATCGAGTATAGATTTAAGCGTCAGGAAGTCGTATCTGAAGGTATTTGTATTAAGTGTAGCCATGTATGGAAGTGAAACATGGACGATAAATCGTTTGGACAAGAAGAGAATAGAAGCTTTCGAAATGTCGTGCTACAGAAGAATGCTGAAGATTAGATGGGTAGATTACATAACTAATGGGGAGGTATTGAATAGAATTGGGGAGAAGAGGAGTTTGTGGTACAACTTGACAAGAAGAAGGGACCGGTTGGTAGGACATGTTCTGAGGCATCAGGGGATCACAAATTTAGCATTGGAGGGCAGGGTGGAGGGTAAAAATCGTAGAGGGAGACCAAGAGATGAATACACTAAGCAGATTCAGAAGGATGTAGGTTGCAGCAGGTACTGGGAGATGTAGCAGCTTGCACAGGATAGAGTAGCATGGAGAGCTGTACCAAACCAGTCTCAGGACTGAAGACCACAACATCAACAACATTATGGGGTTGCTACCTTCGAATAGAAACCAGTATCATCTGCGAATAGCCCCATAGAGAGGTTATCCATTTGATCATTAATATATTTTGCGATAGTTAATGGGCCTATAGCAGACCAGTGGTAATAATGGCGTGTGGCTAGGGCCTCCCGACGGGTAGACCATTCGCATGGTGCAGGTCTTTCGAGTTGACGCCACTTCGGCGACCTGCGCGTCGATGAGGATGAAATGATGATGATTAGGGCAGCACAACACCCAGTCCCTGAGCGGAGAAAAATATCCGACCCAGCCAGGAATCAAACCCGGGCCCTTAGGACTGACATAATGTCACGCTGACGCTTGCCATGGTGCGATGGGCCACGAAATGCATAAACGGAGCGGGCTAAGGCGGGCTGCGAGGTCGGTTTCCAGCGTGGTTGGAAGGAGTTGTGAGCACGTGCGGAAGACGGCAATACTCTCGTGTACCGAGTATGGCACGGATACGGCTGTCACATCGGGCAGTCATTCCAGAAGCAGGACCATTTTCGGTTTGGCGTGACACGGAGGCGACTCAGCTGAGTGTGTCGGTGCGGCGAGGCCACTTCGGCGTAGCGGAACTGAGGTTGGCACTGCCTGCAGTGGAAGCCGTCGCTATCCGTGGGCGGTTAGGCCTGGGCGTTGCTGTGTCCTGCCCTGTCCTGTGGCATCACGCAGTACCTTGAGAACCCTCTTGCCGCTGTTACCGACGGTGTCCTGTCCAGCGGGTGAGCCGAAATACCAAATTGTTCGCGGCTTTTTTTTCTGTAGAAAACCATACCGCGTTGTGATTGCACTACTTTACTTTCTGGTCTAGCAGCACCCGAGTTCTGACATCTCTATACTGCTGCGTATATAGAAATCTGTTGCTGTAAACATTCATACGGCCTGCATTAACGGTTGTGCCTCAAAAAAGAGTTTTCTGTGGTTGTGCCACGCACGTACCATTTAAGAGGGGGTAGGACGTCAAACGGGCTGACTTGGAGCAGGAGAGGCACCACAGGACATTTTATTTTCTACTGTCTATTCCTTTACAAATAAATTCATAAACCTTTGTCAGCATGACCAGGAAGGATTCAGGATTCACACTCGTAGCAATGGAAGTGCAAAAATATAACAAAATAAATTTTTTCTAGATATGAAATTTAATCATTTTTTCACTTATTGTTGGCTGCTATTTGTTGCTATAGATACATTTTTCTTCACAAGTAAGAGAGATTTTTGAATGAAACTCTAGAAATTTACAAATCTATTAAAAACTGTGGTAAAAATTGAGATAATCAACTACAAAATTTGATTTTTTTCTAAACATAAAGTTTAAAACGTAACAGATCATTCATTTTTTCATAAATTGAATAGATTGTAGGGTTTCAGACACCTGCAAGTACTGTTTGTATGCTGTGCAAAATTCATCGAACAGTCTCTCTTACTTATGAAGAAAAGTGTACCTATAGCAAGAAATGCAGCCAATAGTAAGTGAAAAAATGATGAAATTTTACACGTAAAAAATTTATTTTGTTATGTTTTTGAACTTCCGCTGCTGCGAGTGTGAATCCTGAATCCTTGCTGGTCATGCTGACAAAGTTTTACAAATTAACTTGTAAAACTATAGACAGTGGAAATTAAAATGCCCTGTGGTGCCTCTCCTGTTCCAAGTCGGCCCGTTTGACGTCCTACCCCCCTTAAAATGTTTGATGTGGACCCTGTGAAAAACGCGAATCCACTAGTGATTATTAAACATGTAATCTGGGACGTGTCCTTATAAACACAGTTAATTTCAGATCTGTCTCCTGCACGTTACTGGTATTTGGTGTTACGTTATTTAAGCCTCTATGTCGCCCAGTGCTTCTGTAACTTGAGCTGTGTAAATAAATACTAATATGCTGTCCATTTACGTTGTGGTTATGTAAAGGGGAAAGGTAGAAGCCTACTGGTCATAATTAGTTTTCTTTCCTGAAACTTTGTCTGTATGAGCCCCAATATTTACCGAGATAATTGCTGTCTCTTATAGTTTAATTACATGTCTGCTATCTCAGAAGGTTGGCAGCTTCACAAGGGTCACAATGTTCGGCTATAAATTTATTGTTTTATCCATGTGTTGTAGAGTGCAACTTGTTTGTCTGTGTCGAGGCTGCCTTACATGTTGATGCGGTTGGACGCAGCCAGTGTGGACTACGCTTTCTCAAGGGTGCTGTAGTGCGACGACACAATGTTGATGAGGAAACGCCTCCTTAAAAAGACTTTTTGTTTTGTAAGTCTTGCTATTTTAAGCAAGAGGCAGTCAAGGGTACTAATTCTTATGGGCCCATACGGCTGCAGATTACACAAACTAAAACTGCTGTTTGAAGAACTTGTTTCTATTTTTTAAATGCGATAACATTGTCTTGTTTAAAGTCCCTTTGAAAAGGGACTGGTTGCATACTTCTCACGATTATTTTTGTTTATGGAATTACTATTTTTCAAATTTAAGTTTAATTTATGCTAAGGTATAATTTTGTTTTACACTGTGGCTGTAGTAATATTGTATTTTTCTTAAGAATTCACGTTTTTAATAATTGTGTGTGTTATATTTCAAGTGCTCATCGGTGGTGGCCCCAGTATTTAAATTCAATATATATTAATTTCATTGTAAAAGTTTGTTTAATAAAGTTTACCGGTTGGGAACCGGTTACTGTAGTTTGAATGTCTACGCTAACCCCAGTGTGCCATGCTATTATGCTACTATGTTGAGGTAAGTAAAGGAAGAAAAAATGATGTTATATTGTATCCTTAAATGGGTCTGGTCCTCCTTCTCCCGCAGCTATATACTTTTCACGAAACCTTTAAATTACGATCCCTTTGCGTGCTACTGAAATCACCTTTACATCTCCAGATCTCGTCCCGTTGAAAACCAACGCCGGCCGAAGTGGCCGTGCGGTTAAAGGCGCTGCAGTCTGGAACCGCAAGACCGCTACGGTCGCAGGTTCGAATCATGCCTCGGGCATGGATGTTTGTGATGTCCTTAGGTTAGTTAGGTTTAACTAGTTCTAAGTTCTAGGGGACTTATGACCTCAGCAGTTGAGTCCCATAGTGCTCAGAGCCATTTGAAAACCAACAAGTTCCGTTCTATCTGCTAGGAAGTTCTGAATCCAATTACAAATCTGATCCGATGTTCGGTAAGTTCGTACTCTGTTCACTAAACAATTGTGTGGAACTGTAGCGTACGCCTTTTGGAACTCAAGGAACACTGCATCAGTCTGGGCGTCTTTGTTTGCGGCGCTGTGGATATCACGTATGAACAGAATGAGCTGCGTTTCGAAAGATACCTTTTTACAGAATCCATGTTGATCAGTGAAGAAAGATTTGTCCTCTTGTTTGAGCATAAAACATGTTACAAACATATACATATATTTACATGGCGGTACCTTAATATGTACACAAATCAGTATGTAGGTTGTCTTTTCTTTGCATCGGACAGCTTTCCACAAAACTTGACGTAAATTACAACCTCATATTTTCTGCGCGGTCATAACTGCACCACTATGTGGATTACCCCCGTCAGTATAGACTAACCACTACCCTAGTCAGTACAGATTACCCATTTTGCGTCCAAGTGCCTACACTTCAGCATCTGATGTGCTGCTAAGGAGAAAATAAGCTTTAAAGGCTTGCTTTTGTCACATGCGCTCGGAAGTATGAGCAACGTAAAACAGCGTGATTTGTAGTAGCACTAATTATTAGCCTGCAATGACGTAAACACTGATGTAATGTTGTTCGGTACACCATTTTCTCTGACCAACAGAAAAATCCGTTCTTGTATCCGTTACACTGTATATTTGCAAGTGACTGCTGTCAGCCATATAGGGCTATTTTTTCTACAGAGTTATTTCATTTTTGATGCTTCACCAGTTGGTTTGTACACTCCTGGAAATTTAAATAAGAACACCGTGAATTCATTGTCCCAGGAAGGGGAAACTTTATTGACACATTCCTGGGGTCAGATACATCACATGATCACACTGACAGAACCACAGGCACATAGACACAGGCAACAGAGCATGCACAATGTCGGCACTAGTACAGTGTATATCCACCTTTCGCAGCAATGCAGGCTGCTATTCTCCCATGGAGACGATCGTAGAGATGCTGGATGTAGTCCTGTGGAACGGCTTGCCATGCCATTTCCACCTGGCGCCTCAGTTGGACCAGCGTTCGTGCTGGACGTGCAGACCGCGTGAGACGACGCTTCATCCAGTCCCAAACATGCTCAATGCGGGACAGATCCGGAGATCTTGCTGTCCAGGGTAGTTGACTTACACCTTCTAGAGCACGTTGGGTGGCACGGGATACATGCGGACGTGCATTGTCCTGTTGGAACAGCAAGTTCCCTTGCCGGTCTAGGAATGGTAGAACGATGGGTTCGATGACGGTTTGGATGTACCGTGCACTATTCAGTGTCCCCTCGACGATCACCAGTGGTGTACGGCCAGTGTAGGAGATCGCTCCCCACACCATGATGCCGGGTGTTGGCCCTGTGTGCCTCGGTCGTATGCAGTCCTGATTGTGGCGCTCACCTGCACGGCGCCAAACACGCATACGACCATCATTGGCACCAAGGCAGAAGCGACTCTCATCGCTGAAGACGACACGTCTCCATTCGTCCCTCCATTCACGCCTGTCGCGACACCACTGGAGGCGGGCTGCACGATGTTGGGGCGTGAGCGGAAGACGGCCTAACGGTGTGCGGGACCGTAGCCCAGCTTCATGGAGACGGTTGCGAATGGTCCTCGCCGATACCCCAGGAGCAACAGTGTCCCTAATTTGCTGGGAAGTGGCGGTGCGGTCCCCTACGGCACTGCGTAGGATCCTACGGTCTTGGCGTGCATCCGTGCGTCGCTGCGGTCCGGTCCCAGGTCGACGGGCACGTGCACCTTCCGCCGACCACTAGCGACAACATCGATGTACTGTGGAGACCTCACGCCCCACGTGTTGAACAATTCGGCGGTACGTCCACCCGGCCTCCCGCATGCCCACTATACGCCCTCGCTCAAAGTCCGTCAACTGCACATACGGTTCACGTCCACGCTGTCGCGGCATGCTACCAGTGTTAAAGACTGCGATGGAGCTCCGTATGCCACGGCAAACTGGCTGACACTGACGGCGGCGGTGCACAAATGCTGCGCAGCTAGCGCCATTCGACGGCCAACACCGCGGTTCCTGGTGTGTCCGCTGTGCCGTGCGTGTGATCATTGCTTGTACAGCCCTCTCGCAGTGTCCGGAGCAAGTATGGTGGGACTGACACACCGGTGTCAATGTGTTCTTTTTTCCATTTCCAGGAGTGTATTTTATAAATAACAATTTGCACGCCTTTTAACAGTATCCGAAGGTTCTTGAGTAGGTCAGCTTAGTATTGTAATGCTTCTTAATGTTTTCATTCAGATGTAGCACAAGAGGGGAAAAAATCAGATTTGATATTTTGTCAATGTTAACTACAAGTTTCATTGGATCGCGCAATGTTTATGTTGAAACTGAGGTGGAACTTCGACATGCCAACACATCAGGCTGTCGTATGGAACAATGTGACCTATTTGGCAAAGAAAATCTTGGAAAACCTCAACATGCGTCGTTTGACTGTAGCCCTGCTTTTTAGAAATTTTTCATTTAATTAAAAATGTTGCCACTTAAAATAACCTACCTACTTCTACATCGACGCCTTGGTACATGGAGAACTTGCCCATTGTGACAACATGTGGAAATATTCGCACTATCGTAAAGTGTAACTTGTTGCAAGTATTTTCGATTTGTCATGGTTCCTCAAATTTCGGGCCTTTCCATATCTTTTGTCGTAAAATGGTCATGAACCTTAAGCTTTTCCCACATTTTGAGATGTAACTTCTATTTTAACTGCGATTGCCACATCTATCCTAGAGTTTATTCATACTCATTTCATAACAGACACATGGTCCGCATAGACGCTGACTTGCTGTAATACGCAAATATGGTATTTCCATTTTAATAAGTATTAAAATTCATGGTGAAACCTTCATTCGTCTCTGTTCGGTACTAATTTTAGTCAATGACCATTATCAGGGTTAGTTTGTATGAACGGTTAGTCTGTTACTAGCTGTAGATGTGAACTTGCTTCTAGACGAAAACTACCTTACACATTTGCAATTGTGAGAATTTTTTTACGTTCAATGGTTACCTTAAAAGATCAAATTACTTTTGTTCAAATTATGGTACGACTTTCCTGCCGTTCATGTCAGCTAAACTTCATATTGAGCACTGATCGAAACTAGTAAAGAATTGTGTAAAATAAATGGCAGCTGAAGGTTTCACCATGAATTTCAATGATTATTTGGGTGCTGAATATTCCCACCTGCAGACATACATATATGTGAATAAACGTTTGTTTGGAGCTTATGTGCACTCAACAGCGAGGTTATCAGCGTCCTTACGAATATTAAAAGAAACTATTCTGGAGAAAATGGCTAGAATTTTGTCGCATAATGAGGAGTAAGACTACAAAATGTCGCTCACTCACTTATTCAAATGGTTCAAATGGCACTGAGCAATATGGGACTTAACATCTCAGGTCATCAGTCCACCTTCGGACATCACACACATCCAAGCCCGAGGCAGGATTAGAACCTGCGACAGTAGCGGTCACGCGGTTCCAGACTGAAGCGCCTAGAACGGCTCGGCCACATCGGCCGGCCTCACTTATTCCCATCTTGCACTTGTCGACCCTACAGTCATACAACTGCTCTACCTCACACTCCGTAAGACATGAATAAGGGATGGAAAGTGCTGTACCTGTGATTAAAACATAAATAAAGTGGCAGCACAGGGAAATGTGATAGCTGACCATTTACAGGAAAGAAGGGTTCAAACGGTTCAAGTGGCTCTAAGCACTATGGGACTTAACATCTGAGGTCATCAGTCCCATTGACTTAGAACTACTTAAACCTAACTAACCTAAGGACATCACACACATCCATGCCCGAGGCAGGATTCGAACCTGCGACTGTAGCAGCAGCGCTGTTGCGGACGGAAGCGCTTAGAACCGCTCGGCCACAGCGGTCGGCTGAAAGAAGGGTGAGCCAGTCTGTAAAACGTCTTAGAGGCACTAAAATTAAAACAATAAGTACGAGAGAAGGGCTAAAATAGCGGCATAGGGAAACGTGACTGATTGATCACGTGGGTAATCTACTGACTGTGTTCACACATTTTAACGTTTGCTCAGTTGTACTATCTACTTTTAACCATGTGGTACTACTGGCGTTTTCTATTACTCTGTGATCTAGGGATTATGTGTTTTCTAATGGTGTAGCCATGTGCATGGACGCACGTGACCCAAGCTGCGGAAGGGAACGTTATCCATTTTTCATGGCGGAGTGTCTTGTCAGAAGTGACCGTCATTCTTATGCTTCACACTGGCGCTGACGGTTATTGAGAGAAAAAAAGGTCGTTTGCTGTCCATAAGGAGCTGCCAAGCAGATAATCGAGTTGCATTAAAATTCATAGCCTTACTAACTCTTAAAAGTGGCTCTACGGGTTTGCCGACGGCCTCCTACCAAGAACAACTGACATTAAGCACGAACTTTTCGCAGAATGAATTATTTACAGTGGAGGGTGGAAACGTGGATGATGGAATCGCAAGGCCCTTCCATAAACATAATATTCATCTTTTTCTGTCGAATTTGTTAAGCTATTGCCGCCCGCTGGTGGCCGAGCGGTTCTAGGCGCTTCAGTCCGGAACCGCGCGACCGGTACGGTCGCAGGTTCGAATCCTGCCTCGGGCATGGATGTGTGTGATGTCCTTAGGTTAGTTAGGTTTAAGTAGTTCTATGTTCTAGGTGACTGATGACCTCAGATGTAAGTCCCATAGTGCTCAGAGCCATTGTTAAGCTATTTTCGATTCGCCTTGTCTTTATCGTGGCCTTACAACAGGGAATTGTGCTTTAGTAAAAGAATTAGCATACAAGTAGGAGCGTTGGGCGATGAATCACGGTACCATACTTGGTTGAATATTGAAATGAATGTGATGAAAGGTCTATTGTGTTAGGCGGGAAACCGCAATTTACTTCAAACACTCGGGATGAAATTTGAGAAGCGACTGTCCTAACAAGTGTTTCATCTACATCTACAAACATACTAGGCAAGCCGCCGTCTCGTGCGTGATCATTTTCTTTCCTGTTCCACTCACAAACGGAGCGAGAGGAAAATGACTGCCTCTACGAGCCTCAACTTCTCTTATCTTCATGTTACTTAACGTGAAATGTACGTTGGGGGCAGTAGAATCTTCTGCAGTCAGCTTCAAACGCTGGTTCTTTAAATTTCTCACTAGCGTTTCCGTCCAGGGAACCCAGTTTGAGTTCCCGAGGCATCTCCTTAATACTTGCGTGTTGCTTGTACCTACCGGTAACAAATCTAGCAGAACGCCTCTGAACTGCTTCGATTCCTCCCTTTATTTCGACGTGGTGGGGATTCCAAATATTCGAGTAATACTCAAACATTGGTTGCACTAGTGTTCCATACGTTGTCCCTTTACAGATGAACCGCACATTCATAAAATTCTCATAATAAACCGATGTCGACTACTCGAATACCCTACGCTCGTTCTATTTCGTATCGCTTTGCGACCATACGCATAGATATTTAATTGAAGTGAATGTTTCAAGCAGCCCAATTCCAGTGCTGGACTCGAACGTAAATGGGTTGTTTTTCCTTCTCACTTTTAGTCACTCAACTACGGCACCTTCCCGTTCACCACAACATCAGCAGCAAATAGCAATCACACTTCCCCTGAAGCACTGTTGACGGTTCCCTTGTCTTTGAAGAACAGTCGCCGTCGAGGAGAACATGCTGGGTTCTGTTCTTAAGAAGTCTTCAAACCATTCACATATCTGGAAACGCATTTCGTTCCCTCGTACAGTTGCGCAGTCTGCAACTGTGGGACACCGTGTCAGACGCTTTTAGGAAATCTAGGAGTAGGGAATCTGTTGCACTTCATCTAGGATTTGCAGAATATCATTTGAGAAAAAGGAAAGTTGAATTCTGCAGGAGCCATGGCTTCCAAAACCGTGCTGATTCGTGGACCTAAGTTTCTCAGTTGCAAGAACATTTATTATATTAGAACTGAGAATATGTTCAAGATTTCTGCAAAAAAACCGTTGTTAAGGTTATTGGACTCCTATTTTGAGGATACGGTCTTTTACTCTTTCTATATACAGGTGTCACCTTCTCTTTTTGCCAGTCACTTGGGATTTTGCGCTGCGCGAGAGATTCGCGGTAAGTGCAGACTAACTAAGGGTATAAAACCGAACTGAGTTTCCATTCGGACATGGCGAATTGTCTCTTTCCTACTCTTTCAGTTGCTTTTGTACGCCCGAGATGCTTATCACTATGCCCTCCATACTGGAGCTTGTACGACCGTCAAACGGCGGTATTTGCACTACCGTCTTGCGTGAACGACTTCTTAACGTGAAATTTAAACCTTTTTACCTCCTTGATGGACTCTGGAACCTAGAGACTGTACCTGACATTTCTTCTTCAGATGCAAGAGATGTACTTGGACTTATCTCCTAGGGTTATATTCGGGATTGTGTGGATTTTCCGCAAATCTGATGGTACGTTCCCAGTCTCATAGATTCTATATACCAACATGAACAGCCGTTTGTTTGTCATTTCCCCAAACAGTTTCAAGCGTTTTACCTTATTTGATGGCATTTTTGCAAAGCTCTGTTAAGCTCTCTGATACTTTGACCCCTATATCTTCAAGATCGACCTCCACTTCTTGTTATACCACGTAAGCAGACAATTCTTCCCTCTCTTGGAAGAAGAAAGGAAAGTGTAGTGGACTGACAAGGCAGCCAGTCCACAGTGACGGGTAGCCGAAAGAAAGGCACGCGTACACACACGCCGACTGGCGTGAAGTCTGAAACAGGATAAGTATTGAAAGCTAATAAGAAAAGTATGCAGCTCCTCGAATACTTAACTTTTATTTATCCTTGTTGTATACATCGTTCTTCTTGTTGAGACATTTCATACGATAACTATCAAACTATGTAAGGCTAATGGCGCCTTGCTAGGTCGTAGCCATGGACTTAGCTGAAGGATATTCTAACTGTCTCTCGGCAAATGAGAGAAAGGCTTCGGCAGTGTAGTCGCTAGCAATGTCGTCGTACAACTGGGGCGAGTGCTATCCCGTATCTCGAGACCTGCCTTGTGGTGGCGCTCGGTCTGCGATCACACAGTGGCGACACGCGGGTCCGACATGTACTAAATGGACCGCGGCCGATTTAAGCTACCACCTAGCAAGTGTGGTGTCTGGCGGTGACACCACAGAAAGCATCTTTGTGCCGGCCACGGGAAGAGCAATCACGCCAGACGGACCTCTGTGTCCCCCTCAGGCAATGGCGTCACTGGTATTCTGTATGGACGTGAGTGTTATCATAACAGTGCTACCAGGCAGCTGACGGGTAAGTGGACTTGGTGTCGCTATTTCTCATTCACGTACCTCCTCAAATGGAATGGCACCACGATTGGAACCCTTTCCATTTCCTCCATCAAGGAAAGACCCTGAAAGGTTTGGTAATCGAACCCGGTACCCTCCACGTGACAGTCAACCTTGCTAACCACTCAACCATGGACGCGGTCTAACTACTACAAACAAGGCCTTATATTGTATGATTGTTTAATTTCGAAGTAAGTATTGGTTTGAAAAATCCATTTCCTCTATGTTCTCTATTTTTGAATACCACAAAAATGGGCCAGTGATACAACTGTTCAAAAGTAAAGTCGTGTATGGTACGGTTGACTGAGCAACCCCGAAGAGCGGATTCAGCCGGCTCATTGGAAACTTCTTTTCCTGTCTTATTCGCACACTGGCATCTTTCTTTCTCGAAGTGTGAGACATCTGTGTTAAGTGTTTCTGACACATGTTGATGCCTGTGTCGGGGGTATGTGAGTGTGTTGCGTCGTGTCATGTTTGTGTTACATTGTGGTTGGTGAAGGAAGAGCTTGAAACCCAATGTTAGCACGTAGCCTGCCCCTCTCCAATAGCAGCAAGGGGCTTGCAGAGTTTAATGTCTGTCTCCGAAGGACGGATCGCCATCAGCCGTGTCACATTCCCTCACACACTGTGACGCAGTGGAGAGGTTTGAAATTTAATCCAGAGCATCGGAGAAAAGTCTAATGATCACGATCTTTACACTGTTATCTCTCCTGCTGGTCGATAAATGGAGGTGAAAATTTCATGATTCAAAAGTGACCCCACGAGTGAGAAAGCGACTTCAACCACGGAGGCAGGTTTTTGAGTCGTTGCTACAACTATTCACTTCCTTCTCTATCTTAAATCCGTTTTTCCAATACAGTGAAGTAGGTTAGGGTCCCATTATCACCGTTGCAGCCATTCACCCCAGACGGTTCTCGTCTGCGAGTAATCGACAAATATGAGTTTCTCGTGATTCACTAGAGCCTCGAAAAAATTTTTTTTGTTTACCGTGATGTAACCATTTATCATGTTTTAATCATTTCAGGTTGTTTAGTACATGCGCTTATCTCGATTCATTGTGTAAATACGTAAGAAGATTGCAATAATAAAATGATAAAAAGAGACTGGGTTAATTAGTTAATATACTGAAGGTTGGGAGTTTGGGCTCCATCGAGTGACAGTACCTTTTAAGTCTTTATCCAAGTAACTTGTCATTAGTTTTATTCAATTAACTGGTTTGAATGCAATCTTTTTCATGTTTAATCATTGTCCACATCATTTTGCTCATATCATTTTAATCACCGTGTTACCTTACCACTTTGCTGTCATTTTTCTTCCTTTTATGGACGAAAATCTGAAATTAAATCGAAGTGAATACAAAAAATAATTGAAATCACATGGGCACATATTCGAAATAAGATAGAATAAAAAGAAGATAATACGATAGAAAATAAAAAAGTTTATGTGATGGCTAGAATGACACGGCAAAGGATTAGGAATTAAATAATATATTTAAACCAATTAATCTCATAAAATTAGTCAGTCATTTAAACAAAGGGAAAGTAAGCTCCTAGTCTATGTGACCAGAAGGCGCATACTTTAGCATAATGGCTTAGTAGCTTAACTGCTAGACCACGGCGACGTTTGGAAAATCAGTATTATGTTCAAGTGTTGGTGCATGACGAGAAACAGTTTTTCGTCGATAAAGGCTGCAGAGTACGGTTCCTAAGATCCTGTCCTGCTTGGAGTCGATTTCATCCCCCCAAATCCTCCGTTCAAGACGGAAGGGGGATTTTCATCTAGTACTTCCGACGAACGAAAGTGAATTTGAGTAACGAATAAGTGCAACCTAACCGTTTCCGCTGTATTAGTACTAAATTTTTACCTTTAGAACTTATTTATAGTCTTTGCAGCAATTTTAGGTTGCGTGAAACCAATCGATTACGTTAGTACACTACTGAAATTTAACCGATTACTGTTTGACACCGAATATTTGGCAGTTGACGCCGAGACGTAAAACAAAGTGTGTGGCTCTGAGCACTATGTGACTTAACATTTGTGGTCAACAGTCCCCTAGAACTTAGAACTACTTAAACCTAACTACCCTAAGGACATCACACACATCCATGCCCGAGGCAGGATTCGAACCTGCGACCGCAGCTGTCGCGCGGTTCCAGACTGAAGCGCCTAGAACCACACGGCCACTTCGGCCGGCACAAAGTGAGTCATCCTAATTCAGGATAACGCAGTAGCGAAGTGATGTTAGTGAGATCGGTCGATTTGCGCAAAAACAGACTTCTTCTTACGTATGTTACGAGAAGTCGGAATTCACTTGAAAGGATACGCTCAACCCACGTAGCGCTCGAAAATTAAGGCTGCTGTTTATTGCACTTAAGGTAGACTAGATGGACAACTGAACATTAACGGGTATAAGGAATTGTTTACAACAAAAATTTCCCATTAATGTTACAATTAAGTCCATTGAGATCTTACACAGCACTCATTATTATTAGTTATTCTTCTGTTAACTTTTCGGTTGCTCCGCATAAGCAGATCACTAACTAATGTTTCCCACTAAATAAAAAAAAAAAAAAAAAAAAAAAACCGCGAAGTATTTCACATTTTTTTTTCATTCCACGTAAGTGGCTCTTCTTTAACGTCCGCAGTCTCCTCGCACGTAGTTACAATTCTATTTTTGGTATTTACTGCTTTAAGTTTCGTCTGCTTTTCTACAAAGATATTTAAAATACAAATATAAGATGACAAGAGTATAAAATTTTGTGATATTTCTTACAGTTTCTCTTTATAATTTCAGTCTAACACAAACATCCCAACATAGTTTAAGTACATTCTCTAAAATTGTCCTTGTTAATGGCCATACGTCACAAACTTCACAAACTATCGGCACCTGCGAATAAATACATCTCAACCAATCTCACAAATAAATATCCACTCTGCCTTCCCAAAAATATAAGCACGCTGTGTCGGCTGACACGATGAGAAATCCTAGATAATCTATTAGGAAAGCCATGCCATCCATCTTTCCAAATTTGACCTCTATAACGAATTTCTGTCTTCCATTATGCAAGGCCCCCCCCTCCTCCTCCCCCGTGCCGATGTGTCACCTTTCCCGCTCCTTCAGAAAAAAACCGAGGGAGATGGCGCCGTAGTTAGCACACTGGACTCGCATTTGTAAGGACGACGGTTCAGATCATCGTCCGGCCATCCAGCTTCAGATTTTCCGTGATTTCCCTAAATGGCTTCATGCAAATCCCGTGACGTTTCCATTGACAAGGGCACGATGATTTCCTTGTCTGCTCTTCAGTAATCCGTGCTTCGGCTCCATCTCTAATGACCCAACCGTCGACGTTACGTTAAAGTCTAATATCTCTTCCTTCCATTTTTAGAGAAAACCGAGGAACGCATATCTACTGAACGATAATATTCTCCACTCCCAACATTCCATAGGTATTTTGACTTACGTTATACAACTTCATAACAAGAATCCAGTTCCTATCTCCCACATAATGTACATCCCTGAAATATCTATTCCACAGCTCAACCACTCACCATTTTACCGTCCCCACTATATACATCCGACGTAAGCGTCAAATGCCGTACGACATGTAAACCCAACTCTAACCATCTAAACAAAAACTGTCGATCTCAAGGTCCACTTCGAAATGCCTGCCGAAGACAAAGCCTAGGTTTAAGTATGTATAACTCATGACGTCATTTATACGTAGCAGATGTCCTGGTTCCGTTAGATAAATCACTTACCTGTCCTCAAGGCCTGTTGCTATGCACTACATCAAATCACACTTCCATCTTCTTACTCTCTCAGTCAAATTCAAGATCACTCCTTTTACAATGGCATGCATAAGGTACATAAATCTGATCCTAAATCGAAGCCATCTAGTCTTCACATTTCCACAGAATACAAGCATGAGGGTGATCCCCTATAACTCGCCATCTACGAAAGACCCATCTCACGGCTCTCCCATGCAATCTTGCCTAGCTCTCAGGGTCCCAACGGATCTCTACAGAATTTTTCTCTACTCTCACATGCCATCGGCAGCCGAACCAACAGATCCACAATTCCAATTTCAGATCCACAGTTGTCTGTAAGCTCAAGGTGTTGGAACTCATACAAATGAAAGTCATATAAAGTCCACAAAGTATTCTTAACTAGTCCACAACCCCAAACACCCAATATGACGAAAGAATACTTCCTAGGCTGATAGCCTAACGAGCTTTCAACCACTTGCCGGCCGCTGTGGACGAGCGGTTCCAGGCGCTTCAGTCCGGAACCGCGCTGCTGATACGGTCGCAGGTTCGAATCCTGCCTCGGGCATGGCTGTGCGTGATGTCCTTAGGTTTAAGTAGTTTTAAGTCGATGGGACTGATGGCCTCAGATGTTAAGTCCCATAGCGCTTAGAACCATTTGAACCATCCAACCACTTCGCATACTATGTGGAAGATATTTTCACCAACACATTACGTCCTAATATCGATCATTTCTAGTACATTTCGTGTGCAGCTAGTGAGGTATATGCTACGGTAACTAATGGCCAACATGTGGTCATTCCCTTGTTTCAGGAGGGGCACAAAAATCGCCTTCTTTTAAGCGTCGGGAAGGTCCTTGGTGTCATTAGAAAGGAGGAGGAGTATTCCTTTGCATTCTAGTGAAGGTACTGTAACATCCTGTAAGGGATTCGATCCTTAGCTGGGGCAGTCTCGTTGACCCGAGACAAACTCCCGCGTGGAAATGAGGGAGAAGGTGTCCTCAATGTTGGTAAAATTAAAATTCCAACCACCTCTCCCGACCAATGCCCGACATCGGCGGAAAGCTCGAATTTGGTTTGCTGTGGCAGTGATCGAACAGAAGGAAGCTGCGATGGCATTCACTGTGACCCCAGGTGTAGATTGTAGGCAACCCTACCTCAGTACAGCAGTTATAGGGCGTCTGGCACATTCGTCAGATATCCTCCTTATGGATTTCCTCAGATTCGAAGAGCAAATGGACCGAATGATCGAGTCAAGAAACATTTTCCAAGACCTCTTATTGTTCTCCCTGAATCTCCGTCGTAACTTTGTCCCCGAGATTCGAAAGGCTGCGAGGTTCGTAGCAGAAGGTTGGCATTTGAATCGTCACAAGGCCATGCATCTCTACCTGATGGCGGAGTGACACTCAGCGCTCCATGTTGCCACTCAAGTCGGTCTGAAGATTCTGGGATAGACGTATCAGCAGCCCAGAGGATCACTCAATCCTGGACACTATCTCGGCGTTCCAAAACAGCTACCTGTCTATACACTGTCCACTCTACTAATCATCCACCGTGGCGGCTTCCTTTCAGGGACAGTTCTATCTGAGAGGTGGGTCCAGGTGGAGTGGCGGTATCTACAGGGCTCTCAACAGCGAGGTTATCAGCGCCCATACTCAACTAAAGGAGCACGAGTATAGTTATCAGTTGTGAGGAGCATACAACAAAGTAAAAATTAAAAATGTAATCCACTGCGAACCTGGAACTCTCTCATTCACACTATAGGAAAAGGATGCCTAAGGTCAGTGTACGAGTAAAATTCATAGAAAATAAGCACGCAATATCTAAAACTGTGGAACAGGGAACTGTGACCTCAGTTGAAAAATAGAACAAACACATGAAACCTTGAAACTTCCTGGCTGATTAAAACTGTGCCGGACCGAGACTCGAACTCGAGACCTTTGCCTTTCGCGGGCAAGCGCTCTACCTGCAAGGTTCGGAGGAGTGCTTCTGTAAAGATTGGAAGGTAGGATACGAGGTACTGGCTGAAGTAAAGCTGTAAGGACGGGGCGTGAGTCGTGCTTGTGTAGCTCAGATGGTAGAGTGCTTGCCCGCGAAAGGCAGAGGTCCCGAATTCGAGTCTCGGTCCGGCATACAGTTTTAATCTGCCAGGAAGTTTCATATCAGCGCACACTCCACTGCAGAATGAAAGTCCCATTCGGGAAACATAAAACCTTCCACCTAAGAGCCTATTAGAAAGGCCAGACATCACAAAGAATCTTAAAACATGAACCATAATCGATTCATCCTCACCTAAAATAGAGGACAGGTCAAGAGGTGAGTGGGTTGCAGCCTTCATGGTTTGCTATAAAACGCATGCAGTTTGAGTGTGGCAGACAGAAACCTGTACACCACAAGAACAGTAAACCAGGGTGTTTTGTTGCCAAAGGCGGAATCCACGCAACATTGCTGTTCTACCCAGCATTGGCTCGAAGGAACGCCACGATCGTGTCGTTGGTTTAAGGTTTCTCAGCTTGTTCTCCAACCCTAACCACTCCTCCTCTCACAGCTGCATGATGTGTCTCAATAACACGGTTACTGCATCGACAGGGGCAGGACATTCAGAAATTAGTACTACCAAACTGCCATCCTTAGCTGCTGCATGTGCTGCTTTATTACCCTGAATGAACTCATGCCCTGGCACCCAGTTGAAAGAAGTCTGCCTCTGTAAGTGAAGAAAGGTGTCATGAACCAGCTGAAGATGGTTTTCGGTGTGATATATGTGATCTATAGCCTGAAACACATAGGAAGTAGGTGCAGATGAGAAATTTGGTAACAGAAATGCACCAAATCTTCTCCAGTTCCCGCAAGATAACATATAATTCACTGCCACACATTGAGAATGTACGAAGTAAGCGAATCATTAAGACACAGTCTGTAGCTAACACAGCACATCAGCGTAAACAACACAGTCACAGTGCTCACTTATAATTCTGTAAATCGTCGATTTAAAAACATAGGTCAGAATAAAAAGCTTCTTGTACACTACGAAATCAAAAATAATACTGGGTCTGTTTATTACCCTGGGCTATGAACGACTCCAGCCACGATGAAACACAGGGATATCGTCTTAACCAAGAGCCACTAAATCTGCTGCACAGGGATGCCGAACGGCTTCATTGCTCGTGTGCTGTTACTAAACAGTTGGTCATGCGGAGGGCGAACAAAAGTATGGAATGATAGTGGCGTGGAAAGTCTGAAAAAATGAGAACCCGTCACCAGATGACAATTGGTGGTTCAGCAGCCTCCACAGAGGCTAGTAATTGGACTCGTCCTATGCGCTCCTATCGCCAACCGAATACCCTCATGATGAACAGCATTAATTATCTTCAGATAAAATGGTCGTGGTGAACCATAAACAGTGCAGTTGTAGTCAAGGTGGGACCGCACAAACGCCTTGTAAAACTGAAGCAGACATGTTTGCTCTGCTCCCCATGATCTGTGGCTGTCATTATAAAACATTCAGTACAGTTAAACTTTGGACCTCAGTAGTCTTCAGATGTGGCAACCACGTGAGACGTTCATCGAAAGTGAAATCCACAAACTCCACCGTACGTATAACATTAAGAGCAGTGCCCCTCATTGTAAGAAGAGTCATGTTATAAAGGCGAGATGAACGATTAAGATGAACACAAACACATTTCCGTGAGGAAAATTTTAAATCCGTACCATTTGCCACTTCTCCAATCGCCGTATCGTAAGCTGCAGCTGACGAATGGACGTTGCAAGATTGGAGGAGGTGCAGAGGCAGAAGATGCCAAAGTCGTCCACAAACAATGAACATCGAACAGTAGAGTTAACTGTGGGACTAATACCGTTGACGCCAACAGCGAACAAAGATACACTTCAAACAGATCCTTCCCGGACCCCATTTTCTTGCTCGAATCGCTCTGAAAGAGCAGAACCGACCAGTTAGCGAAAAAATCTTCTGGAAAGAAAGGACTATACGAAAACTAGTAATCGTCCTCTGTAGCTCCTTTGCCTCCAAATAACGTCATAGGCCTTCTCAAGATCAAAAAGGCACGTACAGGATGCTGTCTGCGTAAGAGGGATTGTAGGATTTCCACCTCTAGCAGCGTGAGGTTATCAAGGGCTCAACGATACATCCAAAACACACACAGGTGGTGACTAGGGAAATCCTCAATTCTAGGACCCAAACTAGACAGCGGTTGACCAAGCGTTCTGGTGTCTTTCCTACGCAGCTTTGGAGCGCCAACCTTCGTTAAGTACTAAGCAATATGTAGTCTTTTTGTGAGGTCCTGCCCACTCGTCGTATATAGAGTGCCTAAGGGATGCTGCGTTCTCGGACTGCTATACAACAATTCAAGCAAATAAAATTAGTAGTTTCACTTCTGTAAAGCAAATTGACAATACTTAACTTCGAAATAACAATGGTGTCGCAAGCGATGGGTGAAATGCAACATAAATCAGAGTCCTTTGCTATATGCAAGTTTGACACAGTTTGTGGATCACTAATAATTGCTATCGTTGCGTTCTCTGCTAGGCCTGTCCGTACACTGTCCAGATACTGAGCCGATACTCAGCGGCCGAGGCTGGCAAGAGCGGCGCTTATATTCTGCTCTTGTAGAGGCCGCTTTTGTCGCGGTGCGTTCCTAATCAGCGCACCATTGGCCGACGTCGTTTCACCTCTTCCATTGCGTTCTTCATTTCGTTCTGGAGCTTGTGGTTACGCCACTCTCCATTCTTTCTAGGTGTTCGCTTCAATTTCTCCTATAATCAGGAATTTTATGATTTATACTAAAAATTGTAGTTTTTCTCTAATATCTTGATTATTTATTCTGTTGAGGTTTTCATGTTAAATTTCGTGCTTATTTGCTTCAGTACGTAAATTCCGTTCTGGAGGTTGTCCTCTCTATCTGCTAGGTATACTGCATCGCCAGCATATAGTGTTGTTGTTGTGGTCTTCAGTCCTGAGACTGGTTTGATGCAGCTCTCCATGCTACTCTATCCTGTGCAAGCGCCTTCATCTCCCAGTACTTACTGCAACCTACATCCTTCTGAATTTGCCTAGTGTATTCATCTCTTGGTCTCCCTCTACGATTTTTACCCTCCACGCTGTCCTCCAATGCTAAATTTGTGATCCCTCGATGTCTCAAAACATGTCCTACTAACCGATCCCTTCTTCTTGTCAAGTTGTGCCACAAACTGCTCTTCTCCCCAATTCTGTTCAATACCTCCTCATTAGTTATGTGATCTACCCATCTACTCATCAGCATTCTTCTGTAGCACCACATTTCGAAATCTTCTATTCTCTTCTTATCTAAACTATTTATCGTCCATGTTTCAATCCATACATGGCTACATACCATACAAATACTTTCAGAAACGACTTCCTGACACTTACGTCTATACTCGATGTTAACAATTTCTCTTCTTAAGGAACGCTTTCCTTGCCATTGCCAGTCTACATTTCATATCTTCTCTACTTCGACCATCATCAGTTATTTTACTCCCCAAATAGCAAAACTCCTTTACTACTTTAAGTGTCTCATTTCCTAATCTAATTCCCTCAGCATCACCCGATTTAATTCGACTGCATTCCATTATCCTCGTTTTGCATTTGTTGATGTTCATCTTATATCCTCCTTTCAAGACACTGTCCATTCCGTTCAACTGCTCTTCCAAGTACTTTGCTGTCTCTGACAGAATTATAGTGTTATTCGGCGAACCTCAAGGTTATTATTTCTTCTCCATGGATTTTAATACCTACTCCGAATCTTTCTTTTGTTTCCTTTACTGCTTGCACAATATACAGATTGAATAACATCGGGGAGAGGATACAACCCTGTCTCATTCCCTTCCCAACCACTGCTTCTCTTTCATGTCCCTCAACTCTTATAATTGCCATCCGCTTTCTGTACAAATGGTAAATAGCCTTTCGCTCCCTGTATTTTAACCCTGCCACCTTTAGAATTCGATAGAGAGTATTCCAGTCAACATCGTAAAAAGCTTTCTCTTTGTGTACAAATGCTAGAAACGTAGGTTTGCCTTTCCTTAGCCTTTCTTCTAAGGTAAGTCCTAAGGTCAGTATTGCCTCACGTGTTCCAATATTTCTACGGAATCCAAACTGAATTTACCCCGAGCTCGGCATCTACCAGTTTTTCCATTCGTCTGTAAAGAATTTGTGTTAGTATTTTGCGGCTGTGACTTATTAAACTGATAGTTCGTTAATTTTCACATCTGTCAACACCTGGCTTTCTTTGGGATTGGAATTATTATATTCTTCTTGAAGTCTGAGGGTATTTCGCCTGTCCCATACATCTTGCTCACCAAATGGTAGAGTTTTGTCAGGACTGGCTCTCCCAAGGCCGTCAGTAGTTCTAATGGAATGTTGTCTACTCCCGGGGCCTTGTTTCGACTTAGGTCTTTCAGTGCTTTGTCAAACTCTTCACGCAGTATCGTATCTCCCTTTTCATCTTCCTCTACATTCTCTTCCATTTCCATAATATTGTCCTCAAGTACGTCGCCCTTGTATAGACCCTCTATATACTCCTTCCACCTTTCTGCTTTCTCTTCTTTGCTTAGAACTGGGTTTCCATCTGAGCTCTTGATATTCATACAAGTGGTTCTCTTTTCTCCATATAGTAGGTTATTTAAAAGAGTCTTCCTGTCTAGGTATATACGTTTTGAAATTCTGTCTTCCATATATGTATTATTTCGTGTATGTAAATGTTGGATGATGTTGGGCAGATACAGCACCCTTGTTGTACTTCTTTCATAGTTGGTATCACATTAGTCATTTTACCGTTAACATCTAGAGTGATAGCCGTGAGCTGATACAAACATTTTATTGTATTCATTTGATGTATAGGATATTAGCGATTCGTCATTTTTTTCCAAAAAAATTTGTCTATTGACATCTTCAAAAGCTTTTTTAATAAATCTATAAAACAGTTTGTGTATCTTTATTATACTGTCTGCGTTTGTGTATTATCTGCTGGAAATAAAAACTGCATCTATCGTAGAGCATCCTTTCCTAAAATTCATTTGTTCCTCATGCAGTACTACCTCCGTTCTGTTTTTAAGACTTGTATGTAAAATCTTAACATATATCCCGTAGCCTGAGTTCAGTAAACTGTTCATCAGTAGTTGCTGCATAGACTGTTGTCTCCTTTTTTTTTAAAATTTATATCACTCTCGCAATCTTCCAGTCTTTGAGGTTACTCTTCCTCTTCCAACATTTGTTTAAGAGATGAAGCAGTCGTAGATGTAGCAACATTCCTCCATATTTTAGCAATTCAGCTTTAATACCATATCTTCCTCTCGCTTTTCTGTTCTTAAGTGATGATAAGGCAAATTTTATTTCGTCAGACTGTATTGCATCTAATCCCTAGTTATCTATTGTTTCAATTTCAGTTTCTTGAGCTGTATCGTCATACCACAATGCTTTGCAATTATGTACATATTGTCCTTCTTCAGTATTGTTTAGTCCTCTACTGTTGTCGTTTTTAAACTTTCTGAAACCTTATAGGCCATTTTGTTGTCTCTTGTGACCTTCATTCTTGACATTAGAAATAATTCTATCCCATTTTTCTGGGTGTGCTTTTCTTACGACACATTTGGTAGTATTTCATCTTTCCTTTCAGGATGACATCTTTTCAGCTGTGTAGCTGCTCCGGTATTTTACATATGCACACCGTTTTTCTTTAACAGTTTTTCTTATGTCCTCATTCCCAATTTTTTGGCACTTTTTTTCATTTTTCTTTTTCGTTTTACTGAGAGCTTCTTCCGCTACTCTACATATGACGTTCTTTAGACTTTGTTATTCTTCTTCCATATTATATTTAGTTTGCAAGTTTTCTAGCTCTTGATTTAAATGCTGTAGTAGGCCAGTATACTTTGTAAATGCTTTGATCTTGCTGGTTACTTATTTGTTACGTCATTTTCGTCCTTTTCGCAGAAAGGTGTATTCTGAATATTAATGGAAATTGATCTTATCCTATGTGTTGTTCTCTATAGGCTCTTGCGTTCCTTACTTGAAGCGTCTGCTACCTTACTATTTACTAAAATGTAGTCAGTTATTGATCTGAGACCTCCACTGTGTATGTTTATGTCATTGATCTGAGACCTCATCTGTATATATTTATGTTCATATTTTTTCTTAAAAAGTGAATTAGTTACCTTTAGATCATTGTAAGTGGCAATATCTCTTATTATTTTTCCATCTTCATAACATACCGATTCTCCAAAATGTCCAAAAATGTTAGTTACTGGGATGTTTCCTGTTCAGGCATTGAAATCACCCACGATAATAATCTGCTCAGTAACACTGTATTTATTCTGAATTTTCTGTTATTCTTCACAGAGGCTTCTAGGCTCGTCGTTTTTTCCTTCTTCTGGTGCATATACACTAATAGTGTAGCGTTGCTTCTTCTCAGTCTCCGTCGGACTGTGAGTATTGTATCGCTTATGTATGTGCAATCTCTGATCTCTTTTTCTCATTCCTTATGCAGGAATAGCGCCACACCTTCTCTTGGTTTGTTCGTTTTTGTAGATACCACTAAATGGACGTACTGTAATCGCCTACATATTTATTACCTCTTATTTTCATTTCCATTTCTATAATTGCTGCAGCATCGATATTTCTACAGTTTAGAATATTTGCTATTTCAATATCTTTTTTGTGGAATTCCTCTGACATTTCACATTACCACTTTAATATATTTAATGATCAATTTTCATTTGTAGTTGTTCATAGTTTTGTAATAGACCTTTGAGACCATCGTGTTTCCGAGGCTCTTTGGGGTACTGGGAGTAGAGTGTGTTTTGCGAGAGTTGGTTACCAGTCGTCTTCTCAATCCCCTTTCTAGGACTTTCTTTATGGATTGTCTATCTTAGCCGTTATGTAGTGCTTGTTTAAAGGCACCGGAAAACTCGCCTTTCATCCTGTCCCCTGCCTCCGTAATGTACGGCCATTGTGCATCATACATTGAGTGGAGGTTGCGCGACTAAAGTTTTCTTGAATGTGGGAGGAGGGTTTGATGGCAGAGCTGTCTTTAATTCTTCATTCATCAAATTTCAATGTACGTTTCTCGGAGTTTTGATTTTGAGCAGGTTTCGGCAGCCTGAACAGACTCTGAGATCCTATGCCAATCTCTGATCCTTAGAAAATGAAAAGAAGAAGCAAAATGAGATACAACCTCCAGCCTCGAATTCTAATACCGTTGTGGTGGGGAAAATCAAGCGTTCTCCAGGGGAGGCCGACGGAAAAGAAGAGAATAAAAACAGAAGAAGTTGACACACAGCGGAAGAAATGTCAGACTTAATTAAGGGCCCATGCGGATGCCACTTACATACTCCCAAGAAGGTAGCCGCCAAGGGGGATTACACTTTGTCTTGAATCTCACCAGCTGACCAGTGTGGTAGACGTGACCCTGTCAGGAGCATTACTCCCACCAGCACAGCTAAGTGTAAGTGATTTATTGAGATAATGTGGTAGTTCCTGCGGAAAAATTAATCCGAATTATCGAAATGATGTGCGTTCTTTAAGGCTGAAGATGATGCGATAATGAGTCCCACAAGAAGCAAGGACACGGCTATAAAGGGAAATCACAGAGGTTGGACGTATAAATATGGGTATAAGGAAAGTGGCTGCGAAGAAACCTTGTGCAACAAGAAATACTTATCTGATCGACAAATAAAATGAAAAATCAGGGTTACTCATGGAACTGAAAGCCCAAATAACCAGTTGCTAAATAACCGCACCTTTCACGACCTGCCGTTGAAGCTATGTCGGTGTTCTCGTACAGATTCTATTTTTACATTCTATTATGCAATTAGCCTGAGTAATCCCAGTTCAAAGTTCAGCTACGTACAATGCTGAAGTTTCTGCCATTCTAGGCTGCAGTTTTTCCGGTCTATTGAGTTTGAGCCATGTCTGTAATTTGTCAGTTTTATTTGTGCAGGCTTCGTGTGATTTATTTTGGTCTCATTATTGCAACATCTTCAGCCTTACAGAGTTTCACAGATCACAACTCTCTACTTCAGTATTCCATATCTTTCCACATTTATTCAGCCAAACAATTCCTTTAACTTCATTATGCTATTGTACAATAGTAAATTGTGATCAGAGACTACGTATGCATCTTGGCACGCCTTCGAATCGTATATGTATTTACGGAAAATGTGTATGACAGTGATGTAATTCAGCAGGAATCTTACCGTATCTTCAGCCATTTGCCAATTTACCTCCTTTTTCTGTGTTTTTTGAGCAGTGCATCGCTAACAGAATTGGAATTCCAAAAAGTTTCTCTCTTCTCTTATTCCTTCTACTGATTCTACACACATCAAGATAAGGTTTGCATCACCTCGGTTCCAAAAGTTCCGTAATCTGTATAGAGATCAACATAAAAGTCATTTCCTCCCTTTTTATTGCTCATGAAAACCACACATTGCATGTTGTACCACCATACATGCAATGTGTTGTTTTCATGAGCAATAAAAAGGGAGGAAATGACGTTTATGTTGATCTCTATACAGATTACGGAACACATTGCATGTTGTACCACCATACAGAAAGACGAAGGTAATGAGAAGCAGTAGAAATGAGAACAGAGAGAAACTTAACATCAGGATTGATGGTCACGAAGTCAATGAAGTTAAGGAATTCTGCTACCTAGGCAGTAAAATAACCAATGACTGATGGAGCAAGGAGGACATCAAAAGCAGACTCGCAATGGCAAAAAAGGCATCTCTGGCCAAGAGAAGTCTACTAATATCAAATACCGGCCTTAATTTGAGGAAGAAATTTCTGAGGATGTACGTCTGGAGTACAGCATTGTATGGTAGTGAAACATGGACTGTGGGAAAACCGGAACAGAAGAGAATCGAAGCATATGAGATGTGGTGCTATAGACGAATGTTGAAAATTAGGTGGACTGATAAGGTAAGGAATGAGGAGGTTCTACGCAGAATCGGAGAGGAAAGGAATATGTGGAAAACACTGATAAGGAGAAGGGACAGGATGATAGGACATCTGCTAAGACATGAGGGAATGACATCCATGGTACTAGAGGGAGCTGTAGAGGGCAAAAACTGTAGAGGAAGACAGAAATTGGAATACGTCAAGCAAATAATTGAGGACGTAGGTTGCAACTGCTACTCTGAGATGAAGAGGTTAGCACAGGAAAGGAATTCGTGGCGGGCCGCATCAAAGCAGTCAGTAGACTGATGACAAAAAAAAATAAATAAATAAAAAATAAAAAAATAAAAAAAAACACCATACAAAAAGACATTCAGAGGTGGTGGATCACATTTCTGTACACACCGGTTCCTCTAAAACCCAGTAGCACGTCCTCGTGCATTGATGCAGGCATGTATTCGTCACGGCATACTATCCACAAGTTCATCAAGGCACTGCTGGTCCAGATTGTCCCACCCATCAATGGAGATTCAGTGTATATCCCTCAGAGTGGTTGATGGGTCACGTCGTCCATAAACAGCCCTTTTCAATCGATCCCACTCAAGTTAGATAGGGTTCATGTTTAAAGAACATGCTGGCCACTCTAGTCGAGCGATGTCGTTATCCTGAAGGAGTTCATTTACAAGATGTGCACGATGGGGGCGCGAATTGTTGTCCATGGAGACGAATGCCTCGCCAATACCATGCCGATATTGTTGCACTATCGGACGGAAGATGGCATTCACGTAATGTACAGCCGTTACGGCGCCACCCGTGACCACCAGCGGCGTACTTCGGCTCCACATACTGCCACCCCAGAACAGTAGGGAACCTCCACCTTGCTGCACTCGTTGGACAATGTGTCTAAGGCGTTTAGCCTGACCGGGTTGCCTCCAAATACGTCTCCAAAGATTGTCTGGTTGGAGGCATATGTTATACTCATCGGTGATGAGCACCTGATGCCAATGCTGAGAGGTCCATTCGGCATGTTCCTGGGCCCATTTGTACCGCGCTGCATGGTGTTGTGCTTGTAAAGACGGACCTCGCCATGGACGTCGGCAGTGACGTTGCGCATTATGCAGCCTATTGCGCACAGTCTGAGTCGTAACACGACGTGCTGTGACTGCACGTAAACCATTATTCAACTTGGTGGCGTTGCTGTCGGGGTTCCTCCCTGCCATAATCCGTAGGTAGCGGCCATCCATTGCAGTATTAGCCCTTGAGTGGCCTCGGCGAGGCATGTCATCGGCAGTTCCTGTCTCTCGGTATCTCTTCCATGTCTGAACAACATCGCTTTGGTTCACTTCGAGATGCCTTTGTTGCGAGCCCTTCTTGGCACAAAGTAACAATGCGGACGCCATCGAACCGCGGTATTGACTGTCTACGCCTGGCTGAACTACAGACAACACGAGCCGTGTACCTCCTTCCTGGTGGAATGACTGGAACTGATCGGCTGTCGGACCCTCTACATTTAATAGGCGCTGCTCATACATGGTTGTTTGCATCTTTGGGGGGGTTTAGTGACATCTCTGAGTTCTGGGAACGGGGGTGAGACAAAACTTTTTTTGATGTGTGTATGTGGTCCCATGGTTCTGTCATCTATTTTTCCTCTAGTAATTACTTAATTACTTATTCATTATCAGTAAATTTCCTCTATCTCTTCATCTTTTTCTTATGACCTTGGCATGATTAAATGAACTGTTGTTGATGGCTTAAGATTGTTCTTAGCAAAGTCGAAAGAAAAACGAATCACTAAACTGTTGACAGTAATTTCCTCTTTCCGCTACTTATCTATTCGAAAGAAATCTTTATATTGAAACACAGTTTCCTGTCTCATTTATTTTTTCTTGTATTCATATGACCATAAATCCTGATCCTGTTTCCATTTTACTTAACTGAGCACCATACTTCTAGATAGAGCATAGCATTCCTTTTTTCAGATTTTCTTGCTTCCCTTCCATATTCAATCTTCCGACATTCCGCGGTGCAACTCTTAGAATGTCACTCTTTCGTTGATTATTGAGGTTCTTTCTCTATGTCAGCTACCTCTTGGAGATATCCTCGCAGAGGTCCGAACTGTAGCCTAATCCGGACTCAGCCAATGAGGAGATCATCGTGACACTTTTTCAACTTTAGGCGGCATGCCGTGTGGATACAGATCTTTAATGAAGTTGTTTTAATTGCCTTTTCATCCTCACAACATCGATCACTGCTGATTCTTTGGCCTTTTAGGGACAGTATCCAACCCAAAGGACAAGAGATCTCCATGGAATTTAGTCTGTATCTCCGTCCTCTTTGACAAGGCCGTTGGCGGAGCGAGGGCAACTTCTTACGCCTGAAGTCTTCAGGCAGCATTGCAGATGATTTTTTATTAACAATTTAAGCCGTTACTGTAGTCGGACGTGTTGATTATTAGTCAGAGACGGCATCACTGAGCTATCATGACCAAGTGGTTATTAGAACGCTCTCAGATGTGAGGGATGTACGTAGAAGTCCGCTTTCCCCTATAGCTGGAAACTATCACTAAATCTATAACTTCTTGCTTAATCAGCTACTGGCAAATACCTTCCTTCAAGGGGCTCTGTGGAAGGAAGGAGGTAAAGCGAGTGAACGGCAATGAAAACTGCCGCAAAGTGAAAGCACTTTCCGTCACTGATGACCACGATGCCGACGACGTTAATTCATAATCTTCTTTACTTTTTAGAACAGCTCCTGTTTTATAAGACCGCGGAGTAGTTTTCAAGACGACCTAAAATATCTATTCGTACAACATAGAATACCCCAAGAATAAGACTCCTGGACACGAACCGAAACGGTAGGAACACGTTGACACATTGCAATACAGTGTAGTAAAGTAAGAGATTTTCATCCGTGACAGCACACTTACATACAGGGTAATGTGCTGATGTTATTGAGGCGTTGTGTCCAAAGACTGTATCCATGCAGCTCTTCATACTACTGTATCCCGCGTTCGTCTCTTCAGCTCTCAATACCTACAGGAACCAACATCCGCTTGAATCAGCTTACTACAGTCGATCTTTCGTCCTCTAATTTCAACCCTCCAAATCAGCTTCCTAATGTACATTCGGAGTCCCAGTCTACTGCAACCATGGTTGTGCAGAAGTTGTAAGTTTTATCCCTGGTAAATTCAGAATTTCAGTGAGTGCATTAGAGTGAACACTGACAAAAGCTTTGGTTTCTAAATCAACGGCTGCCATAAATGTGGGCTTCTATATCTTTAGTCTGTCTTCTAAATGCAGTGTCAATATTGTAGGCGTGATCTTAAGTTTTCCAGAATTAAAGTTGATCTCCACTCCCAACCCCCCCCCCTCCATTCCCAATCCCCCCCACCCCCTCCCATAATATTCTACGAGCCGTTCGGTACATTTATTAATAAAATGCTAATTCAGTAAAGTACAGTTTTTGTGTTAGCATTACAAACTTTTTACGAGCCAACAAGTGTTCTGTTGAGGCGATCTTTCAAAGTGTAATATGGCACAAAGTGTGCTCGGCAGAGAGGTACGGTATACAAAGTAAAGGGGGAGAATTTGCATTCTTGATCCATTGAAATCTCTCAGCTTTTGAGTTGTCGGCTGCAAATTACGGTTTTGTGGTGTCGCTGAGCGGTGGAGAGCGTGCCACATACGCCGGTGTTGCTGCGGGCGCGCCGCGGGTTGCGTCCGCCACCCCTTCTCTCTTTCGGGCTGCTCTTTTATTTTTACCCTCTTTACTTCCCCACTTCCGCGGCCAGAAAGTGCTTTTAACCGGCTAGTAGGTCGGAAAGAGTTATGACGTGGAATGCGGGACGTGAGTGGGAGCTTATGCGCGGAGCATGTGTTAAGCTAGTCACGGCGCTCGCTGCCACAACCCTCTGGGAGCGACCCTCTCCGCGGTAATTGGATTAGCGTGCAAAGTATGCCTCCCAACTAAAATATAAGTTCTGTGAGTGGAACTTTATACCGGCGCCGAAAGATCGCTAAAACGGAGGATGCTGACAGCTTTGTGTTCTTCTGCCGCGTTCCTGGTTACGTACACCACAAACGGGTTCATAAAAGAAAATTTGAGATACATCTCTCCGTGACCATTAAATAGGGATATTTTCTTCAGATTTTTCGAGTTTTCGCTTATCATACCGAGAAATTCTAGTCGCTGTAACGATACAGGCTGCCTCATGAACCGTGGGTGGTCGTGTTTAAGATATGACAACAGCGCAATAGCATAGTCGACGAGTGAAGGCACGCAGAAGGAGACAACATATCCCTTTAACTGGAGTTTCAGTTTTTATAAAAATATCTCGTATTGAGAAAATGGAACGCGCAATCTACACTGACGGAAAAAGTAGCAACACACAATTAATGTAGAATAATGACAGTTCCGAAGTACATTTGTCCAGGTAACATATTTAACTGTTTAACATTGTTAGATCACATGGTTAAGGTAAGTGGAAGATAAACCATTGTAAATGTGAAATGTCGGGACGTTAATAACCTGTTTAAAATGCAGAATCTTGAATAGAAGGTGTTTGATGTCAGTTTGTGGGATGGAGTTCAGTGCCTGTCGGTTGCTCAATACAAGGACGGTTAATGCTGTTTATGGATGACGCTGGAGTGTCGTCCGGTGATGTCCCATATGTGCTGGACTGGAGACATATCTTGGGACCGAGCGGAACAAGGAAACAAGTCGACGTTCTGTAAATCATGTTGGATTACAATTGCAGTATGTGGGCGAGCGTTATCCTGTTGGAAAAGATCCCCTGGAGTACTGTTCATGAATGGTAGCACAAGAGGTCGAATCACCAGGAAGACTTACAAATTTACAGACATTGTGCGTGGAATAACTATGACAGTGTTCCTAGTGTCATACGAAATCGCACCACGGACCGTAAGTCGAGGTTTAGGTACAGTGTGTATGGCAGGTAGACGGGTCGGCTACAGGCCGTCAACTGGCCTCCTAACGAACACACGGCCACCACTGGCACCGAGGCAGAACCAGCTTTCATCAGACACAACAGACCTGCACCCTTCCCTCCAATGAACTCTCGCTTGACGGTACCGAAGTCGCAAATGGCGGTGGTTTAGGGTCAGCGGAATGTGCGCTAGGGATATCTGGCACAGAGGCGTCCTTGAAGTAACCAATATGTAGCCGTTGTGTCACTGTGGTGCCAACTGCTGCTCAAATTGCCGCTGCAGACGCAGTACGATGCCCAGAGCCACTGGCCGAAAACGATTGTCATCCCACTCGGTAGTACCCATATGGTCGTCCGGAGCACGGTCTTCTTCCGGCCGTACATCCTCGTGACCAACGCTACCAGCAATCATGGACAGTGGCTGAATTCCTGCCAAGTCTTTCCTCATTAATGCGGTAGGAACATCCAGCTTTTCATAAACCTATTACACGACCTCGTTCACACTGTGTGAGGTGCTGAAAATGGCGTCTTTGTTGCCTTAAAGACACTCTTGACTAACATGAACTAGCGGGTAACTAACGCTCACGACTGTTACAGTGTGTATTTAAAGCAAACCTGATTTGCATCCTCATAGTGGCGGTACTTGTTCCACTCTTACACGACTGGAGCGAAACTGAACAGATATTGTCTTTCTATTGTAGAAACACACCTACCAACTTCCGTTCACGTAGCGATTTTTTTTAACTTGAAAAAACTTCTTTGTAATTAATATCACTTTAGTTATACATATGTACTGCTGACGACCGGTTTCGGCAGTTAAACTGTCATTTTCGAACTTCCAAGAAATTTTTGGTCATGGATTGTGTTCCACTAAAAATCATATTCCATTATGAGTTTCTCACTCACCTCTTTTTATACTTTCCTCGCGGGCAATCTTAGGAGTCCATGGATAGAAAGAATAAATCCTGTGTTTCATTTACTTTCTTCTGTAGGAATCAGCATGGCTTCTGCAAGCGATGTTCGTGTGAAACTTAGTTTTCCATGTTCGTCCTCGAGACCCAGAAAACCAGTAGGCGTCGTGTTCTTTGAGTTCAGAAGGCGTTCCATATAGCTACACACTGTAGGCCTAACGAATAAAATACGGGCTTACGGAATACTACATCACCTGTGTGGCTGAACTGAAGACTTCGTGCTAAACAGAAAACAGCCTGTCGTTCTCAGTGGAGGGAAATCTTCAAACTTAAAACTAACTGCGAACATACAACAAGGGAATAGTATAGAACTATTACTTTTCACAATGTACATAAATGATGACATTGGAATTTCCATGAAGTCTTTCGCAGATGATGTTGGTGTACGCTGAGACGACGGAACGCCTGAAAATTCTACCGCAGTGCTGGCAGACATGCAGATGATCGATGCTTTATGGAGCTGACCCACAACATAAACGTGTAAATAGGCAGAAGGACCATTATATACAATCACTGGAAGCAGCCACAATATTTAAATATCTAGGAGTTTGAGTAAGGAGCGATTTGAAGTGGCACGACCACCTAATACAAATCTCAGATAAGCAGATGTCATTCCCGCAAGCCGCCTTGAGACGTATGGGGGAGGTTACTTAGTGTACCACTCTCCTGCTCTAGTCGCGAATAGTGCACGGGAGGAACGACTGCCACTAAGCCTCCGTTTGGGCTGGAATCTCTCTAATTTTATTTTCAGGTCTTTTCGCAAGATATGTTGTGTCTTTTAGGAACTTACACTCTCGGAACTTTACCAATAAATAGTACCGCGATGAAGAACGCCTCTTTTGCAGCGTCTGCAACTACATTTCTATCATCATCTCTGTGAAGCTTTCGCGCTAACTAAATGAACCTGCAAAAGGTGCAGCTCTTCTTTGGATCTTTCCTATTTCCTCCAGCTAGTACGGATTACATACTGATGAGAAGTATTAAAGTTTTGATCGAACGATTGTTGTGTAAGCTACTTCCTTTGTCGATTGATTACATTTCCTGAGGATTCTTCCAATGAGCCTCAGACTGGACTCTGCGATTCGTGCAGTTAGTTTTATGTAGTCTTTCCACTCTAAATCGCTCCGTATGAATACTACTAGATACTTTACAAAAGTAACATCTTGCAGTAAGTGTGATCGTGTAATCACACAATAAAGAGTTTTGTGTCTATGTATTCGCAGTACGCTATATTTTTTATGTTGAGAGTCAGTTGCAGTACCTACCCCAAGCGTCAGTTATCTGCAGATCTTCCTGTATTTCGATACAATCCCGTAGTGTCGCTGCTTCACCGTATACAACAGTATCATCCTTCAGTTTACTAGAAACTCTTCAATCCAATCACACAGTTCGTTTGATATTCCGTACGTTCGTATTTTGTTCATTTGGTGGTGATACCTAATTACACTGTATGGCTTCTGTAAATCGAGGAACGCGGGGTATACCTGTTCGACTTAACTGATTATTTCATCAGCTGTTGCGTATATTTGTACAGTGACTCGTCTTGCATATGGCGAAGAGGAGCAGCGTATTGTGAGCTAACATCCAATAGATATTCGGGCTCACATGTGCTTCCTCTTCTTCGAAATGTCTTGGCACAAACTCGTCTATAGGTTGAAGCTCACGGCTCGCATTTCACACCCTAAATTACACTTGTGACCCTTTGGTTGAATTGTCTGGTTGATGGCAAGTTTGAGAAATACAAAGTTAATATAATGTATAATAACAGTAATGATAATATCGGGAATTAAATTAACGATCTACAAATGATGTAGGCCACACAGTTGCGATTTGGTCAGAATAATGTTTATTCAGAAAGCAAACTAATAGCGAAAGTAGTGGTATTTAGAATTACTATTACACTTGAGCGCATATCAATTTGACACAGTTCTATCGTTCACAATCTCATTGCGTATTACAAGTCCAATACTTCATCTCGGTAACCACGCGAAAAGTTGGAGATCACACCAAGTGCGGCTGATCACCGCTGAGAGACTAAGTCTCGTGATACCACATAACGCGAAATTTTCTAAGTTGTTTCACTTCCTAGCTAGCTAAAGACCGACCGTCCCTTACCGCATCTCATTCGTAAATGCCCGCTTTCGCATCTGCCCCAGCACTGTACCATTTGGTGTCTAGACCAGAACTGTCCCTCTGCCCGTCTCCGGCCACGTCCCCCGCGTGCCGAACATCGTCGCTCAATTGGCTAGGGCAGTTCCCTTCCCTGAAGCCGTCCATGTGACTGGTTAAAGCTTTATTTTACGTTTTAACACATTTAAATAATCAAAGCTTCATCACTTTCACGTTCTAAATAAAGTAACAATAATATCTGCTAAATAATAAACGTTAATTCTTTTACATAAAACAAATACAATTTCCTTCTTAGCTTTGAATGCCACCGCCAGTAGCCTTGCACCAATGTGCTTTCTGATAAATAAATAAAGAACAAAAGTACCTATTATACACTAAACTTTACAACAAATATTCTATTATCTAATGATTCAATAAGGTGTCATGCTGTCATCGTTCAATGTGTTTTGTGTGGAGGAAATGATGCTCTGAATCTTAACTGAAAATACTGATAATTTAGATTTACTATATCTTTCAAACAAATAAAGCTACAGAGTTGATATTTACATCTTTTATTTTAATGATGCGGCCGGCCAGTGTGGCCGAGCGGTTCTAGGCGCTTCAGTCTGGAACCGCACGACCGCTAGGGTCGCAGGTTCGAATCCTGCCTCGGGCATGGATGTGTGTGATGTCCTTAGGTTAGTTAGGTTTAAGTAGTTCTAAGTTCTAGGGGACTGATGACCTCAGATATTAAGCCCCATAGTGCACAGAGCCATTTGAGCCTTTTTTTTAATGATGCGCTTCTATATGAAATGTTGATTGTTAATATTGACCAAAGCGTTCAGATTATAGGATTCAGATCTTTGTTACAAAACTTGATAAATTCACTTTAACAGTAAATCCTAAAATATTATAGGTATGATCAGTATTAAAGTTTTAATGGGATCGGCATGAAAATTAATAAAGGATGGTAGATTAAAATTACTGTGGCTTCATTCCCTAATTTAGAACATAATTAAATAGTTTTCATAAATATTTCCATTTGTGGCCGATCTTAGGTCCACCATATTTAACACTACTACATCTCCATGGCCACAAACGGCTTCTACGGGGTTTCCCTATGACGTAGGTTCTCGTCTGTCTCACTCGCATATTACAGCGCATAGGCCTCATTCAGCACAATAGACGCCTGTGAATTTCCCCATCATGTGGCGAATCTGCACTCTTTGTGGCACATGGTCCTGGACGACATGGTTCATTTCACAATTCCTGAGAGCTAGCTCTTTCGGCGTTATCTTAAATGAGAACAAAATGCTCGTTAACTCACAATATTGGCGAAAAATGTACGATAAAATAACATGTCCCTCCATTCCACCGATAAATAAGTTAAACTTCTGTTTATTGATTCTAACAATGCTATTGTGGAGTAGTGCACTGGCGAAAACTGACACAAGACAATTACTACTAATAAGAGCTTAGATTTCCTGGTTACTTATCTCAGAGTCGTTGATAGGGTTTCTTATCCCACCAACATGAAATCTTTCCTGGTCACGTATGCTATTCATATTCTCATAAGCAGGACCACTGACTATCACACACAGTTGAGTAGTCGTCGCAGTATGATGTCTATGCAAACCTTTACTTCTTACCAGACACTGTCTAGCAGTGAAATGTGTGTTCAGGGCTATCGACTAGTTTCCTTGTACATAACACTTCAAAACCCTTCGAAAGTACTATCAAGCATTTATTAGATGTTTAAACAGAAATTAAGCTACAGACTGTTTTCCCAATTTCTGAGTTTCTTTCAATTTCACATTTTGGTGTAAGTATATTTATGTATGTTTAAGCAGCTGGGAGTTAATATCTGAATTTCGATCCGTTGTTTACGTTGATGGTTGTCGTAAATCATATGCCGGCGTGAAGGTGCTCTTTTGAGAACTGCACTTTGACCAAATTTTGCAGTAAAGGAATCATATTTTCAAATAATCGTACGAACCGTTGCACGATCAAATCTCGCGCCTCGTCTCCTGCAACACGATCTTTTGAGTGAATGTAGTGGGGCTCAGTTTGCAGCGAGTGCCACTCTGGAAGAGGCAGTGACAAAAACACAATGACTGCGTAAGTATGTGGGGCGACGGCCTGGTTGTGTTGCAGTACTACCCGTGTGATTTACAAGAATCTTTCGGGCATGAGAGACGTACATCGGTGACGGAAGTGGACACATCATTCCTTTGGCCTACCAGATTTGGAGACAGGCGGTGGGTCGTCGTCATCGAGACGTGTCCTGGCGGCTCCAAGCTTTCCCATTCTTTGTCACCGTACAGCGGCTTTGGATCCTTGGTGAGCTACTTTTGTTTCGTTACTTCGCTCCCGAGACCTCATGGAGCTCGTAAAGACTGAGCTTGCTCGCGAATCTGATAACTGTGAGTGGTTCAGTTCCTGCACATGTTTGTGCCTTTACAATCGGATGTAATTGGGGATGGTTCCATTGGCCAGTTAGTCATAATCTTTCATGAACTTATCACAATGGTTTTATTTATGCCACCAGCGTGTGATCTGATATCTTAAGTTTTTGCTCGTTTTACTGAAAGGATACTTCTCTGTTAATTAGGCTATCGTGGTATGTTTGTGCCTTGGGGCGTGTATCCACTGGTTGTTTAGAAAAGGATGAGTTTGGTGAGCATATCTGGCCTGCCCCAAGCAATTTCGGCCGCTCGTCCGGACCACATTGTTCCATGCGTGATGGTTTAACATCAAGCAGCCTTAATTGTTTTTCTTTCCATTTAATAAACTCCTCTTAGGATAACTTGCGTTATTTGTAGTGTTTGATCAAAGATGTTTATTGCCTCCCTGTTTTAAAGACTGATCTCTTATCATGTTATACTTGTTTCAAAACACTATTAACTGGAGCATTCTTGAGTTTTATACTTAATTAACTTCATTAGATTGGTTTACCTAACTTCATGGTTTTGTCGTAATATGTCAAGGTTCTTTTGACCTACTTGGTAAAAATACTTGTCCTGAAGAGTGCTAATAAAAGACTTCATACGAATAATTTTCAGTCTGTAATTTGCCTGGTCTTCCCATTCCCAGGTAGACTTACGCCAGTAGTGCAATGTACTGTCATAGGAGAGCATGAAACACTGAGTTACATAGAACACCATCGATAATACAAATACACACTTCAAAAAAAGTTTTGCATTACCTCGGTTCCGAGAGTTCCGGAACCTGTACAGAAAATTGTAATAGAGATCAACATAAGCATCATTTTCTCCCTTTGCATTGCTCCTAAAAATCACACATTGCATGTTGTACCACCATACAGAGAGACATTCAGAGGTGGTGCCCCATATGGCTGTACACACCGGTCCCTCTAATAGCCAGTAGCACGTCCTCTTGCATTGATGCAGGCATGTATTCGTCGTGGCATACTACGTAAAACTTCACGAAGGAACTGATGGTCTAGATTGTCCCACTCCTCAACGGCGATTCGTTGTAGATCCCTCAGAGTGGTTGGTGGGTCACGTCGTCCATAAACAATAGTTTCGAATCTATCCCGGGTACGTTCGATAGGGTTCATGTTTGGAGAACATGCTGGCCACTCTAGTCGAGCGACATCGTTATCCTGAAGGATGTCATTCACAAGGTGGGCACGATGAGGAAGCGAATGGTCGTCCATGAAGACGAATGCCAATATGCTACCGACATGGTTGTACTATCAGTTGGAGGATGGTATTCACGTATCGTACAGCCGTTACGGTGCCTCCCATCACCATCAGCGGCTTACGTCGTCTCCACATAATGCCAGCCCAAAATAGCAGGGAACCTCCACCTTGCTGCACTCGCTGGACAGTGTGTCTAAGGCGTTCAGCCTGACCGGGTTGCCTCCAAACACTTCTCCGACGATTGTCTGGTTTAATGCATATGCAACACTCATCGGGAAGAGAACGTGATGCCAATCCTGAGCGATCCATTCGGCATGTTGTTGGACCCATCTGCCACGCTGCATGGTGTCGTGCTTGCAAAGATGGACCTCGCCACGGACGTCGGGGTGAAGTAGCGCATCATGCAGCCTATTGCGCACAGTTTGAGTCGTAACACGACGTCCTGTGGCTACACGAAAACCATTATTCAACATGGCGGCGTTGCTATCAGGGTTCCTCTGAGCCATAATCCCTATACTTGTACTTGGCCTCTTGGTTCATATGTCTGTTTTGGAGACTCAGGCCGTGGTTGCAGTGGGCTGCCTTCGCAAGAAGCAGTTGAGAAATGAGGATTACCAAAGTAAGGGGACTTCACAGAGCTATTGTCGCTTCTTCGCGCAGCTATAAGTTCGTTGGTGCAGGTGGTAGTGGAACGCACTGGTCAGATGAGTGTGGCCATCGAGCACGACTTCGCCTCCAGTCAGATGCAGGGCGACTTTAAAGTTCCTTTATTTTAGTGGGCTATTGTTTGCTCAGCTGCTGAGCTGCACCGCATGCTCGCATAAATTATTCATTGTTTGCAGAGAGCTGTAGATCTGGCTTCGGTAGTCATGGATTTACGAATTTCCGCACATAATTCTTAAATATTCAGTAATTTTAACGTTAGTCACGTAGAAAAGCTTTATTCCCGTAAAGGAACAAGATGCGTTCAGAAAATTTAGTTGACAATGAACAAGCTGCATATCGTCAATTAAATTAGAGAATGGAGCAATGAGTATGAATTACCACTTTTCTGGAATCTATGGACTGTATCTCAGATTCGACAAAATATGTATTTTCTCCCCCGAAGAAAAGAGTACCGATGTAATCTACGTCAGCTTAGTGAAGAACGTATGCGTGATTACTATAGTTTCCATTCGATTTCATCAGTATAGTGAGACGTTTACAACGACTCAGACAGAGATACATCACCATTACTATTCGCGGTATTGTTAGAGGAAGTTTTTTGATCCTCAAGCAAGAAAAATACACCAGAAATGTCTGTTCGTGGTACTCTGATCTACATTCGTTTTACTAAAAACATTATACTGTTTGACTCTAGTGTAGACGAACATCAACTACTAGTCTATCAACATAAAATAGCTTGTACGAATGTAGAACCGGAAACCAGTGAAAATGGCATAAACGTCGAGAAAAAGAAATAGGAATGAAAGAGGTAGAATCCGTTGATGAGTTTTAGTATTTAGGACAGTGACATTGTAGGCAGCATAGGGAATGTATTTGGCATATTTTTGCTTTCCAGAACCTATCTTGCAAAGTGTCTGAAAAAAAAAACTATGATCAGTGTGCACTAAAAGTTTTCTCTTATGGAAGAAATAGAACTGTTGTTGCGAAATGCGAAAATCTTTCAAAAAATATTTCTCTCAGAGTAATTCAAGGTAGCATATTGGAAATGATAGGGACGGACAAGAAAAAGGGAAACAGGAAAGCGACTATAGTGGAATGCGTACTTACGATCATAATGAAATATATATAATACGATATAAAGCTAATTTATTTCTTGTATGCGACTCCCTTTAAAGATGTATCAAGAGCAAACAATTTTTTTAGTGGATGCAGAAACACCTGATGTACTACCTAACAATGATACACGAAACAAACGTCACCCAGTCTTGATCAGGTTTTCGCCATTGTTTCTACTTACATATCATTTACCAAACGGATCGAGACATCTGCATGGAACTCTACCAATTCTGGCAGCACATTTGACGTGGATGGCTCAGTTCTTTGATAGAAAGCGACTATGGAGTATCTCGAGAACCGTAAAACGACTTGGAATTACAGCAGAGCCAGAGAACAGGCTAACTAACAGCTAAGTAAGCCGTCGTTTGAATTGACGTAGCATCAAATCAAGTTCTTCGAGGAAAAAATAAGGATGTTTTATCGAATAAATGTGTCACAAGTTCCTTCATTTGTTCTATTTTGCTTGTTATATCTGACAGGTAGTCCTCCGTTAGTTCTCCCTGTACAAATTACTCGGTATGACTGATTAACTACGTTAAAAATATCTGTATTGAGAGAAGCACAATGATGCAAATGAAGAATAAATCCGATGTACCAGAGGATAGTTTCAAGATTGAAAGAAATTCGTTTACATCTGGGATGAAGCTGTTACACGTAAAGAAACGACAACGCTAGAAAAATGTAGCAGGAAGCCCTAAAAATGAACGACACTGGCTGCAAGATAGGCAGTCGACACTCTCCTTACAGAAATGTACCAAAGCATACACAAAAAAACCGAGATGTCCGTTGTTGCTTGACTGGCTAACAATCGCTGGAAACAATCAAGTCATTTAAATATGTGAGCGGTCTAAAGTGGAATGATCAGATAAATCTAATCGGTGGAAGGACAGAAACTCGGTTGACTAGGGAATCGCACCTACTCGTCATCACCGATTTCCTCCATATTTACGAGATACAATAAGCTTGGCCAGAAATAAACTGAAATAAGGGAGAGCCCTAGGTGGCCAAGCTCTTACAAAATAAAAAAAATTAAAAAAAGTGCGCGGATCGGCGGGGCATGTGAGTGTAGTTTTCAGCCAGCGGTTGGCCCACCGGCAGGAGTACAGAAGGGTAGTTCGATGGTTCTGGAGTTGAGTCCCTATCAAGCAACCTTTTACTTTTCCGTTTTTGCGTTACTTAAACTGTAAACAAACAAATAATGCTCAATATTTTGAATTTATTAATACTTTCATAAAAGCTACGAAAAGGAGAGGCGAAGGAAAACCTGACATTGCATGTGAGTTTCTAGGAAGGGATTATAAGGAGCACGTATATAAAATGCTCTGCACATGCTGTGTGATGTTCATCGTCAAAATTGCGGAAACAACGATTTTCTCGGTCTCTTGCAGCGGAAACCTATTGTTTACATTGAGTTGTCGTGGGCTGCTCGAAGGTCAAAAGTAACTAACGGAATACGGAGTTCTGTCCCCTTTAATTACAATACCTTTTTGGAAAGTTATATGCAGAGTCCTCATGAACGCTTAAGTACAATCCTTTCTCGCCTTTCCTTTTCATGCATTTTATGAGGGTACTAAGAAATAAAATGCATTAACCATTTGCAGTGTAAGCAACGTAAAAATTGGAAATAAAAATATAAAAAAATATTTCCGTACAGAGGCTAGACCTAGCTGCCTCGTACTACCGTTCTGCATTGTTCCCCTTGCGCCAACCGCTGCGTGTACTGAAAGGTAACATATATGGCTCATGTCTCACCCGACCGCGCCAAAAACGCAATTTGCTTGTAAATATTTGTGTCATCTGGATCTCCGACATCTGTTACTTATCTTTCTGCCCAATCACTGAGAGATCGTAAATATGGACGAGATCGCTGATATCGAGCAGGCGTGGTCTCCTTGCGAGACCACGAGTAATAAGAAGAATCGAATGCGCAATCCATCCACGAAGTAGGTAGCTTCCAGAACTCTCTTGTGATCGACGCTTGAGTATTTCTTCTCAGTCTGGGACCATTACCGGGTAGGATTGAAAGAGGAACAATCCGAAGAAGAGCAATAAAGCATACGAATGAGGTATTTTTTAAAGAGATATTAAAGTTCACAGAGAAGAAGTAAAAACTTTTACGATTGCCATTATCATTGTCTTACTTCTAGAGACGGCAATGGACTCGGAAAATCAGTTGAACGGAATTGATACTGTCCTGAAATGAGATGAATATCAGTTAACGTAATACTATCGTAAAGGAGTTTAGTCGAATTAAAACGTGTTATTCAGAAAATTTACTTCGGTATCGAGACGCTAAAAGTAAATGAAAGTTTTATAATTTGGCAGAAGAGAATTGAAGCATTTGAGATGTGGTGCTACAGAAGAATGCTGAAAATTTGGTGCACTGATAAGATAAAGAATGAGGAGATTCAACGTAGAATTGGAGAGGGAAGGAAGATTGGCACAGGAGAGGAAACTGGTCAAAAAGAAGACCGACGACTAAAAATAAAGAAAAAAGTGGAAAGATAGAGAAACTGGGTAGCAAAACACACAATGGTTGAGACAGTAGATTAAATGTGTGTGCCGGAACATGCTCGGACTGAGGACCTTTGCCTTTCGCGGGCAAGTGCTAGCCATCTGGGCTACCTAAGCACGACTCACGATCCTTTTTCACAGATGTATTTCGGCCAGTACATCACCTGCCTTCTAGACTTTACAGAAGTTCTCCGAAACTTGCGCGACTTGTGCCTTCAGGAATGCTAGTGTCGCAAGCTGAATGAAGTACTGGCCGAAGTAGAGCTGCGAAGAGACGTCATCACTCGCACTTGGGTTGCTCAGTTGTCAGGACAATTGCCTCGAAGGACAGACATCCCGAATGCTAGGTGCGGAAGTGAAACGTAGACGATAAACACTTCAGACAAGAATAGTATGGAAACTTCTGAATAAAACCAGTCTTCGGACAACAATACCTTATAATCATCATCATCATCATCGTCATCGTCGTCGTCGTCGTCATCATCAGTCTTCACGATTAGGCCTTTTGATCTGTTTCGCCTCAGAACTGTTCACGCCAACTCTTTAATGGACGTTCAACCTTCTCCTTGTCGGTTGTGTTATATTTTATTTCAGCTTTAGTTATTCTTTCATTATACATATGTTGCACGTTATCCTTCCAGTTTAGTCGGTAGTTTTCAATTAAATTTGTAATAGGTTCACTATTTAGTTCTTCTCTCATGTCGGCATTTTTTGCGTGTGCGTCTGTGATTCTACGATGAATATCCCACAACAAACAGGAGGAACTTCATCTCTGATGCTTCGATTCGTCATAACTGATTAGATGTTACAGTCCAACATTTGTTACCATACAGCAGCAAAGATAACGCTATTACCCTGTTGAGTTTAATTAATGTTTATTTCCGTACGTTATATTTAAATGTACGTTTTAAATTTCTACAGAATTTTCTGAATCTGGCCAGTTTTAGTTCTACATCATCCAACTTGAGAAATCTAAAATTGCACCCTAAATATTTAAACTCTCTTACTTGTTCAAAAATGGTTGAAATGGCTCTGAGCACTATGGGAATTAACATCTATGGTCATCAGTACCCTAGAACAACTTAAACCTAACTAACCTAAGGACATCACACAACACCCAGTCATCACGAGGCAGAGAAAATCCCTGATCCCGCCGGGAATCGAACCCGGGAACCCTAGCGTAGGAAGCGAGAACGCTACCGCACGACCACGAGCTGCGGACTCTTACGTGTTCAATTACTTGTTCATCTATAAAAATTTTGGCTCTTATGAATTCCATTATTTTCACTCCGTATTTATTAGCAACTTCACTGAATTTGTGTACTGAAATTTGAAGCTTTTCTTGAGATTCTCCTATTACCATCTGATCATCAGCAAACAGCATCGTCACAAAATTAAAATTATTATTTCTTAACGTGTCATTTAATAAAATCAACCATTTACAAACTTATATATTAAAAAGGGTGGTGATAGATGGCAGCCTTGTCTGACTCCTTCATTGATATCGGCATTTTCTGTCCCGTTCCTAACAGCACGGATTCTTGTTTGATTATATTTGTATAATGACTGAATTGTCGTAATAAAATTTGTTGGACCTCTCAGTTCCTTGAGTGCTTTCCTTAGTATTTTCATCTACATGAAACACTTTGCCGAATGCAATACCGTATAAGATGAGCAATATTAAATTTGTGGAGCACGTGGCATCCTTTATTTACCTGTAAGTGACACAACTTTGCTAAACGAAATTTAGTGAACAACAAAAAAACAAATGAAACGTACATTTATTGAGATAATTCTGTAAAAATTCAGTGCATATTCTAAGACTCTTAGTCTCTATTGTGATCTGCATAGGAATTATCATCCATTTATTTGACTTTATAATGCCTCTTGCAAGTGCAAAGTATAAATACTGAACATACACGTAACAACGATAGTATTGACTGGATTACGTCTTCGAAACTATGAAGTTGTTGTTGTTGTTGTGGTCTTCAATCCAAAGACTGGTTTGTTGCAGCTCTCCATGTTACTATCTTGTGCAAGTCTCTTCATCTCCGAGTAACTACAGAGATCTACATCCCTCTGAATCTGCTTACTGTATTCGTCTCTTGGTGTCCCTCTACGACTTTTAACCCTCACGCTTCCTTCCAATACTAAATTGATGATCCATTCATGCCTCAGAGTGTGTCCTACCAACCGATCCTTTCTTTTAGTTAGGATGTATCACAAATTTCTCTTCTCCCCAGTTCTATTCAGTTCCTCCTCATTAGTTATGCGATCTATCCATTTAATCTTCAGCAGTCTTCTGTAAGACCACATTTCAAAAGTTTCTATTCTCTTCTTGTCTAAACTGTTTATCTTACATGTTTCACTTCCACTCTTGGCTACATAAAAATATTTTCAGGAAGGACTTCCAGACGCTTAAATCTATACTCGATTTTAACAAGTTTGTCTTCTTCAAAAAAGCTTTTCCTGCCATTTCTAGTCAGCATTTTACATCCTCCCAACTTTCGCCATCATCAGTTAATTTACTTCCCAAATAGCAAAACTCATTTACTACTTTAAGTGTCTCATTTCGTTATCTAATACCCAGAGCATCATCTGATTTAATTCAACTAGTTCCATTATCCTCGTTTTGCTTTTGTTGATGTTTATCTTACATCCTCCTTTAGAGATACTGTCCATTCCGTTCTACTGCTCTTCCAAGTCATTTGCTGTCTCTGATAGAATTACAATGTCGTCGGCAAAGGTTTTTATTTCTTCTCCCTGGACTTTAATTCCTACTCCCAGTTTTTCTTTTGTTTCCTTTACTGCTTGCTGAGTACACAAATTAAATAACATTGCGGATAGGCTACAGCCCTGCCTCACTCCCTTCTCAACCACTGCTTCCCATTCGTGCCCCTCGACTTTTATAACTGCCATCTGGTTCTGTTACGGCATAAAGTCAAACGCCGGCACGCCAGTCCGAAACGAGAGAACAGAGCACCCGTCACCGAATTGCGCGCTAAGTGACCCATCTCCAGGACGACAACGAGACGGCAGCGACATCTATCGAAGACGACAGAAGCGCCCCACCTACTGGAAAGCTGCTGCACCTCTTCAGGAACCACACCTTTATCTGGCCTCTCAACATACACCCCTCCGATGTGGTTGCACCTATGACACGGCTATCTGTGTCGATGAGGCATGCAAGTGTCCCCACCAGCGCAAGGTGCATGATTCATGAGGAGGTGGAGGAGGGCTTATGAAGTTACCATGGGTAAAATACAGTAAACTAAGCGTTATCTCTGATCTAAATAGAAACCAAGACGTACCTTTAGCAGTTGAACGATATGAATGTAGGGTATCGTAGGTGCTTTAACTCAAGTGACGGTGCGATAGTTAAATTAGGGAATGGGATACTTAAAGTAGTAGACCAATCTCAATATTTCGGCAGCAAAAATCTGGTGACAACCATGTGATTTAGAAATGGATTGCCGACTGGCAATAGCACGTAGAAGTTATCTAAAAAGTACGTTACAACCAGTACAAGTTTTAAATGCTACACATTTGTTCCTTACAGAACCCTTATGAAGCGGTCGGCAGCAGATTTAGTGTCAGTTGTCGTGTGCTATATCACTCTTCTCAGCATCCACCCGCTGCATGTGCTTTCTCCTAAGGCGCACTCTCAATAGGGTTCCTGTTACCTTCTTGAAGGCGACCATTCTGGTGTCTCAGCAGCTCAGATTCATTTCTGAGCATGACGGCCAAATAGAATGTCGAAATAGCACATTAATTTCTTTTTAGGCTTCGGCTACATACTCCATTAGTATACCACGAATTCTGAGCAGGGAAGGCAAACAGTCACATCTCTACGACACGATCACGCTTACAAAGCGAATCTGATACAAAATGCGATGCTAATGTTTGGATTCGATAATATCGAGGGTAGTTTACAACTCCGACCTCCTTCTCAAGTATTGCTTCCGTATTTTGTCCGTGCACTTTTATAAATGCAGTCTGGTTGCGGGAAAAGTGCCAGGAAACGTTTAGTTACCTGAATTTTACCTGTTCTGCTTTCATAACCTGAGTGTATTACAGTCAACAATGCCAAGTACTTTCCTGAAATCTACATACACTATAAATGTAGTTTTGCGTTTACTTCAATCTCTTTTGTAAGATGATTATATTATGTTGATACGAGTTTGAAGTAGCGTACGAAGCGCACGAACTGTGATTTAAAATTTATATTCTTTGTGTAGATATATTTTAACTAACACTTTCTTTAGATGTAATTACATTTCAACGACCATCTTAATTAGAATTTTTTTCTATTGTAAACGCAGTGCTTGTTTCTCTAAAGGCTGTGGATGAAGAACACAAAACGTAAGGAGAAGATAATTTCAGTATTCAAAGGACGGGGTAATTCACGCGAGCGTCCATCCGACCGGCATTGTTGTGTGGAAAACGGTGGAACCCCCTACAGTCTCTTTCGAAAATCCATATACTGTAGCAGATGAGAGCCGTAATACGGTTGAGAAAATAAATTCTTACTTCCTTCAGAAGTTTCCCATCCTTAAAATATGGCCGTGCGTCTATCCGCACCCCTATCTTTTAGTCGTCGGCACTCGACGGGAAAGAAAGCTGTGCCCGCGGCTCTGTCGGCGCATATTATACGCAGAGAACATCCACATCATTAAAGATACACGGGTCCCGGGACGGAGTCCATTGAAAGGAGAAGACGGCGCGCAGAAACAAAACCTATCAAATTTGACTCAGCCGGCGCCCATTTATATTGATAATGGCCGCGGAGCAGTTCCTTCTTTCTTTCTTTCCTTCTCTTTCTCTTCCCGGGTTTCTCCTCGCCGTCTTCTCGTCCTGCTGGCTCCATTTGACACAAAAGAGCCATAAATGTAGTAGTTCTTTGTCTGCGGCGGGCCAGGCTGCAAGACGGCTACTGTTATGCGAGGGCGTGGGAGGACCCGAGACAAAAGCGACAGCCAGGCGTCTCTCACCCAGCGTCGAACCGCAAGCCGCTGTCCGCTGCGCTGCGCTCTTCCAGTTAGGAGTCAACACCAGGTCGTGGCAAGTTCACTTTCAGGTTTACTACATCTTCGTCTAGAATCAATGACTAACTTGCGAGGGTGCAGTAATAATTCTTTACGATATTGTAACTGGTGAAATATGTTAGAAATCCCACAGGAAACAGTTGTGGCGGAGTGGTGTTAAAAAATTCGCTAGCACTGAGTCAAGCAAGCTGAAAATAAATGTACACCTGCCTCAGTACAGCGTTCGTTCACCATCCGTTGCTCTGCATTCGTAGGTACTATGCAGACGATGTTAATAGCAGCGTTGAGGTAAACCATCGTCCATACATACCATTGCATAGTCCGCGTAACTCAGGTAACAAAATAAACCTGTAATAACGGGCAAAAGTGGATGCTTCCTCCCTTCATTGAAAATTTCCGTTTCCCAATACTAATGTTTTTTTCAGTGTCTTTTAGTTATTGTGTCAACAAACCCACATTTACGTCTATAGCACATCAATAACTAGTTCATGCAGCTTATATCACACGCAAGACAGCCAGAAATGTACTAAGTCCAACCCGAAACATTACGAGATTAATTCAGTCAATACTCTGCTATGAAATGAGTTTCACGCTCGCTCCCTTTTCAGTGGTTCCTTCAAAGGAAGATGCTATCCAAAAACTGTTATGTAAATGCATACTGAACACACCACACAGAATTCTTCACAAAGGCCGAAAGTTTCACTCGCAGTTTTCTCTACAACAAACACTCCAGAATCTCCTAAACTTCACAGAACTGTCCGTTAATGCATCTGTTTGCACGGCAATACAGACTAAACGCGAAATAAGTCACTTCTTTGTTTTACAAATAACTTTTTCGGACACTTCTAACATGACCTTCTCGTCCTGTAGCTAGTCCACGACTGACTGACTGCCGTTGCTTTCAGGGCATATAACTCATTCCAATCTGCGGGAAAGACTTTACTCTTATTGGTTGATCAAAACGAACAGCCAATCACGTTAATCTTTCAAGATCACATTCGCGCTTAAACTGTTTTACTCCAGTCAATATTCGCAGTTGCCTTTACGTCATTTCATGCTGCGAATATTAACAAAATGTTCCACCAAACCAAATCAAACGAAAACTAAGAGAAAACTATGCCTGAAATATACTTCAGAACTGATTATCCTCTTATTACCTTTCTGCTTGCCTCATTACAAAAGCAAACACTAGTAGAAATACATCATCCGCCAATAAAGTGGATTTACAGTTTTCATGACACCCTGGTGGCGTAACACTTGCTATTTACGTAAGGTTAATACAATATAGAATAGAAATTTGACGTATGTCCCACATACACACTCACATTCACTCTCATTTACTCTCAACCTAACTCAAAATATGGATATAAACTTTTAAACTGTTATTTTCATTTCGAAAGGAAAAATATGGAAAGTTTGGAATTGAAAATCTTTATAAAATAAATCAGCACAATGAGAATGGTATTACTATTTTGAAATAACAAAAGAAACATAAAGAACGCAACTAGACTTACTGCAAAAATCTGCAGTCGCGTAATAGCTGTGACGCTATACAGCCTCTAAGAAACTAAAAATTTTCCTGGCCATATTTTTATGCTTCTTACAATTTTTGCTGTAATGTTTTTCCTTACCTACACTGACACTTCTCATCCAACTGTTATTAGAAAATAATTTTCATTTGATCAAATTATTTAAATTACATAGCATCACAACATGATATATCTATTTACATCAATTGTTAATGGCTAAGGCTTGACGATGTACAGGAAATTAATTTTTCAAAAAAAATTAATTTTTATCAGCTGAAAAGAAATAACAATTCTAAAGTTCTTACAGGATTCTCTACAATTTAATACTTCCTTGTTCAAAGAATGACTTTAACAAAATTCACCTTTAAAAATTTATGTATTACAATAATTTATTTCAAATTTCTTTAAATTTTCAAAACATTCATGAGGAAGATTTTTTCTTACAAAAGTTTTTGAAACAACAAACTCATTTTTAAATCCAATTCTTTCATTAAAAAAACACTAACTTTGTATCGTCTCTTAATAACGTCATCTATAACTATCACACTAGATTTCTGACACTTTGGGGGTGTTCAAATGTTTTAACTTACGAAGTAAAATGAGTATGGGTCATAAGCACTTACGCTTGAGTCACAAAATAGCTCATCACTGGTATTTAGCGTCCAACTCTGTCTCAACCTTGGGTTCCCTTTCAGCACCTGTAATATACAGTAGGGTACGTCTCAGCGTCCATTCTCAATCTCTAAATCCTAATCCTAACACACACATTTATCCTAATAGATAATTTTTCTTAAAGCTTGCCTCTAAAATTCAAATGTTAAGCCAAATATTTTTTTTTTTAAATTTATTTATCCAAATTCTTTTTCAGACAAATTCATATTCATTTTCAGTCCAAAATTTCTTTACATTTCGTATTAATTGATTCAGTGAAAAATGAATTAACTGCTTTTAAGAAACTAACAGTGCACCCAAAATAGGCACCATTACTGAATTCGTATTTTCCTAATCTGTGTGTAATTAAGCAAGGTACTGTTACAAATAATGCTAATTCAAAATTTTATTCTTAACTTTCTTTCAGAATACAAAATTTACTACTTGACTTTACACTAATAAGTTATTGTACACAAAGAAAAAATACAACATCATTAAATATACTGAAAAACTACATCTGCCATCATTTGTGGGTCTGAAAAATATCATTACACATTATGCAATTAGATACAAAATCATTAAGCACTGAAAACCATTCAGTCCACCTCCTGCAGTTCCTCAAAACCTCCTATATACATCATACAAAAAGAGACATACAAAAAGAGAAAACAATTTTACAAAATCACTAAAATTACTTATGTGTGCTTCAGTAGCTCTGAGGCACATCTTACTTACTGCTATATACAAAGAATATCTATTATACAGAAAAGTCCTTAAAAATTACTGCAAATTATCGTTGCCAGCTCCTATGGCTTTAGCAAAGTCCTCACACAGATCCAATATACAAATACTTACCATATTCTGGTTGGTAGACTGAAAATATCTTACACCACCTTCTATGGCTTAAGCAACACACATTAGACACATATTATATAAGGAATACTCATCATTATTGGATTACAGAATACCAAAAGTCCTAGTAGAAAAATTTGAACATAACTCATGCCATCGCTGTGACTCTGTACATCTCATTCACAATATTCCAAATAAAATACAAAACTGCTTATAGAACATTACTGAAACTCCTAGCCAATTACTGTGGTTCTTCATTACTCATTACTGCAACTAACTCCAGCCACCTTCTGTGGCTCTACGCATATACATTGTACACTAGCCGAATACTGTGGCCTTTCATCATCTCATGATCCAAATTACATAATATATAGGTAATTTACATACAGAAAGTTCCTTACAGAAAAACACTAAGCACAACTCATGCCAACTTATGTGGCTCTGAAACCCATATCATACACTACATTCCAGTAAAACACACATCACTAAAAACATTAAATACACTTAAGTCCACCCCTCTGGTTCTCAAAAGACATCAAGTACAAATTTCTTTATTCTCGTTAGGCAGGCAATCCTCTCTTGCCTCTGACACATTACTCTTACAACATCTTTACACGTTACAAAAGCTACTTAAAACTCTTGCCATATTACTGTATCGTCACATTAAAGCATACTTTTCATTCTTCTCTCTTTCTGGTTAGTCCTTTTAGTTTCTACTGGGACACTAGCTCTCTGTATATTTTGTACTACTCTGGTACACTGTTTACTGATAGGGAAAGCCGGCCGGTGTGGCCGTGCGGTTCTAGGCGCTTCAGTCTGGAACCGCGTGACCGCTACGGTCGCAGGTTCGAATCCTGCCTCGGGCACGGATGTGTGTAATGTCCTTAGGTTAGTTAGGTTTAAGTAGTTCTAAGTTCTAGGGGACTGATGACCACAGATGTTAAGTCCCATAGTGCTCAGAGCCATTTGATCTGATAGGGAAAAAGGAAAGAAGATGGCTAAAGTTCTGAATGAAGAAGAGAAATGTTGACAACACGAAAAGAAAGCAAAAATGGTATTGTCAACAACTCAGGTGCCTGCTGATCGCAACCACCTGAAAAGGCAAAGAATGTGTGCCCCTGAGGCGTCTTATTTACTGCTATTTATTTGCTGCTCCATTAAATATCTCTTTAAATCAAAAATGTTTTTGATTCCTAATCGCTTAAATGATTTTATTTCAACAGGACCAACTTCTTTCCATTCTCCGTCTTCATCAATCACTTCAATGTTTACTGTGGTTCTGCAAAATCTTTGGGAAGTCTTTGTCAATGAACCTTTTCTCTCGAACAAAAGGAATGGATATAGTTTCTCCATGTACATTCATTACCTTCTCAATGTTTCCAAAATCTAATCTCCCTTTGTATTTCTGTAAAAAGTCGGCGCCTACCAGCATCTCAACACTAAGTCCTTTAATAATCAAAAAGTTGTGTTTCAACTGAACCCCACCAGTGGTAATGGGTATCATTAACTCTAGCTTCACTACCTTTTTGCTTCTACCAGTGGCCACAATAATGTTTAACCCACTTACTGGAATTATGGCAACTGCTTTACTTTCCGGGAGAGCATTCACAAATTCCTGTGACACTGCACAAATTTCAGAACCACTGTCAATTAAACAAGTAACTTTACCATTAAATACAATGACTTCAATAATAGGTTGTCTATGATTTATTTTTAGACGTTGAGTTTCAGGTTCGTCTAGTAAATCATGCGCCACCTCTTGTCTGTCGAAACCTACCCCTCCTGTAGAAATTAACTGTACTGTTACAGGATCCTCTTTCACCTTATTTCTACTACTACTAGGCTCCTTCACTAAATTACTCATAATGGAAAAAGCGTCTTTTCCCTCCTCTCTATCTGAAATATATTCTGTTTCGGCAACCCTGTCCAAGGTGCTGACAGAATTATGTGTATTACCCTCTTCTTCTTCCTCTCCTGATTCCTCGTCTTCACTTTCTGAAATAACTTCACTTACTTTATTCAAAAACTCCTCAACACCGTCAACTTCTTCCTTCTGCGTTTCCATAATATTGATTCCACAGTCTCCAGGTAGCCTCTCATCTGTTCTGCAGTGCTGATCCACTCCCACCTCCTTACATACATGTTTACTTTCTGAAATAAGTTCCTCTTAAAATTGTTTCTGCTGATATTTGTCTGAACTTTCACTCTCGCAAAATCCTGTTTCCTGTTTTAAAGAAACAAATCGTTTAGCAGTGTCACTCGCCTTAGCTCTCCTATTTTCGTTAGTATTATTTTCAAAATACTGTTTAGTAGGTGCCTTCTTTACGAAGGGCGTTGCTAGCGGGCATAGTATATACGGCTGCAGTCTGCAAACGCTAGCGTCATCACAGACCGCTACGCATTTCCCTGCTGTGCGATATCGTTGCCTCTGACGTTTCTATCCCCTGATAGGTGACGCTAATCCATTACATCAACGATTCGCAGCTGACTGCAATCAAAATACTGTAGTCTGTCATTGAACCTACTTCCAGCAGAACCTTTTCTTCCTCTGTACCTGCCCCAGTAACCATTATCTCTTTGTACGCCTATTCTGTTCACATTGACTATAGTTATATTGTCATTGGGTCTAGTGGGAGGCCTATATTCTCTCCTCGCACTTTCTTCTTTTTTAAAAGGTTTTCAACTTTTTCCAAAAATGAACAAAACGATCGGTGGCATCCCTGGGAGCAGAAATGAACTTATTTTCCCAATATAGAGGCAACTTCTTTTCGATCCCCATAATAAATTGCTCTGTTTCTATTTTAGAGTTCAAGTATGACAAAATTGTAACAACTTTGGCACAAATCTTTTAATGCTATCTTTCTTTTGGTCGCACCTCTCCCCAGACCAAAACTTACATAAAATACACATAAATGGCTCTGAGCACCATGGTACTTAACATCTATGGTCATCAGTACCCTAGAACTTAGAACTACTTAAACTTAACTAACCTAAGGACAGCACACAACACCCAGTCATCACGAGGTAGAGAAAATCCCTGACACCGCCGGGAATTGAACCCGGGAACCCGGGCGCGGGAAGCGAGAACGCTACCGCACGACCATGAGCTGCGGACACCAAAACTTATTCAGAACCTCCATCTGCTTCCTCTTTCCCCAGTATTCCGAAGAAAGCCTGTTTGAAATCCACTAAACTGTCACACTTGTCAGAAGCTAAATTCACCCATTTCTAGCCTCCCCCATTAAATTCGATGTGATGAAACCTATCTTTTGCTTGACGCTCCATACTTTTGATAAAACGTCTTCAAGGTCACTCCAAAATTCTTTTTGATGAACATTTTTATTTGGATCAAGTTTTAAGAATTGGCGATGTGTAACATAGGAAATTTCAGAAGGTTCCACAACACCATTAGACACTACACAAATATTATTGTTGTTAGCTTTCTGTTCAAATTTCGTAAGTCTATTTTCATGGTTACACAGCTGCTCATTCATGTCTGTACTAAACTGCTGAATGTTAGTTTCAATGTTAGTAATTTTATTAGCAACTTGCGGACTAAACGTTGAACATACTTCGTTCCCTTCTTTAATTTGAGTTTTCTATCACACATGATTATCCACACAGTGCATTTCTATTCTGTAAACCTGTTCATTTACTTTGCTTAACTCAGAATTTACTCTTTCTTCGAGTAGATCACTATCCTCAGCAACTTGCTCAATTCGCGAATTTAATTTTTTGCCGTTACAATAGTAACATTACATGCTTGCCTGACCTGATTAATGTCACTTTTAATATTATTACCAAACAGAGTCAAGTAATTTTTCCACGAATCCCTCAAAATTTTAATTTCGATCTTGTATTCCATATCAATAACATTACTGTGTAATTCATTTATTTCAGAGCTTAGTGAAGTTTTTATGTCTGACCCAATTTTGGTTAGTCTGGAATCCATCTCAACACCAAATCTATCCATTTTACTATTAAAATCTGATCCCATTTCTTTCATATGCTGGAGAATATTCGCAAACATATCTGAAACACTGCTTTTTGGTTCGTCAGCAACTGATATTGGTTGCCGTCTTGTTTTAGGAATAGCTACAGATAGATATTTAACATCGGGTTCCACCGTGCTCAATTCATTTTCTAGACTATAACTGGAAGGCATTGACTCAGGCAAACAAATGTCATTTGCTTTTGATACATCAAAACTGAAGTTACTTATCATGGCATCATCTACATAGCCTACATCGCCTGCATCTACCTTTAGTTTTGCTTCTACAATGTTTTGATTACTTTCTGCCATGTTTCTTCGCACATGCACACACACAATGAAGTAGAACACTACTTATCTCCTGCCTCGTCCGGTTCACTGCATTCCGAAATGAAACTGTGTATCCGTTCGCCACGCTCTACTTCCACCAAGTACAGTTTCCGGGCCACCACTGCGTACACGGACGCCAATAGCCGCGGATGCTGGTCGCTGCAGTCGAAATGCAGCCTCTGGTTTTCGAGCGGTCGCCAGAACGTAACAAAACTTACTGCAAAAATCTGCAGCCGCGTAATAGCTGCGACGCAATAGGGAATGGCTGAAATATACAATATGGTCAAGAATGAATAAAAACGGAACATCAGAAACAAAATACTCGAAAGAAAAGGGGATACGATAGGTGTATAGTGTTTCACTTCTACTGTTCAATCTACACTATGTGATCAAAAGTATTCGGACACCTGGCGAAAAATGAAAGTTCGTGGCACCTTCCATCGGTAATGCTGGAATTCAGTATGGTGTTGGCCCAACATTAGCTTTGATGACAGCTTCCACTCTCGCAAGCATACGTTCATTCAGGTGCTGGAAGGCTTCTTGGGGAATAGCAGCCCATTCTTCACAGAGTGCCGCTCTGACAAGAGGTATCGATGTCGGTCGGTGAGGCCTAGCACGAAGTCGGCGTTTCAAAACATCCCAAAGGTGTTCTATAGGATTCAGGACTCTGTGCAGGCCAGTCCATTACAGGGATGTTATTGCCATGTAACCACTCCGCCACAGTCCGTGTCTTATGAACAGGTGCTCAATCGTGTAGTAAGATGCAATCACCATCCCCGAACTGCTCTTCAACAGTGGGAAGCAAGAAGGTGCTTAAAACATCAGTGTAGGCCTGTGCTGTGATAGTACCACGCAAAACAATAAGGGGTGCAAGCCCCCTCCATGAAAAAACCACACGTAACACCACCGCCTCGGAATTCTACTGTTGGCACTACACACGCTGGAATATGACGTTCACCAGGTATTCGCCATACCCACACCCTGCCGTCGGATCGCCAAACTGTGTACCGTGATTCGTCACTCCACTCAACGTTTTCCCACTATGAAAACGTCCAACGTTTACGCTCCTTACACGAAGCGAGGCATCGTTTGGAATTTAAGGGCGTGATGTGTAGCTTATGAGCAGCCGCTCGACCATGAAATCCAAGTTTTCTTACCTCCCGCCTAACTGTCAAAGTACTTTCAGTGATCGTGATGCAATATGGAATTCTTGTGTGTTGCATAGAAGTCTGGCTATAACACAATAGACCCTCTTCAAATATTGGCTGTCTCTGTCAGTCAACAGACGAGGTCGGCCCGTATACCTTTGTGCTGCACGTGTCCCTTCACGTTTACACTTCACTATCACATCGGAAATCGAAGCGTTTGATCTCTGATGCTCTAGAATCAGGCTGAAATTTAGGTGAACTAATAAAGAATAAGAAGATTCTCCGCAGAAATGGATAAAAGTGGAACACATAGAAAACAGTAACAAGTTTAAGGAACACGACAATAGGATGTGTAGTAAGACAGCAGGGAGTAACTCCTATGCAGCTAGATGGTGCTAGAGGAATATGTAGAGAGTAAACATTGTAGAGGACGACCGAGATTGGAATGTATCTAACAGGTAATTGAGGATGTAGGGAACAGCAGCTATATCAAGATGAAGAGACTGGCCCAAGAGCGTGAATTGTGGCGGGCCGCATCAAACCAGTTAGAAGAATAATGACAAAAAAATATTTTCTCTGTAGATCGTGGTCATCTAAAAAAAATCTACAAAAAATTCTACAATATGTGGTTACATTTCCTTACACTTTTTCAACTACTCTGTAGATACATGTAGAAGACATCACCGCACTGCTGCTTGAAAAAAAGTGTTTAAAATGTTCCTCGTGCTTCAAAGGAAACTAGTTCGTATATTCTCCTTTGAAATACTAAACCACCAAGAAAACATTTTTAACAGTTGTTCTTAGCTTTGAATAAATTTACCAGAAAGTTTAATGTGATGAAATTATCTCGAAGTTATCTTTTTGTTTAGATTGAGGTAATAATATGAGCGGTTTTTTCCTAATTTATTGGCTTTCGGTTCGCACCCATTTAGCCATCTCGTTAATGGAAAGCTGGTACAACAGCGTATTGGCAACTATTTCCGTGTCAGTTACGGTAAGAACTTAAGACAGCACCACACTCAGTGCCAGAGCGGAGAAAATTTCAGACACGGTCGGTAATAGAACCGAGGCTCCTTCCGTTAGCAATCTGCGGCGCTGATCGGGCTTCCACCGAGGAGAACGAACAAGAATTCATTCGTTAAGTTCAGATTAACTTAAGTTACTTACAACCTTAGTGGCTAACTGTTATTGCCTATTAGGAATAAATTGTTTTGTGCTGCTGTCAGTCACATTATTTTGTTTTAATTTAGAAGTTACACTTAGAGGTATATTTCCTGTCACCTTCAGGGGCTTTGGAATTACGTAATAATGATACCGACTACGTAACTCTACAACTAACTATATGTCAAATTATGACCATTTTCAATGCATTGTTGGTGCAGTCGCTTCTTGTTGCGAATTACGTGGTGGCGAGAATGAAGGGTGGGAAAGTTGCTGTTGCAACTCGTCGCATTGCTGTTTGTCGCTCCCGGTCAATTTCTACTGAAATAAACAGCAAGGAAATATGGTGCCACAGTAGGACTATACACAGTAATCGTGTTTATTCTCACGGTATTTACACAAGTAATTCGGTCAAATAGGGGAAGTATTGCACCCACGTTCTAGAGGCGCCCTTAGGGACGTGGTACCGGGTGATACTCTGCTGTTGCCCATTACATCCGACGAGCTGACATCGACCTAGGCAAGTGGAGCATCGAACAAATCGCCTGGGCCGGACAGATTACCCCTGGAACTCTGCCGCACTTTGTATGACCTTATGGCCGACAAGTGGCTCCAAACGTTTCAAGAACTGATCCGCCCTGATTTCACTGTACCCACGGAATTCAAAGACGGCATGTTGATCGCAGTACCGAAACAGAACGGTGGTTGTAGGTGGCAGGACTTTCGCCCACTCACACTCCTCAACAACGACTGCGAGATCTTCGCCCGCATCCTTCGCGTGTCTCTCCACACAGCTTTGGGAAAGCCATCCACACCGATCAGACATGTTAGGTGGTGTCAGCAACATTCATACAGCATTAGGAGCATACCGCGACGTAATTTCTTTGAAGGCGGCCTGCAAAATACGAGGGGCACTTGTCGCCGTCGATTTTGACCACGCATTCGAAAGCTTCGACCACGGCTTCGTATTCGCAGTTTTGGAACGCATGGGCCCCTCTCCAGAGTCTGTACAGGTGGTCCTTCGACTGATCCACCGGGCGCGCTCCCGATGATGATCAGCGGTTAGCAGTCTGGTCACATTGGTGTTGGACGGTCATTGCAACAAGGGTCCCCCCTTGTCGGGTATATTATTGGCGGCAGCGCTTGAACCAGCTTTACATGGTCTACGTCAGCGATTAACGGGCATTTCCATGCGGGATGTGACCTTTCGATGTCGTGCATTCGCCGAAGATATGGTGTTCCTGGCCAGATCAGAGAATAAAATGCATATGGCACTTCAGTGGCTACGTCAGTACGGGGCTGTTGCTAGGAGCGTCATCAACGTTAAGAAGACAAAATACATGGATATCTGAGGGAGACTTTCCCACGCAACGGCGGTGCCCTTTGACAAGATGCCCATACTCAAATGTTTAGGAGTGCAGCTCTACAGTAATGTTAGCCGCACGGCGGCGGCTACGTACCGCCGGCTCCTACATCAGACGCGTGCTCTGCTGCAGGTCAACAAATTGCGTCGCATTGATCTGCTCCTCAGAACACGTTATGTCAACATCTATCTTATCACCAAATTGAATTATTTTGCGCATGTCCTTCCCTTGCCGGTTACGACGACCGACAGATTTCAAGCAGCATGTATCCACAGGACATGTGGCCTGTGTTTGAAAAGTGTCATAATGATTTCTCCATCGGGAAAAGATTCCCAGTCAGATCTCCAGGAAGGGACTGCCAAGAAGAAGGTGACAATGAGAAAACGATTGAATAATCAACGAAAGGATAACGTCCTACGAATCGGGACGGGGAATGTAAGAAGCTTGAACGTAGTAGGGAAACTAGAAGATATGAAAAGGGAAATGCAAAGGCTCGATCTAGATATAGTATGGGTCAGTGAAGTGAAATGGAAAGAAGAAAATGATTTCTGGTCAGATGAGTATGGAGTAATATCAACAGCAGCAGAAAATTGTATAAAAGTAATAGAATTCCTTATGAATGGAAGGTTAGGGCAGAGAGTGTGTTTCTGTGAACAGTTCAGTGACAGGGTCGTTCTTATCAGAATTGACAGCAAACCAGGGATCAGTGAAGTGAAATGGAAAGAAGAAAAGGATTGCTGCCGGCCAGGGTGGCCGAGCGGTTCTAGACGCTACAGTCTGGAACCGCGCGACCGTTATGGTCCTAGGTTCGAATCCTGCCTCGGGAATGGATGTGTGTGATGTCCTTAGGTTAGTTAGGTTTAAATAGTTCTAATTTCTAGGGGGCTGATGACCTCAGATGTTAAGTCCCATAGTGATCAGAGCCATTTGAACCGTTTGAAAGGATTGCTGGTCAGATGAGTACGAGGTTATATCAACAGCAGCGGAAAATGGTATAAAAGTAATAGAATTCCTTATGAATAGAAAGGTAGGGCCGAGTGTGTTTCTGTGAACAGTTCAGTGACAAGGTCGTTCTTATCAGAATCGACAGCAAACCAGCACCGACAACGATAGTTCAAGTATACATGCCAACGTCGCAAGCTGAACGTGAAGAGATACAAAAAAGTGTATGAGGATATTGAAAGGGTAAAGGGAGACGAAAATGTTATAGAAAGGGGAGACTGGAATGCAGTTGTAGGAGAAGAAAGGGTTACCGGAGGATATGGGCTTGGAACAATGAATTAGAGAGTGAAAGACCAATTGAGTTGTGCAACAAGTTTCAGCTAGTAATAGAGAATAATCTGTTCAAGAATCCCAAGACGAGCAGGTATACTTGGAGAAGGCCGAGTGATATGGAGAGATTTCAGTTAGATTACATCATGGTGAGACACAGATTCCGAAATCAGATACTGGATTGTAAGGCGTACCCAGGAGCAGATATAGACTTAGATCACAAGATAGCGGTGATGAAGAGTGGGCTGAAGTTTAAGACATTGGTCAGAAAGAATTAATATGCAAGGAAGTGGAAAACATTAATATTAAGAAATGATGACATAGTCTTGAAATTCTCCAAGGTTATAGATACAACAATAAGGAATAACTCAGTAGGTAGTACAGTTGAAGAGGAATGGACGAGTCTAAAACGGGCCATCTCAGAAGTTGGGAAGTAAAACATAGGTACAAAGAAGGTAACTGCGAAGAAACCACAGGTAACAGAAGAAATACTTCAGTTGATTGATAAAAGGAGGAAGTACAAAAATGATCCGGTAGAGTCAGGAACACAGAAACACAAGTCGTTGAGGAATGAAATAAATAGGAAGTGTACGGAAGCTAAGACGAAATGGCTGCATGAGAAATGTGAAGAAATCGAAAAAGAAATGATAGTCGGACGTATAGACACAGCATACAGGAAAATCCAAACAACCTTCGGTGACATGAAAAGCAAGGGCAGTAACATTAAGAGTGCAACGAGAATTCAACTGCCAAATGCAGAGGAGAAGGCGGATAGGTGGAAAGAAAGCATTCAAAGCCTCTAGGAGAGACAGGGAATCCAGTATTATAATCACAATTTGAAAGGGATTCGGAGAACTCAAGATCAAGTAAGGCAGAAGGGATAGATAACACTGCATCAGAATTTCTAAAATCATTGGGGGAAGTGGCTACCAAACGACGATTCACGATGGTGTGTAGAATGTATGACTCTAGCGACATACCATCTAATTTTCAGAAAAATTCCTCCTCACAATTCCGAAGAGTGCAAGAGCTAAGAAGTGCGAGAATTATCGCACAACCAGATTAACAAATCATGCATCCAAGTTGCTGAAAAGAATAATATACAGGAGAATGGAAGAGAAAATTGAGGATGTGCTAGATGACCACCAGTTTGGCTTTAGCAAAGGTGAAGCCACGAGGAAGGCAATTATGACGTAGCGGTTGATAGTGGAAGCAAGACTAAAGAAAAATCAAGATACGATTATTGGATGTGTCGACCTGGAAGAAGCCTTCGACAATGTAAAATGGTGTAAGATGCTCCAAATTCTGAGAAAAACATGAGTCACCTATAGGGAGAAACGGGTAATAATAATATGTATAAGAACCAAGAGGGAATAATAAGAGTCGACTACAAAAGTGCTCTGATTAGAAAGGGTGTACGATAGGGCTGTAGTCTTTCCCCCCTGCTATTCAATCTGTACTCCTAGGAAGCAATGACGGAAATAAAAGCAAGATTCAGGAGTGGAATTAAAATTCAAGGTGAAAAGATATTAATGATACGATTCGCTGATGACTTTGCTATCCTGAGTGAAAGTGAAGAAGAATCAATTGATCTGCTGAACGGAGTGAACTATCTCATGAGTATCGAAAATAAACGCAGAGTAAATCGAAGAAAGACGAAAGTAATTAGATGCAGCAGAAATGAGAACAGCAATAAACTTAACAGCAGGGTTGACGGTCACGAAGTAGGTGAAGTTAAGGAATTCTGCTACCTAAACAGTAAAATAACCAGTCACGGACAGAGCGAGGAGGATATCAAAAGCAGACTAGCAACAGCAAATAGGGCATTTCTGGACAAGAGAAGTATGGTAGTATCAAACATAGGCCTGAATTTGAGAAAGAAATTTCTAAGAACGTACGTTGGAGTACAGCATTGTTTAGTAGTGAAACATGGACTGTGGGAAAACCAGAACAGAAGAGAATCTAAGCATTTGGGATGTGGTGCTACAGACGAATGTTGAAAATTAGGTGGACTGATAAGGTAAGGACTGAGAAGGTTCTGCGCAGAATGGGAGAGGAAAGGAATTTGTGGAAAACACTCATAAGGCGAAGGGGCAGGGATCATAGGACATCTGTTAAGACATAATGGAATGACTTCTAAGGTACTAGAAGTAACTGTAGAGGGCCAAAACTGTAGAGGGAGACAGGAATACATCTAGCAAATAATTGAGTACGTGGGTTGCAAGAGCCACTCTGAGATAAAGAGGTTGGCACAGGAGAGGAATTTGTGGCGGACTGCATCAAACCAGTTAGAAGACTGATGACCGAAAAAGAAGAGGAAGAATTACTAAGCCAACATTGAACACCGTTTCTGTAAATTTAACCGAACTTGCTTGTAGAGAACTTCACTTTTCTTCCAAAGATTCTTATCTACGTTCCCGGAACGTGAACAGGAGTGTAGAGAACATCACTTTTCTTCCAACGATTCTCATCTAAGTTCCTGGGACGTCTTTGTTGCATTTTTGTATCCAATTATTGGTTTATATTCCCTGTCGCAATACATAATTTCATGTATTCGTTTTATTTCAGATACACTGAAGTGGCAAACAAACTGGTATTGGCATGCGTATTGAAATACAGATATACGTAAACAGGCAGAATACAGCGCTGCGACCGGCAACGCCTAAATGATGGAAAAAGTTTATGGCACAGTTGTTAGATTCGCAATTACTGCGCCAATGACAGGTTATTAGGATTTAAGTCAATTTGAACGTGGTGTTTTAGTCGGCGCACGAACGGTGGGACATAGCATCTCCGAAGTAGCGATGAAGGGGGATTTTCCCGTACGACCATTACACAAGGGTACTGTGAATATTAGGAATCCAGTTAAACATCAAATCTCCGACATCGCTGCGGACGGAACAAGATCCTGCAAGGACGGGACCAACGTCGACTGAAGAGAACCGTTCAAAGTGACAGAAGTGCCACGGTTCTGGAAATTGCTGCAGATTTCAATGCTGGGCGATCAACAAGAGGCTGTCTGCGAACCATACAACATCATCGACATCGGCTTTCGGAGCCGAAGGCAAACTCGTGTATCCTTGATGACTGCACCGACGCAAAGCTTTACATCTCGCCTGTACGTGTCAACACCGACATCGCCCTGTTGATGAGTAGAAACATGTTGCCTGGTCGGACGAGTCTCAGTTCAAATTGTATCGAGCGTATGGACGTGTACGGATGCTGAGGCAACCTCATGAATCCATGGACCCTGCATGTCAGCAGGTGACTGTTCAAACTGGTGGAGGCTTTGTAATGGTGTGGGGCGCGTGCAAGTAGGAGTGATATGGGACCCCTGATAAGTCTAGATACGACTCTCACAAGTGACATATATGTAGGCGTCGTGTCTGAGCAACTGCATCCATTCATGTCCATTGTGCATTGCGACGGACTTGCCCAATTCCAGCGGGACAATGCGACTCCCCACACGACCTGCTTGTTACAGAGTGACTTCAGGAACACCTACCTGATTTTAAACGCTTCCGCCGGCCACCAAGCTCTTCTGTCATGAACATTATTGAGCATATCTGTAATGCTTTTCAACGTGCTGTTCAGAAGACATCTCAGCCCTCTCTTACTTTTACGGATTTATGGACAGCCCTGCAGGCTTCATGGTGTCAATTCCCTCCAGCACCACTTCAAACATTAGTCGTGTCTCTGCCACGTCATGCTGCTGCACTTACGCGTTCTCGCGGGGGCCCTATACGATATTAGGCGGGTGTTCCTGTTTCTTTGGCTCTTCAGAGTATTATAAAATTATTATCCGTGGCATTTAAAAAACATGAAATAGTTCCTAACGTTTTCTGCTGCTGAGTCATCTGGTAATCTTATGCTCTTCTCTGTGTTCACTAGCGAAGGTTAGTAAACCAAAGAAAAATACTAAGGCCTTCTGAATTTTCATACAATCATTGTCCGCCCCAGTAGCTGAGTGGTCAGCGTGACGGATTGCCGTCCTCTGGGCCCGGGTTCGATTCCCGGCTGGGTCGGAGATTTTCTCCGCTCAGGGACTGGGTGTTGTGTTGTGTTCATCACCATTTCATCCCCATCCGGCGTGCAGGTCGCCCAATGTGGCGCCGAATGTAATAAGACCTGCGATATGGCGGCCGGACCTGCCCCGCGCGGGGCCTCCCGGCCAATGACGCCAAACGCTCATCATCATCATCATCATCATACAATCATTTAGCGACTGTACAGTCTTGTAGATCAAAACGTCGCCAATGAAGGATCAGGATGGTTTCGATTCTTCGTGAGTAATTTTTTAACTGAATTTAGTAGGTTAGCTGTCATATTACTTACCCTTCGGACATTTGGGACTTCGCTTTTGTTTATATTAAAAACGCGTCACACAATGAGTATCCAATGGGTTCTATAAGGCAAGTAATGCTAGTTGAGTCACTCTGATGATACTTCATCTCAGGGTGAGTAACCGGCGGCCTGCGGACCTGATCAGACCCGTGATTGGTTTCAGTCCGGCCCGCGGAGCAAATCAGTGGTAGGGAGAGCAAGGCGCTCGCATTGCACTCCATTCGCGACCTGTTATCCGATATATACGATATTGCAGTGCCTGTGTTATTCTGATGGACATGCAGGCATGCACGTCCAAAGGAACTTCTAGCCGTAACCAGAATAACACAGCACTGCAATATCGTATTTATCTGCCGATACCGAGTAAGCGACTTACATGTACAACGTCTGACCTGTGCGGCAATGTACATAATGGATGCACGAGTACAGGCCGTAGACGCGTGGTTGACGACATACTGGAGTTTGGGTCTGATTGCCAGTCGTGCGCGGGTGGCCATATGTCAAGGCGACCCTTCGCGATAAGCGGAATATCCGGGTTCGCGTCTCGGTCCGGCACAAATTTCCATTGGCGTCATTCCATTCTACAGCTGATGGTTGTGCTTATTCGCAATTGTGAATACATTTTATGTATATTATCAGATAGTTCCTCCCACTCCCCTCTCGCCCCGGATTCGCAACCAATGACGCATACCTTACTTTACACGTATGCAATACTATTTCGTCCCCGTTAGATTGAACAACAAAGAGAAACACGTTTCCGGTCTGAGAGTGAAGTTGTGCCCCATGTGGTCGAGTGCATGTGTTGTTAGATTCGCTATTGCTGCGCCAATGGCAGGTTATTAGGATTTAAGTGAATTTGAACGTGGTGTTTTAGTCGGCGCAGTGATGCGGGGAGAAGTACGTATTTTCGCATCTGGATCAGTGCTGACAACATACGCATATTACTTCCCGTTTACTGCCTCAGTCTGTGCTACACGCTGGTAGATCGCAAATGTTGGCAGTAGCCAACAATGGTACGAAAATCACTTAAGACTCGCAAAATGTGCAGATTTGAATAACGAAAGCAGGGTGACATTCAAATCGGTATGTTATGCCATAAACATTGAAGTTACCGACGCTACGGTTTTTACTTCATGCACTGAGAGCTCAGCGTGAATCATCAAAGGCTGCCCATACCAGCTCCAAAAGATACAATACCAGTCAACAGCCCTGTATCGATACCGTTGGCGAAACTAGAGAGACAGACTCAAATTCTCCAGTGTACAAGATATCGTATAGTAGATATGTTTTACAGCCGTCGCGTACTTACACCCACATTAATTCACTGAGTGGAGGATTTTTATACGCAAGGATCCTGCAACAATGTTAATATTAGTGGTATGTAATTTAACTATTTTGAACCGTTACTTTGCACTGATATTACGCTGTTGCTGTGCTCTCCAGGCCGAAGACTGATTTGATGCAGCTTTCCGTGATAGTCTATCCTGCGCGAGCAGGTACCGCTGCATAACACTGTCTACACCTAGTTGCTGGCAAGGAACTTGCGACCACTCGTCAGATTCAAACCCTCCTACCCCTTCTGATAACCATTTTTCCCATCATTATCGACTTAATTACTCCTTTTGTCATGTTCTGTCCCCTAAATCTGTCCCTTCTCTTAGTGAAGCTGTAACATTAACCGCTCTTCTCCGCTATTTCTTTTTTCTTGACTGTGCTGCTTGCCATGGGCCTTTCACTTCCATATAACGCTACACTGCAAACATAGGCTACAATCCTATCTCACTCGCTTCTTAACTACTGCCTCCCCTTCGTGCCTGTTGTCTTTTATAACTATCTTCTGACTTCTATTGTATGGTATCACTATCTCTGCGTTTTGTCCTTGATAACAGCAGGAACTACACGCAGTATACAGCAGTCAACAATGTCAAAACGTTTTCTAAATCTATAGGTGCTACAAACGTGTGTTTGCCTTGGTTTAACCTATGTTTCAAGTAAGTTGTAGTGTCAGTATTTCTTGGCGAGTTCCTACATTCCTCGCCGGACTGTGTAGCCGAGCGGTTCTAGGCGCTGCAGTCTGGAGCCGCACGACCGCTACGGTCACAGTTTCGAATCCTGCCTCGGGCATGGACGTGTGTGATGTCCTTAGGTTAGTTAGGTTTGAGTAGTTCTAAGTTATAGGGGACTGATGACCTCAGAAGTTAAGTCCCATAGTGCTCAGAGCTATTTTGAACCTACATGCCTCCATAATGCAAAGTAATTTATCCGTCGCCCCTTCGACGCCTCTAGCTGCTCTGTCTTCTGACAGTGTTTCATCAAGAGAACATATACCTGCAAAACAGAAGTCTCAGTACGATCTTTCTTAACATTAATTTTTTCCCATTTACCGCTATAACAAAATGTGAGATTCTCCTGTAACCCTAGTTTGAGACATAGCTTGTGAATTATTTCACAAACAGGAAATAGTGAGTACGTTTCAACAACCAGTGTCAGAATGAATAAAATTGTTTCTATATTGGGCAGCGTCATTTTAATAACACTAACAAAATCATTAACAACAGAAGACGTTTGGACATTTTTTCAGTGGTTCTTTTAGGGTGACGAACTGCTTGACTGTGTTGAAGCTCTTCTCTTCGTAACAGGCCACCTCGTCGTCACTATTCTGGAACGTCAAGTTGGTACCCAAGTGCCAGGGTAGGGGTGATTGTACGGAAAGCTATTACCTGTGCTACTGGATACAAAAGCATAAAGATCATTAATGGCAAACTAGGACGGACACAAGTTGTATAGGAAATGGGTGGTTATTGATAGAATCTGCAGGCAGACTTCCACTGTCTTCCAGGACAAAATAACGCTGTGTTAAGTGCTCTGAACATTCGAACTCACCGTTTGAGGGACGCTGATAACTTCCAACACGAGTTAATAGAGCGCCGGACGAAATTCCGTGCGAATTGATACAGTAGTAGAACATACGAGATATGAGATACCGCGGAGATAAATCAGGTAACAACTACCTGCAGTTCTCTTACTTTATGTGAGAGGCGTGAGCGATCCCGTAGTCAAATTGCTGCTCCGAGGAGTAATTGCATCAGTATTTCAGAGCTGCTGCGAGTCCGATAGCTGTTGACGCCCACGAATGGCTCTGCATGTTCACTGCAAACTGCAGACATTTGCAAACTTCAGTATGAATGCGGCGAAGTCTACGCTGGGAAGACCGGGAGACCGATTAACACTCGCTTGTAGGAGCCTGGGCTTTAAGTGCGACTGGGACAACAGGACAAATCAGAGAGTAGTTCAGGCTTTCCGCACGGTCACCCCTCCACAGCCATTTTGATTCTGGACTGTATAACAAGGGTAGAGAATAGTGCTGTTATGTGTCATGTAAAGACAGGAATAGAATGGCACGTGGGGAAGGCCATCATTTTGGTTCTCCTGTGGAGAACACCCAGTGGCGGCAGAAAAGCCGGCTTCGTTACAAAGTTGTTGCCGTAACAACCCAAAAGAATTTTTACTGAAAAGTTAAGTGACTCGTTAGACCGTGACAATAAAACATGTATTCAGCTCAGTATTATGTAGGAGTATGTAACGTTAACCGTTGGATCTTTAGATGACACGCCCATCCAGTGACGTGATGCATTTGTTTCTACTGCCACCCATTCGCGATAATGCCCACTTACTCTCCACGGCACCGCGTGATGATCAACATAATCAGCGTTCAGCTCACGTGTGTCCTTAGGTAACTATTTTCTGGTGACGACGCTGATGCAGTTGTAGATACAGAAAAAGTTTTTCATAAAAAAGAACTCTAAACGACCCAAATACCAAATAAAACTACTTGCTGGATAATATATGAACGAATTTTTCCTTTCATTCTTCGTCTAATGTATACCCGATTAACGATAAATGGGAACGCCATTGCACAGCCGAGAACAATTGACTAGGGTTATACTTTAATAATGATTCACAATCTTAAAAAATAAAACGTTGCGGGTTTTTATTCTTTGTGATCTTAGCAAGGATTTGACTGAGTAAGTTTTGTTACACTTTTCGAAAAACTCAAGACATGGATCTGATGGCTTCACACACAGGTGAATTGAAACATACTTAAGAAATAGAATGCGTAGAAATTTGTAATGACTGGGGAGAAATCACTAGAGAAATCCCATATGTTTCAATTTTGGTTCCACTCCTATTCCTTATATTTGTGAATGACCTTCCAGTTATTATTCAAAGAGCACAATTGATACTTTGTATTGACGACAACAGTGTAATAGAAATCCTACTAGAGAGAAATCTACAGAGGAGTTGGTTAATACGTTCAAAATGGTTCAAATAGTTCAAAGCACTATGGGACTTAACACATAAAGTCATCAGTCCCCTAGACTTAGAACTACTTAAACCTAACTAACCTAAGGACATCACACACTTCCATGCCCGAAGCAGGATTCGAACCTACGACCGTAGCTCCAGCGTGGTTCCGGATTGAAGCGCCTAGAACAGCTCGGTCACAGCGGCCGGCCATTAATAGGTCTCAAAGAATTAGTAAGTGAATCATTTGAGATGAACCCGTCCCTAAATTTTGAAAAAGAAAAGGCCGCATCACATTATGCTGAACAGCAAATAGAGTCACATCAACAATCGGTATAATACTCGTACATGAACAGCAGTCAGTAAAGTGAAATTTTTGTGTGTCTACATTGTGAAAAAACTTGAGGTGGAAGAAGTATGTTACTGAGTTCAGCTACCTCTAGCTTTCGTGTAGTTACTAGTTTTGAAGACAAACAAATCACCTTTCTAAGATATTTAGCATATTTCCACTCAATAATGTCTTACAGAATAAATTTTTATCACAACTTAGAAAGAAAGTATTGACTGCACAAATGCGAGCACTAAGAATAATGTACAGTGTTCACCTGCAGTCGTCATGCAGATACCGTTTGAGGGAGTTGCGAGTTTTAGCTGCAAAGTCACAATACATATATTCGTCAACGAAATTCGTCATACATGAACCATCACTATTACAGAAAGGCTGTCATGTCTATACCTGCAAAACTATAGTAGAAAGTGGCATTTATTGTCCCTCATTATTAAAGCTGTCAGTGGCTCCGAAAGGAGTACAATATCCACCAACAAAATCTTTGAGCATTTTCAGAATAACATGAAATGTCAGACAGATAGCAGAACAATTTTTAAATCTAACTTAAAATCGTTTCCCCTTGTCAGCTCCGTTTATTGAGTTGACGAATTTCTATTTAAAATATTGGTTGCGTGTAAAAAGATAAGTTCTTAAATGTAGTTGCATGAGTGGGGCTAAAAAATTACGTGTTCAACGATGTGAACACCAATCATGAATACTTATCCAGTAAACTGACTGACTCTAAATCATTTCTATACAGTAATCCTTCAACTGATCAATGGGATATGTAACTAACTAACTGTTATTTAAACTGCTGGAGAAAAATTTGTGAATCATTCCAAGCAGCCGCCGTCTTTTCGTTCCCACTATATTACCAGACGGCTATTGTAGACGAACATGTGCAACACCTGGAAGCCACAACACCAACGTATCTTGAAGATACGCATTATAACTGCAGTACCTCAAGTAAGTACCTAGCAGTTTCCGAGACTTTACTATAAATTTTCCAAATAATCCCTAATCTTGGAAGGGGATTTAGGCAGTGAGGAGCAAATTTATGAAATGACAATCATTCACTCACACTCACCTCACTCGTGTACGCAAACACAATCACTCTACCTCACACATCTCAAGACCGGAGAAGAGTGACAGGTGCCATAACTGAGATGAAAACAGAAGATCTAAAACAAGGGCAGAGGAAAATGTGACAGGCTAACACTTTACAATAAATGTGGGTGGTCCAGTTACCCCATTAACTTCATAATATCACTAAAAAATTTCAAGAAGCAGGTTGGACAAATCACTAAACCTTAAAACTCTCATCTCCTTTGTTTCAACATAACTTAAAATAGAGGACACGTCTGACAGCAAACTTGCCCTCTTGTATGAAAATAAAGCACAGTCTAATAAAATGTGGTGCATAGTGATCTGTACGCCACAAAGCACCACACATTGGAGGGTCCTGCCGCCAGATCAAGAAGCCTTACTTCTACATCTACATCTATATCTACATCCATACTCCGCAAGCCACCTGACAGTGTGTGGCGGAGGGTACCTTGAGTACCTCTATCGGTTCTCTCTTCTATTCCAGTCTCGTATTGTTCGTGGAAAGAGGGATTGTCGGTATGCTTCTGTGTGGGCTCTAATCTCTCTGATTTTATCCTCATGGTCTCTTCGCGAGATATACGTAGGAGGAAGGAATATACTGCTTGACTCTTCGGTGAAGGTATGTTCTCGAAACTTTAAAAAAGCCCGTACCGAGCTACTGAGCGTCTCTCTTGCAGAGTCTTCCACTGGAGTTTATCTATCATCTCCGTAACGCTTTCGCGATTACTAAATGATCCTGTATCGAAGCCCGCTGCTCTCCGTTGGATCTTCTCTATCTCTTCTACCAACCCTATCTGGTACGGATCCCACACTGCTGAGCAGTATTCAAGCAGTGGGCGAACAAGCGTACTGTAACCTACTTCCTTTGTTTTCGGATTGCATTTCTTTAGGATTCTTCCAATGAATCTCACTCTGGCATCTGCTTTACCAACGATAAACGTTATATGATCATTCCATTTTAAATCACTCCTAATGCATACTCCCAGATAATTTATGGAATTAAATGCTTTCAGTTGCTGCTAAATGATAAGGGATCTATCTTTCTATGTATTCGCAGCACATTACACTTGTCTACATTGAGATTCAATTGCCATTCCCTGCACCATGCGTCAATTCGCTGCAGATCCTCCTGCATTTCAGTACAATTTTCCATTGTTACAACCTCTCGATACACGACAGCATCTTCTGCAAAAAGCCTCAGTGAACTTCCGATGTTATCCACAAGGTCATTTATGTATATTGTGAATAGCAACGGTCCTATGACACTCCCCTGCGGCCCACCTGAAATCACTCTTACTTGTGAGGACTTCTCTCCATTGAGAAAGATATGCTGCGTGCTGTTATCTAGGAACTCTTCAATCTAATCACACAATTGGTCTGATAGTCCATATGCTCTTACTTTGTTCATTAAACGACTGTGGGAACTGTATCGAACGCCTTGCGAAAGTCAAGAAACACGGTATCTACCTGGGAACCCTTGTATATGGCCCTCTGAGTCTCGTGGACGAATAACGCGAGCTGGGTTTCACACGACCGTCTTTTTCGAAACCCATGCTGATTCCTACAGAGCAGATTTCTAGTCTCCAGAAAAGTTATCAACACAGCTCCTTTGTGCGCTTTACTATCTGGAGCTTATTGTGTCTGAATTCCAGCCACTCATCTTTCCACTGATGCATGACCAACAGCAAAAGAGAGCATGCAGGGGAAACTGAACTAACCGAGGAACACGACACACCTCCTTGGCTACAACATCTGTCCTTTTGTTCCTGGCAATATCTATGTGCCGTGGCACCCATCAGAAGTACATCTCCTTCCCCAGGTTTTGTAGTCTGAGGAGGGAATCCTAGATATTCTGGGCTACTTTAAGAGTTGGATGGCACTCAGGGAGTCGGTAAAGACGAGGAATTTAGCAGGCATGGCGAATCACATCTGTTCTTGCGCCCTCAAAAATCGCGTGGAATTGGTCGGCGAATACAATGAAGTCTGGAGGGAACGAAATAATGAGCACACGATCTGGGAAAATCACAAAGCGACCAAAGGAGTCCCTTTAATTAGACCCATCTACGAATGCAGGAACATAGTTGCCGTGCTAATTTAAAATGTCGGAAAATATCGTATGAAAACAGATGGATGAGAAAATATCTACTGCTTTTTTTTATCATTTGTCTTCTGACTAGTTTGGTGCGGGCCGCCACGAATTCCTCTCCTGTGCTAGCCTCTTCATCCCAGAGTAGCACTTGCAATCTACGTCGTCTATTATTTGCTGGATGTATTCCACGTTTGTCTTCCTCTACAGTTTTTGCCTTCTACAGCTGGACGTCATTCCCTCATGTCTAAACAGATGTCCTATAATCCTGTCCCTTCTCATTATCAGTGTTTTTCAGATGCTTCAGTTCTCTTCTGTTCCGGTTTTCCCACAATCCATGTTTCACTACCATAAAATGCTGTTCTCCCGACATACGTTCTCAGAAATTTCTTCCTCAAATTAAGACCGATATTTGATATTAGTAGACTTGTCTTGGTGATGAATGCCCTTTTTTCCATTGCTAGTCTGATTTATGTCCTCCTTGGTCCGTCCGTCACTCGTTATTTTACTGCCTAGGAAGCAGAATTCCTTAACTTTATCTACAGCGTGAACATCGATCCTGATATCAAGATCCTCGCTGTTCTCATTTCTACGAATTCTCATTACAATCGTCCTTCTTCAGTTTACTCTTAATCCATAAGCTGTACTCATTAGACTGTTCATTCCATTCAGCACATTATGTAATTCTTCTTCACTTTCACTTAAAACAGTAATGTCATCAGCGAATCTTATCATTAATATCCTTTCACCTTGAATTTTAATTCCAGCCCTGACACTTTCTTTTATATCCGTCTTTGCTTCTTCGGAGTATAGAATGAACAGTAGGGAGGAAAGAAATGGTTCAAATGGCTCTGAGCACTATGGGACTTAACTTCTAAGGTCATGAGTCCCCTAGAACTCAGAACTACTTAAACCTAACTAACCTAAGGACTACACACACATCCATGCCCGAGGCAGGATTCGAACCTGCGACCATAGCGGTTGCGCGGTTCCAGACTGTAGCGCCTAGAACCGCTTGGCCACCCCGGCCGGCTAGGGAGGAAAGACTACATCCCTTTTTAATCCGAGATCTTGATTGTTGGTCGTCCACTCTTATTATTCCCTCTTGGCTGTCGTACATATTGTATTTGTACCGTCTCTCCCTATAGCTTACCCCTATTTTTCTCAGAATTTCGAACACCTTCCACGATTTTACATTGCCGAACGCTTTTTCCAGGTCGACAAATCCTATGGACGCCTTGATTCTTCTTTAGTCTTATTTCCATTATTAACCTCAACGTAAGAATTGCCTCTCTCGTGCCTTTATCTTTTCTAAAACGAAACTGATCGTCATCTAGCTCATCCGCAATTTTCTTTTCGATTCTCCTGTATATTGTTCTTGTAAGCAGCTAGGAAGCATGAGCTGTTAAGCCGATTGTGCGATAATTCTCGCACATGTTTCCTCGTGCACTCTTCGGAATTTTGTGGGTGACATTTTACCGAAAGGCAGATGCTATGCTGCCAGACTCATACATTCTACACACCAACGTGAACAGTCGTTTTGTTGCCACTTCCCCCAAATATTTTAGAAATTCTGATGGAATTTTGTCTATCCCTTCCTCTTTATTTGACTTTAAGTCCTCCTAAGTTCTTTTAAACTATGATTCTAATACCGGGTCCCCTATCTCTTCCACATCGACTCCTATATCCTCTTGTATCACATCTGACAAATCTTTCCCCTCATAGAGGCTTTCAATGTATTCTTTCCACCTATTCGCTCTCTCCTGTGCATTTGGCAGTGCAATTGCCGTTACACTCTTATTGATATCACCCCTGCTTCTAATGTCAGCGAAGGTTGTTTTGACTTTCCTGTATGCTGAGTCAGTTCTTTTTCGATTTCTTCACATTTTTCATGCAACCATTTCGTCTTAGCTTCCCTGCACTTCCTATTTATTTAATTCCTCAGCGACTTGTATTTCTGTGTTCCTGAGTCACCCGGGACATTTTTGTGCTTCCTCCTTTCATCGATCAATTGAAGTATATCTTCTGTTACCCATGGTTTCTTCGCAGTTACCTTCTTTGTAGCTGTTATCCCTCCAAATATCTGTGATGACCCTTTTTAGAGATGTCCATTCCTCTTCAACTGTACTGCGTACTGACCTATTTCTTATTGCTGTATCAATAGTGTTAGAAAACTTCAAGCGTATCTCGTCATTACTTAGCACTTCCGTATCACACTTATTTGTGTACTGATGCTTCCTAACTAACGCCTTTAACTTCAGCCTACTTTTCATCACCAGTATGCTGTGATCTGAGTCTATAACTGTTCCTCTGTACGCCTTACAATCCAGTATCTGATTTCGGAATCTCTGTATGACCATGATGTAATCTAACTGAAATCTTCCCGTATCACCCGGCCTTTTGCAAGTATACCTACTCCTTTCGTGATTATTGTACAGAGAATTCTCTATTACTAGCTGAAGCTTATTACAGAACTCGATTAATCTTTCTCCTCTCTCATTTCTTTTCCCGAGGCCATATTCTCCTGTAACCTTTTCTTCTATTCCTTCCCCTACAACTGCATTCCAGTCTCACTTTACACACCGTATTACCGTTTCAGTATCTTCATACACTTCCTCTATCTCTTCATCTTCATCCTGCGACGTCGGGATGTATACCTGAACTATCGTTGTCGGTGTTGGTTTGCCGCCGGATCTGATACGAATAACCCAACCACTGAATTGTTCACAGGAATACACACTGTGCTCTATCTTCCTATTCATGGTGAATCCTAGTCCCGTTATACCATTTTCTTCTACTGTTGGTATTATCCTACACTCATCTGACCAGAAACATTTGTCTTCTTTCCACTTCACTTCAGTGATCCCTGCTGTATCTAAACTGAGCCTTCGCATTTTACTTTTAAGATTTTCTAGTTTCCCTACCACGTTTAAGCTTCTAACATTCCGCACCCCGACTCGTAGAATGTTATTATTTCGTTGATTGTCCTTTACTGCACTAAATTTGAAATTATTGTGGGTCCGTGCAGTAAGGTGGCAGCCAGTTACAACCCAAGATTGGAGCCCCTACGTGCCTCCCATTGAGGAACCCCAGCACACGCTTCACACGGATCCCAAATAGCCTCATTTTCCGTGGACGATTCCTAAAGAGGCGAGCATTGGTTTGGTATGACGGGTAAGTTGGAGTAGCGAGGAAATGAGACGCCTGACCACAACGAGTATCTGCAGCTGGATGGTGACTGGCGGTTCACCAGCCTCAGCACAAACTCTGAGTATGGCGCTGGTCCTGGAAGTGTCCACGAGCAGTCTCATTCCCTCATGGTGTACAGTGTCAATGGTCTTTAGGTACGAAGGTCTCGATGAACCGTACACGGTGCACCCATTTCCAGCCATGACTGAACGAAAGCCATATGAAACTGGAGCAGGTGTGCCCCGTTCGCTATCCAAGACCTGTCGTTAAGACACTTCAAAACGTTCAGTACCTTCGGGTCCCTTGCCTTGACGTCTTTCAGGTATGGTAACCACGACAGTTTGAAGATAAAAATTAGGCCAAAAAATCGCACATCCCTTAAAAGAGAGAACAGAATGTGCAATTCAAGTAAGTGAAAAGTATGACGAGAACGATTTTAATGAAAGCGCACACATTTCTCTCCAGAAAACTTAAGACCAGTCTTTGCAGCTTACTCCTCCAGCCTCTTCACTGTAAGTTGCTACTGACGAGTAGCTGTTGCGGTACTGGAGGAGGAAGAGGAAGCGGCAAAATCGTTCAAAATCTAGGAACATTGGGTAGGACTCCCTACAGTTTATGGGTATGATAAAGATGGTAACGCTTAAATCACTGTCCTGAGGAACACCATTTTCCTGCTAGAAACTATTTTACAAGACGTAAACAACACGGTACCAGAAAATGTGATTTGATGTTAGGGACCAAACGAAGGTTAATAGATGAGCACAGAAGACCCGTTGGTGGAGCAGCCCTAGAATACTGTGTCTCCAAGTAATGTTGTACACATTAAAGATATCATAGAATACTATTATACAATACTGTTTACGTGGGAAAGCATACTGGACAGCCGCTGCCAGCAGAGTCAGGTTGTCAACAGTGGATCGATCGAGACTGACTGCCTGGTCTCTAACATTCAGACCAGACTATGGTTAATCGGTCACTCTAGGACTAGCTGCACAGCTCGTTAAGGCGACACTCCAGTAACTGATGCGACATGTATGGCCCTTCCCTAGTATCAGTAGAGGTATCAGAACTGCCTCTCACCATGATTTGGGAGAGTGACGTGTCCGTCATATCGAATTAAAGCAATTGAGGACGATTTCTTTCGACACTACTGGCAAATGTTGAAGCATGCAGTGCCAGATTTGGTCGTGAATGGGTGCAGGGTAAGGAGCATCAGACAGACCAAATCCAGGTCCCAGATAAAGGATGGTCTCCAAAGTAGTGGTTCTGAAGTCCAGCTCACATCTTTCCATTGTGGCACAGTAACGACAGAACGCTGGATTAAGGCTGGCAGTAGCAACACACATTGTAAAATACTCTGCCGCTGTCTGCAAAACGTCTCCATGTGTTGTTTGTAGACACATCTGATTCAACAACGCTGCTGCAGTTTACAGATTGTCTTTATCAGAAGTCCTCTTCATGGCTTCCATTTGTAGCGGAACATTTGATAAAGTCCTATAACGCTTTCCACGACCTTTTCTCGCTCTCCTTTACGATGCGTCAAGCCTTTACGCATGCTAAACGATAGGCTACGTGGTTTTGCATCGCTGGGCGGCACTTAAACCGTTGCGGAGCTGTACAAAATTACTCGACCGCGTTCGTCAGTTCATCAAGAGACAGATGGCCTTCTAGGAAGACAATAGGATTTCAGGATGGAGACGTCAGGGAATGGCGAATCACTTTACGTAGACCTCCGAAAAGCAATCGTGTTCATACACAGCCAGCTGACCAAACAGCGCCACTTGGACCTGCTGATGATCCATCGTGGTTGTGTCCTCCCAGGGAGTGCACCATTCAGAAGGTGAGTCCCGAGCAGGAAGTGATCACTGGAATGAAGATCGTCACCGACTTCCTACTGAACAGAGTTTGCTAGGGCTGAAGTGGGACGCCTATATGGAAGGTGTGCAGCCCATAAGACGTCTTGGGGCTCTCCAGATCCAACCTTGAGGGCAAGGAGAGGTCGATTACCACAGTACGTAATGGGCATTGAAGTCTACCAGTAAGAGACATTGATGGGGATTTGATCTATGAGACCAAAATCACACCTTGTGGATGTAAATATAGCGAGCAAGTTGTGATCTTCTGACACATATGAACTTCAACTCTACGTGCATGCAGTTCAACAGCCAAGGGAACAGCAGACGACTGGTGTACGTTATTGACAAACACAGTGACGCCTCAGTTTGCCATTTCCCATCAGGTCATCCTGGCGATGGAGAGTATATCCCCATAGCACAGCGGTATCAGATGCTTTAAAATGTCTTTCCTGGAAACACCAATACACGGGCCGTTAAGGTGCTAAGAGATTCAGATCCTCCACTAGAGTCCTGAACGCATTAAGTCTCCATTGTATAACGGCAGCCATTAATCATAGGTTGGCACATTTATCCTGACTTTCTGCTGGGGTTAGGAACTCGCAAAGGGAGGAGGCTCAGTGTTGGGGCCAGATGATTGCCCCAGTCCAACATCGAGGTCCATCTCCTGTGAAGGAGATTTGAGAGAGAGAGAGAGACGTCAGAAAGGATGACGCCAATATCTCGGATTTCTGCATCAGTGGGCGCTCATTCGCTTTTAACCTTAATTCTTGGGCCTGAGGATGCTTCAGAGCCACAACTGCAGAAGTGGTAGTTTCTGCGCTAAACAGTGGACCAAGGTGAATCTTTGGAAGTGCAGGGAGTTCCGCAACGTTAGCGACCACGGTCTTTTGTGAAGTACTTGGGGGGGGGGGGGGGGGGAAGGGATAGGCGGTGTAGGGACAAGCTTCGAAATAATTGCAGCAGTACGAGTGCGTTGACAGATGAAGGTACTAGTGCTGACAATGAAAACCTCCATTTGTATATTATCTGTTTTCTGGGCTAGCTGTTTGAGAACGGAAGCAAAGGGGGCAACGAACATGGATTACAGCATGAACTTGTATATATTTTTGGGTTCATCATACAGGATGCTCTATGTCACTTTTATATCCTGGATTTCCTGTTCTTCAAGGCAGACACTGCAGTCCGATCTACAGACAGTGTGATGCCAAGAGCAGTTGACACACTTCGAAAGAGAGGAACAACCAACTCCGTCATGGGAGGTTTTACCGCATTTGCCAGACGTGACTTCTCCCTTAAAAAGTGCTGTCATTTAAAACAGTGATTTGGTCTGAGAAAATAAGGCTACACTTTTAGATGAAGGAAATCTTCCTTGACATTCTTTGGAAGTTTGGTGATGTTAAATCTAAGTGAAAAACCGTCTGATTTGATAAGATCACCATCCATCCTTTTCACGGTGGTTCGCACGTCAACAATGCCTATTTTGAACCAGACAGATTTTAGTTCGTCTTTGGAAATATCGACCAGATGTTTACAAGTCACGACATGTTTTCTGTGTTCGAATGTGTCATGCAGTTAAGTTTCGATAGCATACTACGCAAACATTGCGCTTTCTGCAAGTTCTTAACCTATTGTGAACTAGACGTCTCTACCAAAAGGTTCCCATTACGCAAGTTTTTGACAGATTTTAAGGTTCCAGCAATGCTCTCTCAGCCTTTTAGGATGTAGAACGATGAAATTTTACGGAAGTTGTAGTCTTTTCGTTTAACTATTACAAATGCAGCATGAGTTCTGTTACTATTATTTGAGTCTGGAGGACTGGTTACCGGAGGCCTCTTGTTAGTCTGCGTGTTGATACGCATCAGCGGTTCACTCATTACGCCGAGAGAAGGAAGAGAAACTTTTAAGGGTTGCATCTCGGTCCCACGATCCACTGGGGAAAGATAAGTCTACCTAGAGAGAGCCCTGCATGCACAGATATGCCTTATACAGATGAGCTTCGACAAATACCTTAGAGGTTGCCCGCTAACGACTGTTGCACCTCAACAGCCATGCATCTCATCAGCGGGCAACATATGTTATGACTGAGGGTTTTGTAATAGAGGTTTTTACCAACCTCGAAATATGGGTGACCAGGCCATGATCCCTCTTCCCTGTGAAACACAACGTTCCACCGCTTGGTAGTCGCTGAAGCATGCCCACAACTTGTGGTGAAAAAAGACAGGCGGTGCTTACTGCTCCCTAGCTCAGCAACCCAATGGTCGCCAAAACAGTACACAGCATATGAATGCTGAGCCACTGGGAGCTGCCCCACTGAACAGAGATTCAGTTGTAAGATAGTTCTGTAAGTTCTGTTTCGTTAGTACCTCATTTAGGAAGATTTGATTTTATCTGCACTACTAGCATTTTTTCTAGGTTTACATATCTATAACATTTATCATTGTCATTTAACTTTACATATGCGGCTCAAATAGTGTCAATTAACGTCGTTGGGTTTCCTCAGTCAGGACTAAAAGGCATACGTGTAAGTTTAATTTCGTTATGTAACTTTTACTCTAGTAATGTGAAATACTTACGGGTCAAATGGACTGAGTGTCTGCCCTGATTTTTTCCGTCAAGGCTGGAGGCCAGAGTGTTATTTACCATTAAATTATTATGTAAATCTGCTGTACGTTCTATGAGTGTATCTTAGAATCTGTACTGAATCGAGTAATCGTTTATGACATGGGCCGAAATAAAGACACGTTTTTTACACGTTTAAAGTATTATTCGTCTTGTGACTATCGTAATATAGATTTTAAGGTAGCGAAAAGAACTGTTAAATGCACTAAGAGCTTCTGAGGGTGATTATCTAAAGTTTAGCACGTTCAAAACTTTTAATTTTTTATACATTGAAAGGGAATTTTTCGAAATATCCAGATGATAGTTCTTTAATGCTCAACTAACTTATTGTGGGGTACTGAGATGTTCCCTTGAGCGTAATTGTTCGTGATGGCTTATGTTAAATTTGGCGACTGTGGCAAATAAGTATGCTGAAAATGATTGCCTTGTTGATGTTGAGCGCCTTACCACTAACAGATCCAGACACTCTGCTCCTGATAAACTGGGGACTTTTGGTAGGGGATAAGTTTGTTTGATTCTGGCAAAGTGTACTGCTTGCTTTGTTGATTTCAGGCGGCTGTAAATGTGGAGTCGGCTATGACAGGCGAGCTGTGCTGGGAATATCGTCCCTGACTAAAAACCATCTGTGAGCTCATGTGTGAGCTCCATGTATAAGGCAGTAAAGCTAAATTAAGTCAACACTTTTGCAGGGTATATTGCACCACCGCCTCAGCATTACTGGTGGCAACATCGGCGCCGTAGATGAAGCATGCGTTGTGTGTAATTAGTTTGCTGTCTGATGCGTTGAAGGATATGGAGATATTGTAGAGAACTATACCTTCACGTTCACAAGTCTATAGGAGTCAGGCACATCGTAACCACATGTGTTATCGCATTCGGGGCTAAGAATGGTAAATACCGATTCTAAATAGCTTCCTCGTATTGAAGATTTGCGCAGTAAAACATATAGTTACCGCCTTATGACAGTTTGTTGCCTGGCGAAATATCTCTGGGCGGGATAAAGATGGTTCTCTTACTGATCCAACAGTGTTTGGAACCACAGGTACAAACTTTGAGGGAAGGTGAAAACGGTGTAAGAAATCAGCTAATCCGATTTTTCCAGTAATACAGAGAGGAAATAAGTCGTTAATAGACACGAGTAGTCAGATTGAAGATCTCTTCTCTTTAACAGTCCGTTTGCCAATTACCATTTCAGTAATACTTCAAATTATTCACGCACGAACCTGTGGTAATCTGAGAAGAGCTGTATTTGAGGTCCTTGATAACGGCGAATCATTGGTCAGCGTGCTAGAGGAAAATATGTGAATTATAATTAAAAATGAGTTATCCAATCTGTGGTGTCACCGCCAGACACCACACTTGCTAGGTGGTAGCTTTAAATCGGCCGCGGTCCATTAGTACATGTCGGACCCGCGTGTCGCCACTGTCAGTGATCGCAGACCGAGCGCCACCACACGGCAGGTCTCGAGAGACTTACTAGCACTCGCCCCAGTTGTACGGACGACTTAGCTAGCGATGCAACACTGACGAAGCCTCGTTTATTTGCAGAGAAGATAGTTAGCCTTCAGCTAAGTCAATGGCTACGACCTAGCAAGGCGCCATAGCAATTGATAGTTATCGTATGAAGCATGTCTCATCAAGAACGATGTATACAAATGATGGATTAAAGTTAAGTATTCCAGCAGCTACGTACTTTTCTTTATAGCATTCATTACGTATCATGTTTCAGACCTAACGCCCGCCTGCGTGAGTTAGCGCGTGCATCTTGGCCGCCTCTTTCAATTAGTGTGCGTAGTGTTGGCAAGTCTGTCGACACTACACGATCAACGTTTCTATCGTTTTCAAAATGATAGCGAGCCACTCGTCCGATGTCCTGAGAATATTTGGGTAGTCATGCCAATCCTTTGCCTTAGGGTCATCGAACTGGAGGTAGCAAATAATACTCTAGAAGGCATGTGTCCAGGAGACGTTCACGTTTCTCTTCAGTAATAAACCGGAGAACTTTGCTGGTGTAGATAACACAGTAGCGAGTATACAAAACTTCTGGCTTAGCGACGAAAGCCATGGCATTCGTCGGTTAGCAAAAATACTCCCTGTTACAATGAGTCAAATGATACTAAAACACGATTACCGTGCAGTTAATCAGGTTACCTAAGGTTACCTCGTGCAAGACTCTCCAGTACCACAAGACAGGGTGAAACGGTGTCGATACCAATGGGTGGCGGCTCGTACCAGAAAGTCCGGGGTGGCTCTCTCTGACTGAAGTTTACTATTTGCTGGTAACACCCCGAGTCATGAGCCAATATATACATTACTTTACTCGGGTTATAACACCTGTTTACTCGATTATAATTAAAAAGCTTTGGTAAGGGTCTATGGGACCAAACTGCTGAGGTCATCGTTCCCTAGGCTTATACACTAATTAATCTAGCTTTAAACTAATACGCTAAGGACAGCACACACACACCCATGCCCCAGGGAGGACTCGAAACTCCGACGGGGGAATACTCGATTTTCAGCAAGCATTTTGACATTTGTGACCTTCCTCCTTTATAAAAAGTAATCAAGCAATTTCCTGCAGTCAATGGCCAGATGTTGCCTAGGATGGGCGAGATTCACGTCAGTTTAGGAATTCGTGGCCTATCATTGCCGATAAGCCTTACTGTTGTGAAGGATCTGAACGATTCATGGTTTCGCTGCAATTTTTTTTAAAAAGATGAGTGGAAGAATTTCAGATTATACAGGGGAGGAGCTCCTTTTAAGTTTCAGCCTTTCAAAAGGTATTCGCTGCGTAACCATAACTATATTCAATGGATGTACAATGTTAACGAGGAAGTTTTCCCTTTTAATGTAGCTCATCTCAGTGAAATTGATGCTCTGCAACTGCTTGAAGTACAGTGGGAATATCCCGACACTTTCACTGATAAACTAGAGTACAGAATTCACCTCACTGATCAAATCGCTATCCGCCAATACCCCAGTCACTAGTTTCTTCTTAAAATGAAGGAGCTACTTAAGATTATCTATTTGTATCAACCTTTGGCAGAAACTGCCAGCCAATCACCTGAAGCTTAAACACCTTCCATTACCCCTCCAACATCCCTAGCAATCTGCCAATTACAAACACGTCTCTGCTTTTCGACGGAAGTGTGGCTCGATGCTTTCTGTGAAAAGATTCCTCAGAGGTCGGCTCGCGAACATCGTCTGTGACACCACGCTTTCCTTCACACTAAAAGAATGTCTTTTCGCCTTGTTCTGCCCCCCTGCAGCCCCAAGCATTGTAAACCATCGCCTCTGCTCTCTCTCTCTCTCTCTCTCTCTCTTTCTCTCTCTCTCTCAGGGCAGTAAATCTGCATCGCTGCAGAACACAATAAGTCTCTTCCGATCTCCTCCTTAGCCAATAGAGGATCCTGAGGAAACTGGCTCCCTTCATCGCTTTTGCTCTGCTCAGCTCAAATTAACTCCTGGACATGCATTACTAGAGAAATTGTTAGTACAATCGTACATGGTGCTAGCCAAAATCAGTCATGGAAATGATTAATAATCAGACTGTTCACTGTAAACAGTGGTGTAATACATATCTAAAACAGCATTAAATATATGGTGGCATGATGTTGCCACCTTACGAACCTGCCAATGGAGTTAAAAACCCAACCAGAAATCACAGATGCAGAAAATTATATACGAGCTCCAGTTCCCTCGCCTAAGTACGTAGGAACTCAAGCGATCTACAAGTGTGAATTCAGTTAAGCGGAATCACTCTCGAAATGACCAAGTTCGCGGTCACCTCTACACTAAGCATGCAACTGCTTCATACTCTTACCACTCTGCCGTAGTGATTGGCGGTAGTTGTGGCTGCAGACTGAGTGTGGCCACAGCATCTGCGTTCGTTTTGAGACAGAGGCGAATTTGGTTTCTGGGCTCCCACAGTCGTTGAAGTGATCTCTACTCGCTATGATAGAAACTGTGCTGGCTCTCCCATCGTCAGAAACTGCCTAGACACTTTCGGTAAAGACTGTGGGTACCAACCAATGATAAATTCCCGCAAATGTTACAGAAATCCCTTACCTTGAGTGCTCTGACTTGCTTAACCAGTGATGTTAGTTGTCTGTGAAAGTGGGGATTAAAATTTCGAAGTTCTCTTGTCCCAAGAGCGTGATTTTCCATCCTGACAAATTAGAGGGAAAGTACCTACACACATCCAAACCTTTCCTCTGGTTATCAGTCAGAGAGCGTTTTACAAATTTGGTTAAAAGCACCTGGCTGCCTCTTTTCTCACTACGGTATCTTCCTTCGCTTTCAAAGAAACTCGTCTCTTTCCCACGCAGATCCATATCTGTCCAAAAAGCATTCTTGAGGATCTTCACGGTCCAGAAGTTTTACTGTCTCCTAGTTTCGCCATGCCGCCTCCTTGGCCCCCAGCCACTAAAGCCTTTGGTTCAAATGGCTCTGAGCACTATGGGACTTAACATCTTAGGTCATCAGTCCCCTAGAACTTAGAACTACTTAAACCTAACCAACCTAAGGACATCACACATTTAGAACTACTTAAACCTAACTAACCTAAGGACATCACACACATCCATGCCCGAGGCAGGATTCGTACCTGCCACCGTAGCAGCCCCGCGGTTCCGGACTGCAGCGCCTAGAACCGCACGGCCACCGCGGCCGGCAACATATCCTTTAGTGAATCTCATTGAATCACTGAGCCTTCTATACTGACTCTAAATTCAATAATTAAATCCATGTTCATTAGCGAGCCATTACTTTACTTTTTTAAATAAATTTAACAATTTAACTTGAACTTTAGTACCCTCTCCCCCCCCCCCCCCCTAAACCCTACTTCCCTTTAACAGCGGCCGGCGGGGCGGTGGGGGGGGGGGGGGGGTCGGGAGAATTGGGCATTGTGCGTGCACTACTGTCGATTCCTTCGGACCTGGAACTTCCTTAGATTCAGTTACCTAGTTATGGCTTCTCTCTCGTCTCAGTAAGTGGCGTCCATGAGGTGCCTGAGACGGGACTCAAGCGTACATGCAGGTCATCGTAGAGATCTGAATCTCAGCCTGAGCCTGCTAGCCTTGCAGATGTTTGTTTTGGGCAGTGTGCATACGACTGCTGGAGAGTCACCACTTACCTTTGCCTTTTCGGTAGCGATCACACTTTACGGTTCTACTTGGCCCGTTTCTTACTGCCTTGGTTGGTGGACTTGACAACATACAACGTCCTTAATTCTCACCTTTGTAGTACAGAAATAAACTGTCAACACCATGTGTTGTGTGGGTTAAAGAATTCACCGTGGTTTATAAAAGGTCAGGTGCCGTTGTCACTAAGTTTTGCTGGGTTATATTGGCCACTGCTATTAATGTTGATCAGCGTCCCAGTAGTAAGAACGTGCATGAGAGTTAAACATGTTTCCGGTCGGTCTAGTCAAAGGGATCCCGTTTCACGAAAACGGTTTTCAAATATTTCAGATGTGACAGCTAGTGGTAAGTTTGTCGAGTCCATTGGGAATTTGGCAAAATTTTTAAGATATTGATTACTAACACTGCGTATTGGTTCTTGTAAAGGGCCTCTGAGGCGACGACCAGTCTTAGGAGAAATAACTATCATAATCTTCCATGAAGTAAAAATAATTTGAACAAATTCTGCATTAGCTACAGAAAATAGAAATTTGAAAAATCAAAAAGGTACTCTCCTAACGAAACATTTTGATGTCTAATATTTGAATGATGCAATATGTCTTCGACAATGATGATGCTAACTTGATTGATTTACCCTCTGCTGAACGATAAATAATCTTTAAAACTGGCAGTTAAAACATCAAATGAATCCTGAAAACGAGGAAATACAAATATTTGCTCCTCGTCAGACTGATTTAAACAATTATTACGCATACTTTTAAATAAATGAAGTGTTAAAAGCAAAAAATATTTTCTACGTCGAATTAAATGGATTAAAAATGAAATTCTTTATAGCGTCGCCATAAAGAAGTTGAAATAAATTACGGTTAATTCGGCTGTCACTTATCAGTGACAAACGGTGTATGCCACAACCAACGCGAGCAGCAATGTCGCGATACGATAAACCGAAATCGCGATAGGCTACCATCCGACCCATATCAAAGTCGGAAACCTGATGGTACGCATTTCTCATCCTTACACGAGGCATCACAACAACGTTTCACCATGCAACGCCGGCCAACTGCTGTTTGTGTGTGAGAAATCGGTTGGAACCTTTCCTCATTTCAGCACGTTGTAGGTGTCGCAACCGGCGCCAACCTTGTGTGAATGCTCTCAGAAGCTAATAATTTGCATATCACAGCATATTCTTCCTGTCGATTAAATTTCTCGTCTGTAGCACATCATCTTCGTGGTGTAGCAATTTTGATAGCCAGTAGTGTGTGTGTTTCTCGACGAAAGGCTTAGAACAAACTTCAAAATTCCTGCCACATTTGAAATTTGTGGGATGAATTGCCTGACAACCACTTAACCTGATTGTTGGCATGAATATTACTTTCCTTCTTCGTCCTGTAATTTACAGTACAACCTGGTGCAATGAAGATATTGTAGAGTAGATGTAGTGAGTTACTGTCTAGATGCTAGGGGTTTGTTTACGACCAATATGTGTTCAACTGTCTCGTTCATGTAAAGTTGAGTTACAAGACATGCAGCTAGAGACATCGTACTCACCATCACAACACGATTAAATTGGTGTAGACAGGTCAGATTCTCTAATGATCAATACAAAAGATGTTTTCTCCCGTGATGATTATGAAAATGTTTAGTGTACTAGCAAAAAGTGTTTGTTAAATAGTCATGGAATATTGTTGAGTGACGTAAAACAGAGTCTTCAGTATTCTGCAGCTGAATTTTTTTTGTAGTGATAGAACAATGACTGCGTCACTAGTAGCTCGGTACTAAGCAGCCAACTACAACGTTGTTACTGTACTTTAAATGTCTTCATAATGTCTATTTTCATGTTGGTTTTGTGTTGTTGTTTAATAGAATAGTGAAGTAGTCCGTTCTGTGCTGAACGATCAGTGATGTAGCATTGGTAATAACGACAATAATAATATACGATGTCGCAGTGCGTGTCTTATTACAAAGTACGATGCAGAGCTTCTTGGGACATGCAGGCAAGCACTGTGGCGACTACATCCGTCATGAGACATATGAAACTGATTCGTAGTTGCGAATATGAACAACTACCAACTATATAATAAAATGACGACAGTTAAATTTGGTGGTGCACTGGAAGTCGAATCCGGAGTTCCCGCTTCTCGCGAGCGGTCGCCTTACCATTAGGCTATCCAAGTACGACTCACGGGAAAACCTCCATATGTCGTCAGTCGTGTGTCTACTGTGTGCCATAGTACATCCCTTATGTATTCTCCGCTGCAGGGGAGACATTTTAACTGGAAGTCACTTGCACATTGTTGGTGCATAAATGCGACGTATGAGTCGGGATCGGACAGCCTAATGGTTAGGTGATAGCATGAAGCGGGAGGACAAAAAAAAAAAAATGGTTCAAATGGCTCTGAGCACTATGGGACTCAACGTCTTAGGTCGTAAGTCCCCTAGAACTTAGAACTACTTAAACCTAACTAACCTAAGGACATCACACAAACCCATGCCCGAGGCAGGATTCGAACCTGCGACCGTAGCGGTCCCGCGGTTCCAGACTGCAGCGCCAGAACCGCACAGCCACCGCGGCCGGCGCGAGAGGACACTCTTAAATAACACATAATAACGACACGTCTCATTGGCTACTACATTAACCATTTCATTACAAGCCGGCCGGTGTGGCCGTGCGGTTAAAGGCGCTGCAGTCTGGAACCACAAGACCGCTACGGTCGCAGGTTCGAATCCTGCCTTGGGCATGGATGTTTGTGATGGCCTTAGGTTAGTTAGGTTTAACTAGTTCTAAGTTCTAGGGGACTAATGACCTCAGCAGTTGAGTCCCATAGTGCTCAGAGCCATTTGAACCATTTTTTTCATTACAAATGGTTCAAGTGGCTCTAAGCACTATGAAACTTCACATGTGAGGTCATCAGTCCCCTAGACTTAGAACTACTTAAACCTAACTAACCTAAGGACATCACTCACATCCATGCCCGAAGCAGGATTCGGACCTGTGACCGTAGCAGCAACGCGGTTCCGGACTGAAGCGCCTAGAACCGCTCGGCCACAGCAGCCGGCCCTCTCATTACCCGCAAGACCCACGTGCCCTGGTACCCAGCGGAAAACCGCCTAGTTCCCCAGTCGTTGTCGCTGGAGATGGGAGGGCGTCCTAGATATTGTGGAATACTTTATCCGCTGCGTAAAAGAGTTGGAGAGAGTGAAGGGTAGTCACAGAATCGGAGCAGACAAGGAATTTGGCACTTTAAGAACATCTCATCTGCTCTAGTACAACCAAGATCACATCTAATTCTGCATCAGAGACAGGAAAGTCTAGAGGCTGGCGAAGGTTTGAGGACATGATGGGGAAAAACAGCAGAGTATCCAACAGGATCTCCCTGATTCGATCCATCCGTAAAGACAGTTGTGGAGTTGCGCTGGGAATAGGAACAGACATAGAATTTAGCACTCGAAACACGTCGTATCTGCTGCAGTGCCAGCAAGAACGTGTATGATTCTGTGTCTAATAGCCGGCCGGAGTGGCCGAGCGGTTCTAGGCGCTACAGTCTGGAACCGCGCGACCGCTACGCTCGCAGGTTCGAATCCTGCCTCGGGCATGGATGTGTGTGATGTCCTTAGGTTAGTTAGGTTTAAGTCGTTCTAAGTTCTAGGGGACTGATGACCTCAGAATTTAAGTCCCATAGTGCTCAGAGCCATTTTGTGTCGAATAAACTCAAGTCTTAAGGCAGTCGGAGCTTGAGGACACCATCAGGGAAAACAACAGAGGAAACATTGTATTCAGTTTAGAACCACCCGTAAATACAGCTAAAGAGTTGTAATCTTCGCCTAAAACGTCACAAAATAATGTATTAAAAACATATGCAAGAGTGAAATCTCTCTCCTGTGCTTCATTACATCTAAAATTACTCTGGACCTCTGCAGCAACCAGGGTGGCAGACGGTTAACCCTCCGTTGCTCGCCTGGATGACACTCGTCATTTACATGACTTTCCTGCTCAATTTTGTCTGACAGGGATGGATTGAGTTCGCGCCATTCTCAGTACCTTTCTGTTAACTCACCGGCTGTTAACTTCAATTATTTTTGCGTTTCAGTTGCGAAAGATGCATTGTTTATGAAACATTATGATAGTCTGGAGGGCTCTTGTCATCCGCGCGAGCTCTTCGGCCACAATCTGAAACAAAGTAAATCTGTATTACTTTATTGCTTTCCTAGATTCAGTCGATCTTTCATGTGAGTAAATTTAGACGTACTGAAACTGATTGCAGTTACCTTCCATGTTAGCTAGTATTCTATTTATTTTTAAATTGTGGAAGAAATATCATAGGCAATAAACCTCGGACGGAGTTTAGTAGAGATCCTAATGTATGGCTGGAAAGGTTCAATGAGATCGGTGATGAAGATGCTCACAGTGATAGCGCCAACACAGAGACAAAGGATTCTGTTCATGTAAGCGGTCATGATTCAGGAACAGAACAAGAAGTGTTAGAAAATGATGAATATGAATCACAGGAAGAAGTGACTCAAGAGGATGCATTTTTTAAGGGAAAGATGGAATAACTAAACGGAGGGAAAATAAATATTCAGTGTTAGAAACAGATCTTGTAACTTTATTACGCATTTTCCTGTACCAAAAAACCAACCTCGTATAAAAAAGAAATAGAAATTCTGAATTAAATCTTGGATGAAAACATAATAAGTATTATTTCAACATGCACTAATATATACATCAATTAAGTTCGTGGTAACTTCTCTAGGGAATGGGACGCTAACGAAACAGGCGCGATAGAGATCAGTGCTTTCATTGGTTTGTTACTTCTTTGTGGATCTTTGAGATGTTATAGGAAGAGTATATCGGAATTGTGGGATAACTCAAAGGGAAACGGACTTCAATCATGTTATTTATGCGTAAGTGAAAACCGATTTAGGTTTCTGTTGAGATGTCGGTGGTTTGATAATACTCGTGATAGAAGTGTTCGCAGAGAGATTGACAAGTTAGCTGCTACCATAGCTATCAGAGAGGTACTTGAACTATTCACAAACCATTCCGAAAAATGTTTTGCACCTAGTGAATATCTTTCTGTTGACGAACAGCTTTTGGCATTTAGAGGAAACTTCCCGTTCAGGCATTATATTCCTAGCAAACCAGCAAAGTATTGGTTAAAAGTGTTTGGTTTAGTTGATGTAAAACAGCTTACACTTTGAATTTAGAACCGTACGTCGGTAAGCAACAAGAGGGAATATGGAATGTCAGTAATTCAGCTGATGATATTGTTCTTCGAATGGTCAAACTGTTTCAAACGTTAGAATATATTACACTGTGTACAACTATTAAATGTATTGTATTTAGATTTAATGAAAAATCATAAAACCAGTTATAAAGACCGTTCAAAGTGCACAAATAGACCGCTTGTTTTGTGAATGACACCAGGCATCCGCGCGAGTGACGCTGACATGAATTTTCGCGTGAGTAACGGAGAGTTAAACCCTGGATTTGGTGCTCTACTTGCTCCACACCAAGTGCCTTCCGCATATATCACACGCAGAGCCCAAACGCCTCGCTGCTCGTGGGGGATTGGAGAAAAGGCGTTCAGACGTGGATGAGCAACAAAGTGGGATGCAAGCTTGATGCACTATGAGGAGCTGTTGTCAGAATGTAAGCGATGGTTCCCTAGCCTCAGCAAAGAGTCTGGGTATGCAGGTGGTCCTATAAGCACGTATGGCCAGCAAAACATCTTATGGTGGACACTGTCAGCGACTTTCCTCGCCGATCTGTACACTGTGGACCAATTGTCTAGCTGTGAATGTACAGAATCCCTATAAAACTACAGTAAACGCGCTCTGTCTGCTCCCCAGGATCTGTTGCTAAGATTCTTGTTGATATTATGTCTCTAGGGTTCTATCTTTCAGGTCCAACAGGTGAGGTAACCACACAGTCTGCAAACAAAAATATGGACCGGAAACATCATTGAGTCTATCGGGAAGAATGGTATCCATCATACGTAAGTCAACGATTAAAATGGACATATACACATCTGCAGAACACTGAAAAAACTATGTTGGCAGCCCAAGCCACTAATCTCCACACCGTAAGTTGCAACTGATGAGTCAAAGTTGCAACACTGGAGGACGAGCATAAAACAGCAAAATCGTCCATTAATAAGGAGCAGTGTACAGGACTCCATACAGTAAATGTGATACTGTTGATGGCAATGGCAAAGAGGTTAACACTTATAACACTGCCCTGAGGGACACCATTCTCCTGCTGAAATCTATTTGACAGCTTGTCATCAACTCAGGACCTAAAAGACAGCTTAGACAGGAAACACAGTATGGAGACATGGAGGTGACCACGAAAGCTCGATTGATGCAGATATGTGGGAATATTGTGTCTTCATGTAGTATTATACACCTTACTGACATCAACGAATATGGTGATACAGTGATATACACATTGGATAATCATCTGAATAGCCACCCCTAGAGGGGTCAGGTTGTCAACAGAGGACCGAAATCTCCGTACTCCACACTGAGAGTGGCTAAGAACTTGCCTGGTCTCTAACAACCAGACCAGACAACAGATAACGATTCACTCCAGGGTCTTAATTAAATGGCTCAATGATGCGATACTCCGGTAACCACTGGGACATGTACTGTCATGTACTGGTTTGAGGAGAGGTATCAAAATTGTCTCTCTCAACTATCTGGGGAGGTGACGTATCTCTTACATTAAATTAGAACATTAGAGGGGGGGATTTCCTTTGTCATTGCCAGCCAATGTCGAAGCATGCAGTACTAGACTTGGTCGTGGCCAGGTGCAGTATCACAAGTCTCAGACAGAGCTATTTCCAATTCCCACTTGGAGAAGGGGTTGTTGTAAGAGTCTCAGTTGTTGTACATTTTATCCAACTTGCTCATCTCTACAGTTGCATGTTAGTGGCGAAGTGCCAGATATTGGCTGGCTTTGGCGCTAGTTTTTGGAAAAAATTATTGCCAGCATCTGGGTGATGCCTCTGGGCGATGTTTGGAGAGACTGTTGTTTCAGCATCGCTGCTATTGGTAAACGACTGTATTTACCAAAAATCCTCGAGCCTTGGTCCTTGCGAACTGAAATTTGTCAGTCTGTATGCCGTTTGCGGTACTTAAACCACCGAAGAGCCGCACTCCTATCCCAGATTGTTGAGTGGCACCCACCGGTCCACCAAGATACAAGTTGTTTCCTAAGATCACTGGAAAACTTTGGGATGGATGTCAGTGGCATGGTGAATCACTCATGTAATGTTGTCCACCCATTCCTGGACACTGGTTGATCATCCATTCTGGTGGCTTCTCTTCAGGTAGGTGAGTGGGGAGCAGGATGCGATCAGCAGAATGAAGGTCGTTAGTGACTGTACAATGGCTGAAGAGCAGAGAGGACTATGGGAGAGAATAGCCCTTTAGCAGTACAGAAATAGGTGGGAATATCTGTGATGAGGATGGATAGCTTGTGAGACATCATGAGGCTCTCCAAAACACGACCCTGAGGGCAACTAGAGGGTGAGCCTCTCCTCTGAGACACATGAATTTCAGTGGAAACTGCTTGGAGATCAGTAACCAAGGGGAAAGCAGAGGAGAGATGTGCGTTATTGACAAACTGACCCCTCACTTGGCCCCTTTCCCAGTCAGGCCATCCTTATGACAAAGCTTATAGGCCCATAGTACATGTGTCAGATGCTTTAAGATTTTCCTGCAAACACAAGCACAGGGAGTGCTAGGAATTTCATTTCCTCTACATATGTCCTGAACCCATTAATGTTTCATTGTGCAAAGGGAGCCATCTATCGCGGTGGTAACATTTCCATCCTGACTTTCTGCTGGGACGTGAACCTGCAGTGGGTGGAGGCTCAGTCTTTGTGCGAGATGATCGATCCAATCTGACATCGAATTCCATCCCTTTTGAAGAAGATTGAAGAGAGATGTCAGAGGTGATGACGTCGACATTGTGTGATTGTGTATTTCCCGTTCCGTCAGTGGACTATTCTTCGCCTTCGATTTTTTTCTCTAAGGGGAGCTCGGAGTCACGACAGCAAAAGTGGTAATGTCTGCACTGGACGGTGGACAAAACTTGATCTTCGAAGGGGTATCGAGTTCCACAATGTCAGCAACCACAGACTTTTTGACGTTCTAAGGAGAGGAACAAGCTTCGAAATGACTGCAGCAGCACAAGTGCATTAACAAATGTAGGTTCCAGTGATGATACTAACAATCTCCGTTTCTGTAGCAGCATAAGCTAAGCTTCCTACACTGGCTGTTTAAGTGCTTAAGCAACGGACGTGATGAATGTTGGTGGCACCATGTCTTCATACATGTTTCTAGCCTCATTAAATGGGACGCACTTTGTAGTCTTACGCTCTTGCATCTTTCGTTCTTCAAGAGATACGTTACAATCCCGACACCAGACAGGATGAGCCCAAGAGCAATTTACAAATTTCGAAGGAGACAAACTTCATCATGGGCAGCATTACCAAATCTGTGACAAGTGGCTTCTTCCTTACATCCAAGATAAGAATGTCCAAAGCTCTGGCATTTGAAACAGCGTATTCGGTTGAGGACATAACGCTATATGCTGACGGGAAGGAAAGCTGACTTAATGCGCTCTGGAAGTTTCATGCTACCGATAGCATAAAGAAACCGGATTTGACAAGGTCGCATCCACCCTTTTTATGATATTCTGCACATCAACTATTCTTTCTTAGGCCCACTCAATTTTCAACTCTTCTTTCTCTTCATTCTTTGGGAATGTGTGTCATATATTGGCATGTTACAACACCTTTGCTGTAATTCAATAGAGTGTGAATCTCAGTTTCAATGGCACACTCCCCAAGGCATTTCGCTTACCGCAGGTTCGTTGTTTGCTGGGAAAGTATCCCATTTCGTAATCACTTGACTGATAAATTCTCTGAAGAGCCAAAGAAACCGGTACACCTGTATAATATCGTGTAGGGTCTCCGCAAACACGCAGAAGTGCCACAACACGACGTGACATGTTTTCGAATAATGTCTAAAGTAGTGCTGGAGGGAACTGACACCATGAATCCAGCAGGGCTATCCATAAATCCGTAAGAGTACGACGGGGTGGAGATATCTCCTACGCACCACGTTGCAAGGGATCGCCGATACTCTCAATAACATTCATGTCTGGGGTGTTTGGTGGCCAGCGGAAGTGTTTAAACACAGAAGAGTGTTCCTGCAGTCGCATTGTCCCGCTGAAATTGCTGAAGTCCGTGGGAATGCACAACGGACAAGAATGGATCTGACAGGGTGCTTACTTACGTGTCACCCGTTACAGTCGTATCTAGACGTATCAGGTGACCTATATCACTGCAACTGCACACTCCCCACACCATTAAAGAGCCTCTACCAGCTTGAACAGTCCCATGCAGACATGCAGGGTCCATGGCTTCATGAGGTTGACACCATACCTCTACATGTCCATCCGCTCGATATAATTTGAAACGAGACTCGTACGACCGGGTAAAATGTTTCCAATCATCAACAGTCCAATGGCGGTGTTGACAAGCACAGGCGAGGCATAAAGCTTTTTTGTCGTGCAGTCATAAAGGGTACACGAGTGGGCCTTTAGGATACGAAAGCCCATATCGGTGATATTTCGTTGGATGGTTCGCACGCTGACTTGTTGATGGCCAAGCATTGAAATCTGCAATAACTTGCGGAAGGGTTGTTCTTCTGTCATGCTGAACGAGTCTCTTCAGTCGTCGTTCGTCCCGTTCGTGCAGGATCTTTTTCCGACCACAGCGATGTCGCAGATTTGATGTTTAACCTTACTGCTGATTTTCACGGTACGCTTGTGAAATATTCGAACTGGAAAGTTCAGACTTCATAGCTATCTCGGAGATCCTGTGTCGCATTGCTTGTGCGCCGACTATAACACGACTTTCGAACTCACTTAAAATCTTGATAGCCTGCCATTGTAGAAGCAGTGCCCGTTGTAACAACTGCGCCACACGCTTGTTGTCTTATATAAGTGTTGCCGATTGCATAGCCGTATTCTTCCTGTTTACATATATCTGTATTTGAGTACGCTTGCTTGCCTGTACCAGTTTCTGTGGCGCTTCAGTGTAATATCCCTGTGATGCCCTGTAAACCCTTTTTGATGTAAAAATGGGGATTTTTCAAGGTTCCCTCTCGTATCTTAGCTGTCAAAAATATATTTTGTGCTTCAGCACGCATTCTGGCACTAAATCAAAAACTGCTTTTAACATCTTCAGAATCTGGAGGACTTGTCGGCCCACACATGCCTCTGGAGGAGGGAAAAGAAGATTTCGAGAGGCCCATCTCGGACCCACGGGAAAAACAAGTCCACCTAGACAGCTTCACCAACGGTTGCCCGCTAACGCTTGTTCCACCTCAACAGCCATGCATCTCATTGAGATAGGCGTTCCTTTTTATAGAGGTTTTTACCATACTATACCTTATAACAAATATCGCTGTTGCCTGTGACACACAGGGTTCCGCCGCCACGCGATACAGTGGTCGCAGAAGCACGTCCAGAGCTTACTGTGACAGGGGTCTGGCTGCGTTCAGGAAACATGGGGTCGCAAAGCCCATACTCAGCAAACGAATGCTGTGCCCCTGAGGGCTACTTTCTCAGACAACCATAAATTATTTATAAATTTTATACACATTGAGGCTTTCTATCATCATCAGTTACCTCTTTAAACAAACTATTCTTCTTCTGCATACTTAATTTTCTTAATTTTGGTCCGCTATACAGGGCGTTACAAAAAGGTACGGCCAAACTTTCAGGAAACATTCCTCACACACAAATAAAGAAAAGACGTTATGTGGACATGTGTCCGGAAACGCTTAATTTCCATGTTAGATCTCATTTTAGTTTCGTCATTCCAACGTGATCAAATTGTAAATTTTCACAATCAAAATGTGTGGGCTGACGAGAATCCGCACGCAATTGTGCAATCACGTCATCAACACAGATTTTCTGTGAACGTTTGGGCAGGCATTGTTGGTGATGTCTTCATTGGGCCACATGTTCTTCCACCTTCGCTCAATGGAGCACGTTATCATAATTTCATACGGGATACTCTACCTGTGCTGCTAGAACATGTGCATTTACAAGTACGACACAACATGTGGTTCATGCACGATGGAGCTCCTGCACATTTCAGTCGAAGTGTTCGTACGCCTCTCAACAACAGATTCGGTGACCGATGGATTGGTAGAGGCGGATCAATTTCATGGCCTCCACGCTCTCCTGACCTCAACCCTCTTGACTTTCATTTATGGGGGCATTTGAAAGCTCTTGTCTACGCAACCCCGGTACCAAATGTAGAGACTCTTCGTGCTCGTATTGTGGACGGCTGTGATACAATACGCCATCCTCCAGGGCTGCATCAGTGCATCAGAGATTCCATGCGAAGCAGGTTGGATGCATGTATCCTCGCTAACGGCGGACATTTTGAACATTTCCTGTAACAAAGTGTTTGAAGTCACGCTGGTATGATCTGTTGCTCTGTGTTTCCATTCCATGATTAATGTGATTTGAAGAGAAGTAATAAAATGAGCTCTAATATGGAAAGTAATCGTTTCCGGACACATGTCCACTTAACATCTTTTCTTTCTTTGTGTGTGAGGAATGTTTCCTGAAAGTTTGGCCGTACCTTTTTGTAACACTCTGTATAACGTAAATGTGTCAATCTCTAGCCATCGAGTAATGTTTGCGTGATAGTTAAAGTAAGATAGCATATACTTAGTAAAATAGCACTCTTGGCGCTTGTTACCTATTGTGAACCCTGTTATTGCAGAAAATGTACTCTGTGGAGAAAATGACACACGCCGCGTGGGATTAGCCGAGCTGTCAAAGGCGCTGCAGTTATGGACTGTGCGGCTGATCCCGGCGAAGGTTCGAGCCCTCCCTCGAGCATGGGTGTATGTGTTTGTACTTAGGATAATTTAGGTTAAGTAGTGTGTAAGCTGGGGGACTGGTGACCTTAGCACAGTTAAGTCCCATAAGATTTCACACACATTTTTTTGAAAATGACACGAACACATTGGATACCTTTCTTTATCTTCAGCAGCAGTAAAACAAACTGTTGTCTCGGGTTCCAGGACACATGACAATATAGGTACACGAGTAAGAGGATCAAGCAGCCAAGTTGACTTGCAGAGAAGACGTAATAAGCAATTCCCATGCAGACTATTTTGCTGTTGGGTCAGAGAGCCATATATCTGTCAGAGGAATAGTGGCTGGCCGTGAGGGAAACAAGCCTGTGAAGCTGGACTATCCGGTCATTGCGTACTTCATACTGGTCACTTGGTGGGATAGAGTGACGGAGCCGTGACATGATAGATAGTCCAGTCTCGTCTTCAAATTTGATCTTTGCCCAAGAAAGCGGAAGTGTAGTGGGAGTGCCAAGACACGTGGTGGCATTCAGGGTGTGGCTAGTGGGGTTTCGAGGTAGAAGTGCCGGGGCAAGGCTCGTGTCAGTGAGGCTGCTTGGTCGAAATGTGAGACGCGTACAGATCCCATTAGTGATGTCGGACATGCGGGGCACGTTCTTGTGTGTACGAGGAGATGTTACTCGACGGGGCTCAGATAACTCGCGTGTTTCCAGTGGAGTTTGCAGCCGTTTCCTGCCGCAGTTCTCTTTCTATCAACTGTGATTCTTCCTTGGCTCCTGCCTACACAGGTATTGTGTGCCCGAACTTTGCCCCAGTACTTGTATGAGCCGTACCGTGTCGATAGGTTGCGGTACGCCTTCCACGTGCCATCTTTGCCTCTAGCGGAGGGCGAGCAGTTTTGACGTGCACAAGTGGCAGTGTGAAAACGGAGTCGGACGGCGGCGGGTGATGGAGCAGGAAGCGCTCATCACGCAAGGCGTGTTGCGATTTGAGCCGTGCGATTTTTGCACCGGACGACTGGGCTTCCTTGTTCCGCCAAGATTAAGCTTTCATCCTGGCGGCTCCAACGGACATGAGGCGACCGAGGTTATTCCTACTGCGGAAGTCCGTCTTCGCGGTGCCTTCATTAACATGGAAGCGTGGCACCTTAGAACCATTAAGAGGAAGCTTACTCCTCTTGCGTGAATTTGAAGACACTGTAAGGTTCGTGAAATTTTCGTCTATATTGACTTCCGCAGTGCTTCGCCGTCTGCATATGCGCCTTACCATCCGCCACGGCTCTTTGAACTCTAAAAATTCCGCCTCAATCTTCCTGCTTGCTTAAGCCCTAGTCGTGCCTACGTTGAGTGCAGGAGATCTGCACAATTTTGTACCAGCTTCTTATTGTACCATTAGTAAATTCGTGATTTTCTGTAATTAAGACAGACTGTGTTTTTACCTTCTTACACAAGATAGCTTTGTGGGCTTTGTTTTAAGTTATATCATTTATTGCTGTGAGTGGCTTTGATGCTTGATCGTTAACTTTTACCTCGGGGAGAAAAGGATTCGTGGCAAATCCTTGGCATTTGAGGTACTGGTCTACAAATGAAACTGTAGATCTTTTGCTAACCCTGTGCATCCGTTCAAATCTCGTTGATTTTCCGTCCGGCGTGGCGCACCTTTGCTACCGCTACGCCATCGGGCGTTATTTTGAAACGGAACTGCTGTAGCGTGGCGAATCTTCTTATCTCCTTGATATTTCGGCGTGTGTTCAGTAATTAGCCCCGATTGTTTTTTTTTCTATTATTACTGGAGTGCTTGGTTTCTGTTCGTTTAGTGGTATGTGGGTGTGTAATGATGATCCTAACCATACTGTGTTCAGTTTCTTGATTGAGGGGTTAAAGATCACTTACGATTTATTTATTTGTTGAACCTCTTGGCAGGTAATACCAGCAGTTACTAGCGCCAGATGCTGAATTGTCTCAGTTATCCGGGATATGTCTGTATCTGATTTACACAGAGAAATTACCTGTGGGCAGTCGATTAGAGGAATATAAGGTCGCGGGTTCAAAATGGTTCAAATGGCTCTGAGCACTATGGGACTTAACATCTATGGTCATCAGTCCCCTAGAACTTAGAACTACTTAAACCTAACTAACCTAAGGACAGCACACAACACCCAGCCATCACGAGGCAGAGAAAATCCCTGACCCCGCCGGGAATCGAACCCGGGAACCCGGGCGTGGGAAGCGAGAACGCTACCGCACGACCACGAGATGCGGGCAAGGTCGCGGGTGTCACTGCTTCTGTATCAAGAGTACTCCCGTGAGGAAAAAAATGCTAACGCAATATTGTACCTGTCTTGGCTTTTTTTTTAGCTTATGTAGTGGTCCATTTCTCGTGGCCGGGCCAAATATCTCTCGAAATAAGCGCCAAACGAAAAAACTACAAAGAACGAAACTTCGAAACTTGCCTAGCTTGAAGGAGGAAACCGGATGGCGCTATGGTTGGCCCGCTAGATGGCGCTGCCATAGGTCAAACGGATATCAACTGCGTTTTTTAAAATAGGAACCCCCATTTTCATTACATATCCGTTTAGTACGTAAAGAAATATGAATGTTTTAGTTGGACCACTTTTTTCGCTTTGTGGTAGATGGCGCTGTAATAGTCACAAACATATGGCTCACAATTTTAGACTAACGGTTGGTAACACGTAGGTTTTTTAAATAAAAATACAGAACGTAGGTACGTTTGAACATTTTATTTCCGTTATTCCAATGTGATACATGTACCTTTGTGAACTTATCATTTCTGAGAACGCATGCTGTTACGGAGTGGTTACCTGTAAATACCACATTAATGCAATAAATGCTCAAAACGATGTCCGTCAACCTCACTGCATTGGCAAAGCGTGTCACGACATTACTCTCAACAGCGAGTAGTTCACCTTTCTTAATGTTCGCACATGCATTGAAAATGCGCTGACGCATGTTGTCAGGCGTTGTCGGTGGATCACGATAGCAAATATCCTTCAACTATCCCTACAGAAAGAAATCCGGGGACGTCAGATCCGTTGAACGTGCGGATCGTGGTATGGTGCTTCGACGACCAATCCACCTGTCATGAAATATGCAAATATGCTATTCAATTCCGCTTCAACCGCTCGCGAGCTATGTGCCGGACATCCATAATGTTGGAAGTACATCGCTATACTGTCATGCAGTGAAACATCTTGTAGTAACATCGGTAGAGCATTTCGTAGGAAATAGCATACATTGCACCTTTCAAATTGCCATCGATAAACTGGGGGACAATTACCTTCCTCCCATAATGCCGCACCATACATTAACACGGCAAGGTCACTGATGTTCCACTTATCGCAGCCATTGTGGATTTCCCGTTGCCCAATAGTGCATATTATGCCGGTTAACGTTACCGCTGTTGGTGAATGATGCTTCGTCGCTATATAGAAAGCGTGCAAAAAATCTGTCATCGTCCCGTAATTTCTCTTGTGCCCAGTGGCAGATCTGTACACGACGTTCAAAGTCTTCGGCATGCAATTCCTGGTGTATAGAAATATGGTAGGGGTGCAATCGATGTTGATGTAGCATTCTCAAGACAAACGTTTCTAAGATTCCCGATTTTCGCGCAGTTTGTCGGCTACTGATGTGCAGATTAGCCGCGGCAGCAGCTGAAACACCTACTAGGGCATCATCATTTGTTCACGTTTCACATGTGGCTGAACACTTCTTGTTTCCCTAAATGACGTAACTATCCGGCGAACGGTCCGGACACTTGAATGATGTCGTCCAGGATACGGAGCAGCACACATAGCACACGTCCGTTGGGCATTTTGATCCCAATAGCCATACATCAATACGATATCGACCTTATCCGCAATTAGTAAACGGTCCATTTTATCACGTGATACCACGTACTTATACGTTTGTGACTATTACAGCGCCATCTATCACAAAGCAAAAAAAGTGGTCCAACTAAAACATTCCTATTTCTTTACGTACTATACGAAGGTGTAATAAAAAAACGGGGTTCCTATTTAAAACAAAACGCAGTTCATATCCGTCTGACCCACGGCAGCGCCATGTAGCGGGCCCACCATAGCGCCATCGGATTTCCCCCTTCAAGCTAGACTAGTTTCGTCTTTGTAATTTTTTCGTTTGACTCTTATTTCGTGAGATATTTGGCCCGGTCACTATCAATGGAATACCCTATATATATATATATATATATATATATATATATATATATATATATATATATATATAATGTGTGTGTGTCCTTTTAGGAAACTTATAAAAGTTTTAAGGTCAAATCAGCATACTGGTTGTCAGAAAATACGATAAGGTGAGTTGTTGAATTGTTTGTTACACAAATTCTTGTTGTTGCAGCTGTTGTGCTGAAGCATTGATATTGTATAGAATGTTTGCATCGTTCTTCTGTCATATAAGCTTGCACAATGTTTTTTTTGTGTCCTAATAATGGTATCTCATTATACGAAGTGAAACTTCCTCCTCAAGGAACTGCAACGAATTTCCTTGCCTATGTGATGTGGGTTGTTGAAAGTATTTGCTTCCATAACTGTGACAGTTATGTGCATAGCTTATTTCTTGTCTTTGAACATAGATATTTTTATAATCATGTACAACGTTTTTGGGTTTCCTCTGTTTTTTACTTTATATTGTGGATGTGCGTGACAGTATATTAAAGTCTTACTTGAATGCAAAGTAAACACTGCAGCATATGTTCGGAGATGCACATATTTATGAAATTCTCATGGCAATTGTTGTTGTTCTTAACTTCTTTTTTAATTAATTGTTGAAAGCTTACAAGTAAATTTTTCTTAATTGGTTTGATTGATTCTTAAGCACCAAATGTTCAATAATTTTTTTTTTCACAAATGGTGTTCAGCTCTTACTTGAGCCTAGTCCTCTCCTCCTAGACAACCTCACTCAGTAGCCGTGTATAAATATCGTAAGCTGGTTTTTAACTACTGTTTGGTGTTTTGTAGGCTGCTTGACATTGTCCATATTGTTTGGCGTGACGGCCAGTTCGTTACTGCTTGGTGTGAAATTGGCGCTAGTTTGTTTTGGTCCCTCTTCTAGGAGGATTTTTTCCACGAGAATGACTGTTAAACGTGATGCTCTGCTCTGCCTCTCATTTAAGTGCCTGCACAGTTCAGCCTGTACCTTGCCCTTGTAAGATTTTTTTATTAAAAATTGTTATGTGCTATGCTTTAATTGTAGTAGTCGAGAATTTATGAATGTAACCAATGATCGACCCCTTATGACCCAATCCTTCCTTCCACAGCAACCAAAAGGCAAGAAGTGCTTTACCTACCTCCGAGGACAGCACTGTCCCTCAACACACGGCATCATACTCCGGCGAGAGACATCCTTAGTGCTGGATGGATGTGGCGTGCAAAATTCTCTACACCAAATTTTAACTGAGTTCATTGTACAGTGCGATGGGACAGGGAAAGGAAATGTAAGTGGGATATTAACTGATGACAGGTGAGTGTGGTAAGGCTCTTGCAATATGTCATGTCTGATCTCCACGAAGCGAATGAGAAAGACAGGCAGAGGCGCGTACGTCATGGAGGTAGGCCTGCGCCCGCTCGTTCGCTCAAGTCAGCAGACAAACTACGTTTCTACACCTGTTAACTCGTAACAAGGTGTGTACGTAAAATCAAGAATTGCACCTTCCACTGGAATCGGCTATTACGGAGTCTTACGGTCATTAGTCATACAATGATCGGAAGTCCATAGGCCTACTTGTAATATGTATCGGCTGTACTGGGATACTACAAAATTAAAATCGTTCCAAAATGTTTATGAGTTGCATAAGGCACCACTTGCTGTATGAAATGACGACTGTTAAGCAGAATAGACTAAATGTTATAAGCAAGCCGTTATACCATTTATCTCTAGTTTTTTTTTTTGGTCATCAGTCTACTGACTGGTTTGATGCGGCCCGCCACGAATTCCTTTCCTGTGCTAACCTCTTCATCTCAGAGTAGCACTTGCAACCTACGTTCTCAATTATTTGCTTGACGTATTCCAATCTCTGTCTTCCTCTACAGTTTTTGCCCTCTACAGCTTCCTCTAGTACCATGGAAGTCATTCCCTCATGTCTTAGCAGATGTCCTATCATCCTGTCCCTTCTCCTTATCAGTGTTTTCCACATATTCCTTTCCTCTCCGATTCTGCGTAGAACCTCCTCATTTCTTACCTTATCAGTCCACCTAATTTTCAACATTCGTCTATAGCACCACATCTCAAATGCTTCGATTCTCTTCTGTTCCGGTTTTCCCACAGTATCTCTAGTATTGATCTTGAATTACATTTTGTTTTAGTACTATTACTGTTAATCAGTAAGACTCCAACATAGCAGATTCCAGTGGCAGAGGCAATTGTCGTTAGTAAGTACACGGCCAGCTGCAAGTCAACAGGCCTAGAAACGCATTTTGTCTGCTGAGCTGAGCGAGCGAGCGAGCGAGCGAAATCAGGCCTATCTTCGTAAGCTAAAGATATTAGGCTGGATATTTTAGCGTAGTACAGCATAGCTGGCTCATCCTTCTTACAGAAGCGATTAGCCAGCCACAGCTATCTTAAGTGTAATATTAGTTTGAAACTAATCTGTGTTAATAATGGTTTGAGCTCCGAAACAAAAAACTGCGAGAGATACCTACTTGTCACCACAATAAAAATTTTTGCTTATCATGCAAGATTCCACTAAAATTTTGGCCACTGCACACATTGTAAACACCATCACACTGTCACAACACCTTTGTGTACTCCTGATTAATTTTCTTAAATAACTGTCCCCTAATTGTAGGCGAATTTCTAGAAAGTGAGCTTCATAAATGGAAGTAAATTTAACAAATTACTGAACCTTTGTTCAAATTTAAAAACAACAAGAAATTTTATTACAGTGTCATTCATGAAAAACAAAAAGACATAGAGAAGAACCATGGAATACTGACGTTAATCATGTGAGACTTTGAGCGATATCGTTAGCAAGACTGAAAGAAGAATAAAATCAGTGTTCCTGATGTACACAACTCGCCTTTTTGAATTAACACGAGAAATAACCCAGTGACCTCTGCATTCAAAATGCACAAACAACTAGCTAAATGCGAGATGCTCAAAGTATGGACTCTGAAATCAGTTATTAGCGGAGCGGAGCGGAGCTGTAGCGGAGGCTGTGTGGCGTGGACTGGGCGGTTTTTTAGGTTAGAAGGCCTCGGGAAAGTACGGAGTGGGCTGCAATCTCAAAGGGTGCATGGCAAATACAGGACATGCGTGGATCAAGGAACAGTCGGAACTGTAGTTGTGAATTGTTGTAGTTGTGCTGGGAAAGTTCTTGAGCTTCAAGCGCTAATAGAAAGCACAGAAGCTGAAATCGTTACAGGTGCAGAAAGCTGGCTAAAGCCTGAAATAAGTTCTGCAGAAATTTTTACGAAGTCTCAGACGGTGTTCAGGAAAGATAGATTTGGCGGAATTGGTGGTGGAGTGTTTGTGTCTGTCAGTAGTGGTTTATCTTGTAGTGAAGTCGAAGTAGATACTCCGTGCGAATTGGTATGGGTGGAGGTTATACTTAACAGCCGAAATAAGTTAATAATTGGCTCCTTCTACCGACACCCAGACTCCGATGATATAGTTGCTGAACAGTTCAGAGAAAATTTGAGTCTCGTAACAAATAAATACTCCACTCATACGGCTATAGTTGGTGGGGACTTCAACCTTCCCTCGATATGTTGGCAAAAATACTTGTTCAAAACCGGTGGTAGGCAGAAAACATCTTCCGAGATTGTCCTAAATGCTTTCTCCGAAAATTATTTCGAGCAGTTAGTCCACGAACCCACGCGAATTGTAAATGCTTACGAAAACACACTTGACCTCTTAGCCACAAACAATCCAGAGCTAATAGAGAGCATCATTACTGATACAAGGATTAGTGATCACAAGGTCGTTGTAGCTAGGCTGAATGCCGTTTCTTCCAAATCCACCAGAAACAAACGCAAAATAATTTAATTTAAAAGAGCGGATAAAGTGTCACTAGAAGCCTTCCAAAGAGACAATCTCCATTCCTTCCGAACTGACTGTGCAAATGTAGACGAGATGTGGCTCAAATTCAAAGATATAGTAGCAACAGCAACTGAGAGATTCATACCTCATAAATTGGTAAGAGATGGAACTGATCCCCCATGGTACACAAAACAGGTCCGAACGCTTTTGCAGAGGCAACGGAAAAAGCATGCGAAGTTCAGAAGAACGCGAAATCCCGAAGATTGGCTAAAATTTACAGACGCGCGAAATTTGGCACGGACTTCAATGCGAGATGCCTTTAATAGGATCCACAACGAGACATTGTCTCGAAATTTGGTAGAAAATCCGAAGAAATTCTGGTCATATGTAAAGTACACAAGCGGCAAGACGCAGTCAATACCTTCGCTCCGCAGTGCCGATGGTACTGTCACCGACGACTGTGCCGCTAAAGCGGAGTTATTGAACGCAGTTTTCCGAAATTCCTTCACCAGGGAAGACGAATGGAATATTCTAGAATTTGAAACACGAACAGCAGCTAGCATGAGTTTCTTAGAAGTAGATACCTTAGGGGTATCGCTTGATACGGGCAACTCTTCAGGTCCAGATTGTATACCGATTAGGTTCCATTCAGATTACGCTGATACAATAGCTCCCTACTTAGCAATCGTATACAACCGCTCGCTCACCGATAGATCTGTACCTACAGATTGGAAAATTGCGCAGGTAGCACCAGTGTTTAAGAAGGGTAGTAGGAGTAATCCATCGAACTACAGACCTATTTCATTGACGTCGGTTTGCAGTATGGTTTTGGAGCATATACTGTATTCAAACATTATAAATGTAAATGTCGTGTGGCTAGGGCCTCCCGTCGGGTAGACCGTTCGCCTGGTGCAGGTCTTTCGATTTGACGCCACTTCGGCGACCTGCGCGTCGATGGGGATGAAATGATGATGATTAGGACAACACAACACCCAGTCCCTGAGCGGAGAAAATCTCCGACCCAGCCGGGAATCGAACCCGGGCCCTTAGGATTGACAGTCTGTCACGCTGACCACTCAGCTACCGGGGCGGACTATTCAAACATTATGAATCACCTCGAAGGGAACGATCTATTGATACGTAACCACAATGGTTTCAGAAAACATCGTTCTTGTGCAACGCAGCTAGCTCTTTGGCTGTAAAAGATCAGTAGCTCTGAGGTGTATATCTCTAAACTGGGTCACAAGTCTGGAACATGTGGTTTGGCTCATTGTGGACTGAATTAAGCTACAGAAAAAAATCACATACAAATCCTCTACCAGTAAAAGAGAGGATTAATATAATCGTATACAGCTTCCTCTGACAGTTTCTGATGTTACAGATCATAGTCATTAAACAGGAGTTAAATTCAGATAGTAATGATTATAAATCACATTATGATTTGGTCGATGACATGCGCCAATCTGTTAATCGACTGTCGCGTACCACTGTTATCACATATAAATTGTTTCTCATTCCAGAGATGAATCTCAAATCTTTGGCGTTGATACATGTAGATGTGCTTGGCGGACTCATGTTTGTGGCGTTCGCTGTAGTGTTACTTAAGTCACCAGTAGATTACCCAACGCCCACATGTTTATTTGCACTGACGAAACTGAAAAGTACTGCACACGAACACTTGGATCGAGCGATACCGGATTACAGCTGCAGTATTTTCGTCCCAGCGGCATGCGTTGTTTAAAATTTCATTAAAGAAAAACGCTATTATTATAGTTGAGAGTGGTGTGAAACCATGACTGCCACTGGGTGTGTTTAACGTTACTGGAACTTTTCAGATAGTGGTCACAGCACTGTCTGAGAACGTACATGTTCAGCTTATTGTTTTTTGAGAAAAGTCGAATCATTGACTTCAGAGACATGGGAGCATCATGACGACAGACTTCACAAACAGCCGGCTATTCTATAATAACGGTAGAACGATTGATGACGAGATAGAGTCAGGACAATAACGGAAGGAAGAGTAGGCAGTGGTATTTCCAGAAGAACTTGAACGTGAGAATATCTTTGGACTTGTAAGTTTTCTAAATAAATGAAATTATGTGGCATCTCTTTTATGATACTAAGATCTTAGCTGTACTAATAAATCAACTTTCGTAATAAAACTTGTACTGTCGTAATGTGAAAGCAAAACTCCATTGTAATAATAATTAATTGTCGTAATGCAAAGGAAAGTCTTTCGTACTGTAGACGTTAACAAACCGACTGCAAAAATTTTGAACAGTTTAAACTGCCTGAATAATGATTTTTGACATAAAACCTAAGATAATTAGTTTTGCAAAACTGATCTCAGATCCCAGAACTAAAAGTGATACAACAATGGAAATCTGATTGCCTGTGAATGACATAAATTGGCCCTGCGTGAATAAAAAGAAATATTTAGTTGTTATCTCTACTCTGCGCAAATCTGGATAACGCGTTGCAGTACTGCTCTATCTTGCTCGCCGCTATGCTACAGGTGCAGATTTCTGCATCTGCACAGAGACAATCGTGAGGTGCAATGAATTCTCTGTTAGTTGTAAATCGAAGTATACTTTTGAAAAAATCATAATCAATTAAAAATTATAATGAAAAATGAAACATGGGCATGAATGACAACACTAATGTTTATTTATTTATTTATTTTGTTTGCATACTGTGAAAAACTGCTCAAGGCTGATGTTAAATTTAATGAACGTCTTAACATCCAAACAATACACTTTTCTGTCCTTACAATCTAGCAACTCTCAGTACAAGAACCAAGTTAATCCAATGGCCCTGTAATAATGAAAAAAGTAACATCAACATAATATATACCTCTCACATTCCACTTATGGTATACACTTAGTTCCATTAAGAGTTCTCCTTCACAAATCAGTTTACGTTACAATCTTGATATAATCACGCTCATTAAACGCATTGATAAACTGAGACTTTACATTTGAAACATAACATTACCATTGCTTCCTCACTCTAACACAGCTTAACATTATGTGGTCACTGCGCCCTCACGCATACCAAAGATAATACCCTAACTTCTGCGATACAGCTTCACAGCATCGCTGCTCGCTCACAGTCGATTCAGATACCGAAAGTATACATGAGACATATTAGATAGTTCCACAGTCTAGTGAATAAACGGATGGCGACAACTGGGATCCGAGCAGAGAGGCAGTATCACAACGAGCCTTCTGCAACAGACACTGGAACTGCCATGCGTCGTTTGCCAAAGCGACCATACCACAGACAACAGAGAGTTGTGTGGTGGAGGGCCAGAGTCAACTTGCACACTGAATAGCATTCTGCGGTCTTTAGCGATGGGTCTCGCTTCCGTTTGTGGCGGTAGGATCGACATGTCTGTTGGCGACCTGGTGAGATATCACATGAAGCAGAGATTTACGCGACCCATGTCTCTGCAATTGTGTGATTACGGCGTGGAAAGTTATTCCATATGACAATTGCTTTGGTAATTGTTTAAGCAACCCTGATTGCTTACTTGAATGCCTCGAGAACGTTATACCAGTTGTCATAACCCTAAAGAGCAGGGTACATAGTGGCACAGAAACTCCTCAGCATGACATTCGGAGTCATAACGCTGCAAGCAATACAAAAGTGTATTCATACACGTTGTGCACATTACTCAAACTGCTGTTGATGATGTACATCATTTCTTAAGAGAACTAACGTTCACTTTGCAACTCTTACATATTTGTGAGGATAATACACTACTGGCTATAAAAATTACTACACCATGAAGATGACGTGCTACAGACGCGAAATTTAACCAACAGGAAGAAATTATTAGCTTTTCAGAGCATTCACACAAGATTGGCACCGGTGGCGACACCTGCAACGTGCTGACATGAGGAAAGTTTCCAACCGATTTCTCACATACAAAAAGCAGTTGACCGGCGTTGCCTGGTGAAACGTTATTGTGATGCCTCGTGTAAGGAGGAGAAATGCGTACCATGACGTTTCCGACTTTCATAAAGGTCGGATTGTAGCCTATCGCGATTGCGGTTTATCTTACAGCGTCATTGCTGCTCGTGTTGGTCGAGATCCAATGATTGTTAGCAGAATATGAAATCGGTGGTTCAGGAGGGTAATACGGAACGCCGTGCTGGATCCAAACGGCCTCGTATCGCTAGCAGTCGTGATTACAGGCACCTTATCCGCATGGCTGTAACGGAATGTGCATCCACGTCTCGAACCCTGAGTCATCAGATGGGGACGTTTGAAAGACAACAACCATCTGCACGAACAGTTCGACGACGTTTGCAGCAGCATGGACTATCAGCTCGGAGACCATGGCTGCGGTTACCCTTGACGCTGCACCAGGAGCGCCTGCGATGGTGTACTCAACGACGGACCTGTGTGCACGAATGGCCAAACGTCATTTTTTCGGATGAATCCAGGTCCTGTTTACAGCATCATGATGGTCGCATCCGTGTTTGGCGACATCGCAGTGAACGCACATTGGAAACGTGTATTCGTCATTCGCCATACCGGCGTATCAGCCGGCGCAATGGTATGGGTTGTCATTGGTTACACGTCTCGGTCACCTCTTGTTCGCATTGACGGCACTTTGAACAGTGGACGTTACATGTCAGATGAGTTACGACCCGTGGCTCTACCCTTTATTCGAACCCTGAGAAACCCTACATTTCCGCAGGATAATTCACGAACGCATGTTGCAGGTCCTGTACGGGCCTTTCTGGATACAGAAAATGTTCGAGTGCTGCCCTGGCCTGGTAATTCTCCAGATCTCTCACTAATTGGAAACGTCTGGCCGAGCAACTGGCTCGTCACAATACGCCAGTCACTACTCTTGATGAACTGTGGTATCGTGTTGAAACTGCATGTGCAGCTGTACCCATACACGCATTCCAAACTCTGTTTGACTCAATACGCAGGCGTATGAAGGCCGTTATTACGGCCAGAGGTGGTTGTTCTGGGTACTGGTTTCTCAGGGGTTGGATTGGGTCGGGTTGTTCGGGGGAAGAGACCAAACAGCGAGGTCATCGGTCTCATCGAATGCGAGTCCAGTGGGCTGACCACTGCGGATTTCTCAGGATCTATGCACCCAAATTGCCTGAAAATGTAATCACATGTCAGTTGTAGTATAATATATTTGTCCAATGGATACCCGTGTATCATCTGCATTTCTTCTTGGTGTAGCAATTTTAATGGGCAGTGATGTATGTAAACTGACACACCGCAGCATGTGGGGCATACAAAGATAGCGTCGTAATCATCGTTCATGTGGCAGCTGACGAAGTGACTCTGTCGTGTGTGTGTGTGAGTTGCGCTTGTGTGAATGTGTATGTGTTTGTTTGTCGTCTAATTTTGACGAACGCCTTACTGACCGAAAGCTAGATTTGTGACAGTCTTTTCGTTGTGCCTATCTGCGTCTCAGCACCTCCGCTATATGATGAGTAGCAACTCTCTGTTTTACAATATTGTTACTTATCATAAATTACAACATAGTGTAAAGTTTTGTAATTTTTTGTGGTAGTAATAATTAGTAAGGCTCCATAACAGTGCATTCCAGTAGAAGACGTAATTCTAGTTAGCACGTAAATGCCCAGTTGCAAATTAAGAGGTTTAGAAACGCATTTCGTCTACTGAGCTGAGTGAGCGTGAGGAATCAGACTTGCCGTCGTCATGTACGCGTTGCGTCCTCTCGGTCCCGCGGGCCTCGTTGGTGCTTGTTTCATAATTTATTTCTCTGTAGGGTCGTTCATTTTCATGTTTCCACTGGCTACGGAAGTCGAGAGAGAGTTATCCGTAACTGTGGAGACAGACCAAACCTTAACAATACTAAGTAAATGTAATTTTCAGTACTTACTCAGAGGTGAAGAGGTTGCCCGGTATAGACGAGCGTGGAGAGCTGCATCAAACGAGTCTTCAGACTAACGAGCTCAACAATGACAATCGCGAAGTGCTAAAAACTCAGATCGGCTGCCGTATCCGCGGAAACTCACAACAATGAAGAGCACGTTATAAATAGCGGTTTCTGCGGAAACTGGGTGATATTTCTGAGACTCTGACTATCTGTGCACAAACGCGCTATGATTGAGTATTTCAGAAATTTCATTAGTGGAGAGGTTTACGAGGAGGCCGTGCGGCCGCTGGGGAGCCATGTGTGTGGGCTGGCTGAGGGGATGGGCTGGAACGTGTTTTGGCTCTGGAAAGACTCTGATGAGCCTAAGGTGCGGCGGTACGGGCAGCGCGCTGCCCAGATGGCCTTAGAGGGATTCGGGGGGAAGGGAGTGCCACGCCAGCGGGGGCTGGCCGTCCCCGATGACGCGCCACTCCTGGTGCGAGCAGCTGCCGCGGGTTACCGCGGGGCTACTGACACCGGCCCTTACGGACACCCTTTTAGGTCACTCGCCAGCACCGCCAGGGCCGCGTACCAGCAGCCGCAGTTTCGGAAGCAGCTGTGAGTGACGTCTTCAGCCGCATTCCGGCGCTGCGACACCGAAACCGGACGCCAAGCACCGCGCAGATCACTCACCAGCACCGCACGGCTATCGGGGCCCACTCCACCTATTGCCCGTGCAACCTAAGTTGAAAGCGGAGCTGTGGCGGGTGGGAGCGACCGTGGAGCGACCGTAAATGGGAAAAGCCTTCACGTTCGCTCCCATCAGCCATAAAAAAAAAAAAAAAAAAAAATAGCACCGGGTCTCGACTTAGTTTGCGCGGACAATGGCCCTTTTAAACTCTGATGGGTTCATTTTTATGTGTTGACTATTATGGAAGTGAGCACTGACAGAAACAAAGAAGGAGAGAAGTTGCAACGGCTGGTGGCAGGAATCCAAAATGCACACTGGCAAACAGCAGGCAGAGCAGCAGTGACAGAAGAGCCAATGACCGTGAAGTCATCACATTCAGGAGAAGCCATCGCCCTCCCAACATAAGCGGAAGCTGTCGATTCAGCAGTCAGGTCATCGCCCGACCGGCTCACGTGTTTCTCAATTGTCACATGTGATCACAGGCCCTCGCCTGCATTGCAAAAGCCAATGACCGACGTTTTAGAAGATTCTTCGAGAAGCTTTACAACGTGACAGAAGAGGCAATGACCGTGAAGTTGTTCACCTCCAGCGAACTGAACTGAATAAATACGCGAGACGCAGTGGGCCCGACTAAAGAAGAGTAGTTTTCAGTTCAGTTTCGGAGCTAAAGACAGTCATGCAAGAAGAGACTACATCATACAGAGACGCACCAAGTTCGCCGCTGTAATGGAATAGCAAGCAGCAGCCTCGGTGCCAGAAGACAGAAGTTAAAAGGTATTTGAAGACTGATTTTTACGTACCCGGGTGACTCGTAAGGACGGGAAGGAGACGGCCTCACATCAGCAGTCACCTGTGAGCTGGGATGAAGATCTGGCAGTCGAAGACTGGCAAGCTGGAGTCCGTCGTTCGAGTACGGGACATTGGCCTTTCCCAGCCGCGCTGCTCCGCTGGCCGACGAACAACACTGACACACGCGGCCGCTTAGAGAAGAGAAACACTGGGACGCCACATCACCATCCGATGGACGACTTCGTTCTCAATAATTAAACGGGACACCGCACGAGGCGCGTCTCCAGTCAACTGGGCGATACGGCGACACGAGATACACACCGCCAGGCGTAATCAGACGCCACCGCTGCTGCAGCAGAAGGCTTCGCAAACGACACAACTGCCGCTCTACCCAGCCAGCACAATCCAGTAAGAAAACCGTTGTAAAAATATTCAATAAAAGTTATGTTATGTAAAAATGCTGTTTCATTCTACCTCATACCCGAGCCAAGGAAAAACCCACCCTTCCCACATGTTGTTAAGAGAGAAAAATTAATTTGTTTAGTAGTTTCACCCTGACATAATGCTTTATAATTAAATGCCCTTTGCAGTAATGCTCATCCTGACAATTGACTAGCATCAAAAAGAGAAAACCCAGTTACATTTAGTAGCAGAAGTGTTACACTGTATATAACACTTCCAAATTGATAGAATTCTTTATTTCTAAGAAGGGAAGAAACGTAACTTAAATCCGCGTTATGAAGTGGCTTCCTGTGCTTCGTCTGCCTCCTACGTAAATTACTGTCACTACTCCAGCTCGCAGAACGCAGGCTAAGTATCGGCTTGCTATTACTGAGTATTGATGCTCCCTAAGTCTGCTTACCGAACTGGGCCGACCACCGATGGGCGGCTGGTTAAATAAACTCTTTATAAATACACCATTGATTTATGTGTGTTCCGTAATTTATGATAATAAGATAACAGCGTAATTGTTTCCGACAGCTCGTCTAGGGGGCCCTGTAAGTGTGGTGCTGTTCGCTGTTTCCACTTGCGCGCGAGTCAGCGTCGTGTTGAAGCCGTTTCTCGGCGCTGCGCTCGTCGGTGTGCAGTCGATGCTTTACGACTCACGTTTATTATAGGCCAGATGCACCAAAAGACTCTAAACTGAATGGTTAATGTGATCAAGTACACAGCGTTTGCGTTGCTAAACTTTTGTTGCTTTCTGGGTGACCACAATTTCTTTAAATAAGGCGACCAGGTTCAATCGCACGTAGCTCTAACTTTCAGGTTACATAAACATTACTGCAATCAGTATAGCGGAGTTTCATTCAAGGAGCAATATGAACAGATCTACTTCTTTTATAGTACAGAAGAAGAATAACTCAGTTTACTTCTCCCTCAAAGGTACACTCAGAATAAAACTCTCTGAAATAGCTATTCACTAAAAGACTGAGTCTGGGGCAAAACATTTTTTGTCATAGCCGTCAGCCTGTGCACTCAAGAAATGTCTTCAGGAATTGACTTGTAACCCTAGATTTCCTTAGACACATACAAACCTACAGCTGTCCCATCTCCAGACCTACAAAACCTACTGCACAATTCTTTGTATATTAAGGGAACCTTAAAGTAATGTCATTTATTTACACCAAATTCCAAACGATAAAATGTTTTTATTTTTCATCGATAATGCAGTCAACCTTGTCATCAGCAATATTTTGTCACTTGGTGTGCAAATTTCCACTGCCGTATCAAAAAAAAATCTATTGGTTTTTGAGCAACATATCTGAAGATGGCGTTTTGGACATCATCTCAGTTTCCTTTTTGCTACGTAGAAAGTGATGTAGCGATCTGAATAAATGGTAATCCGCTGGCTCGATATCAGGCGAGAACGGGGTATGAGGCAGTATCCCCATCTCAGTTCATTAACTTTTGTCCAGGGTTCGTCTCGTGCGGTGCGATCTTGCATTATCGTGTTGCAGAATAACGTATTTTCTCTTGAATGTCGGTGGACACTTATGAAGTACAGATTGGTCTACTTGATCCAGCTGTTCACAGTAAAAGTCTGCATTCACATTTTGTGCAGGTTTCATCATATCAAAATGAACGAGCCTGCGAATACTCCAACAAACACCCAAAAGCGGCTTGTTGTGGTATGAAACTGGCTTAGCTGTACTTCGTGACGATTCATTCTGAGAGAGACTCTCTTTAACGTTCTGGATTCTCATAGAGGAACCATTTCTCATTTTCTATGATCAAGCGATCGACAAACGCATCTGTATCCTGTCGCTGAAGCAATAAGTTACATGTGGAGAATCAGTTACCTATGCTTCTCTTTACCAAAATGCTGCAAATGTTCTTGGATAGTCGATCTGTGGCATCACGTATCGATACCTTCCCACTGGCGTTCTACAGTGGGTAACAGAAATGCAAGTTTCTGTTACATACCGATAGTATTCGCGCGGGAACAGGGGGACCCATTGGTGAATCCCCGCTGGACAACGCCTCCAGCGGCTCTGGACTTCGAGCGCCCTCTGCCACCGCAGTACAGGATGGTGAGGGGCAGCGGAGCCATTCTGCTACAGGATACTTCGCAGACGCCACCTAGTCGCAGTTCCGACTCCATCGTTCGTGCTATGGTACACAGAATCTTTTCCTTGTTGTCACTGATAGCTGGACTTTATTTCCTTTCTATATTATTTGTAATGAGTCTTGATACGCTTGGAGAAATACTAGTAAACCGGTTTATTGTGATAGTTTGTTCACTATTCATTTGTACTCCTGTTTAGCTTTCCTACGACGACAGTTGCCCCACCACTCCGTAGCCCATGTCCACATACGAAGTCATACACAACTAAACTAGTTACGAGTACTGAAACCTACAAGTGGCAGTCTTCAAGTGTAATTCTTCCCATTCTGCCTTCTTCTTTTTTTTTAAATTTATTCAGCCTTCGGCGGTGTTCTCAGTGTTCATCTTTCTTGTGGTCGATTTCTAGGTTCAATAGTTGCTGCTTTCGCAACCCTTTTTGGTCTCTCTGTGCTGTTGTTGCTTTTCGCTGTTTGCGAATTGCTTAATTGTCTAGTTATTTTGCGCATTGCTTAATTACTATGGATACCAAGCCACAATCGTCTTTTGCGGTGCCTTCAAATGATGTAATTGATCAAACTCAGTTTATTCGGTTTCAGAGTCAACAAATGGCGCTACTATTTGAAGTAATGAATCGTTTCGTGAGCTCGACAAGGCGAAGGAAGACTGGACAGAGTATCTCACACATTCAACGCGCACCTCGCAGCATATCACCATACAAGGTACTGACAATCTTTCTTATTTCTTGGCAATGGCGGAAGTCATCATGCACCTCGTATAAGTCATTTCCCGTGTCCCGCTCTGAACTACTACCATACGAGGACCTATTAGAGTGAGAGCCGGCCGCTGTGGCCGAGCGGTTCTAGGCGCTTCATTTCGGAACGCGCTGCTGCTACGGTCGCAGGTGCGAATCCTGCTTCGCGCATGGATGTGTGTGATGCCCTTGGGTTGGTTAGGTTTAAGTAGTTCTAAGTCTTAGGGGACTGCTGACCTCAGAAGTTAAGTCCCATTGTGTTTAGAGCCATTTGAACCATTTTTTTTCCGTACGACTGGCGATTAACCTACCATCGTTGGTTGACTGATCTGCGATATCTTACTAGAGAGTGTTGATTCAAATGTGACTGTGGCAAATAGTATACATAGCGAAGCAGTGATTCGTGAGACCATCACACACGGTGTAGCTGACACTCGAATTCAGGAACAGATTCTCAAATACCCAGATCATTCCGTGCCACAGCTTCTTCAAATTCTAGGCTATCAAGACTCCTACGAAAGCCCACCAGACTGTCCTGAGTCAGCGCCTCTTTCGTTGTATAGATAACAGTGCCAAACAAGCCTCGCCGCCAGCTCACAAACAGATGCTCGTCCCGCCACAGCCACAGCGCTGACGTAAACACGTGGCGAGCCTGGCACAAGATGTCAAGTCGTACCTTGGCAGTAACACAACACATGATTGTTGATCTTGCCCCTCACATGATGCAACTTGCTTCTTTTCCGGCAAACGGTGACATCTTAAGTCTACGTGCTTATAGAAACATAAAGCACCCCTTCTGCTACTCAACCGGCAGCTGTGGCCGAGCAGTTCTAGGCGCTTCTGTCCGCAACCGCACTCATGCTACGGTGGCAGGTTCGAATCCTGCCTCGGATATCTGTGTGTGTGATGTCCTTAGGTTAGTTGGGTTCAAGTAGTTCTAAGTCTAGGGGACTGACGACGTCAGATATTAAGTGCCATACTGCTTAGAGCCATTTGAACCATCTGAACCATCTCCTACTCCTTCACTCAAATTTAAGTCACAAACAGTGTATAGTGTGTTTTCCAAACACCAGAGTGTCGTTAATACAAAGCAATAGCCTAATAGTCGTTCTGGAAAGGCTCGAAACTCATCTGCAGTGCTACTTGAAAACAACGTATGTGTCTCTATTGCTGGACATTCCGTCCGTCTGCATTTTGACACTGGAGCTTCAATGACTTTGCTCAGCTGTAGCGCTTACGAGTGCTAGGCAAAAAACAAGACTGTGTTTTATTTTCGGACGACAGGACAGCGATAGATTTGCCAACGGATCAGCCCTGTATTTTAAGTGACCTTCAAATGAATGTTGTGTGTCTTTCAAGGTTTTGTGATGTTTCCAACTTGTTTTCGAAACTTTAGGGAGATGTTTTTAACCCGTTTTTATACCGGTCAGCCAGTCATATTTCTCTGGGCCTTTCTTTTAGCTCGTCAATAGTTTTGTCAGTCGTCTTCTGGTGTGTAACACAGATTTATTGTGTGGCGCAATGCTACAGAGGTGGGAGTGAGTGAATGAGTGTCGTTTTACAGAGTTCCTGCTCACTATGTGCAACACATTTAGCGATTTTATCCACTTTCGTGTATTTTAAGTGGTATAATGTTGCTACAGCCTAGCTGTTGAGCGTCCATAAGCTTCAAAAACACACACACACACCCATATTTGAATACTTGAAACATATAATGAACAGCCAGGGTATCCACCCACTGCAATCACATTTGCTTGCTCTCTGTGACTTCTCACCCCCACGCAATGTGAGAGAATTGCTGTCTGATTAATTCCTTCGCCGCTCAAATCATGGCACCCTTGCATCACTTGCTCAGGAAGAATGTTCCATTTGTTTACTCTTAAGCGTTCCAGAAGTTGAAAGATCAATTGCTTGGGAATCGATACCTTGTTCATTTTGATCCAGCCAAACCTGAGTTCTCGGCTGTTGAGGCTTCCTCTTATGCGTCAGTGCAGATTTTTAGAGTAAATTTGTAGGTTTTGACAGACCGATTGCCTTTGCTTCGAAGCTGTGAAGAAAGCTCAACGCAATTTTTGATTGAAAATTGTGTCACTATGTATCACTAGTATCTTTTCGGCAGAAAACTTTACTTGATGACTGACCATTAACCTCTACAACCTTCAACTCGCCAGTGCAGAAGCTGTAACAGTGGACTCCTCTTTTTTCAAATTACCAATATGAGATTGTGTATCGGTCCATTCCTAATGTACCAACGTAGATGCTCTTTGTCGTCTCCATGTTGGTCCAGATTCAACGTTCAATGACTCCTTTACTTCTAGCTGCTGCGTTGATGCACAAGACATAGATGCTATGCATAGCTATCTGCTATATCACCAGAAAATTGCCCAGGCCACAGAAGCGGCTTGTGGTTTGCAGATTCTGTTGTACTACACCTGCATTGTTTGACCCCATTCACCCTGACAGATTCATAGCTCTGTGCCTCGCTGATATATTCCCTGTCAGCACGAACTTGGATTTCACCAGTGTGTCATTTTGCTTCACACCTTAATGACCACTCACGTGCTGTGGTACCCCGGGCTCATCAGCCTCGTTTGCTACACGAAGGTCACTGGGGCAACGTCCATACGAAGCAGTTGGAACAACGTCAGTGCACTTGGCACAGTACGTATGCGCAAACTGAACAGTTGACTTCTCAGTGACAAGCTTGTGCTGAACATAAGTGAGCACCACCTGTGTGGGTCCTGGAATGGCTCAAACTTTGAGCACCTCGTCAGTGTTTGCACTTGGATTTCACAGGACTTCCTGGAATACACGGTGACTCACTGTCCTTGACGCTTTCAGCAAATTTCCATTCTTGTTTCCTATGCCCTCTGCTATGGCTCGTTCCACAATCCAGGCCTTGACGTCGATCTTTTGCTTCAAAGGCAGCCTTGCGAAAGACCATCACTGATGGAGTTGTTACATGGATTGCACCACCGCATCTTACTTCAGTTGAAGCACTCGCCAAAGTGGACGACGCCCACTCTGCTCACACTGGCATGGCATCAGAGTAAAGATCCAGTCTTTTATGGGTAATATAGTAGATGAAGGCTCTGGGAGCAAATTACTAGTGTATGTTTTCCTGGACAATCTATGTTTCTCCTGCAAGGAGCGATAGGATTGTTGAGAAACTGCCAATATCAAATTAATTGATGTAAACGGCATGATTCCGCCCTAGGCCTCGTGTTTGCCTACATTTAGCATCCCTCGCTACATCTAGCTTCTGAAATCCACACCATCGGTGTCAGTCCCAGAGCCAGTAGAAGTCTCGACAGTCACTGTCGTCTGGGGTTGGGCCCCTCTTCCTGGTTACTATCCCGTGTACAGGCTCGGGTCCGTCTACATTCATCGAATTGCCCCCATCTTCATTTGCTGCTCCACCTCTCTATGTAGGTGCGTGCCTTCTGCCCCATTTTTTGACTGGTGTCCCAGATCGGTTAAGGGTATATGTCGAGGTGCAGGCAGGATCTCAGCACCAGCCTAAATTTCAGCTCCCACCGCCTCATTGCCACCTATATCCAGCCCTAACCGACCCATTGTGATTCACTCATCTATTCTACAGGATAATGGTGAGGAGGTTTGGTGGGATAGGAATGTGGTGGTGGTGGTGGTGGTGGTGGTGTGTTGAGGCTTTTGGGCGCTCAACATCGAGGTCATCAGCGCCCTGACACACATTAAAAGGAACGAATGTGGACAGACCTAAGAAAACTAAAGCACACACTCAAACAAAGCAGGAAAAGAATGAAAATGCTACCTAAGAAAGTAAAACCTAAGGAAAGGGGAAACATAGCAACAAGAATGTCACAGAAAATTGTTATTGGCTGGCCATTTACATAAAATATGGGCGAGCTTGTCACACAGTGAGCAAATTAAAATCCTCTCTCTAAAATCTTTGTAAAAACATTTGACAGGGCACAGAACTTTAAAACTTTAGCCACATTCGTCCGAGTGTTGCCTAAAAGAGATGGCAGGTCCGCTGGCAAGTCAGCCGCGACCCGCTGGTCAGAAAATAAAACGCAATCCAATAAAACGTGGCGCACAGTGACCTGGACGCCGCAAGCACCACACATTGGAGGGTCCTCTCGCCGGAGAAGGAAGCCATGCGTCATAGGGCTGTGGCCTATTCGAAGCCGAGTGAGGAGAACCTCGTCCCGTCGATGGGGCTGAAAGGAAGTACACCACACACGCGTTGTGGGCTTGACTATACGGAGCTTATTGTCAGTCACTTCCAGCCACTCATCCTCCCACCGACGCATGACCCGTGAGCTCAACAGCGAGGTGAGTGCGTGCAAGGGGATAGCACACTGAGATATTTGTTGGGCGAGACACGCCTCCTTGGCTGCGAGATCTGCCCTTTCATTCCCAGCAATGCCAACATGCCCCGGAACCCAGCAGAGAGCTACAACTTTCCCCAGTCGCTGTAGTCGGAGGAGGGCATCCTGGATGGTCTGGACAATTTTGTCTGCCGCATACAAACGTTGCAATGAGTAAAGGGCACTGAGTGAATCGGAACAGACAAGAAATTTAGGAGAGGAAGAATGTCTCATGTGCTCCAGTGCCCGCAAGATCGCAAACAATTCTGCATCAAAGACAGTAAAAGTCTGAGGCAGTCGGACCTTGAGGACACGATATGGAAAAACAACTGAGCAACCAACAGAATCCCCTTGTTTCGACCCATCCGTAAAAACAGCTACATAGTCGTGGTGCTCAGATGAAATGGCAGAAAATGCTGCATTAAAAACGGTGGCAGGAGTGCAATCTCTCTTGTACTGCAATAAATCTAAAATCACTCCGGGCTTCTTCAGTAACGAGGGTGGCAGGCGGTTAAAACCTTGGATTTGGGGTTGTACAGACTCCACACCGACGGACTCTAGTACACGTTGCACACGGATCCCAAACGGCAACGTAGCCCGGGGACGGCGGGAAAAAAAGCGGTCCAGAGGTGGATGGGCAACAAGATGGTGAGCAGGCGATCTGGGAGCTGCAAGAAACTTACAAGCCTGGCGCACCATCAGGAGCTGCCGCCGGATGGTAAGTGGCGGTTCGCCAGACTCAGCACAGAGGCTGGGTACGGGACTGGTCCGATAAGCTCCCGTGGCCAGTCGGATCCCAGCATGGTGAACAGCGTCAAGGATCCGCAAATAAGATGGCCTCGCTGACCCATATACTGTGCACCCATAGTCCAGCCGTGAACGCACAAAAGCTCCATAAAACTGTAGGAGACGCGCCCTGTCCGCGCCCCAAGACCTGTGGCTGAGGCACTTGAGGATGTTCAGTGCCTTCAGCGTTCTGGCTTTCAAGTCACGTAGGTGTGGCAGCCATGACAACCTGGAGTCAAAAATTAGGCCCAGAAACCGCACTGTGTCTGTAAAACGTAGGACAGTATCCCCCATATGCAAGGCAGGCAAAGTAAAAAGATGACGAGAACGATTAAAATGAACACAAACACACTTTTCGGCAGAAAACCTAAAACCCGTCTTTGCAGCCCACTCCTCTAACCGCCGCACTGTTAGCTGCGACTGACGGCTCACGGTTGCAACACTGGAGGAGGAACAGAAAACAGCAAAGTCGTCCACAAATAAGGAGCACTGTACTGGACTCCTCACTGTAGACGTTATACTGTTGATGGCTATGGCAAAGAGGGTAACGCTTAAAACACTGCCCTGGGGGACACCGTTCTCTTGCTCAAAGCGATCAGACAGTGTGTTACCAACGCGGGTCCGAAAAAACCGCTGAGACAGAAAGACCGAATGAAAATTGAGAGGCGGCCACGAAAGCCCCATTGATGCATTTGTGCAAGAATACAGTGTCTCCAAGTAGTATCATATGCCTTACTGATATCAAAGAAGATACCGATACAGTGATGCTGACGGAGAAAAGCCTGCTGAATAGCCGCCTCTAGGAGGGTCAGGTTGTCGACCGTGGACCGAAATTTTCGGAATCCACACTGAAAGCGGCTAAGGAGCTGTCTGGTCTCTAACAGCCAGACCAGACGCCGGTTAACCATCCGTTCCAGGGTCTTTCCGACACAGCTTGTCAAGGCGATACTACGATAACTACCGGGACATGTGCGGACCTTTCCTAGTTTGAGGAGAGGGATGAGAATTGCCTCTCTCCACGAGGTGGGAAACACTCCTGTCTGCCATATGAGATTAAAACATTCGAGGAGGATTTCCTTTGACGCCGCTGGCAGATGTCGAAGCATGGAGTACCGGATGCGGTCGTAACCTGGTGCAGTGTCAGAAGTCTCAATAAGTGCCGATTCAAGTTCCCACATGGAGAAAGGGGAATTGTGGGCCTCAGAACTGTTCGACCGAAAGTCCAAGGTCGCTCTTTCGACAGTCGCACGGTAGCGACGAAACGCTGGATCCTGATTTGCAGTGGCAGTACTTTGTGCAAAATGCTCTGGGTGTCGTTTGGAGGCATCCCTGGTTCAGGACAGCAGCTATTGGTAAACGGCTATGTTTACCGGAAATCCTCCGGATGGCTTCCCATACTCTTGTGGAACAAGTGAAACGGTTGATGGAGTCCAGGAACTCCTGCCATGACCTTTTCTTGCTCTCTTTAATGACACGCCGAGCCCTGGCTCTCGCGATTCGAAAGGCGGTAAGATTGACCGCTGTTGGGCGGCATTTAAATCGGCGAAGAGCCGCACGCCTGTCCCAGATAGCTGAATGGCACTCTTCTGTCCACCAAGGCACAAGGCGTCGCTTAGGAGGGCCAGAAGACTGTGGTATGGACAGGTCAGCAGCATGATGGACCACAAGCGTGATGTGATCCACCCATTCCTGTACGTTATTGTGGCGGTCAAAGACAGCCAACCGAGTGAACAGTGGCCAGTTAGCCCTGCCAATCATCCACGATGTAGGCCGCGGCTACAGCAATACACCATCCAGGAGATGAATGCGGATAGGGAAGTGATCGCTGGAATGAAGGTCGTCAATGACCTCCCAGTGAACAGAGTCGGTGAGGGTTGGAGAGCAGAAAGATAGGTCAATGGCTGAGAATGACCCTGTAGCAGTAGAGAAATGAGTCGGAGTACCTGTGTTGAGGATGCACAACACTTGAGATGTTAGGAGGCTCTCCAAAATTCGACCTCGAGCGCAAAGAGAAGTGGAGCCCCACAGGACATGATAGGCATTGAAGTCTCCCAGGAGGAGAAATGGGCGGGGGAGTTGGTCGATAAGATCTGTGAGAGCGTCTAAAGTCATTGCATCCAGAGGGGGTAAATAAAGGGAGCAAACGGTAAGCCTCCGAGGTGAATGAATTTCAACTGCAACTGCTTGCCGGTCAGTATCCAGGGGGAGGGCAGAGGAGTGGTGGTCATTATTGACAAACACAGCGACTCCGCCTTTGGCCGTTTCTCCAGTCAGGTCATCTTTGCGATATGACGTATAGCCCCTTAGTACAGGAGCATAAGATGGTTTTAAATGCGTTTCCTGTAAACACAAGCACAGGGGGCGTTGCCGTGCTAGGAGGTTCAGTTCCTCCACATGTGCCCGGAATCCATTCATGTTCCACTGTATAATGGGAGCCATCTATCAGGGTGGGAGTACCTTCATTCTCACTTTCTGTTGGGAAGGAGAGCCCACAACAGGTGGAGGCTAAGTTTTGGGGCGAGATGATTGCCCCAGTCTGACATCAACCTCCATCGCCTCAGAAGAGGAGTCGAGAGAGACGTCAGAGAGAATGACATCCACATCAGGAGACTGTATAACTACAGTCTCCTTTAGTGGGCGAGTCTTCACCTTTGTCTTTGGCTTCGATGTTCTGGCCTGAGGTGGCATTGGAGCCAAAACCTCAGAAGCAGTAGGGGGTGTAGCAGCGCTGGGCAGTGCACAAGACTGGACCCGGGAAGGGGCAGGAAGTTCCATGATGTCAGCTACCACGGCCTGGTCAGAAGGCCGGGGGGGAGCAGCAGGCTTCACAGGAACGGCAGCAGCACACGTGCATTGACAAGCGCAGGTGCTAGTGCTGACAGTAGCAACCTCCGTTTGTGTAGCGGCATCGGTTTTCAAGACTGGTTGTTTGAGAACGGAAGAAAAGGAAGCACCGAACGTGGGCGGCTGCATGGACTTGTAGATTATCTTCGCCTCACCATATGGGATGCGTTTTGTAGTTTTTAGTTCCTGGATCTTCTGTTCCTCAACGAAAACTCTGCATTCCCTACTCTACACAGGGTGACCCCCAGAGCAGTTGACACACTTGGGAAGAGGAGCAACCAACTCCCTCATGGCCAGCTTTACCACAATTCCCGCAAGTGGCTTCCCCTCTACAGCCGAGAGTAGTGTGTCCAAAGTGTTGGCATTTAAAACACCGCATGGGGTTGGGGTAATAAGGCCGTACACTGAGACGTAGGAAACCTGCCTTCACATGCTCTGGCAATTTGGTGGTGTTAAATGTACGGATAAATGAGTCAGTCTTTATGAGAGCACCATCCACTCGTCTCATAATGTGTTGCACGTCGACAATTCCTTCCCGGGACCATTCAGCCTTCAGTTCGTCTTGGAGAATGTCAACGAGATCTCTGCAAGTCACAACACCCTTGCTGTAGTTCAAGGTGTTGTGAAATTCAGTCTCTATCGCAAACTCCCCAAGAAATTGTGCCTTCTGAAGGTTCTGGACTTGCTGGAAGCTAGATGTTTCAACCAACAAGGTGCCATTTCGCAAGCGCTTTACAGATTTTAATGTGCCAGCAATACCTTCTAAGCCCTTCTGTATATAAAATGGCGAAACTTTTTCAAAACTCCCATCTTTTCTTTTAATTATGAAAAACACATTCTGCGAAGCAGCATGCGTTCTGTTACTACTACCTGAATCAGGAGGACTGGCTACACGAGCCCTCTTGTTGGATTGGGTGTTAGAACCCACCAGCGGTCCACCCTTTCCGCTGCCAGGAGAAGAATAAAAGTTCGAGGGTTCCATCTCAGTCCCACGAGCAGCTAGGAAACTAGAAGTCTACCTAGACAGAGCCCCGCGTTCCTAGGTAAGCCTTATACAACTGGGGCGTGGCAGGTGCCACAGAGGTTGCCCGCTTGCGACTGTTCCACCCCAACAGCCATGCATCTTATAGGCGCGCAGCACACCGTAAGTTTGAGGGGTTTTTATAGAGGTTTACCTTCCTCGCAATCCAGGCGGTCAAGCCAAGATTACCATTCCCCGCAGCACACAACATTCCACCGCCGCGCCATGCGGTGGTCGCTGAAGCATGTCCGGGGGTTACGGTGACAGGAGACTGGCGGCGCTGACCAGTCCCCAGCTCAGGACCCCAGGGTCGCCAAGCCCGTACTCAGCAAATGAATGCTGAGCCCCTGGGGGGAGGAATGTGGTATCATGTACTGATACCACCCCACTGGCGTTCTACGGTTGCTAATGGATTTTAAGTTTCCGTTAGACGCTGATAGCACTCACGCGGAATTTGGCGGACCGAAGGGTTTACGCTTTTATGACTTGCCTCTAGTGACACTGGACTATGAGCGCTCCCTGCGATAGAAAATCGCCACTCTCTCGCCCAGTGGGAAGTGTGTGCTGCCTTTCAGTAACCTCATGCTGAGACGTTCCGCCCGATTTAATGCAGCCCACATAATGTAACTGTAATTTGTGATACCACAGTTTGGCAATGGCGCAGAAACTTTGAAGCTGGACATACAGACATTAATGATACAGGTTGTCAGAAAAGCAAGCGTGTATCCCTGAGTACAGCATCCGTTTGCTGGATATGGTCCTGCCGACGCCACGTTTTCTGAGCAGGGGACTGGTAAGGGCCACTAGTCATCTGTAAGCCCTGAGCACGCTTCAACAACCAATGTGTGGTGTGGCTGTGGAAACTTGTGTGTCACGTGGAAGACGACCTTGGCTTGACCACCGAGATAGTGAGGCTGGTATAAACACCTATAAAATAGATCTCAGTGTCAAGGTGTGCCGTGTGCTGATGAGATGCATGGCTATTGAGGTTGAACAGTCATTAGCGGGAAACCTGTGGGAAACCTGCCGCACCTCAGTTGTACAAGACGTTCCTAGGCGAGTGGGGTTCGGTCTAAGTGGATTTTTATTTCCCCAGCTGCTAGTAAGGCAGAGGAGGAACCCTCTAAATTTCCTCCTCTTACTCCTGGTGGAATGGGTGGGTCTCTGGCAGGTACCAATAAGAAAACTAACAAGAAAGGACTTACACACAGCTCTTCATTCAACAGTAAGTGAACGCACGCTGCGGGTCAGATCGTGTTTTTGATTGTGAACACAAGGGTCGGGTTCTGAAAATGTTTTATTTTTTTACATTCAAAAAGATTTAGAGGGTATTGCAGGTACTATGAAAGCAGTCAAGCAGACAAGGCCATGATACAGCCTCCCATATTTGCTACATCTATTGCTTTGGCCCTTAAAAGCCTATTTCGACAGCCAACCCTTCTACATAAACAGAGTTTTCTAGTGTCAGCACTAATATCTGTGTTTGCCAGCACACTCATCAAGCCGTTGTTTCAGAGCCCATAGCTCTTCTGAGAACATCACATACAGCCATACAGCCAGTAGGCACTGTTGTTGAGCATCTTGTTCCACCAAAGGCAGAGCCAGGCAAAAATTCCAGCGCTGCCTCCAGTGCTGCTGTTGTTTATCGCACAAAGCCCTCCCAAACTAACCTTCCACTGCAGGCGAAAACAGGCGGTAGACCAGATCAGGCCATGTTGATGTCATTGGACTTGACAATTCTACATTTTCTGCTTCAGAGCTGATGGACTGCGAAGTCAACCTGGCCAACCATAATGTCTCAAAGTTGAAACTTCGTCTGTTACAGGCTCCCTACCCCGGCAGAAATACAAGGTGAATGTGACTCCCGCACTACAGTGTAACATAAATCAGTTCAGGACTCATGTGGAGGAAATGAAACTCCTGGCAGAGGCTCAACCCATGTGCTGTGTTTATCTTCCACCAGAACGATAACCTGACTGCGGCACACTCCCTATGTTTGTGTTGCCTTCCACCGAAAGGATGAATGGCTGTGGAAAGAGGCAAGTGAGGGATTTCTGTGTTTGTCACTAACACATTCCGCTCCTCTGCTCTCTCTTTGGTTACTCACTGTATTTACCTACACAGGATACAATGAATTTGGAGCTCTCATGGGTCTTAATGTACACGTCCACGGCCCATTTCTCCTACTGGATTATGGGGCTTAAACTACACTTGCCCCAGGGATCGAATCTTGGAGAATATCATGACGTCTTCAATAGTGGCAGTCCCACACACTATTTATCTGATACTGGGACGTCCTCAGCCACCTACCTCTCTTTCTGCTCTCCAGTCCTTGCAGAATCAGCACACTGGGAAGCAACTTACGACCTTCATTCCAGCGATCACATCCCAATGTGGATCATCTAGTGGATGGACGACTGCTTGAACAGAATCACCAAAGCGGGTTGTCACTGTGCTAACTATATGCTGCTCAGCCAGCTGGCTGTGTTTGAACACCGCAGTAGCGTCCAGGAATGGATGGATCACATCACACAACTGATCCATCAAGTCAATGACTTACCCTTCCAAAGACTTAAGGTCATCTTAGGAGGCAACCTGTACCTTGATGGGCTCTAGAGTGCCGTCCAGTAATCTGGGATAATTTGGGTTAAGTAGTGTGTAAGCTTAGTGACTGATAACCTTTGCAGTTAAGTCCCATTAGATCTCACACACCTTTGAACATTTGAATCAGTACTGCCGACACTCGTTATACCGCACCTAATCATGACGAAATCCAATACTCCATGCTTTGCTATTTTCCAACGGCGCCAAAAGAAATCCTGCTCGATGTTTAATCTGATAAGGGAGTCCGGCCACTTTCGTAATTCGCAAAGAGAGGCGATAGTGATGCCTCTCCTCAAACCAGGAAAGAATCACATGTGTCCCAATTGTTATCGTAACATCGCCTCATCGAGCTGTGTCGGAAAGACCGAGGAGGGAATTGTTAACCACTCGTCTGGTCGTGTTGTTTGAGACCAGGTATCTCCTTAGCCGCTCTCAGTGTGTATTCTGGAGATTTAGGTCTATTGTCGACAGCCTGACCCAGCTAGAGGTTGCTATTCAGCAGGCTCTCATACACAAACGTCCCTGACTAGCTACCTTCTTTGAGGTCAGTAAGGCGTATGTCACTTCTTGGAGACATAGTGTTCTAAAGCAACTTCATCATCGGGGCCTTTGTAGCCACTTAACCATCTTCATACAGACCTTCCAGTCTAATCGGTTTTTTGGGTCACCGGTTAGTACATGCTGTCGGATTGTTTACAGCAGGAGAATGGCGTCCCATAGGCCATGTTTTAAGTGTTACCCTCTTTGCCTTAGACACAAACAGTATCACGTCTATGGTAAGGAGCCCTGTACAGTGCTCCTTATTTGGGGACAATACTGACGATTCCTGTTGCTCCTCCAGTGTTGCAGCAGTGACTCATCAGTTGCAACTGACAGTGGAGAGATAAGGGGGGTGGTCTGCAAAGATGGGTTTTCAGTTTTGTGCAGATAAGTGTGATTGTGTGTTCATTTTCATCGCTCTGGTCTACTTTCAGTATGCTTGACTTGTTTATGAGTGCTTAATTTTTTATTCCAAATTGTCGTGGTTGGCCGGCCGCTGTGGCCGAGCAGTTCTAGGCTCTTGAGTCCGGAATCGTGCTGCTGCTATGGTCGCAGGTTCGAATCCTGCCTCGGTCTTGGATGTGTGTGATGTCCTTAGGTTAGTTATGTTGAAGTAGATCTATGTCTAGGGGACTGTTGACCTCAGAGTTTAAGTCCCACAGGGCTTAGAGCCATTTGAACAATTTTATCGTAATTTCCACACTTGAGAATTCTGAAAGCCAGAACCCAACACGCACTGAACAGCATGAAGTGCCTTAGCCACAGGTCTTGGGAAACAAGTCAGGGCGCGTTTGCTCCAGTTTTATAAGGCTCACCTTCATTCACGTGAGTACTGAGTATCGATACTTATAGGACCAGCCTCGTACCTGGTTTCTGTGCTGAGGATGGTGAATCGCCACTAACAATCCGACAGGAAGTCCTCATGGTACAACGGGCATGAAAGTTCCTAGCACCTGCGAAATCGTCTCTGTACCATACTGTTGCTTGTCTGCCTCTGGAACGCCTTCTGTCCAATCATCCTTGAGCAACAAATTCGTTTTGGATACGCGTGTGGCGTGTGCTAGAGCCACTTGGTGTGGAGCAAGAACAGCCACCAACCCCAGGGCTTAAAGCATCTGCAACCCTGGTTACTGCAGAGGTCCAGCGTAATTTTAGATTTAGTGCATTACAGGAGAAAGTGCACTGCCGTACAGGTTTCTAATAACAGTGTTAAGCATATTTTAACTGAGCACCGCAATTCTTTAGCTGTCATTATGGATGGGGCGAAACAGGGAACTCTGTTGATTGGTTTCATGTTTTCCCTGATCGTGAAAGATTGTCTCAAGACTTTACTATCTTTGACTCGGAATTAAATGCGATGTTGCTGACGCTAGAGCAAATGAGGCATAATTTCGGTACTCGATTCCTTGTCTGTACTGATCTCTGAGTGCCCTTCATTCTATATAAGGCTTGTACGCAGCACATAAAGTAGTCCAGAATATCGAGGATGCTCTCCTCCAGCTACAACGGCTAGAGAAGGAGGTATCTTTCCGCTATGAGCCAAAGCAAATGGGTATTGCGGTAAATGATAGGGCGGATGTAGCAGCCAAGGAGCCACGCCTCAATTCTCAGTTATTTCAGTGTGCCAACCCCCTGCACGCCTTCACCTCGCTGTTGATGTACAGAGTCTCTTGACGATGGAAAAATGAGTGGCTATAAGTGACACACCATAAGCTCCGTCTAATAAATCCCACAACGCGGCCGTGACGTACCTTTCCCCCCCCCCCCCCCCCATTCCAAACCCCAGCCACGTCGACTGGAAGCGACTGTAAGAAGTCCTCCTTAGCCGTCCTCTAATAGCCCACAGCATCATGAAGCAGAGATTCTTGCTCCTGGGAGCATTGCGTGTTGCTCTCTGGTGTACAGATTACTATGACGCACATTTTATCTGTCTGCATTTTATTTTCTGACCAGAAGGCAGCAACAAAAAATGGTTCAAATAGCTCTGAGCACTATGGGGCTTAACTTCGAAGGTCATCAGTTCCCTAGAACTTAGAACTACTGAAACCTAACTAACCTAAGGACATCACACACATCCATGCCCGGGGCAGGATTCGAACCTAAGACCGTAGCGGTTGCGCGGTTCCAGACTGTAGCACCTAGAACCGCTCTGCCACCCCGACCTGCAGGCAGCAACAGATTTTCCGTCTTTTAAGTAACGCTCAAACGAATGTGGTGAGAGTTTTAAGGTTTTGTGATTTGTCCAGCTAGTTTCGAAAAATCTTTGGGGAGAAGATTTTAACATGTTAGGAGGTGACAAGCTAACCCACGTTTTTTGTTAGTTGTCACCCACTCACATTTTCCTGTGACTTTGTTTTAGCTCCTCTGTGGTTTTACTTCTGTTTTAATGCAAGGTATAGCAAATTTCATCATATCTCCATTGTCTTATGGCGTGTGAGATAGAGTGATTGTGTAGGTGAAAAAGAATGACGTGGGAGTGAGAGCAAGAATGTCATTTGATATCCTTCCTCCTGACTGTGTGACAACTAATTTCGTAATTTTGTCCACATAGGTTTTTTTAAATGTATGAAAGCCGCTGATAACCTCGCCATTGATCGCCCATTAGCTCCAAACCCACGCACGCGCGCGCGCGCTCACACTCACACACACACACACACACACACACACACACACTCACACACACTTATTCCCTTATATGACCATTTTCAGCAAGTGGATAGGGCGATTGAAGTAATTCGTCTACGAAGGGCTATTCTGAACAATCAAAGAGAAATGATGTCATCTGGAATTATCTTTCATCATGACAATACTTGGCCGCACACTGCTGCTGCAACAAAGACATTCCTGCTCTTTTTTCGATGGGGGAGTGTCAGATCACCCACCGTATCGCCCGGAGTGGGCTCCCTGTGATTTTCATCTCTTTGCTCACGTTTGCCGCTGGATATGGTGACAGCACTTTGATACAGACAACGACCTGCAGATCACAGCAAAGAATTGCCGGAGAGCGCAGGCGACAGCACTCTGTGGCGAGGATATCGTAAATTTGGTACCACGCAAAGACAGTTGTCTCAGTCAGTGCGGCGAATATGTAGAGAGGTATCTAGAAGCGCAACTATTTGTTGCAAATAAAAAGTTTTTTTTAACTGTGGTTTCTATTTCGCGACTGATCTGACTTTGAAAAAGAAAAAAGAACCAAATACAGCTGCTCTGAACCGGCCGAGGTGGCCGAGCGGTTCTAGGCGCTACAGTCTGGAACCGCGCAACCGCTACGGCCGCAGGTTCGAATCCTGCCTCGGGCATGGATGTGTGTGATGTCGTTAGGTTAGTTAGGTTTAGGGGACTGATGACCTCTGAAGTTAAGTCCCAAAGTGCTCAGAGCCGTTTTTGAACAAATGCTCTGACGTAAATAGAGTGCTACTCTCATCACAGCAAATACAATATTAGCTCGATTTAAAGTTACTTCTCTTGCAAAAAAAACGTATGATAGTTATCCTTACGGAATATGTTCAGAGATGGGTGAGTTGTACGGAGATTAATTGACTAATAGGTCTCAGCACGTTGCAGTATGTTTGAGGATGCATACAAGGACTGTTATATTGTCAGTATACGTAATCGAATCATCAAATAAGATCTTGAAAAAATGTATGAAGACTTGGACAGTGTTTGTACTTGATGGAATGAATTGCGTCTCTGTTCAAATGCTAATAAATGCAAGATGTATTCTATAACTAATGTAGATAACACGATTGTATCTAATTACAAGATTAGTAGTAAATATCTTGAGCACGTCACATTGAATTATATTTACGTATTTACCACATCAGGTATTTCTTATGAATTCCTGTGCTGCTCCAAATGACACCGTTTGAGAAGTAGACATCGAAACAGAGTCGAGGATTGACACAGGATAAGTTCTCAAATAACGTTAGTAGACTGATTTCGGTGAACGATACAGTATCACTCGAGACTGGATGTGTATTGAAAAAAACCTTCTCGGTTTTCCAACCGCGTCATTTGCTTAAAATACACGAGCTTTCGGCCAAGCACTCCTTGGCCATTGTCAAGTGGTATGACTGCCAGTGGGCTGTTGGTGCCCCATTATATGCGCTAGCTGCCGGCTGTGACGTCACTGGTGCCCGTGACATTGCCATATATGAGCATGATTTGAGTCGGCGTTCGATGTGACCTCTTCAGCCGCGCAATCGCTAGATCCCACGCAGCGTTGAGCTCCAAGCCACCGTCTATATTCAGGGTGTTTGCGGTAATTTTTATTTCCTTAGCTTCCTTTATTAAACTGTCCCAGAAGCCGTTAGCGCGAGCCACGACAGAGGTATTGTCAAATTTTATGTGGCGACCGTTTTCTAACGCATGCTCAGCTAATGCAGATTTCTCTGGATAGTGTAGGCGATATACGTGTCATGTTCTTTCCTGCGTTGTTCCACAGCGTGCACTGTTTGTCCGATGTACCTCTGGCCACACTCACAAGGCATTTCGTAGACTCCTGGTGTTCTCAGATCTACTGCGTCTTTAACTGGTCTCAGTAATTGACTGATTTTCGTTGAAGGCCTGAAGATTGATTTGATGCTGACACAAGAGACAGTTTAATAAAGGAAGCTATTGAAATGAATATTACCGCAAACACCCTGAATAGAGACGGTGGCTTGCTGTTCAGCCCTGCATGGAATCCAGCTACCGCGCGACTGAAGAGGGCACATCCAACGCCCACTCAAAACATGCCCACATATGGCAATGTCACGGGCACCACTGACGTCACAGCCGGCAGCTATCGTATATAAGGGCGCATCAACAGCCCACTGGTAGTCATACCACTTGACAATGGCCAAGGAGTGCTTGGCCGAAAGCTCGTGTAGTTTTAAGCAATTGACACGGTTAGAAACCCGAGAACATTTTATTTAATGTTATCGCCGCGAGACTCTGCATTCATATATGGATGTGTATTGGTAGTCGAGATGTTGTGGTCTCTCTGTCAGCCAGTGCTCTAGCCTGAGTAATGTTGTATGTGAAAAAAGGGGTTAAGTAAAATGTTTGAAAGAACAGGATAGTGTAAGTGAAGGCAGTGCTCGTTGGTAGAAAACGTTGGCAGAGAACAGGAAAAGCGAATGTCTTACAGATATGTCTTGTATTACAGCACTGTACTGCAGCGGCATCTCACGCAACTCCGCCGTCAGCCGGGAACGCCAGTCTCGCAGTGTTAGCGCACTCTAGGGCCCCGCTGAGCCGCGTCCTCTGCAGGCGAGGCTACGACGACGCCTCGTCCCCTGCGCGCCGTGGGTTCGGCGTCCTCTCCAGCGTCTCACCGTCTACTGGAGGTGGACATTGGATCTCTGATGTGTGGTGAACCTAAGAAATAAATCTACTGTTGCAATTTGAGTGTTCTTTACTGTTACTAGAGACACTGCATGCCTGATTTGAACGAAACTTACCAACCGCCAAGACAAATCTGCTGCTGGTTTTCCCGCCCTCCAACGGCGTAGAAGCTGCCCAGCACTCGGGGGCCAAAAGACAGGCCGTATTCCCACTAAAATATTGAGAATTTATTGAGCATCAAATGCTCTACTCAACCCACGAGCAGCTCGTGCCACACGAGTGACAGTCGTGCGATTACGTTACTCTGACGTCATAGACGCTGTGGATTTCATTTTATAATGGTTGTAGTCTTTGACCTCAGCGGCGTTTGGCTGCTCTAATCGCGTTGTAACAACATGAACAGTGATATCAGCTCTTATCGACTCTGAAGCTTCATATGTTGATTCAGAAGTGAAGTTATTGTGCACATAACGTACGGCAGGGAAAATTCACTATGAAATTTATTGGTGATTTCGCATGCGAAAAAAAAAGAAATGCAAAAGCTCTATTAAATGTAATTGCTGTCACCCTACCAACCACAGCAAGTCTAATCTTATCGGAATCGAGGCAAACTGAGCCTGGATAGCAAACAGTGGTATATTACTGCATGCTGCCTGAAATCAGCGCAAGAGATCATCAATCATAGTGGTTAGTGATTGGTGGTATGCCAGTGTCTTGGCAATCCATGATCAGATGCAGGTGAGAGATCTGTAGAACATGTTGGGCACAGCAAAAGTGGAACATCGCGTGTGTGTAGAAACTTGCTGCCTGTCTTGTTGGAAGATAACCTTAAGCAGACCTCGAAGATAGGGCGCGACCATTGAACTTAACTCACCAGAAATGTAACGTCTGCTGTCCAAATTACGAGGTATTTGAACAAGGGGTGAGTGCGTTGTGCACGAAATTGTACACAATACCGTCACACAAGATGCTAGTTCTATATAACGATAACAATTGCTATCTGGTGACAATCGTTCTCTTAGGAGTCTCCACACGTTGGTTAGTCCATTGTGATACAGTGCACAGAACCGGGATTCGCCTGAAAAGACGGCGTGGTGTCATTTCTGTCTTCAGTTTCTTCTCTCTGTGATCCTGCGTCAAGAGAAGCCGCAAAATTGTCTCCAAGCAGACAGCCAGGCTCTAGATATGTAAAGTAGCTCTACGATGATGCACGGCTGAGCGCTCAACGAATGTCCTCTCACGCTTGTCACGAGCGGCTGATAAGATACTATATGATATTTAGTAAGACCCTCATGAAGTTTTATTTTGAGCCGTCATTCTTGTTACTGATTTGATAAGACCTACAACGAATTTCTCTCCTGCCTCTTATATCAGAGGAGCACTTGAAAAATACGTCCTCAGTTAGTTGCTGGATATATTCAGATGTCTGTCTTTCTGAGCTGGATTGGCCTTCTAAAGCCCCTCACTACCATATAGGTTATTTCCTGATGCCTTAACGCATGTTCTAACAACAAGTCCCTCCTTCCTTTCAATGTATTCCTTATGTTCCTTGGTTCGCTGATTCTGCGGGGAACATCCACATTTCTTATTTGGTAAGGCCTCTTTAAATTTTAAATACTCTTCTCTTGCACATCACCTCAAGGGCTTCGATTACCTTCTATTTCGGTTTTTCTTCAGTAAAGGCTTCACTGTCATACAATGCTGTGACCTATAAGTACATTCTCAGAAATGTCTTCTTCAAATTTAGGCCTATGTTTGATACTAGTAGACTTCTCTTGCCCATGAATGCCCTTTTTGCCTGTTCTAGTTGGCTTTTTACGTCCTCCTTCCTCTGTCCATCATGTGATATTCGGGAACCTAGGTAGCAGAATTCCTTAACTTCGTCTACTTCATGATCGCCAATTCAGATGCTGAGTTTCTCGTTGTTCTCATTTCTGCTGCTTCTCATTACTTTCGTCTTACTTCAGTTTACTCTCAGTCACTATTCTGTACTCATTAGACGGTTCACTGCGTTCATTAAAACTCGTAATTCTTCCTCAAAATCACTGAGGGTACCAGTGTCATCAGCGAATTCCTCTAACCATGAATTTCAGTTCCACGCGTGAAACATTGTTTTATTTCCGTCATTGCTCCTTTGATGCATAAATTGAAAAGTAGGGGCCAGAGACTACATACTTGACTTAGACCCCTTTCAATTGGAGAACTTCGTTCTTGGTCTTCCAGTTTTAATGCTCCCCCTTGGTTCTTATTGGTTATTATCCATCTTTCCTTATAGTATGATAATGAGTGACGCCCTCATAAACTTTTATTTTGAGCCGTCATTCATGTTACTGATTTGATAAGACCTACCACGAATTCCTCGCCTGCGAATTCCTCGAACGCTTTTTTCGTGTCTACATATCTTACGAATATATCTGGATTTTTCAGTTTGACATTGTCGAAGGCTTTTTCCAGGTCGACAAATCCTATTGTCTTCCATAAGTTATCAACCGCACGTCAGAACTGCCTCTCAAGTGCCTTTACCTTTCCTAAAGTCGAATTGAACGTCGTCTAACGAATCTTCAGTTTTCTTTTCCTTTATTCTGTATATTATTCTTGTCAGCGACTTGGATTGATATGCTATTAAGCTGATTGTCCAATATTTCTCGGCCTTCATCACATTTTTTTCATGTTTGTGTATCTGATGTTTTTTAGAAATTTTGATGATATGTCGCCAGTCTCACAGACACCAGCTTGAAGAGTAGTTTATTTTCCACTAGCATCACTGATTTTGAAAATTTCGATGGAATATTATTTCTTCTGCCTTCTTTGATAGCAAGTCTTCGAAATCTCTTTTAAATTCTGGCTCTCGATCTCCTGTCTTGCGAAATACTTTTGAATATATTTACTGAGAATTGTCTGGAGCAGCTAGTTCGGTAGACCGCACGCATTGGAAGTACCTTAGACCTCGTATTCACAAACAGGCCGGACGTTATGGTGGCATCATAGCGACGATAGTTTTGACAGTTAATAGATCTGTCATGAGGGCTAGGAGAGTGTTTCTGCTAGGAAAATCTGATAAACAGTTCTTAGTGTCTCATTTAGAAAGTCCTTCTGAATCGTTATGCTAGCCATCTGTCTTCCACGTCTGCAAATCCGGCCCATGACATTTTTTTCGACGCCTCCTTGGATTTAGGGTATGCAGGCCGCCCTTCCTGCCTACTACCACCGGGAGTCTGCTTCCGTCAACTGCTCCATTCTCATTCCTTCCACTTTCCTAAAACTTTCTTGACAACTTGTGGTACAGCACCGACTTGGCTCCGGCCCCGGACCTGCCTGCTCCGTGGCCTTTGTCAGTTTCCCAAGGATGTTACCCCTTCTCTTGTTTATCGTCGGGCATTTGCTGCTCTATGCGCACAAATGAAGGAAGCCACATTTGTTTACACTGATGGCTCAAAAACATCGTTTGGTGTTGGAAGTGCCTATATTGCTGGCGACACCCCAAATCGATTTCGGCTTCCCGACCACTGTTCGGTTTATACTGCGGAGCTTTATGCTGTTCTCCAGGCTGTCCAATACATCCGTCGCCATCAGCGGATACAGTATGTTATCAGCTCAGACTCTCTCAGCTCTCTCCTCAGTCTCCAATCTCTCTACCCTGTCCACCCTCTGGTCCACCGGATTCAGGACTGCCTCCACTTGCTCCACTTGAGGGGCGTCTCTGTGGCGTTCCTGTGGATCCCAGGACATGTTGGTATCTGTGGAAATGAGGCGGCCGATATAGCGGCCAAGGCTGCAGTCTCTCTTCTTCGGCCAGCTATTAGCATGATTCCCTTCGCCGATCTACGGAGTGTTTTATGTCGTCGTGTTGCTCTTTTATGGCACGCACATTGGTCGACACTTCCCAATAATAAATTGAGGGACGTGAAAGCTCTTCCCTGTGCTTGGACATCTTCCTCCCGAACTCGTCGTCGGGAGGAGGTAATTTTAAGTAGACTCCGGATGGGGCACTGTCTTTTTAGCCATCGACATCTTTTAAGCGGCGATCCTCCCCCACTCTGTCCCCACTGCTCTCAACTGTGGACGGTGAGACACCTTTTACTTGAGTGCCCCTATTTTACTCCGTTACGCGCCCGTCTACAGCTGTAGCCTGATATATCTTCCATTTTAGCCGATAACACGCGATCAGCCGATCGCGTTCTCGAGTTCATTAGTGCCAGTGAGATGACGTCAGTAATTTGAAGGTCTATTTGGGGACAAACAATCCCCCTTCCATAGTGGTTTGTTAAGCTTTCCTTCTGTTTTTGGTTTCCCCACTTTGAGTTTTGCTCCCAATACTGCTGGTTTCCATTTTCGTTTTTTAGCTTTTCCTAAGTCACAGACCGGGTTCTAATGACCGTAGCTGTTTCGCGCCCTAAAACCATAACAAAAAAAAAATGGATAGTGAATTTCGATAATTTAGTCCCGGTATGATGGACGTAGAGGAATTATGGACAAAGTTTTAATACGTTGTAAATCGTTCTCTGGACAAATGCGTGCCTAGGAAGTGGAGTAAGGAAGAAAAACACCCACCATGGTTCAATACCGATACTCGGAAGATGCTGAGGAAGCAGAGACTGTTCAACTGTCGGTTGAACTAGCAAATGACGACCGACAAAGTTTAGCAGAGATTCGTGTGTCTGTGCAACGGTCTAGGCACCAAGCGTACAACTACTACAACCGTCATAGTTTGGCGAAAGATCTGGCCGAGAACCCGAGAAAACTCTGGCCCTACGAAAAATTGCTAACCAGGTCTAAAGCTTCCATCCAGTCACTCATTGACCAATCTGGTGTGACAGTTTGATAGCAAAATAAGAACCGAAATTTTAAACTCCACGTTTAACAAACCATTCAACCAGGAGAATCTTACAAACTTCGAGCAGAGCCCCGTACGGATGACACAGTAATAAACATTCCTGCCGTATAGAAACAACTGAAAGAGACGAAAACAAACAAGTCGCCAAGTCCGGATTAGAATCTCAGTTCGATTTTAGAGCGAATGCTCTACAGAACTGACCATTTATTTTACTTGCATTTTACGCGAATCTCTCGCCTAGTCCAAGTCCCTAGTGACAGGAAAAAGCGCAGGTGACTCCTGTATATAAAAAGGATCAGAGAACAGATCCGCAAAATTACAGACCAATATCCCGAATATCGGTTTGCTGAAGAATCCTTGAACATATTTTCAGTTCATATACAATAAAATTTCTTGAGAGCGAGAACCTTATGTCCACGACTCAGCATGGGTTTAGATAGCATTGCTTGTGTGAAACTCAGCTTACCCTTTACTCGCATGATATGCTGCGAACTGTGGATGAAAGAAAACACGCAGATTCCATGTTTCTAGATTGCCGGAAAGCATTTTTTATGGTGTATTGCAGACTGTTAAAGAATCTACAAGCATATGCGATAGGTTCACAGATATGTGATTACTTCGAACTTAAGCAATAGAACACAGTGTGTTGTCCTCGACGGTGAGTGTTCATCTAACACATGAGTATCGTCAGGAGTGCCCCTGGGATGTGTGGTAAGACTACTGCTGTTTTCTATATATATAAATTATCTTATCGACAGGGTGGGCTTCTGCCTACGAGTGTGTGCTGATGATGCTGCGGTGTACGGGAAGGTGTCGAAACAATGTCTGTAGGATGATTGAAGATGACGTAGAAAAAAATGTAGGAAAATGTAAATTGATGCGGATGAACATGAAAAACGAGCTCGTGTTTCGGATAAAGCATTAGTGGTGTCCTGCTTGGCACAAGTCAAGTAGTTTAAATATCTTGGCATAACGTTGCAAACTGATACAAAATGGAACGAGCATTTGAGGATTGTAGGGAAGGCGAATGGTTGACTCCTGTTTATTGAGAGAATTTTAGAAAAGTGTGGTTCATATATAAAGGAGACCCCATATAGGACCCTAGTGCGGTCTGATAGCTTTATTACAGGAAGATTTGAACAACACCCAAGTGTTTCGGAGATCCTTCGGAAACTCAAATGGGAACCCCTGGAGGGAAGGCGACTTTCTTTTCGATGAACGCTACTGAGAAAATTTAGAGAACCGGCATTTGAAAGTGACCGCAGAAGGATCCTGCTATCGCCAGAATGCATTTCGCTTAAGGACCGCGAAGACAAGATACGAGAAATTAGGACTCTTATGGAGGCATACAGGGATTAGTGAACACAGGGGTGTCGTAGCAAGATTGAATACTGTAATCCCCAAATCCTCGAAAAATAAGCGAGAAATATACCTATTCAAAAAAGCAGATAAAAATTCACTTGACTCCTTCCAGAGAGACAATCTCCATTCATTCCAAATTAATAAAGTAAGTGTGGACCAGATGTGGCTTAAATTCAAAGAAATAGTATGGGTAGCAATTGAGAGATTTATACCAAATAAATTAACAAACGACGGAGCTGATCCTCCTTGGTACACAAAACGGGTTAGAACACTGTTGCAGAAACAACAAAACAAACATGCCAAATTTAAACAGATGCAAAATCCACAAGATTAGCGATCTTTTACAGAAGCTCGAAATTTAGCGCGGACTTCAATACGAGATGCCTATAACAGTTTCCACAACGAAATTTTGTCTCTAAACCTGGCAGAAAATCCAAAGAGATCCTGGTCGTATGTGAAGTATGTTAGCGGCAAGAAACAATCAATGCCTTCTCTGCGCGATAGCAATGGAGATACTATCGAAGACAGTGCTGCCAAAGCAGAGTTACAAAACACAGCCTTCCGAAATGCCTTCACAAAAGAAGACCAAGTAAATATTCCAGAATTCGAATCAAGAACAGCTGCCAACATGAGTAACGTAGAAGTAAATATCCTCGCACTAGTGAAGCAACTTAAATCACTTAATAAAAGCGAGTCTTCTGGTCCAGACTGTATACCAATTGGGTTCATTTCAGAGTATGCTGATGCATTAGCTCCATGCTTAACAATTATATACAACCGTTCGCTCGACGAAATATCCGTACCTAAAGACTGGAAAGTTCCACAGTTCACACCAATATTCAAGAAAGGTAGTAGGAGTAATCCGCTTAATTACAGGCCCACAACATCGATATACAGCAGGATTTTGGAACATGGATTGCGTTCGAACACTATGAATTACCTCGGAGGAAACGATCTATTGACACACAGTGCACATGGGTTTAAGAAACATCGTTCTTATGAAACACAACTTGGTTTTTATTCACATGAAGTGCTGAGTGCTATTGACAAGGGATTTCAGATCGATTCCGTACTTCTAGTTTTCCGGAAGGCTTTTGGCACGGTACCACACAAGCGGCTCGTAGTGAAATTGCGTGCTTATGGAACATCGTCTCAGTTATGTGACTGGATCTATGATTTCCTGTCAGAGAGGTCACAGTTCGTAGTAATTGACGGAAAGTCATCGACTGAAACAGAAGTGGTTTCTGGCGTTCCCCAAGGTAGTGTTATAGGTTCTTTGCTGTTCCTTATCTATATAAACGATTTGGGAGACAATTTGAGCAGTCGTCTTCGGTTGTTTGCAGATGACGCTTTCGTTTATCGACTAATAAAGTCATCAGAAGATCAAAACAAACTGCAAAACGATTTAGCAGAAATATCGAAATGGTGCGGAAAGTGGCAGTTGACCTAAAATAACGAAAAGTGTGAGGTCATCCACATGAGTGCTAAAAAGGTCGCGTCAAACTTCGGTTACACGATAAATCAGTCTATCTAGAAGCCGTAAATTCAACTACATACCTAGGAATTACAATTACGAACAATTTAAATTGGAAAGAACACATAGAAAATGTTGTGGGTAAGGCTAACCAAAGACTGCGTTTCATTGGCAGGACACTTAGAAAATGTAACAGACCTACTAAGGAGACTGCCTACACTACGCTTGTCCGTCCTCTTTTAGAATACTGTTGCGCGGTGTGGGATCCTTACCAGATAGGACTGACTCAGTACATCGAAAAAGTTCAAAGAAAGGCAGCACTTTTTGTATTATCGTGAAATATGGGAGAGAGTGTCACAGAAATGATACAGGATTTGCGATGGACGTAATCGTTTTTCGCTGCGACGGAATCTTCTCACAAAATTCCATTCACCAACTTTCTCCTCCGAATGCGAAAATATTTTGTTGACACCGACTTACATAGGGAGGAACGATCACAAAGAGAAAATGAGGGAAATCAGATCTCGTACGGAGAGATATAGGTGTTCATTCTTCACCAATGGTGTGATGACTACATGCCCCTCCATATTCGCATCCAGTGTTGCCAGTAAGCTGAGGATGACACGGTGGCCGGTCGGTCCGTTGGGTCTTCATGGCCTGTTCGGGCGGAGTTTAGTTTTATATTTGCTGTATACATACACATACAACTTTGAACTATTTTTCAGAGTCACATCTCGGAACAAAATTTTTCATTTACCTTTCTCAAATTTTATTTATCTATTCCATCCATTGTAGCCTGTTATCTGTAATTTAAACACAGGTTGTATTGATTCTTAGAGAAGTTATGCAATATACATTGATACTTTAATTTCCCGGCCAAATATGCACTAGTGGGCGACATTTTATTCGTTTATCGTTTTAAAATTTCCCCGATCAGCTGACGGATGCGTTTACTCCGAGAAATATAGTTGCTCCATGGCGCGCGGTCGGTTATCTTAAAAACTTTTCTATCGGGAAAATGGACTCGATTAGTACTACTACTACTCCTTGGCGCTAGAGCCCTTGCAGGGCCTTAGCCTCCTGGACAATCTCCGCCCACTCTTCTCTGCTGGCTGCCTTGGCTCTCCATCTCCTAACTCCCATCCTTCTCAGGTCCCCTTCCACGATGTCTAGCCATCTTGTCCTTGGTCTAACCCTTATACGACGTCATCTGTGTTTTCCTTTGAAAGCTTTCTTGTCCGTGCTGTTCTCCACCATTCTTTCTACATGTTCCAACCAACGTAGTCTATTACTCTTTCTTGCAGTCACAATATCTGGTTTGTTGTACAACTCCCTGATGTCCTTACTGTTTCTGATTCTCCAAAAATCCCTATCATTCACTGGCCCGTAGATTTTCCTAAGTATCTTCCTTTCCCATCTCTGCAACAGCTCATCGTTTTGTTTCATAGTCCTGGTCTCCGAAACATACATCACCACAGGTCTAACTACTGTACGACACACAGTCAGCTTCAGATTCCTTCTAAGGCTTCTTGTTCTAAACGCTTTAACCAGTGCAAAGTAGCTCCTGTTACCAGCTGCAACCCTTGCATGTATTTCTTCTCTCATGTCTTTACGCTCAGTTGCCAGTGACCCAAGATATTTAAATCTCTCACACCGTTCTTATTCTTTTCCGTTAAAAGTCATGCTTCTTTCTCCTTCACTGTGTCTTTTCCTAGATGTTAACATATACTTGGTCTTAGATTGATTAATGGTCAGCCCCATCTCCGCACCATATCTTTCTGCTGTTACAGGCTTTTCTTCTAGGTCCTCTTTCCTCCTGGACAACAAATCAATATCATCCGCACATGCAAGCTCCTGAGTCACTCTATTAAACAGTGTTCCTCCAGGGTTGTTGCTGTAAAAACAACAAAGCTCCGGGAGAAGACAATATTACAGCAGAAATTATAAAATATGATGGAGAAAAACTAGTAAGGGTTTTGCATGAGATTGTAATGGAAATATGGCGGAAAGCAAATATGCCGAAACAGAGAAGTACAGCAATACTCTGCCTTATACACAAGAAACATGACAGAGGTGACTGCGGGAATTATGGAGGTATTGTATTACTCTGTATAGTGTATAAAGTATTAGGAGAAATCATAGCTGGGCGGTTAAGAACATACATACAGGAGTATCTAGGAGACTAGCAGTGTGGTTTCAGAGCTAATAGATCCACTACAGACCAGATTTTCACTATCAGACAGATCCTTGAAAAATGTTATGAGTACAACATCGATGTCCACCAGCCGTTCATTGACTTCAAACAAGCTTATCAAAAGGGATCAACTTTGGAAGGAAATGCAAGTGGCAGGAGTCCCTAAAAACTGACTTTGAGAAGAACAGTATGCAAAGTAAAGATCGAGAGCACTTTATGAAACGCATTTGAAATTAACCAAGGACTGCGGCAGGGTGATGTGCTCCCAATATTCTGTTTAATGTCGCACTTTAAAGTGGAATAAGAAAGACACAAAGCAACAACCCAGGGGACTCGATATGGAGAAGTGTTAATGTTACCCATATGCGCATAAATGTCGGTTGTTGAGCACCATTTTGTAAAAAAATAAACTGGTACAGAGTTGTACAAAGAAAACAGATTGAGAGTGCTGAGATTTTATCATTGTAAATCGATGAGACAATGAATGGAATTTCTATAAAAGGTAATTCAATCGATCTCAACTACTTTATGAAGTGAATTTTGAAGACGTTAATTACGCTAAACGTCTATAGGAACGTCGGATGATTGGTTTATGATGTTTGCTGGTGGATGTGCAAGCACGGTAAGGGCATTTAGAAGTGTTTTCCTGTTATTAATACAAATCTGCGAACAGCTCCGCGTCATATGATCAAATGTGGACTTAGTCGCACAGAATTAGAATCCGAGGATCCTATACATGTTCCCATTTATGAACAGTGAAAGTTTTACAAGCGACTGGAGGATATCAGCAGTTACTTCAGCTCTACAAGGTCAACGAGATTTCAGTTCTACAAATTTAATATTCTTTATAGGTTAAAATCTTATCGCCCGACATTTTTTGACGAAGGCTGAATGATATATGCTCATCTTCTGTAAGACGGTGGTGGTACAATAAGAATAGCAATTCGTGCTCTAGTAACTGAGACTTTCAAGCATTAGCGAGAGGTTGTTTGCGTATTCACGACACGAACTTTCTCAGCATAGAGCAATAGACACAGTTTCAGGCGTTGGTGCATCTCAATTAGCTTCAAGTTATGATTACTTAATTTTAATTGGTTGCTTTTCACGATTAATTACACCTTCAGTGCAATATATCTGCACATACATACAACAATATACACGAACATAATAAGGGTACACTGTACTACTTAATTTTATCCTACAGTGCTGTCTCTCATAACCATAACTATTTGTACTAAAAAACAAAATAACAATAATAATAATAACAATAATAATAATAAAACTAGTAAACAGCCATTTTGCATCTGGGATGTGATACATCCACTAATATGTATTTTCGTGTGTAGAGTCCGAATATACCATTCAAAATGCTCTAGCACGTGCCATTGTTGAGTTTTTAAAGGTTTTTTTTTTAGTTTTCGTATTCAGTATTCCGCCTTTTGCTGCTCTTCTGATTAATTGTTTTGATTTACAGAGGAAAGCTAGAAGATCTACAAATCGTCAGTAAATGGTTAGTGTTGTAATCCAGTGGTGTGAAAGAGATCCTGAGCGAGTGTATGAGTGTTTTCTGTGAAAGATAGTTTACACTTTTTGTGTTTAAAACTTACACTAAGAAAAATGGCTACTAGTAAATATCGTTGCTGTCTAAACCAACTAGACAACTTTTGTTATGTGTGTGGGAAATTCACTCTAACAGCCCAAAGAAAACCAACCATTGATGTGCTTAAGAAGGCATATAAATTTTATTTTGATTGTCCTGTTGTGCACCTCATATTGCTTGCGTAACCTGTACTACAACTTTAACCAAGTGGCTGAAAGGCAAACGCCGAGCCATGGCATTGGCTGCTCCGATGGTGTGGTGTGAGATTAGAGACCATTATTCAGACTGTTACTTCTGACTTACAAATATTTCGGAACATTCAAGCAAAACTAGACATAAAAGAAAGTATCCAAATGTATCTTCAGTGCATTTGTCTGTGCCTCATGATGAGTGGTTGACTGTTTCTGCCTGTAACTTGAAAGCCACGGAATCAGACAGCATGCCACATGAATCACAAAGTACTGAACATATAGAAGAGTACTGACCTCACTATATTGACACTTCGGCTCAGCTCTTCCATCAAAAGGAATTGAACGATTTGGTTCGCGAAATAAAACTTTCGAAACAGCAAGCTGAACTCTTGGGGTCGAGACTGCAACAACGGAACCTTCTATCTCTAGGGGCAAAAATTTCCTGTTTCAGGTCAAGAGGTGCTTCCTTCTCTCAATATTTCGATATGCAGAATTCAGTGTGTATATGTAGAGATGTCAATGGTCTGATGATGCAGATAGGTGTAAAACATAATCCACAGGAGTGGCGACTATTTATCGATTTCAGTAAAACCAACTGTACTACTGCATAATGCCAATGCATTTCCATCGGTACCTTTAGCTTACGCAGTACACATGGAAGAAACTTATGAAACCATGGCTTTGCTGCTAGAGGCAATCAAATATAAGGATCATGAATGGCAGCTTTGTTGTGGTTTAAAAGCCGTTGCACTCCTCACAGGCTGGATTCACAAAATACTGCTGCTTTTTGTGGCTTTTGGACAGCCGTTACTCCATGAAGCACTAATACAGTCAAGGAATGGCCTATAAGGAAGTCATATGTTCCTGGAAACCTAAATCTGAACAATACCACACTGGTTGAGCCCGATAAAATTATTTGGCCACCCTTTTATATCAAGTTGGGCCTTATCAAGATGTTTGTAAAAGCTCTGGATAAAAAAGGTGAGGCCGTCAATCACTTAAAATAAAAGTTTCCCAAATTAAGTGAGGCGAAGCTGAAAGAGGGTGTATTTATTAGACCATAAATAAGAAAATTGCTGAATGATCCAACCTTTGATACCAAACTCACAGATATCCAATTAGTTGCTTGGTCTTCTTTTTAGGCAATTGTGGAGGGCTTTTTGTGTAACAGAAAAGACAAAAACAATGTTACCAGTTTGAACGATCTGTTGGACAACTATAAGAACATGTGGCTGAAAATTCACTTTTTACATTCTCACCTTGATTTCTTCCCGGAATATTTGGGAGCCCTAAGCGATGAGCATGGCCAATGGAACCCTTCGATGATGAGTGACCACTGCTGGGGTTTGTTAGGGAAAGTGATGAAACGGTAAACAAAAGTAGAGCTCCGGCGTCACATTTTTTCAAAAACCAAAGACGATTAAAGGTGAAAATATCTTCTGCACTAATTTGGGCCTTCTATTGGCATCATGTCCATATATACATACAAAATAGCATTGATTTCAAACGTTCTGAATGTGTATTTTTGTTTGACTTAATTGTGTCAATTCTCGCTATTACCATTTTTTATTTTACTGTGTATCTAGGAAATGTGACGTTATAGGGAAAAACTGATTATACCAGTGTATTCAGCACCTGTAAATTAGGTAAATGCATCAATCTACAAACCAGATGCACAAAAAGGTTCAAATTTGGTAACGAATGTAATAATAAAAATTACAAAAAAACTCTACTCCTACAGCCAAATCTATGTCTACTGCTGTTATGATAACTTCAGTTTTTCTCTGTCATATTCCACAATGCACACCATCGCTCCCTGGTCCATTGGCATGTACTGCCGGTTCCCTGGACGTTTGGAGGGCGTTATGATTGTTATCTGCCTCTTCCATTGTTTGTTGGCTCCCTCATTGCTGGGAAGCATCCTCTGTTCCAAGAAGCATAGTTATTGCCAGTGACGCCTGCCCACCATCAACGCGATTCTGTTTCCTTGGGTGGCGAGACGCAGTCCTCGGCTGCGTTTGTCTCTGGTGGTAGTACAGTGGCTGCACATACCGTGTTGGCAGTTCTTCTGTCTCAACTGTTGATAGCAGCTGCCTTCGCTGCGTTGCTTCTGGACCTTCTGTCGCAGCCTCTCGTAATGCAATAGACGGGGGTTGGCTGATAAGATAACGCGCTATCCAAAGCTTTCCTGAGACAGCATCAGTGGTCATGTCCAAGATCTTCCATTGTGTTTCGCAACACTGTATCTCTTAGACATCGATTCGTCCACTCCGATGTAGTAGCATACCATTCAGTATCAGCTATATCGGCGTATGGCGGACATCCCCAGATGGTTTACTCTGGCGTACCTTCTTCACCACAGGTAAACTCGGAGGTCTGTTTTCAACCAATTCAATGCAATTAGTCCGCGTAGGGCCTATGAAGAGTCAAAAAAAGAGTCAAGGCTATTTAGGGTGTCAGGTGCTTCATTCCCAGTCCCTCTTTTATATTTGGCATAAAACCATAGGTAAGCCTCGCTGTTTGGGCATCATCCCATCGTTCCTCCCATAGGTGGAAGATCTGATTTTGAATTTTCTAGTTGGTTGTGGCCAATATTCCTCTTAACATTTAGCACCTCATGATATGTTCCATCTTGAGTCAATACATCGCCACTTCTTTCCGTATCTGGAGATCGAGTGGACACATTCCAAGTGTTAACGACAATTTATCAAGTAACTCAGAGTCAAAAGCTCCCGTAAACCCTCCGCGTTGCACCCTGTTAACTATCCGTGCCGGTGTTATGAGCAAACGTCTTTGGCCCGGCCACTCGCATTGTCTCCCATGATCGCAGTTAAGATAGCGTTATGATACCCTCTTATCGTTTGCATTGGCAGCTTATAATCGTAACTGGCAAGACTAATAATTTTGATCACCGTGTTCCTGGCTCTCTTGATCATTTTTTTTCAATCTCTGCACCGTAACTGGTCGTTCGTCCAAGAAGACGCCCAAGTATCTGGTGACGGACTTTCTCTTTATCGAACCTGCAGCTTAATTTCATGATGAGATCTCTTAGAAGATTCCCTTTTAACGGCACGCACGTGGTATTTTCAGGAGCAAGAAACTACTTGAAACCATGGCACCACTGATTTAACTGTTGAACGGCCATGTTTCATCCCCTTCCAGGTTGTTCAGGAACTTCCTTTCACGAGGATCATCAGGTCGTCAGCATATCGCACTGCTCCTACGACCTCTTCATTACCCTGTAGCTTTCCTGATACCGGTTCTAGTACTAGATCCAGGAAAACAGGACCGCTTAGGGATCCCTTTGGGCAGCCTTTTGAAATTTCCTTTACTAGCGTCTCACCTGGGCACAACAGTCTTGCTTCTCTTTTCACAGCAGTTCTTAAAGCAATTGTATAACGCTCGTGGGCAGTCCAAGTTCCTCAGGCGGTCAAAAATTGCTGGCAACCACAAGTGATGGAACACCCCGGCGATGAGCACCATCACGTCAAAGACATATGCGGATGACTTTTCACAAGTCTTATCACCTCATTTACAGAGTCTTCATATGACTTCTCACTTCTGAAACCCTACTGTTGCATATTCATTTAATAAATAACTGTTTTCTGCTGTAGTCCTCCGCATAGCAGCCTCTCCATAACCTTCCCTAAGGTATCGTGGAGGTCAATCGGTCGGACTTTGGAGCTAGAAGATCCTTATCCTCACCCTTTCTCAAGATTATTACATTTGCTTTCTCCCTTCCATCAGGTAGTCTTCCCTGCAGTAAATACATGTTGTATAGTTGGCATAAATATGATGTGCAAATGAAGGGCATATAGAACTTCAGCAGGGATACCGTCAGGGCCAGGTGATTTGTTTCCTTTCAGTTTCAGTACTACTTCAATTCTTACCTCCACTTCAGAAAACCGACCAGGTATCCAATATTCATATTATAGTTCCCTTTTTCTGTCGCGCAGTTCCCTGTGTTCATGAGACTCGTTCTCTACGTTATCGTCTGGAAAGAGAATGTCCATCAGTAACCGTACGGAATGCCGCCAGTTTTCTGTCATGCTGCCGTCTGTTCGTTTTAGAGTTGATAACATTCCCAAATTATCAAAGTGCTCTCCATCGACTCACGGTAACATCCAGTCACACTCGTCTCGTAGCTTTGTGAGTATTGTAGGGTTTTCGTAGTGTTTTTTGTATTTTTACCTTCACAGTATGAGCCTCTTTGTTACCTTACCACCTCCATTTCATTTCCACATTCCCCCACAGCTTGTTACATAACTGGTTAACTATTAATAAATTACTTTTTATTTTAAAAAAAGAAACACTTAAGTCCTGTTGAAAGTCAAGTGGTAAATCTCGAAGTTGCTTGCTTACTATATTTCACGCGATCAGGCCCAGAGGACCGCACGCAGCTACAATACTTCTCTTTTTCGGAGGATTCCTTTACCGCCTTGTTTCGCCAGGCACCCTCTTGGCCAGTCTACAGCAAGTCCTCATGAATTCCATCCCTGCACATCTTCTTTGTTCTTCTTAGGGTCTTCTTCCACAGGGAATAAAATTCATGGATGTCAAAGGTCATGGGCGTTTATCTATCCGAGCGACATATTCCGCCCATACTAGCCTTTTGCTTTTCATCTGGCGTACAAAGTTTGGTCTATTGTAGATTTCATTGCGCTCACAGTTATGTTGGATCCTCCATTCTCCAGTGATATCGTCTTCTACTGGACCATAGATGTTCCTTGAAAGTTTTCGCTCGAAAACGAGAAGATTATTTAAGTATTTTTACGAACACTCCAAGTTCCGAAACCCTGGAGTCTTATTGTTTGGATGAATCTTTTCCTTAGGTAGAGTCTGAAATTACTTGGGAGTCTGTGCGATTTAAAAAATATGACTCAGACTATAGGATATTCTGCTTTCTGCTTAGATGCTCGCTTGAATTTTTGCCTTACACGATGCGTGCTCTGTAAAGATTACCTCCCACCATCCCCCGATGCTTAATATAGTTGTTGTTGTGATCTTCAGTCCGGAGACTGGTCTGATGCAGCTCTCCATGCTACTCTATGCTGTGCAAGCTTCTTCATCTCCCAGTCACTAACGCAACCTACATCCTTCTGAATCTGCTTGATGTATTCATCTCTTGGTCTCCCTCTACGATTTTTACCTTCCTCGCTGCCCTCCAATACTATATTGGTGATTCCTTGATGCCCCAGGACATGTCCTACCAACCGATCCCTTCTTCTAGTCAAGTTGTGCCACAAACTTCTCTTCTCCCAAATCCTATTCAATACCTCCTCATCAGTTATGTGATCTACCCATCTAATCTTCAGCGTTCTTCTGTAGCACCACATTTCAAAAGCTTCTATTCTCTTCTTATCCAAACTATTTATCGTCCATGTTTCACTTCCATACATGGCTCCACTCCATACAAATACTTCCACAAAGGACTTCCTGACACTTAAATCTATATTCGATGTTAACAAATCTCTCTTCTGCAGAAACGCTTTCCTTTCCATTGCCAGTCTACATTCTATATCCTCTCTACTTCGACCATCATCAGTTATTTTCCTCCCCAAATAGCAAAACTCATCTACTACTTTAAAAGTGTCTAATTTTTAATCTAATTCCCTCAGCATCACCCAACTTTGCTTTTGTTGATATTCATTATATACCCTCCTTTCAAGACACTGTCCATTCCGTTCAACTGCTCTTCCAAGTTCTTTGCTGTCTCTGACAGAATTACAATGTCATCGGCGAACCTCAAAGTTTTTATTTCTTCTCCATGGATTTTAATACCTACTCTGATTTTTTCTTTTGTTTCCTTCACTGCTTGCTCAATATACAGATAGAATAACATCGGGGATAGGCTACAACCCTGTCTCACTCCCTTCCCAACCACTACTTCCGTTTCATGCCCCTCGACTCTTATAACTGCCATCTGGTTTCTGTACAAACTGTAAATAGCTCCCTGTATTTCACCCCTGCCGCCATTAGAATTTGAAAGAGAGTATTCGAGTCAACGTTGTCAAAAGTTTTCTCTAAGTCTACAAATGCTAGAAACGTAGGTTTGCCTTTCCTTAATCTAGCTTTTAAGATAAGCCATAGGGTTAGTATTGCCTCACGTGTTCCAATATTTCTACGGAATCCAAACTGATCTTCCCCGAGGTCGGCTTCTACCAGTTTTTCCATTCGTCTGTAAACAATTTGCGTTAGTATTTTGCAACTGTGACATATTTAACGGATAGTTCGGTAATTTTCGAATCTGTCAACACCTGCTTTCTTTGGGATTGCAATTATTATATTCTTCTTGAAGTCTGAGGGTATTTCGCCAAAGGCTGTCAGTAGTTCTCTTGGAATGTTGTCTACTCCTGGGGCCCTGTTTCGACTCAGGTCTTTCTGTGCTCTTCCAAACTCTTCACGAAATTTCATGTCTCCCTTATCATCTTCATCTACATCCGCTTCCATATCCATAATATTGCCCTCAAGTACATCGCCCTTGTATAGACCCTCTATATACTCCTTCCACCTTTCTGCCTTCCGTTCTTTGCATATAACATGGTTTCCATCTGAGCTCTTGATATTCGTATAAGTGGTTCTCTTTTCTCCTAAGGTCTCTTTAATTTTCCTGTAGGCAGTATCTTTCTTACCCCTGGTGAGATAAGCCTCTACATCCTTACATTTGTCCTCTAGCCATCCCTGCTTAGCTATTTTGCACTTCCTGTCGATCTCATTTTAGAGACGTTTTTATTCCTTTTTGCGTGCTTCATTGACTGCATTTTTATATTTTCTCCTTTCATCAATTAAATTCAATATCACTTCTGTTACCCAAGGATTTCTAGTAGCCGTTGTCTTTTTACCTACTTTATCCACTGCTGCCTTCACTATTTCTTCTCTCAAAGCTACCCATTCTCCTTCTACTGTGTTTCTTCCCCCATTCTAGTCAATCGTTCCGTAATGCTGTCCCTGAAGCTCTCTACAACCTTTGCTTCTTTCAGTTTATCCAGATCCCATCTTCTCAATTTCCCACCTTTTTGCAGTTTCTTCAGTTTAGTCTACAGTTCATAACCAATAGATTGTCGTCTGAGTCCACATCTGCCCTTGGAAATGTCTTACAACTTAAAACCTGTTTCCTAAATCTCTGTCTTACCATTATACAATCTATCTGAAACCTGTCAGTATCTCCAGGCTTCTTCCATGTATACAACCTTCTTTTGTGATTCCTGAACCAAGTGTTAGCTATGATTAATTTATGCTCTGTGCAAAATTCTACCATGCGGCTTCTTCTTTCATTTCTTAGCCGCAGTCCATATTCGCCTACTACGTTTCCTTCTCTCTCTTTTCCTACTACCGAATTCCGGTCGTCCATGACTATTAAAATTTCGTCTCCCTTGACAATCAGTATAATTTCTTTCATTTCATCATACATTTCTTCAATTTCTTCGTCATCTGCAGAGCTAGTTGTCATATAAACTAGTACTACTGTAGTAGGCGTGGGCTTCGTGTCTGTCTTGGCCACAATAATGCGTTCACTATGCTGTTTGTAGTAGCTTACCCGTACTCCTATTTTTTTTTTATTCGTTATTAAACCTACTCCTGCATTACCCCTATTTGATTTTGTATTAATAACCCTGTATTCGCCTGACCAAAAGTCTTGTTCCTTCTGCCACTGAAGTTCACTCATTCCCACTATATCTAACTTAAACCTATCCATTTCCCTTCTTAAATTTTCTAACCTGCCTGCCCCATTAAGGGATCTGACATTCCACGCTCCGATCCGTAGAACGCCAGTTTTCTTTCTCCTGATAACGACGTCCTCTTGAGTAGTCCCCGCCCAGAGATCCGAATGGGGGACTATTTTACCTCCGGAATATTTTACCCAAGAGGATGCCATCATCATTTAACCATACGGTAAAGCTGCATGCCCCCGGGAAAAATTACGGCTGTAGTTTCCCCTTGCTTTCAGCCGTTCGCAGTACCAAAACAACAACAAGGCCGTTTTGGATAGTGTTACAAGGCCAGATCAGTCAATCATCCAGACTGTTGCACCTGGAACTACTGAAAAGGCTGCTGCCCCTCTTCAGTTAATATTATGAAACCTTTAGTATGATTGGGTTCCGATTGCCAGAGCCTGTAATGGGTCTCTTGTAGAGGCATGACTGCTCTCTTCACCAGGTACTTGGTCTTCGCTCGATTCACAAGGAGACCGATTTTGCTCGCTGCTACCTCCTCGTTGTCGATCATCCGCATCAGTTCTTCCTTAGATATGGACAACAGGGCCACATCGTCGACAAAGGCGAGGAGTGTGATTTTCTCACCCTATACCTAATCCCAACGATGATCTTGTGGGAAGCTTGCCACATTATTTTTCGAGCGCCAGGTTGAACAATACTGGTGACACACCATCGCCACATTTTAACCCCCTTCCTATTAAAATCTCTCCCTGGCTTGGTTTCCAAGCTTCAGTTTGCCTTGCACTCAGAGAGACAAATTCGAACCAGGCTGAAAAGTTTCTTCGTTATTCCAAACACTGTTGGACAGTTCATCAAGCTTTCCCTGTGTATGCAATCATATACCTTCTTAAAATCCATGAAGAGCCGATGTAGGTCTTCGCCATATCCCCACACCCGTTCGATGACCTATCGCAGTGTATGGATGTTGTTAACAACTGATGGACCATTTCTGAAACAGCCTTGTTTTTCACCATTCACCTCGTCTGACAATAGATGGATTCTATCCCGTATAACGTTGGACGAGATCTTATAGTCGACGTTCAGGAGGGCGAGTCCTATGTAGTTGGTGCTATTTATTTTGTGTTTGTGTGTGTGTGTGTGTGTGTGTGTGTGTGTGTGTGTGTGTGTTTGATTTGACGGGCGCTCAGTGGCGAGGTTATCAGGGAGCTGACACATTTTTAAAGGAGCGAGTGTGGATAAAATAGCTAAAATTGTTGCACACAGTGAGGACGAAACCTATGAAACGACACTTATGCACTCACATTCACCTCACCCGCATTCACTCGCAAAGTCACTCTGTCACACACGACTTAAGATAACATAATGGTGAAAGGTGCTACCCTTGGGAGTAAAAAAGATGTTGAATACCTCTTCTCAACTTACTATAGCAATCATATCGCCCAATAAGACTTACAACCATTGTTGGGGTGGCATATATGAAAATATACAATACCGCGTAGGATTCGTTTTTCAGTTGGCATACGCTTTCTTCTTTGGGTGCATGACAGTTCACGAACGATATTCCACATATCTTCATGTCTACTGCTAATACCGCTATTCACGAAGTCACAGACGTGAACGTAGGTACAGTGCCAACTAGATGCTTACTCACACAAAATCCCACGCCCAGTTTGTGTTCGCGTCTCACAACTTCTATTACACATTGTATACATTTCGCCATCAAGGGTACCTGAGTTCTCCCGACGAACATCCTGTAGAGTAACTAAATCCATCCTATAGCTTTGGTTTCCTTGACTATAACGACTGGGGGACCAGTTTTATATAAACTACGAATATTCAGTGGTCCAAGTCGAATACCTCGTTCTGGCACTTTTCCTTTATTTTGTGTTATGAAATACCGAGGCTTCTGTGTAGTTTGTTTGTCGTTAACACATTTCCTGTGATGATGTGATAACCCATCGCCAACCCCCAACCTGCAGGACCAAGGTTTTGGATTTTGGGGTAACCTTCCTATAGACGAATTGTTTCCTCTACAGCTGTCGAGGTTAATCCCATATTTTCTTAAAAATGTGAAAGGATGAAGGACAAGGAGTGGGAAATTAGGGTGTTGAAAGACACACTTCATCTGGTTCATGGAATAAGACCTGTCCAGTTTGGGAGACCCTGCCAGTAGCTATGCTACAGCCGGCATTATCCTTAGTGTCATACGAGCAGGCTAACGCCTCCGACCGCCGGACAGTAATTCTTTAAGGCAGTGGCTCATGAACATGATAAAAATAAATTAGATATTTAATCACAGGATCGCCACTTGATATTAACATCTACAAAAGAAAGAAGTAAGTTTTGCTGCTCTTCATGTCTATGTTAAAGCAGCGACTTGTAATTTAAACTTGCGTAGTTACGAATTGTGATGACACTTTCTTAACCTGAAGTACAGTAGGATTCATTGAAATATAATTTAAATTAACTATTACTATGTATTGACAAAAAAGAATCACCATAGGTATAAAACAGGAGGTAGACAAATCACAGAAATCAGTATACGCAGCTAATTGTAGAGACCCGTTCTTGTGGCATCGAATTTCCATGTAAGATTTCTGTAGTTACTACCGTGCAGCATCTTGGGTCAGTACCCATTCAGATAGCAGCCAAGAGTGATTCCAGCCCAGTGACCTTGGAAGGGGTGTCCTCTGACTTCCACCTAACTCTATGATTTGGGACTGAGCGAATGCCTTCGCCAGATACGCCACTACGGGACAAGCCACTTCCTGTTGTTGCAAATACTGTCTTATTAAGTAATACTTATGAAATATGCTTCTCCATTGTAGCAGTTTTATTATTTTTGAAACTGTAATTTAGAGTTTGCAAATACGCCCTTATCAAGCAATATTTATGAAATATAATTCTGCTTTGTAGCAGTTTTATTAGTTTCGAAACTGCTTATTATTTCAAGTCGCTCACGGTGTTAAATAATCAGTAATTTAGAGTTTATATTTTTGCCATAGTCTCTTCACAGTTTCCTTGTTCATTAAGAATCTCCCACTTCTTGAGGTAGAAGGAAAGAGTGCGCCCATTCTGCAACGCCTCTTCAGTTCTGGAATGTGATGGACCCTCCCCTTCCCTGCCTCCCACCGCCTTCTCGACAGGTGACAAGACCAGTTTTGCAGGTGACACATAAAAGGCATAAAAGACGTCAAAGGTGAATATCAGCTCTAAATGGGCAACTACAAAATTCCGTAGCAACTTAACCTATCTATACACGGAAAGGATTATTGCAAAATTCTCTAAGCAGCATACGCAGCTATTTATTGTTTTTGGTATAAAACAACGTAAAGCTTCCTTAATTATTAAAAACAATCGTTCTATTAGTTGCCCCACAAGCATGGGATATGGCACACATACAGCACACATCTCCTCCTAATCTCTGTATCTCTCTCCATCTACTCCCCATTCACTCTGGCCATTTCCTCCTGTCCCTCTCTCTGTATATTTCCTCCCACCCTTCACTCCATTCATCACCTCCTGCATCGCTATATCCACTTTCAAACCCCCCCCCCCCACCCAACCCCTCTATCTATCCATCTCTTCCTGCCTCCACTCGATGTCTATATCCTTTTCCTTCATTTCGACCATCAATCTCCTTCTCAGCTCTGTCTTTCTATCCACCTAATACTCCCACCTCCATCTGTCCATCTCCTCCTCACCTTTCTCTCTGTCTATCTTCTCCTACCTTTCTCTCCTCCTCTCTGACCATCTTCTCCTCCACCTGCCTCATTCACCTCCTCCTCCCACATCTCCCCAACCAACAACCCCTTCTTCTTTCTGCACATCTCATACTCCCAACTCGCTATATCCACTTTCAACCCATCCTCTATCTATCTATCTCTTCCTACCTCCTCTCGATGTCTATCTCCTTTTCCCTCATTTCGTCCATCAATCTCCTTCTCAGCTCTGTCTTTCTATCCATCTAATACTCCCACCTCCATCGGTCCATCTCCTCCTCACGTTTCTCTCTGTCTATCTTCTCCTACACTTCTCTCCTGATCTCTGACCATCTTCTCCTTCACCTACCGCTGTGTGTCTTTTCCTAGCCCTCTGTCCATTTATCCCCTCCTCTCTCAAGTTCCCACCAACTTCTCCTCTTCCCTATCTCTGTACATCCCATCCTCACAACTCTTTCTGTCCATCTCTTCCTCTCCTCTCTATCTGGCCATATCTTTCTGTTTCTGTCTGGCCATCTCCTCCCTATCACCCGTCCCTCCCTCTCCATTTCATCCTACCACCATCATCTGGCCATTTCCTGCTCACTCCTCTTTTTCTGTCCACCTACAAGTCTCCCCTCTCTCTGTCTCTTACTCCCACTATATGTCCATCTCACGCTCCTCCCTTCCTGTGCCTGTCTCACGCATTTCCCTCATACCACCCATCACTTTCTTTCGCCTCTATCTGCTCAGCTGTCTACCTGCACATGTATCCACTGAGCACGTTCTGCTATTACCCAAAAATCCAGTAGTGCAGGGTATTCAAAATGTTAGGTTCTACTACACCTTTTCACGCCCACTCCCACTCAAATGGGAGCTAAGGTGGTTGTTTCCACACAGCACTCCTTTCCAGATGATAAGTAGAATGGTGTGTGTGTGTGTATGTGTGTGAGAGAGAGAAAGAGAGAGAGAGAGAGAGAGAGAGAGAGAGAGAGAGAGAGAGAGAGATTATGTGTGTACAAGACTACAAACGATCTTTAACTCTCATTTATATCACACTAAAGTAATTTCACAATGCTTTCATACAAGAGTACTGGAGCTAAATGTTCTCTAATTAATATGCACTGTTAATCATCTTTTCGATATATAGCAGTATAAAGGTTCGTTAGCAATCATTTAACTCATAGGGTACCAGAGTGCATGAATACAAGTAGAGTGTGAATGTAAATGTTCCCCTACAGCTCAACGTATGTGAGGAGACAGCGCTCTATATTACATAGACAGTTTCAAATTACAAAAACAAAAAAAGAACCACCCACGTGGACTGCGCTCATTTCTTTGCACTTTATGCCTACATACATCACAGGAGAACATCACACAAGTTTTTAGTATTTGTTAGAGACACCGAATCGTAGTACAACCTTGGAGTGGGAGGTGTCAGGTGTGTTGTCAGCCTGTGGGTCAGAGCATTGCTATGACGAGATTATTGGATTTAAGAACACTTGTCTTCCAGAAGTGTTAGCACATAAGGATAGGGTAATACCACTCTAGTCTTCGTCCTCCAACACAGCTGACACACCACAGAAACGTACAAGTCCCACTGGAGTTGTCTGAGAGAACCTGACCTGACATTAGAGGCGTGACCCCCATGTTCCTAGTCCAGAACAGGTGACCTGCTGTTGGATCGTGGATGGCAGTTTTCACGTGCATGTAAAAATGATGTCGTGACCTCCTGGGCTAGAATGCAACCACCCCTCAGATATAAAGTACCGCACCAGTGTCCGCGCCTTACTCACTTATCTCTAGTTCCGCTTCATTAGTGGCCTTAATAAAACCTCCAACATTCCCTCAGCCATCTGTTAGAAAGCCATTAAGCATCGCTCATACTTAGCGTTCTGTAGGTAGTGCGACCATGGCCCCCCTCGATCGATCCATTTGTGCTGTTTTGTAGATTGTTATGGCGTAAAGTCAAGCGCCGGCACGCCAGTCGGGAACAGAAGAGCAAGGGCTGTGAAGAAGACGTCAGCCAATTGCACGCTGACCGACCGCTCTCCAGGAGAACAACGCGACAGAAGCGGCCTCTATGCGAAGGGAACATAACGGCCGCTCCCGACTGGCCGCGGCCCAGTCCTACAAAAACTTCAAGACTGGTCATTTCGCTTGTGCTATAGGCCTATAGCATTGTCTACACTGAATAAACTCTGTTATTTAGTCTGTCGCCCTTTGCCTCCGACGTATCTGTGTGTTTCTCAAATTAAAGTATTGTCATTTATCTATTTGTTATAAAAACTCAATAATAGAATTTCTTTGAATGTTGCCTAGCGATCCGAGAAAGCAGATTTCTTAGACTCCCCATAGTTGACGACTGGGCAGGATTCTACATAGAAAACAGTATAATCTGGCGATTTGTTGACTGTGTCCCACACCATTGCGTCATGGGTAGTGTCTTGGCGAGATCTACAGCTAGGTTTCGGTAGTGCAATTTAACTTAACCTACATGGCATGACTAGCACAGTCAATAACAATTAATTTCCCTATAATAAAAAATTAATTGTTACAAAACAGACTGTCGCTTTCCTTTCCTTTACCTTGCCCTATTGTGTATAGTGATCCTTACTGATAATGTTCTGTTTTAATCATAAGGTAGTGCCTTTCAGTAGCTCGATCTCGTGGTTGCCTTTCCCAGTAACCGCCGGCCGTTGTGGCCGAGCGGTTCTAGGGGCTTCAGTCTGGAACAGCGCGACCGCTACGGTCGTAGGTTCGAATCCTGCCTCGGGCATGGATGTGTGTGATGTCCTTAGGTTAGTTAGGTTTAAATAGTTCTAAGTTCTAGGGGACTGATGACCTCAGATGTTAAGTCCCATAGTGCTTAGAGCTATTTGAACCATTTCCCCAGCAACCATTCGGCGTAATTTGGTAAAACTCCACTATGCTCTTCACTCTTAATTGTCTCTGGGTGTTCTAGTTCCACAGTTGCCCTCGCCACTTACACAAAACGCTTCCATGCTAACTGCCTTGTATTGTGGTTAGACCATACCGTCTAATTTCGGCAAATATTGCACATTCTCCATCAGTCCATCGGCTTCTGCGGAGAAATGCTTCACATGGGAGAAACTCTGTGGTGGTGCGTGTGATCACATATAGGTCAAGCGCAAAATCGGCTAGTCTACTGGCCAACGTATTGTGCTGCCTATGTCAATTTTGTCGGTGCATTCGTCCAATCCCTCTCACAATACTTTGGCAGGAATAAACTGCGAAAGATATAGAAAGGTGTGTATCGGCTTATCTTCAAGCTCTTTCACGTGACAGTCCGTCCTATAGCAACAACTGTGGTCTGTTGGCAGATATTACCTAGTTTAACTTACCACACTGTCTCCTGAATATTTTTGCCATTTCCATTGTAATGGCTCTTCTGAGGTGAAAAAGCTTTACAAGTTTCGAAAGGAGCTTGTCGATTACCATTACGTGCATGTTACATTCATTGCTCTTTGGCCAATGCAAGGTCACTGCTGTCGAATCTGTAATGCCTTTAGCACCTAGCTTGTACATCAGTGAATTAGTAGCCACTGTTGGGCATTCAGTTCTTTGACATTCTGCGCAGGAAAGCTAAACCTCTCTTATGCGTCTCATCATGTTATTGAATTGGCCATTTCTTTGCAAGTGTGCTAAGCATTTCTATGCTCCAGAATGTACCTAAGCAGTTGTTTACACTGTTACCCTTGCAACTAACTACACATATGAAAACGCTTCTTATATCTCACTAAATTTCCTTTCACATCCACATGACTACACTGAGATTCATATGCATTTCAGACAGAGGAGTCCATCAAACCACCTTCAGACTATTCATTTATCTTTCCACTCTCGAACAGTGTGCGAGAAAAAGGAACACTTCATTATTACGTACGAGATCTGATTTCTCTTATTTTATTTCGAAGACAATTTCTCCCTAGGTAAGTGGGCGTCAATAAAAGGAGAACTAAGTTGCTGACTGAAATATCATGAGCGGATCTCGCCGCAACTAGAAAATACTTTGTGTTGAAGCTTACTGCCCCAACCCGGGTATCGTATCTATGACACTCTCTCCTTTATTTCGCGATGATACAAAACGAACCACCCTTCTTTGAATTTTTATGATGGCCTTGAGCAATCCTCTCTGGTAAAAACCCCACACCGCTCAACAGTACTCCAGAAGAGGACGGACAAGAGTGTGGTCATTAGTGTTATGGTTCCAGTTTAAGTTGTTCGTAATTGTAATCCCTAGGCATTAGCGTCACACTTCCCCGCACTGTCTTAACGGATGCTTTCGTAGTGCGTTCCACGTTTTTTATGTTTACTTTATCCATTTACCTACTACCGTGTAAAGTTTTAACTCATTTGTTCAAATTTAAAGTATAGAAGTGGCATGTTTCAGAAAACTCCCAGAAAAACATATTTTTACACATGAAATCCAAACGTGTTTTTTGCACATAAAATCCAAACTTATCGCTCCAGTCCCTAGTTATCTCGGTGTTTGGAGTGCCACAGTACGGTAAAATATCATATATGCAGATTCTAAACCTATAAAATAATTTACGATTTTCAGCTTAATATAGTGTAAAATCTGGTAAGAAATTCTAATCAGATATTATTAATTTTTTAAGAACTGCATTTGTGCTCCAGAAATTTATCCAGCTTTTGCTGTGTTCGTATTCAAACCTTTGCATTTCCAAATGCATTAGACACAGAAGGCTGTGGATATCCCCGTTGTACAAGTTGAAACTTTGATCCTGTGTTTGCTACTATTGTTGTAGCAACCAGCAGTATTCAAAGTTAAGTTTTTGATCTGTTAGTGCATGTTCTGGGTCTTGAGTTTCGCTTGCTACACTTCTGGAGTTTATCTGTACTCTTGCTAATTTATTACTAGTGCAATTTTCTAGGTTTCCAAGGAGTGTATCATTATTTAAAAAGCGGTTTCGCGTTAATCGATTTACAGGTATCTTTTGTATAAGTGGTTCTGCTTCATCACCTACTGAAGACAGGAAAAGTTCTATAAATTTTACGCATGGAAAGTGTGAATAAAGAAAGTTATCCGACCATGTAAGCGAAGTTACAGATGAATCTTCTAATGGACAAACTTTTGATGAACAACGTGATATAGCGGACTTTCCTGTTTTTTTTCAGTGTATCAAGAACTGTTTGTGTTGCAATCTTTGTGGAGGCCCTGTTGATCTGAAAATAATAAAATCTATTGGACTTCCCTGCAACGTTGCATTTGTTTGTATCACTTGTGAAAACAGACCTATTGTTGGACCTCAATGGTGTAGTAATATGTCTGAGAGGTAGATCAGGCTTCTGTATCCACTGCCAGCAATTGGTAAAGAAAGTACTGTCGTTCAAACACTTCGTGCTATAACGAATCTTCCACCTCTACTCGCTAAAATAGACAAATACACCGAAGATATAGGAGAATCAGTTCAGTCTGTAGCAGACTTGTCTATGAAAGGTGCCGCCAGTGAAGCTAAATATATAAATGAAAGAAAACCAGATATCCCAGTTGCTTTTGGTGGAACCTCGCAGAAAAGAGGTCACACAATAAAAAATGCTATTGCCTCTGTTACTAGCGTGGTCAGTGCCAAAGCTTTGAGTTATGAAGTACTGTCTAAGCATTCCTACCACTGTACATCCAATAAGCCAGACGAAGCTCACGTGTGTAAGAAGAATTATGAAGGTACAAATGGAGGCATGGAAGCAGCAGCTGCGGTGTGTGTGTGTGTGTGTGTGTGTGTGTGTGTGTGTGTGTGTGTGTGTGTGTGTGTTACTTCGGTATGGTAACTCCAAGCATAAACAAGAAGTGACAGAATTCATGTCACACGTCATTAGGACTATAAATTAGAATGCGTTTTGGTCACGTTAAGAAAAACAGACGTTCGTCTAAGGAAACTGATGCAGAATTTAAAGTATAAAACTGTGCCAGGTGGTAAGAACTTTTGAGGTCACTTATCAGATAAAACTATAAATGAGCTTAAGCAAGTCTAAAGTATGGCAAATGCAAAAAGCCATATGGGCAACATGTTTACACCCATCATACACTAATGACAATAATTTTGATTTTGCTTGTCCAGATTGTCCTCAGTAATGGGGCAACTAGAGAAAAGCTCAAGCTACTAAGATTTCTTATCACCATAAAAATTATATCCCAGAGGCTCTAATGAAAGACATTAAGGCTATATAGACTCGTGGCATCCCGACGGGCCGGCCGGAGTGGCCTTGCGGTCCTAGGCGCTACAGTCTGGCACCGAGCGACCGCTACGGTCGCAGGTTCGAATCCTGCCTCGGGCATGGATGTGTGTTATGTCCTTAGGTTAGTTACGTTTAAATAGTTCTAAGTTCTAGGCGACTGATGACGTCAGAAATTAAGTCGCATAGTGCTCAGGGCCATCCCGATCGTCTCACAAAATTCCTTCATGTTTGTGCTTAGAATCAAAACGAATTATTGAACAATCTCGTATCTACTCGAATGTCCAAAAATGTCCAAGGGATAAAAACTTGGAAATGAGGAATTTCCGTGATAGTCATCTACGTAGATTACAGGTCATCGAAAGGCTTGATGTTGTTCCAAGTGTTAACACCATCAACCGTCTCCAGCTTCTGGAAAAACTGAGAGCAAGAAGGGCTCAGTATGCAGTTCAACATAATATAAAGAAAACAAGGGCAGCAACAAGGAGAAAGCTCCTAGGTGAAAAAGAGGAACCAGAAGGTGACGCTAATTACCCTGGTGGATACTTTTGATAATTTTGCAATACGTATTTGCGAATTCTCATCATAAATTACTTTAATCTCATTTCTTAGCATTTGACATTTTCAGTGATATATGTACCCTTGTCTCACAAACGACTAAAGCTGTGAAATTCAAATTTTCAGAAATTCTATAAAATATTTAAAAGGTGCCAATGAACTAGAAACATGAAACTAACTGGCTTATTCTCTTAATCAGTGAGAATTCATTGAAATTTTTCCCAAATAATATGGCTTCAGGGTCAAAAATTCATAAATATTACACAAGCAAAAAAGAAGCATTGATTATACTGCAGTGACCTTACAATACAAACTTCAAAGTTCTACGTATAACAGTGCCAGAGAAAAAAGGTACATAAAGTTTGCAAATTTAACAGGGTTCTATTATCTGAACATTAATTTCAGCCGAGTTAAAATCTTTTGCAACAGGAATTTATCAGTTCGCAAAATTTGGATACGTACCATTTCCGGTTCGTCATTTAAACGTTGCTCAATATACTGTAAAACAGCTACAGTAAGACAGATGTCCGAATGGCTATACAAACGACTGCTGGTCTGGACAAAACAAAAAGCTGTTTACCCCATGTTCCAAGGTTAAACAGAAACAGAATGCTCCATATGTTATTCACTTTCAGGCGCTCCTTCTTCCCACTGAAATTTGTGGGATGTTTAACAACTTCCATTGCCTCTCTGTATAGTCTTACACTGTATCCGCATATGGCTGCCAGTAATTGAGTCCTATGTGTGACTGTGGAGACTCCTGCCATTTCTGAAACAACTTATCTGCCAACCTCTCGCCTTCTGCAGTTGCTCTTCTAGTCGATTTATGACTGTTATTTTTTAGTACATCTCCCCCTCAGTGGCTCATCATTGGTTTGCTGACTATGGGCTTGTCGACCCTGGAGTCCCTGGACTGGGTATTCGTAAATGGAGCCAGTTCCCTGTCACAGTTACCTGTGGGCATGCTTCAGATGCAGTGGAACGTTGTGTGTCACAGGCAATGGAGATCTTGACTTGACCACCTGGATTGTGAGGATGGTAAAAACTTCTATTAAAAAAAACTCTAAGGCTCAAGATGTGCTGCGCAATGATGAGATGCACCGCTGATGAGGTGGAACAGTCGTTATCAGGCAACCTCTGGGAAACCTGATGCAGCTCAATTGTACAAGGCTTACCTAGGCAAGCAGGACTCTGTCTAGGTGGCCTTTTAATTCTCTAGCTGCTCGTGGGATCTAAATGGACCTTTCGAAATTTTCTTACCTTCCTCCTTGTGGAACGGGTGGGATGCTGGAAGGTACCAAGGCCCAGTCCAGTAAAACGGCTCTTGAAGCTAGTCCACCAAACTTATAAGTCTTTCAGAATTCTAGCTGTTTTAGTAGCAGCTCACATGTTGCTAGTGAAATGTACTTTCAATAGATAAAAGGAAATGAGGGAGATTTGAGAAAGTGTCACCGTTTTACTTACAAAAAGGTTTCGAGACAATCGATGAAAGTTCAAAATCTGTCAGTCTTTTGCAAATCGAGAATTGGTTGGTAGAAACATCTAATTCTCAACAGGTGAAGAACATCTTGAAATCTCAATGCCTTGGGGAGTACAGAATAGAAAATGAACTGCACAACACTTTGAAGACAGCAAAGGTGTTGTGACTTGCAGGGATCTGGTTGAACTATCCTTAGAATAACTGAAAGCAGAGAGGTTCCAGGAGGGTATCGTTGATGTGCAAAACATAATGAAAACGGTGGATGACGATATCGTGAAATCAGTCTCATTTATACTGACTTTCAGCAGCACAAAACTTCCAGAGGATGTTGATGCTGGTTTCCCTTGCCTCAGCGTGTGCTCCCTGCCGTCGTTGGATAAGCAGCTGCAGCAGCAAGTCGTATACTCCTAGCTCACTCATTTGTTTAATTCTTGACTTCTTTGCGTGTTTTTGGTACTTGCATTATTTAATTCATAAATTTCGGGCGTATTATAGTAATTGAGAGTTGTAGCATCGCGTTTTAGTACCTGAATAGTGTAAATTCGCGTAGTCGTCTGTCATCTGTTTTTGTTTTGAACGGCCAGTGTCGGTTGGTCAGTCAGTGTGCTCCCTGCCGCCGTTGGATAAGCAGCTGCAGCAGCAAGTCGTATACTCTTAGCTCACTCATTTGTTACATAGTTTAATTCTTAATTTCTTTGCGTGTTTTTGGTACTTGCATTGTTTAATTCATAAATTTCTGGCGTATTATAGTATTTGAGAGTTGTAGCATCGCGTATTAGTACCTGAATAGTGTAAAATCGCGTAGTCTCCTTCCGCCGCCGAGCAGTGTGACAGCAGTGCGCAAGTAGCAGCATTACTGCATTTACTAGACAATCTTGTATTTTAATAACCGTTTAAATTTTGTGTCGATTTGTTTGCGCTCTCTGTAGATTAGTTCACACGTTCTTTGCACAACAGTTTTTAGCATGGATAGGGATTGCAAGTGCTGTGTTCGGATGCAGGCTGTGTTGTCATCCCTTCGCTCCCAGCTTCAGGCAGTGTTGGCTTCGGTCACACAGCTTGAGGCTGTTGCCAATGGGCATCACTGTGGGGGTCCGGATGGAGGTTTGTCAGGGACGGCCAGCTCGTCCCACACATCCCCCGATCGGACTACGACTGTGGTTGCCCGGGATACTGCCCGCATTGAGGCTGATCCCTCACCTGTGGTAGAGTGGGAGGTCGTCTCAAGGCGTAGCAGGGGGCGAAAGACATTCCGGAGGGCTGAACGGAATGCCTCTCCAGTTTGTCTGACGAACCGGTTTGAGGCTCTGTCTCAGGCTGATACTGATCTTCGGCCGGAGATGACTGCTTGTCTTGTTCCAGAGGTTGCCCCTCAGTCTGCAAGATCTGGGCGGTCGCAGACGGTGGGCTTACTGGTAGTTGGGAGCTCCAACGTCAGGCGCGTAATGGGGCCCCTTAGGGATATGGCAGCAAGAGAGGGGAAGAAAACCAATGTGCACTCCGTGTGCGTACCGGGGGGAGTCCTTCCAGATGTGGAAAGGGTCCTTCCGGATGCCATGAACGGTACAGGGTGCACCCATCTGCTGGTGGTCGCTCATGTCGGCACCAATGATGTGTGTCGCTATGGATCGGAGGAAATCCTCTCTGGCTTCCGGCGGCTATCTGATTTGGTGAAGACTGCCAGTCTCGGTAGCGGGATGAAAGCAGAGCTCACCATCTGCAGCATCGTCGACAGGACTGACTGCGGACATTTGGTACATAGCCGAGTGGAGGGTCTGAATCAGAGACTGAGACGGTTCTGCGACCGTGTGGGCTGCAGATATCTGGACTTGCGCCATAGGGTGGTGGGGTTTCGGGTTCCGCTGGATAGATCAGGAGTCCACTACACGCAACAAGCGGCTACACGGGTAGCAGGGGTTATGTGGCGTGGGCTGGGCGGTTTTTTTTAGGTAAGATGGCCTTGGGCAAGTACAGGAAGGGCAACAGCCTCAACGGGTGCGGGGCAAAGTCAGGACATGCGGGGACCAAGCAGCAATCGGTATTGTAATTGTAAACCGTCGAAGCTGCGTTGGTAAAGTACCGCAACTTCAAGCGCTGATAGAAAGCACCGAAGCTGAAATCGTTATAGGTACAGAAAGCTGGCTGAAGCCAGAGATAAATTCTGCCGAAATTTTTACAAAGGTACAGACGGTGTTTAGAAAGGATAGACTGCATGCAACCGGTGGTGGAGTGTTCGTCGCTGTTAGTAGTAGTTTATCCTGTAGTGAAGTAGAAGTGGATAGTTCCTGTGTATTATTATGGATGGAGGTTAAACTCAACCACCGAGCTAGGTTAATAATTGGCTCCTTTTACCGACCTCCCGACTCAGCTGCATTAGTGGCAGAACAACCGAGAGAAAATTTGGAATACATTTCACATAAATTTTCTCAGCATGTTATAGTCTTAGGTGGAGATTTCAATTTACCAGATATAGACTGGGACACTCAGATGATTAGGACGGGTGGTAGGGACAGAGCATCAAGTGACATTATACTGAGTGCACTATCCGAGAATTACCTCGAGCAATTAAACAGAGAACCGACTCGTGGAGATAACAACTTGGACCTACTGATAACAAACAGACCCGAACTTTTCGACTCTGTATGTGCAGAACAGGGAATCAGTGATCATAAGGCCGTTGCAGCATCCCTGAATATGGACGTTAATAGGAATATAAAAAAAGGGAGGAAGGTTTATCTGTTTAGCAAGAGTAATAGAAGGTAGATTTCAGACTACCTAACAGATCAAAACGAAAATTTTTGTTCCGACACTGACAATGTTGAGTGTTTATGGAAAAAGTTCAAGGCAATCGTAAAATGCGTTTTAGACAGGTACGTGCCGAGTAAAACCGTAAGGGACGGGAAAAACCCACCGTGGTACAACAACAAAGTTAGGAAACTACTGCGAAAGCAAAGAGAGCTTCACTCCAAGTTTAAACGCAGCCAAAACCTCTCAGACAAACAGAAGCTAAACGATGTCAAAGTTAGCGTAAGGAGGGCTATGCGTGAAGTGTTCAGTGAATTCCAAAGTATAATTCTATGTACCGACTTGACAGAAAATCCTAGGAAGTTCTGGTCTTACGTTAAATCAGTAAGTGGCTCGAAACAGCATATCCAGACACTCTGGGATGATGACGGCATTGAAACAGAGGATGACACGCGTAAAACTGAAATACTAAACATCTTTTTCCAAAGCTGTTTCACAGAGGAAGACCGCACTGCAGTTCCTCCTCTAACTCCTCGCACAAACGAAAAAATGGCTGACATCGAAATAAGTGTCCAAGGAATAGAAAAGCAACTGGAATCACTCAACAGAGGAAAGTCCACTGGACCTGACGGGATACCAATTCGATTCTACACAGAGTACGCGAAAGAACTTGCCCCCCTTCTAACAGCCGTGTACCGCAAGTCTCTAGAGGAACGGAAGGTTCTAAATGATTGGAAAAGAGCACAGGTAGTCCCAGTCTTCAAGAAGGGTCGTCGAGCAGATGTGCAAAACTATAGACCTATATCTCTGACGTCGATCTGTTGTAGAATTTTAGAACATGTTTTTTGCTCGAGTATCATGTCGTTTTAGGAAACCCGGAATCTACTATGTAGGAATCAACATGGATTCCGGAAACAGCGATCGTGTGAGACCCAACTCGCTTTATTTGTTCATGAGACCCAGAAAATATTAGATACAGGCTCCTAGGTAGATGCTATTCTTCTTGATATCCGGGAGGCGTTCGATACAGTTCCGCACTGTCGCCTGATAAACAAAGTAAGAGCCTACGGAATATCAGACCAGCTGTGTGGCTGGATTGAAGAGTTTTTAGCAAACAGAACATAGCATGTTGTTATCAATGGAGAGACGTATACAGACGTTAAAGTAACCTCTGGCGTGCCACAGGGGAGTGTTATGGGACCATTTCTATTCACAATATATATAAATGACCTAGTAGATAGTGTCGGAAGTTCCATGCGGCTTTTCGCGTATGATGCTGTAGTATACAGAGAAGTTGCAGCATTAGAAAATTGTAGCGAAATGCAGGAAGATCTGCAACGGATAGGCACTTGGTGCAGGGAGTGGCAACTGACCCTTAACATAGACAAATGTAATGTATTGCGAATACATAGAAAGAAGGATCCTTTATTGTATGATTATATGATAGTGGAACATACACTGGTAGCAGTTACTTCTGTAAAATATCTTGGAGTATGCGTGCGGAACGATTTGAAGTGGAATGATCATATAAAATTAATTGTTGGTAAGGCGGGTACCAGGTTGAGATTCATTGGGAGAGTCCTTAGAAAATGTAATCCATCAACAAAGGAGGTGGCTTACAAAACACTCATTCGACCTATACTTGAGTATTGCTCATCAGTGTGGGATCCGAACCAGATCGGGTTGACGGAAGAGATAGAGAAGATCCAAAGAAGAGCGGCGCGTTTCGTCACAGGGTTATTTAGTAACCGTGATAGCGTTACGGAGATGTTTAACAAATTCAAGTGGCAGACTCTGCAAGAGAGGCGCTCTGCATCGCGGTGTAGCTTGCTCGCCAGGTTTCTTGATGAGGTATCGAATATATTGCTTCCCCCTACTTATACCTCCCGAGGAGATCACGAATGTAAAATTAGAGAGATTCGAGCGCGCACGGAGGCTTTCAGACAATCGTTCTCCCCGCGAACCATACGCGACTGGAACAGAAAAGGGAGGTAATGACAGTGGCACGTAAAGTGCCCTCCGCCACACACCGTTGGGTGGCTTGCGGAGTATAAATGTAGATGTAGATGTAGATGTAGACTTAATTTTGCTAACCTTATGTGCTGCTTTTCATGCCAGGGTTTCGGGCACACGGCCTTAAGTTGTAAGGGAAAAGCCACTTGTAGCACATGTGGTAGTGCCACGCATGAAGGTGTTTGTTGTCCATCTCCTCCAAAGGGTGTAACCTGTTCGGGGATCACACAGTCTTGAGTAGCGACTGCAGGGTTTTCCTTGAAAAAAGGGATACAGGATATAAAAGCAACTAAGCGTATCTCTTATGGTGAGGCCAAAATATCGGAAAGGCCATGCAGCCTTAAGTTCAGATGACCGATGTTGCTATGCAAACGGTAGTTGCTATTGTAATAGGATGACCGGAGCGGGTGATGTGGTCGGGGTTGTGGGGCGTAGCTGGGTAGAAGAAGGTGGCTGTTTTTAGCAATGGTTGAAATGGCTCTGAGCACTATGGGACTCAACTGCTGTGGTCATCAGTCCCCTAGAACTTAGAACTACTAAAACCTAACTAACCTAAGGACATCACACACATCCATGCCCGAAGCAGGATTCGAACCTGCGACCGTAGCAGTCGCACGGTTCCGGACTGCGCGCCTAGAACCGCGAGACCACCGCGGCCGGCTTTTTTTGCAATCTTCCTCTTTATTGTTGGTTCTTCCAACACATTTTCTGGTAGCTCAGCACACTCACTCGTGTCGTGGTGGAGACGTATTGATGCGCATAGTCCGGGAAACACGATGCTGTGCTCGGTCAGCGGCTGCGCACGTGGTAGGAGGTTACCAGCACGAGGCCCAGCCTAGCTCGCCTCCAGCAGACGATGTGGCTTGTGACGATGCTGGGAGTCGGTGGTGCAGCAGCGGGCAACGCCCACTGCCGCCCGGTCCTTGGGGACAGTGCCACTGATGACGACGACATAACAGCGACCGAAAGCCCAACCGATGCCGATGCCCACCTCTGATGCCCTTAAATAGTGCAGACCGCTGCTGAAACCGCCGGTTACGCGGCGACGTATTTATTAGAATGTTCTCGATGAGTTGCCTAAAGCAACCGCGCCACACGCGGCCCGTGCCAGCGTAATTCTGCAAATGCTGCGTTCTGGCTGTTGATGGCTGCCACACACGTACACACATTCCGACGCCCATTGCAAAACTGTGTCACCTTCATAACGCGCCAGCCAGCCTTCGTCCACCGTCTGCCATGAGGCTAGCGCATAGCACACTGAGACCCACTAAATCACAATTTCGCACCATATGTCCTAAAAAGATGGGCAGATGTGGACTCTGACCACAATCTGTTGGTTATGAACTGCAGATTAAAACTGACGAAACTGCAAAAAGGTGGGAAATTGAGGGGATGGGATGTGGATAAACCGAAAGAACCAGAGGTTGTAGAGAGCTTGAGGGAGAACATTGGGGAACGACCGACAAGAATAGGGGAAAGAAACACAGTAGAAGGAGAATGGGTAGCTTTGGGAGATTAAGTAGTAACAGTAGCAGAGGATCAAGTTGGTAAAAAGACGAGGGCTAACAGAAATCCTTGGGTAACAGAAGAGATATTGAATTTAATTGATGAAACGAGAAAATATAAAAATGCAGTCAATGAAGCAGCCAAAAAGGAATAAAAACGTCTCAACAATGAGATCGACAGGAAGTGCAAAATGGCTAAGCACGGATGGCCAGAGGACAAATGTAAGGAAGTAGAGGCACATATCACTAGGGGTAAGATAGATACTGCCTACAGGAAAATTAAAGAGACCTTTGGAGAATAGAGAACCACTTGCATGAATATCAAGAGCTCAGATGGAAACCCAGTTCTAAGTAAAGAGGGGAAAGCAGACACGTGGAAGGAGTATATAGAGAGTCTATACAAGGGCGATGTTCTTGAGGACAATATTATAGAAATGGAAGACAATGTAGATGAAGATGAAATAGGAAATATGATACCGCGTGAAGAGTTTGACAGAGCACTGAAAGACCTAAGTCGAAACAAGGCAACAGGAGTAGACAACATCCCATTAGAACTACTGACAGCATTGGAAGAGCCAGGCCTAACAAAACTCTACCATCTGTTGAGCAAGATGTATGAGACAGGCGAAATACCCTTACACTTCAAGAAGAATATAATAATTCCAATCCCAAAGAAAGCAGGTGTTGAAAGATGTGGAAATTATCGAACTATCAGTTTTATAAGCCAAGGCTGCAAAGTACTAACACGAATTCTTTACAAACGAATGGAAAAACTGGTAGAAGATGACCTCGAGAAAGATCAGTTTGGATTCCATAGAAACGTTGGAACACGTGAGGCAATACTGACTGTGGTGTGCGTCCTGTAAGATCTTCGATACACACACCATCAGATTATTTGACTTGTCGCTCTAACGAAATAAGTGAGTGTCAGCAATATGTCTCGTGGTCTTCTTGTGGCGTGTTTATCTTCTGCCGTTAGGTCAGACGATAGAAATACCACTTGCATGCTTAGAGTAGCCGATTGATGGTGACCAACTTTAAACAAATCTTGATTAATTTTCACAAACATTTGTTAAAATAATAAAAAGGCATAGATATTAGGTAACTTGATTCTGGATGCTGTTTAAGATTGACTATCTGAAGTTCCTTTGGTCTTGGTACATTAAACTTATTCTCACATATCTCTAATACTTGACAAAGTGTCTATTCATTTATCTTCATGGCAATGTACTGGAATATGGTAATCTTATTAGGCGCAGACTGAAACTTGACTACAGACAAATGCAGACTGACTAATTGGAAGTCTGTACACTCGTTATAATACCTCGCTCGTTCAGGTATCACTGCACGAGTGTGATCCGCGAGGAGAAAAGTTCTACGTTAGCAGCAATCTCATAGTGCGGAGACGGACGAGCGCTGCGCCTGCGCTGTTGTGCTTCGCGGGGCGCACTCTAGTGGGAAAGTTGTGTACGCGCTGACTACGCGGAACTACACTCTTGGAAATTGAAATAAGAACACCGTGAATTCATTGTCCCAGGAAGGGGAAACTTTATTGACACATTCCTGGGGTCAGATACATCACATGATCACACTGACAGAACCACAGGCACATAGACACAGGCAACAGAGCTTGCACAATGTCGGCACTAGTACAGTGTATATCCACCTTTCGCAGCAATGCAGGCTGCTATTCTCCCATGGAGACGATCGTAGAGATACTGGATGTAGTCCTGTGGAACGGCTTGCCATGCCATTTCCACCTGGCGCCTCAGTTGGACCAGCGTTCGTGCTGGACGTGCAGACCGCGTGAGACGACGTTTCATCCAGTCCCAAACATGCCCAATGGGGGACAGATCCGGAGATCTTGATGGCCAGGGTAGTTGACTTACACCTTCTAGAGCACGTTGGGTGGCACGGGATACATGCGGACGTGCATTGTCCTGTTGGAACAGCAAATTCCCTTGCCGGTCTAGGAATGGTAGAACGATGGGTTCGATGACGGTTTGGATGTACCGTGCACTATTCAGTGTCCCCTCGACGATCACCAGTGGTGTACGGCCAGTGTAGGAGATCGCTCCCCACACCATGATGCCGGGTGTTGGCCCTGTGTGCTTCGGTCGTATGCAGTCCTGATTGTGGCGCTCACCTGCACGGCGCCAAACACGCATACGACCATCATTGGCACCAAGGCAGAAGCGACTCTCATCGCTGAAGACGACACGTCTCCATTCGTCCCTCCATTCACGCCTTTCGCGACACCACTGGAGGCGGGCTGCACGATGTTGGGGCGTGAGCGGAAGACGGCCTAACGGTGTGCGGGACCGTAGCCCAGCTTCATGGAGACGGTTGCGAATGGTCCTCGCCGATACCCCAGGAGCAACAGTGTCCCTAATTTGCTGGGAAGTGGCGGTGCGGTCCCCTACGGCACTGCGTAGGATCCTACGGTCTTGGCGTGCATCCGTGCGTCGCTGCGGTCCGGTCCCAGGTCGACGGGCACGTGCACCTTCCGCCGACCACTGGCGACAACATCGATGTACTGTGGAGACCTCACGCCCCACGTGTTGAGCAATTCGGCGGTACGTCCACCCGGCCTCCCGCATGCCCACTATACGCCCTCGCTCAAAGTCCGTCAACTGCACATACGGTTCACGTCCACGCTGTCGCGGCATGCTACCAGTGTTAAAGACTGCGATGGAGCTCCGTATGCCACGGCAAACTGGCTGACACTGACGGCGGCGGTGCACAAATGCTGCGCAGCTAGCGCCATTCGACGGCCAACACCGCGGTTCCTGGTGTGTCCGCTGTGCCGTGCGTGTGATCATTGCTTGTACAGCCCTCTCGCAGTGTCCGGAGCAAGTATGGTGGGTCTGACACACCGGTGTCAATGTGTTCTTTTTTCCATTTCCAGGAGTGTATGTACACAACACTGACCCAACGACGTATCTTACAAAATAGATTAAGGAGGAAGACGTGAGGCAATACTGACCCTACGATGTATCTTACAAAATGTATTAAGGAAAGGCAAACCTACGTTTCTAACATTTGTAGACTTAGAGAAAGCTTTTGGCAATGTTGCCTGGAATACTCTCTTTCAAATTCTGAAGGTGGGAGGGGTAGAATACAGAGAGCGAAAGGCTACTTACAATTTGTACAGAAACTAGATGGCAGTTATAAGAATCAAGGGACCTGAAAGGGAAGCAGTGGTTGGGAAGGGAGTGAGACAGTGTGGTAGCCTGTCTCCAATGTTATTCAATCTGTATATTGAGCAAGCAGTAAAGGAAACAAAAGAAAAATTAGGAGTAGGAATTAAAATCCATGGAGAAGAAATAATAACTTTGAGGTTCACTGATGACGTTGAAATTCTGCCAGAGACAGAAACGGACCTGGAAGAGCAGCTGAACGGATTGGACAGTGTCTTGAAAGAAGGATATAAGATGAACATCGACAAAAGCAAAACGAGGATAATGGAATGTAGTCGAATTAGATCGCGTGATGATGAGGTTATTAGATTGGGAAATGAGACACTTAAAGTAGTAATGATTTCTGCTATTTGGGGAGAAAAATAACTGATGTTGGTGGAAGTAGAGAGGATATAAAATGTAGATTGGCAATGGCAAGGAAAGCGTTTCCGAAGAAGAGAAATTTTGTTAACATCGAGTATAGATTTCGGAGTGAGGAAATCGTGTCTGAAAGTATTTGTATGGAGTGTAGCCATGTATGAGAGTGATACGTGGACGATAGATAGTTTAGACAAGAAGAGAATGGAAGCTTTTGAAATGTGGTGCTACAGAAGAATGCTGAAGATTAGATGGGGAGGTCACATAACTAAAGACGAGGTATTGAATAGAATTGGAGAGAAGAGAAATTTGTGCTACAACTTGACTAGAAGAAGGGATGGGTTGGTAGGGCATATTCTGAGGCATCGAGGGATCACCAGTTTAGTATTGGAGGGCAGCGTCGAGGGTAAAAGTCGTAGAGGAAGGCCAAGAGATGAGTACTCTAAACAGATTCAGAAGGATGTTGGTTGCAGTAGGTACAGGGAGATGAAGAGGCTTGCACAGGATATAGTAGCATGGAGAGCTGCATCAAACCAGTCTCTGGACTGAAGACCACAAGAACAACAACAGGCCCATATGAATCCACAAGTTACTCAACTTTGTGCTCATTAACAGCGATTAGGCTTTAATATGTGTGCCAGAATTCCCGGTAATAGCCTCCACCTCAGTGGACAGAGATATCCCATCTTCGTAGAAGGTACAGTCATGCTCAGAAGTATCCAAACGACGTGAATTACATTTCGCCTGATTCACATGTAACCCACATAACACAGCTGACTAGCAGGTCCTCTAATCGCTCCTTGGTACAGTCGTTTGACTATTGAAAATGGTTCCAACAAGTCACCACTAGAAAACACTGCTCTGTATCGCAATAACTCATAATGTAAAGTAATACCACGATACTAGAAATATCAGGGATCACCTTATCACAGATAAGACTGTCCTTAAGGCTTGTAAGCTCACATTTATTGCAATAAATGACATACCTGAAATGTTACCACTCTCATTATTACGTAAGGCACGTAGTAAGTTCGTCGTATTCATGATTTCCTCTTCAATAACATACCTTATTTGTTATTTAACACAAAATGACATTAATAATTTAAGTTATCACAAATCTTCGCGTTCAGCGTATGGACTCAAACCCCGGTCATGCAGACTAAGATTTCGTGACTGACGGAAACTAACAGTCGTGCCTGACTAGGCATACAGAGAGTGATACACCTCGATTTTACACAGTATCAGTTAGCAAATATTAACTTTAAATTACATAACGGACGCGAATTCCTACCCAGCATCTATTGTCCCTGTGAAAGAACTACGAGAGATGTTAAATATTGCTTCTTCACAAGTAACTTACTTGAAATGCCGTAAGGTAAAGCTTTGTGTTGGACAGGGATTCGAACCAAGAACGTAATCGGATTGCTATCGAAGCACAATCAACTGTGACATATCGGATTTCCTCGGCAGTAGCTAGATGTTTTAACTTAAATGACGAGAGGAAACATAGATTTTTTCCTTCCCAGGACTCCAACCCGGCACCTATCGCTGTTATATTCTAGAGAAAACGAACGTTTAATATTGGTTTGTAGCACCAGCAGCGACATGTGAGCATGGTTGAACTACAAATAATATGAAGAAGAGTTCAGTGCTGACTGGGAACTGAACCCTACACATATCGTTGTTGACTGCTCACCAACAGACGTCAGCTACCAAATTTTTCTCCACCAGCAACTCGGAATAATTTCCTTGAACTTACAGTGTCACGCAAATAGCTGTATAACTCACTGATAGTCAAAAACGTCAGATATCGTTAGTGTTGACAACGAATGAAAAAGCATTAATAATCATTATTATCATCCACCAGCTGATAGGTGTTCTCACGCTAGAGCTTGATAATTCGTAATGAAAACCTTAATGCCGGGCTAGGATTCGAACCCATTCACGCGCAATATATGGAGATGTTGAAGAGCCTGCAGTTTTGAAAAAACAACAAATTGCAGTCGTACTGTATTCTCACGAATGGAGCAAATTCCGCGTTAAGGGCGGTCTGAGTTGCATTCCCAGTTCAGAACCAATTTTATCGACATACAGAAGCTCAAATAAATGATGGAATAAGTGTCCTGTGACGCTACATAGCGTTTGTTTCGGCACTAGATGTAAATAACTAGTATTAGGAAGGTTCAACCTGACATCTACTTGGTAGAGAAGGAATATCATGTTTATGTGAATTTCAGACCACAATGCCATTATACCTCCTTCACTTGGCGTAGCCAGAAGCGAATAGAATCTGCCTCTCCCTAACAAAAGGCATCGGCAAAAGATGGAATCGGACCTAGACCGTCAGTATATGAACCTATCATCGATCCCACAGACCACGAAAAGCATCTTCTCTGGAACTCATTTTTCTATCGTAACACGTATGCGGCACACTCGATGAGAATTCTGACACACAGGCTCCCTGCAGTGGTTTGTAGCATGTTCAGTACATTCATTTACTTGGTTGACCGAATCGCCATGAACTAGCTGCCTCGTCTATCCAGTGAATACATTCGACTCTATTTTCTAATCACCGAAATAAAAAAACGTAACTGTCACCTACACAGAACTGCCAACAGTGTAGGATGCAGAGATTCAAATAAGAAGTGTTCCTTTCCATTTGAGCTGCTCTATTGCGTTATCTGTTTGAAACAGTCGTGCAGTGCAAAAGATAAGCTATAACTGTGTGTCTCTCAAAAGTCTAGATACGGCCATGTGCATTATCTCACATCACTGTGGAATGCGAAAGTTCTGGAGGAACCGTTGTTGACTCCTGGAGCTGCTGTACGTACGTGACAGTAGCGTAGTCGTAAGTGTCGGGCACTGTAAGTAACACGTCGCGAGTTTTATTACATTTGCTGCTACGTTTTTTAAAACGCAATTCTCCTGTCTGCTGAAGTTATCAATTTAATGGAACCTTGAACATCATTCCTTTCACTTCTCAACCCAAAATAGTAGCATGTGGAAAAAGGGCTAACTTCTGCGACATTTTGTTCATTTCAGGCTTAATAGACTGCCAGGCAGCAGATGCATCTCGACGCCTTTCTACATGCATGTAATCAATAAACTGCATGTGCATTGGCAGACTGTTATAGATAACATCAGAGGATTCACATATATCGTTGATGATTAATTTCTCTCTCATTCTTTAGTATTGTTTTAACAAGATTAAAAGAAACCTTACGAACATTATGCACTGTATTATAAAAAATGAAATAAAACTACCCACAATAACCTTACGACGAAAGGCTGTTGTAATAAAACTGAGTATTTGTACACAAACGTGCCTCTATCTGCACGAATCAGTAAATTACTACTCACTTAGATTTTGATTGGGTCTGTGTTTAATTGGTACACTGCGGCATACTCAGCAGGTATGCAAATGTGATATTTCATAAATAAACTTATGTAATCCTAGAAACCCTAAATTTGCTTGTCAGCGGCGGAAAGAGGCGTAACCTGTTGTGCAGCATTGTAAGTTTTTCACCATTGCACTATGAGCTGAAAGTATTTCTTTGCGATTTGCTTATCGATGTTTGATATGACTGCCTGTGGCTCTTTCACAGAAGGGATAAAAACGTTACGGTCAGCGAGACTGGAACCGCGAACCAAAACAGACGCTTTTCCACAGGTTAGCACGTCAGCACGGAGCTAGCGAAGAAGACTGACAGTGGCTAGAACTCGTAAACCGCTGTTTAAAGGACGACATTAGTTGCGATTTCCACGTGCAATGACTTTCCTGGGCTGAAAACCATAAATTTACAATCTTCTGTTACACCTCAAGCGATAATAATTCAGATTATTCAATGGCAATGACAGAAAAAATCACGTGAACTTTGAGGCTTAATTCCGTGCACACCAGGAAGTAACTCGTTGATCACAGCGTTGCCAAACATACCTTGCCTTGTTGCCAAATCTCAGTTACAGTACCGGCAGGAAGAAGACGAACCGATGTGATCCTACAGCGGGCGGGGAATTGACCACAGCTGTCGTCTCAAAGATGCGGCTGCTACGGCCTCTAGTACGTAATCCATCTAATTTGCATTTCTGTAGCTAGGTTTAGGGACTGGAGCGTAGTTACTAATAATACTCCGGACTGACTGCTAACTAAGCATCAGAAATCAGTAATTCTCATAGTTGTTTTTATATTTCTTTCGTAACTGTACTCAAAACTAAGAAACTCATTCACAGACATTTTCGTGCCTCGCCAGTAGTCGAGCACAACAAACAAACAAAAATAAAAAGAGAATGTGTGTGTTTGTGTGTGTGTGTGTGTATGAGAGAGAGAGAGAAGGAGAGAGAGAGAGAGACAAATAAAAAAGAATGAGAGAGAGGGTAAAAAATCGTTGTAAAGATATTGAATGCTGTTATGTAAAGAAAGCTTCCATTAAAATGACACGTTCCACTTCATTACGAAATGTCGTATGCATAATGTGTGGAACAAGTATTGATCTAATCTAATATAATCATATCATATTGCTGACTAGCCATGAAGAGTCATGAATTACCGAAATTTTCGCCAATATCAGTTACAAAATCTAAACTTGAAAATGAAAGACGACAGTTTTTGTAATAAACCGAGACTCCTATCAAGAGTCTTTCATCCCTCTTATCTAACCGCGAAAGATGTCTGATATACCTCCATTCAGAAGTAACAAAGTGTGTATGTATTTAAAGATGAAGCGCACGATGTGAAGTTCTGTGACGGAGATACGTAACCAACACGTAATCGGATTGTTAACTAAGTAAAATCAAAGGTGATGTATCGGTTTTTCTTACCAGCTGCTAGGTGCCTGAGCGACAATCTAATCGCACACCTATCTTTCTTCTTTATCGTCCACGTCCACGAATATAGCTTATCAATTGCTTATTCACCAACAGTAAGGTGCGTGCGTGTTTGACCAGAAATTGTTGGCAACACATCAACAGACATTGAAAATGCACGTTAATTTTCATTAGTAGGCCGGTGTGCACGTGATAGGGCTTGAAATGAAATTATGAATATTTTTAAACTAAATCAGGATTCGGACCCACATACTTACCTTTGGAGGAGACCTAGAGAAGACTGCAGTCTTGGGAAAAGGAACGAAATGATTGAACTATACTGTTGCGAGAGATTCAGATCCTCGAAAGAGGAGCACCAAATTTTTCAACGTCTCTAGTTCAATCAAGTACAAGTAAATTAAGAGCCCCGATCCCTTAAATGGCTATCGGTTCATCAAATGAAATAAAATTTTCTAATGTAAGTAAGTTTACTGGTGCAGGAATTTCTGTTTACCATGACCTCCACCTATGTCATTTCCCAATGTAAAGCGGCTCTGCCCAGTTGGGAATGGGGGAACTTGACGTTTAATGCGGATTCTGCATTATAATATTTTTCTCTTGAGGTTACCAGAGGTAAATTAAATTTCTTTGAGCGTCTTAAAAGTAAATGCCTGAACCCACGCATTGCACTTGTCACAGTTCGTTCCACCAGACCATTGTGGCTACATTTCCCACCGCCAGCAGTGTGCTGTAACGGATGATATACTTAGCTTACATAATTAGTTACGGTGGAAAAAATGTGAGTCTATTAAATGGTTCAGAAGAAGAAAGCATCTGACATGGAGATTATGCTCTTCTCATGTCAGCAGGATGTAAAGACTCTTCTAGGCATCATAGCCTAGCTGTGAAGCCATTTTGAAGTTTTCACTAATTCAGCAAATTTCTTAGTTCGGGAAAATCCACTGTGAAGTGTGAAGTTACCGGATAATTCGATTATTACTGTCATTATTACTATCATTTTCTACATACCGCTGCTATAACACGTGCTTGAAGATCATTTAAGACCGTTTGGTCATTATATAAGTAGTTGCCTAAGAACAGATTCTTTCCCTGTCTACGGAATCTTTTTCATGTTAATATCAAACTTCAGCAATTACTCGTAGATCATATTAAAACTAAAGTAATTGATGAAGACGTTACTTGATAACAAAAACGCGCTGCCTTTCTTCATTTACTTGCGCCTAGAAATGGCTGTCGAATACTGGTAACCAAAAGCCAAGGGATCTTACTGCCATCCAATATAAGTCGCTGTCAGTTCTTCCATATGATTTGGTCGACGCGACCTGTTTCAAGTTGTGTATAACACAGATTGTTTTAGAAAATCAATTGTTTTCCTTTGCAATAAACATGAAAGATTTTCATTCTAAGCTATCCAAGTCCAAAATTTTCGCAATATTAGTTCAAATTTAATATTCGCTTCTATAATGTAGGAAAGTATTTCATAGTTTCAAAATCCGCATCCGAATCATTGTCTTTACACTTAGTCGCTGATCATAAATTCTATCTCAGAGTGAAACCAGTTCAAGTAACCTAATGTAGCGAAGACTGTTTGCCAGTGCTCTTTCTCACCGGAAAATATGCAATTCACTCATTGGGCTCCATAAATACACTGTAATAGTAATTTCCGTGTGTATGCAATGCATACGGATTGTAGAATTTAGTGGTGCTCTCTCTTCCACTTATGTATACAATATGCCTGATCTAAACGGGCCCTTTATCATTACAGGCCCTGGGCGGTGCAACATCTTATTTACAACAGTAATGTGCGTATACTGACAACCTCACTGTTCGTTTTACCTGATTTTGCAATCATTTAAATAAAACAAAATAAACTTCCAGTGGGAGACATTTCGTCCCCCTTTTTCTTTTGTGAAATTAGTCAGTAAGCTTTTTGCCTTCCAACCAGCGAAATGCGGCAGAGTACGGCCGGTAAACGATTCACAAACCACGATTTAGTGCCGTTAAGACGATTTCTTTAAACATTGGCGTAGCTGAGGGAATTTAGTTTCTTCTAAAATCGTCTTATGCAATAACGTTCACAGATATCTCAAACAGGAAAAGCTCTTTATCCAGGTACGAAGATTGTAAAACCAACTTCCCATAGTTTGTGTCAGGCTGATCTTTTCGTCTGATAGCACTGCGTAAGTATTTTGTCGAAGAGGTATCACAAGTAGTGTTCTTGTAGCTGTGGGAATCATTGGTTAAAAACGAGTTTAACACCAATGGGTACAGTACTGCTAAATATTCAAAATGATTATCAACCTAAGTCTGCGTCCATCCACAAACTGAGGAGCATTTGTAATATTGAAGCTAGACTGTGTATCGTTGTCTTCCTTGAGTGGGCATTGGAAGGCGTTTACACACACGTATACGAGGGTAATTCCAAATGTAAGGTCCCATAAGGGACACGCAAGTGCCAACGCAGACACAAGCGAGAGATGGTCATTTCAATGCCAAGCAGAAACAGCTGTGTTGGCTGCGTGGTGGCAAGGTGACAAAGAGTAAGACTAGGGATACGCAGGTCTCAGGTTCGATCCCTCGTCAGTCCCACGATTTTTGTGTGCCATTTTACACTTATTTCCTCCCGGGCAGTGTTTGGTGATGTGCAAAATGCCGAGTTGCACTGTGGTCCGAAAGCCTCGTTAAACTGTAGGTTCCCCTATTAACTGGCTAGGTAAGTCTACTCAAAGGTCGGAGGAAAGCAACGGCATACAACCTCCAACTAGACCGTGCCTAAATGAAGCACTGTGGTGTTCCAAACACTTTTCCGACTGATAACTGCTTTACTTTCTGTGAGTTTCAAAATTAATGATCTTCGGGTTATTAACATTTTTGTGCTTTCATGCTGTAGCTTTGATACCAGTAAACGTAAGTAACCTGCCGACCACTGTCACCGTTCGAGTTGTCAAGGTGGTAAACGACGATGCTGTCGACCCCAGTTACAATCCTGGTCATGTCTATGTTTCAGACGAATACCTCTACGTGCCTTTCTGCATATTTCAAGGCATACTTTTATACTCTTGGTACGCATCCAGATCGGTAGCTGATAGAACTGTATTTAGCAACATGAATCAGATATGTTTTCCATGCAATATATCGGACAACACGTCAGTGCAGCGAGATTTCGTTTGTGTGTTGCGCATGGTGCAAGAAATGTTTGTGTTTTTCTTGCTTGTGTAATAAGTTTCACCCCAGTGAATGCGAGCAAGCTCACGAACAGACTGACAAAAACTGGAATTACGCAATAATACACTTAAAAGTTGTATTTTTGCATTATGTATCCCAATGAAAATAACTGTAAACAGCTATGTGCCTACTTGCTTACTATTCGCGCTTCTCGATGTTTTCCTCAAAAAATAAAAATAAAAAGAGAGAGAGAGAGAGAAAACAGAAATGTATTTCAAATATCAGCTCAGTGACGCCATGTTCGTCTCGAGATGTAAAGCAAGGATAGCTGATAGGTAATATCTCGTTGTACTAGCGATATGTATGGCTACAGGGTTCTTTCTTTTCTCTTTTCAAACAACCAGAACATAATTCAGTAACAAAGTGGGAAGAACATCTACGCAGTGCGCCAGTTAAACACTCAGCATTTCTTGGTTATTTTGTTAATCGTCTGTAATGCAGTAAACATCCTTGATTATTGATCTGTTATTACTGTGGTGTCACCGCCAGACACCACACTTGCTAGGTGGTAGCTTAAATCGGCCGCGGTCCATTTAGTACATGTCGGACCCGCGTGTCGCCACTGTGTGATCGCAGACCGAGCGCCACCACAAGGCAGGTCTCGAGATACAATATAGCACTCGCCCCAGTTGTACGACGACTTTGCTAGCGACTACACTTACGAAGCCTTTCTCTCATTTGCCGAGAGACTGTTAGAATAGCCTTCAGCTAAGTCCATGGCTACGACCTAGCAAGGCGCCATAAGCCTTACATAGTTTGATAGTTATCATATGAAATGTCTCATCAAGAGTGCTGTATTCACATCCAAGAATAAAAGATAAGTATTCGAGGAGCTGCATACTTTTGTTATGAGAATTCACTACTTATCCTGTTCCAGAATTCACGCCCGTCTGCGTTAGATAGTGTGCATTTCGGCCGCCTCTATCTACAAGGTGTTGGCACATTTGCCAACACATCAATGGCGACGAGACGACGGGAAGGGTCTTGTTCTTTCTACTTGCTTTGCTCTGATTTATTTGTATCATGGCTTCGCCACAATCTCCAGATGTACTGTCCGAATTTTATCGCTTGCAGAATCAGCAGACGCAGGCGTTATTGGATGCCCTGGGACAGCTCGTCCAGGGTCAACGTGCGCTGCAAACCGATGCGGCCGCCGTCGCTTCATCGCTACCGCAGCCACAACACGCCGTTGCACCGTCCTTCCGTAATTTTGATTCAACCCAAGAAACGTGGCCAGAATGGTCCCGAAAATTTGGATTTCATCTCGCCGCCTACAGAATTCAAGGTAATGAGCGGCAGCCGTTTTTGCTTTCTTGTGTCGGTGTGTCCACCTACCGTGTGATGGTGAAATTGTTTCCCCGACGCGACATAGCAACTCTGTCCTACGAAGAAATTTTGTCTGCTTTAGATGCCTATTTCAAAGAAACAGTCAATGTCGTTGCAAAAAGGTATACGTTCTTTCGTACAAAACGTACGGCCGGTCAAACTAATAGGGAGTGGGTTGCAACATTGCAAGGACTTGCTAGGGAGTGTGCATTTGAATGTGACTGTGGACTGCCTTATTCCGATACTATGGCGCGTGATGCAATAGCACAGAATGTTTCTGATGTTCGCATACGGGAACAGATTTTGAAACTAGTTAATCCCTCCCTTCAGCAAGTGATAGACATATTGGATAGACAAGACACACTTGACTGTGCTCAGGAATCTTTTGAAACTTCGCCAGCAGTGTGTAACATTAACCGGCCCGTCGGGCGCGCTGCGCGGCCCGGTAAACTGCCCTCACGCACGTCTGCGTAGCTGCCGCCACGCTCTACACCAGGTGTGCCGTGCCAGCACACAACTGCAGTGAAATCATGCCCGCGGTGTGCTACTAGACAATCGCGTGAAAATTGCCCGTCACGCCACGCTATTTGCTTTTTCTGTAATAAGAAAGGTCATGTTCAAAGTGTTTGTCAGAAAAAGCTCAGATCAGACACTCTTAATCATTCCAGGCTCTTTGCTTCACGCCGGAATCGAACCAAGGACGCTCAGACTCGTGAACCTTCGCCCATGGACATTCATGTAGTTAATTCCGCTTCGTCCAGTGCCACTTTCTCTAACAGTGACTGTGTTCATCCCACAAAAAGTGTGCGTCGACGTCGCCGGAAATCACGTCAATTAGCAAGTGATTCTGTACCAGTGTCTGTTCAAATTGCACAAAACAGTCGCTCTTGTCGTCAGCAGGACAATAAACTTTTTGTAGATTTGGACTTTAATGGCAAGGTCATTCCATTCCAGCTCGATACCGGAGCTGCAGTTTCACTGCTCAATCACGACATGTACAAACAACTGGGCAAACCTCCGTTGCGTGCCGCAAATGTTCAGTTAAAAAGTTATTCAGGACAGCAGATCCCTGTGTTAGGACAGTGCAGCCTTCTTGCAACATACAAGGGACAAACAAAACTTGTGTCATTTTACGTTCTTCGCTCTACTACTGCAGTGAACTTGTTTGGCTTAGATTTATTTCAGTTGTTTAACATGTCTTTAGTAAATCAGGTCCTATCAGTGAACCAGACTGTGCCTTCAGACAGTGTTTCTCGTATGTGTGAAGAATTTGCAGACATTTTTGCACCGGGCCTGGGTTGCGCTACAAACTATGCAGCACGTTTGGAACTGAAAGTAAACGCGCAACCGAAATTTTTCAGAGCGCGCAATGTTCCTCACGCATTGCGTGTTGAGGTCGCAAGAACATTACACGATTTAGCATCACAAGGTGTGAGTGAATGTGCGCATTGCCTCTTCCATTTCAGCTCTGCTTCATCGCTTACGCCGTACAGGTGTTCCGTTTCTCTGGACGACGGAATGCGAACGCGCTGTTCGCCAGTTGAAATCGGCGTTGCTTTCTAATGCTTGCCTTACGCCCTTCGATCCCCAGAAACCCCTTTTGTTGATGGTAGATGCATCGGATTTCGGGATCAGTGCTGTGCTTGCGCACAAAGTTGGCTCGCATGATCGCCCTATTGCCTTTGCGTCCAAATTGCTCTCGTCTGCGCAAAGAAATTATTCACAGATAGAGAAAGAAGCTTTGGCTCTCGTGTTTGGTGTTACTAAGTTCCATGATTCCTTGTATGGTCGTCACTTTACCATCATCACAGACCACAAACCTTTGACATCGCTTTTTCATCCGAACAAGCCTGTACCTCCGCGTACAGCGCAGATATTCATTCGCTGGTCTATTTTCCTCTCGCAGTACCGCTACAATATCTTGTATCGGTCGACTGCTAAGCACGGAAACGCTGATGCGTTGTCCCGTTTGTCTGTTACTGAGGATAAAGCATTCGATTCTTCTGAACTTCCTTGCATGTTCATTGATTCGGAAACTGATGAAGTGGTCTAATCGTTTCCGATTGATTTTCGTCGTGTAGCTACAGCCACAGCTGCTGACCCTGTCCTTGCTACCGTTTTGCGTTTTGTTGCTACGCAATGGCCTTTGTCCAAGTCTCGGATCGAGGATCCGTTGGTTCGCCGATTTTTTGCTCACAAGGAGAGACTTTTTGTTCGACGTGGTGTTTTGTTGTTGCGTTCTGATAATGATCAGTCCAGAGGCGTGGTCCCCCGTTCGTTACAGTCCTCTGTTTTACGGCTTCTTCACCAAGGACATTGGGGTATAGTGCGAACGAAGCAACTTGCTCGTCAGCACTGTACTTGGTTCGGAATCGATGCTGCGATTACGGATATGTGTTCTTCTTGCATGGCGTGTGCTGAACAACAATCCGCACTGCCGCGGAAAGTCTTTGCATGGCCAAAAGCCACTTCCCCTTGGCAACGCTTGCACATCGATTTTGCTGGTCCATTCTGGAATGCTCGATGGTTGGTTCTAATTGATGCCATCAGTAATTTCCCTTTTGTAGTCTGGATGTCTTCCACGACGTCCTCTGCCACCATCCAAGCGTTGTCTGCTATCTTTTGCATTGAAGGTCTTCCGCAGACTATTGTTTCCGACAATGGCCCACAATTCCTGTCCGCAGAATTTCAGTCATTCTGCCAGGCGAATGGTATTCAACATCTGACATCCGCGCCTTTTTCGCCTCAGTCAAACGGTGCCGCTGAACGATTGGTCCGGACTTTCAAGTTACAGATGTTGAAGTTGAAAGAGTCGCATTCTAGGGAGGATGCGTTCTTGCTCTTTTTGTATTCGTATCGCTCTCAGCCCCGAGATGGTCGCTCGCCGGCTGAGTTGCTCCACGGTCGTCCTCATCGAACCACGATGTCTTTGCTGCATCCGCCGCATCAGGCTCCTGTGCAGCGGCAGACTCCTGATTTTGCTCCAGGCGACGTTGTATTTTATTGCAACTATCGAGGTTCACGGCGTTGGCTCGCAGGGCGCATTCTTCGCTGCCTCGGCCGCGCGATGTATTTGGTTTTGGGGGCCTCTGGTGAAGTGCGTCGTTATCTCAATCAGCTGCGCCTCTGTCGTCGCACGGGTTCTGCCGCTCCCCGTTTGCTTTCAGCGACGGTGCCGTCCGGTCAGCGCCCTGGGGACCCATCTACTGGCTCGCCTCATCCCCAGGTGTTACCGACGCTGCCTTCCATTTTGCCCCATGGCGACGCGCCGCCGCAGCCGCCGCCGCCGCCTGTTCTCCCGCCGGCGCCGCCCGCATTCGACGCTTCGCTGCAGCCGCCAAGCGCCACCCTGGGTCACGCGCCGCCGATCGCTTCCCGTGACCAGCTGTCCTCCGACATGGAACTCTTGCCCGCTCCGGACCACATGACGTCATCGCGCGTCGGGTACCCCGACGCAATGGAGGTCGACCCTTCGGCCCCTCCTGTGTCTTTACGGGCGCATACACCGCATGTTGAGGTGCACCCTGGACTAGGTTTTCAGGCGTTTCCTAGCTCCCCTCGGACCGAATGGCCGGGTGCGGGTGGCACACCCTCGCCTGTTGTTAGGCTCCCCACCTCATTGCATACGTCAACATGGGGTCCTCCCCATGGCGGGCGGAAGCCTTACAACACGACCGTTCGCCGATTTGCGGGGGAGGAATGTGGTGTCACCGCCAGACACCACACTTGCTAGGTGGTAGCTTAAATCGGCCGCTGTCCATTTAGTACATGTCGGACCCGCGTGTCGCCACTGTGTGATCGCAGACCGAGCGCCACCACAAGGCAGGTCTCGAGATACAATATAGCACTCGCCCCAGTTGTACGACGACTTTGCTAGCGACTACACTTACGAAGCCTTTCTCTCATTTGCCGAGAGACTGTTAGAATAGCCTTCAGCTAAGTCCATGGCTACGACCTAGCAAGGCGCCATTAGCCTTACATAGTTTGATAGTTATCATATGAAATGTCTCATCAAGAATGCTGTATTCACATCCAAGAATAAAAGATAAGTATTCGAGGAGCTGCATACTTTTCTTATGAGAATTCACTACTTATCCTGTTCCACAATTCACGCCCGTCTGCGTTAGATAGTGTGCATTTCGGCCGCCTCTATCTACAAGGTGTTGGCACATTTGCCAACACATCAATTACTACCATTGTTATTGTTTTTCGTCACCTCACAACAGCTTTCCTATCACTCATTGCTGCCGATGCACGTACAGAATGGATCAGGATGAATGTAATGTGGGATGTTTCGTCACGGAGAATATGCACGTTTATCTCGGCGTCTTGTGTTCAGGGTAATATGGAAATCTTAGTAAGAGCAGACGACAACGGGATGCCGGTGATGCAGGCAATAGTACCCAACTATTTCTGTCTACTCAACAGCATGAGGACAGACAAATTGACGTCTCACTGTATTTTGATTATATTTCGTTAGCCTTCTTGCGACCTCGTTTTAATACCTCGTGGGAGCAGGCATAATATTTTGCTTTTCGAACACCGAACAATAACACACAAATATAGTAGATGGAAGGATACAAAGAAACAATCAGACTCATGGGTGTGGATTCAGTTCATCATCAGAGGACTAAACAAGAGGGAAACATTACGAAAGCAATGAATACGCTGGTTAGTATACATTATTTGTATAGATCTGAAGATGAAAAAGCGCAGATCTGCACAGTGCCCGCATCTGCACTTTAGTTTCTGTCTTCAACGGCATAATTTTTAGTTTATTCTATTCTGAATTTTCAAATGAATTCATTATTACGTGGTACAGAATAATTAGTTAGCTGTGTTTCTTACAGAGTGCATTTGCACCAACATTTTTCTACATTCTCGTGCAGTTCATGAAATTCTACTTGTATGATCACAAGACTGCACATAGATGCAATCGATTTCGAGGTGCAAAGTGTTTGTTATCTTACTTTTCGTGACAGGTGGGCAAAGTTAATTTCCAAAGACTTTTTATTGTAGTTAAATAATCTTTTGTCACAAAGTAACAAGGTAAGTGTTTTATTCGCATATATTTTGTAGGAAACTGTAATCGTGATGGAAGACTACACACCTGAATGTTTGACACAACTGGTAGGAGAAAACGCTGTCTATTAACCAAACCCCGCGCCTCCTCTCCGTATCCTGCTATGACATACCGCTACAGAGCTGTTCCTAGCACAGCTGAGAATTGGCAATATCGTCACAAACATTTGGCAATGTGACAGTGCAATCACTTACGCGTATGGTACTGAACTGACTCGCTAAATTCACTTGATATTCCCTTTCCATTTGAATGACTCGTGCTATATAATCCTCATGTAAACTAAGACACTGCGACAGAAAATTAAATTTTTGGCCAAAGAAATGGTATGATTCACATAAGTGACAACTTTTATTATCTTTCACGATACGTTATGAGGCTGAGCGATCAATACCATGATGACAGTGGCGTGCTGGCAGCAGTGTGTCCGTAGCCCCGTGGAACCGCCCGTGTCTCTTGTTGCACCAGGTCAAGGAGTCGTCAGTTCTAACCGTGGTAGGGCCAGCATATGAAAGCTTTTTTTTGTGGATTATTTTATGGAGCTGCGAATTTCCAGAAAAAATTCTGTAACGAAATCAGAAGAAAACCTTCACACATCAAATCCTCTTGGCACCTTTACTCTGTAAGTTGTGTTAATGGTCATAGATCCCGGCTTTCTGACTGCCAATCTTCTTCACTATACAAGCGCCTCTGAAGAAATTCGAATCGACCGTCAACGATACAAAATTCAATATTGTTCTTCACTTAAGACTCACATGCCAGGGTCATAAGTATGAAGGAAATGAATTAATAAGCAAATCGCAAGAAAATACTTTCAGCTCATAGTACAATGGAGAAAAACTTACAATGCTGCACAACAGGTAACGCCTCTTTCCGCCGCTGACAAGCAAATTTTCGGTTTATAGGAATACGTAACTTTATTCATGAAATGCCACATTTTCGTACCTGTTGAGTATGACACAGCATACCATTTAAACACAGACCCAATCGAAATCTAAGTGAGTAGTATGTTACTGACTCATGCCGGTAGAGGCACGCTTCTGTACAGATACACAGTTTTATTAAAACAGGCTTTCATCGTATGGTTATCGTGGGTAGTTTTATTTCATTTCTTATAACACAGTGCACAATTTTCATAAGGTTTCTTTTAGTGTTGTTAAAACAATAGTAAACATGAGAGAGAAATTAATCATAAACGATATATGCGAATCCTCTGATGTTATCTATAACAGTCTGACAATGCACATGCAGTTTATCGATTACATGCGTGTAGAAAACTTGTTATGAGTTAAAGCTGTCTAAAAAGGTTTGAAGAAGGATAAAATGCCACTACCAGACGGCAGATAATGTAGAAAATACTTTTATGACTATTTTGGCACGATGCGCTCTCCCCATACATAATACAAAAGATTCGAGATGCATTTGCTGCCTGGCATTCTGTGTGTCCAAATGTTCAAATGTGTGTGAAATCTTATAGGACTTAACTGTTTCTTTTTTTTATTTAATTTTTTCGGGTCTCCTTCCCCCCCTTCAACCCGTCCTTTACGCTCGCCAATTCTTGCCTTCTCGGCCCGGCTTCTCCGCCTTTAAGAGAGACTGTAACTTGATGATGTGGAAACACGCTTCTTCTGAACGACAAACGAAGTATGCCGCTTCTGCTGCCTTTGTTTGCAACATGGCTTGAATAAAAATAAATGCAAATTCCATTGAGAAGGCAGTCACATAATTGTTATGGAAACGTAACTGCATCTATAACTTTCTTTCTCCGTGCGTGGAAAAACGGAAAGAAGCAAACTCATTATTGCTGATAAGTAAAATACTCTTCTTCAGAAAGGTGATGAATTAAAATATACTTCTGCTGCTTGATTTTACACTTAAATAACATAAACATGTCTTCCTGTTCGTTTTGTTTTATGTTAAGGTATACTGTCAGGGTTTAAAAATTCAGCAGGCGTAACGGCGTTGGGCGTAGTTCTGCTGACGTTCGCTATCGTTTGTCCTGTGTAGCGCCATATGTCTTTTAACCTGTCACACAACAATCTATGCTCTTCAGTATCTGGTGAATTACATATTGTACACAGCGGTGACTCGGCCAATCGAATAGAGTACAGTTTAGAGTCCGTAGTAATTTTCCTGTTTACAGCATAGTACCAGGTCGATCTAACATACGTTGGCAGGTTCCGGCAGTGAATATTTTGCCGTATTGTTTCCCAGTTATAACAAGGATACTTTTATTCTACGTCGTTTCTGGGTTTGTCTTTCATCAAGTTATTGTAAAGTTCATTCACTTTCATGATGTCTTTTTCAGGGGTCCTTACATGAATGTAGCTGTATTCCTCTAAAAAGTTTTTCAAGTGGTATAGTCCGTTAGGTATGTGTTGGTGCAATCAAGTCAGCAGGAGCTATTTCATTTAACAAATGTGCAGCAAGGGTGCCACGTGGTTCCTTCCATTGTATATATGTGGTTGAAAGGTATAGGGCTTGCGCTTTTTTGCTGATATCGGTGAGATTTAACGCACCTCATTTCGTAGGGAGCATCAGAATGTCATATTTGGCTTTGAAAATATGACCGCGGCTCACAAAGTGTCCTAGTGCAGATGCGATGCTTTCCAACAAAGTCGCAGGTGGTGGCAGAACTTGTGCTAAGTAATTAACTTTGGATGTGATGTAGACATTTGCCACTATTACTTTCTGAAGTTCATCGAGTTTCCTAACACTATGTGCTTGTACAGAGGCGCGTATGCTGTTAAGTAATTTTCGAAAATTCGCAGTTTGCTTGTTATTTCTTTTAAAATCTATGCCGAGACATTTCATGGTTACAATCTCGCATAACAGACCCTGAGTTTGCGTCCCAATTCCAGACCCGATGTTGAAAATCCCCGACTTTGTTCTGTTTAGTATTGCACCAGATGCCTGTTCATATTTTGTTACTATTTGTAGTGCGCTCTCTACTTCAGTGCCATTCACGACTAGGAAGCCAACATCATCAGCATACACTTTGAACACGATCTTTTCTCCATGTATTTGTAGCCCTTGTAGATGTTTCATGAGGGAGGCAAGCAGGGGCTCGATGGCGATGTCGAAGAGTGCCATTGACATTGGACACCCTTGCCTAATGGAGCTGGTGACGTCAATCGGGCGGCTAACGTGCCCATTGATGACAAATCTGGCTGAGTTGTTTGTTAATGTATTTCTTACTAATGCAATGAAACTAGGAGGGAAGCCCATTGCGCCCATGGTCCGAAGGAGAAAACGATGATTTACCCTGTCGAATGCTTAATCAAAGTCTAGTGAGATGAGTCCACATTTTATTTTGCAGACGTCGGCGTTGAGAATAGGTCCCTGTAATCACAAAGGGTCTGGAGAATTCTCCTATCTTTGTCCACACTTGTTTGATAAGGGCCAGTGACGCTGGTCATTGTGGTTTTCAGCCTGCGAGCGAGGATGCGGCCAAAGATTTTGTAATCGCTGTTTTAAAGCGTAATTGGCCTCAGAGCGCTTAGAGTTTTTGTGTTGGTGGTTTTTGGCACTAACACTACGAGTCCCTCACGAAATTCTTTCGGGATGCCATTTTCAGGGTTTAGTAGTTCGTTGCAGATGAGAGTTAACTTGGCTTTTACATGGTCACTAAATTTGCGATACAATTCTGCCGGAATTCCGTTGCCCCTAGAGCCTTATTTTCATGCTTCCGTATATAACTTCTCCGACATCTTCTTCAGCCACTTCCGAGATGAGAGTTTGTGCTTCCGCGTGACATACTTTGCCCTGGACGTTGATCTTTAACTCGTCTTGAAGCTGTTCGTCAACTGGTTGACTAGACATTAAGGATTCAAAATGCTGTACGATTTCCTCTTTAATCTCTCTTTGCTTCGTCAGCTTCCTTCCATCATCAGTTGTTATTTCAGAGAATATCTTTCGAGACGCCCTTTTGCTTTCATGAATGGCATGATAAATGGAAGTAACCTCGTGCTGTGCAATACTCTGGGCACGCGACCGTATTTGGTAGCCTTCCAGTAGTTTACGCCGAAGAGCGAAAATTTTTGCTTTAATTTCGTTAATTCTTTCGTAGTTGTTCACAACAGTTTAATCGGACTTGTACAAATCCCTTAGACACTAAAAGTAGAATTCTATTGTGGATATGTACCAAAAGTTTTTGTCTTTCGAGTAATTTATGAAAAACCGCCGTATTTTAGGATTGGCATGTTTCAGCCACCAATCAGTGACAGAGTTGTAAGAGCTAAATTTGATTTCAACTCTCTCCATAACTTATAAAATGCCTCCTGACAAGCTTGGTCTTCCAGATGTGGCACGTTGATCTTCCATGTGCCTCTACCTCGGTTGGTCCCTTGTTTTGTCAGATTGATTGTGCATATGTACGCAGCATGATCCGAGAAAACGGTAGGCCATATTTCGGACTGCAAAATGTGGTGTTTCAAATTGTGCGTTACATATATCCTGTCTAGACGGCTCGCCGAGTGACTTGTGGTGTGGGTGAAGCCAGGACGGCTCTGTGCATATGCTCCCATGAGTCTATTAGTCTTAGCTCATTAACAATACGTTCCAGTTCAGTACACTTGTTGAAATTTGGAGTTTGGTCTTTGGCATGCAAAACACAGTTAAAATCTCCTCCCAGGATAAGGTGATCATATCGAGTTCCAAATACTGGGACAACTTCTTCTTTAAAAAACTTCGCTCTGCGGTGCCTGTTGCTGGATCCTGAAAGGGCATATACGTTAATGACTCGTGTTTTGTTTATTGTGGCCGCTATGCCTTTACTGTTTGGTAGTTTTACCACATCTTGGACTACTATGCCCTCCTTTGCCAGCAGAGCTGTGTCCATTTCCGTTCCATGCCTTGGGTTTATAATGGCGTTGCCGAACTCAGTGTCTGTCACTTCTTGTAAAAGGATAATGTCACTGTCAGAAGCATATATAACGTCTTTTAAGTTCTGTAATTTAAAGGAACTATGAATCTTGTTAAGGTTTACTGTAGCGATCTTGTACGCTTGTATGTCAGACATTGTTCGTTCTACTTGATCAAACTTTAAACTACATTCTTCCGTTTTGTCTCGCAAGCGCCAGCTTTAAAACTCATTTTAATAATATTCACCGGTAGCAAATGTTTCAGTGGTGTGTCCTTGGTCTTTAGAAAGTTCGCTCACGGAGACGTCTTCGTTGAAGAAATCAGCCACCTTTGGGGCTGGAGTACAGTCTGTTTCCGTTTCTGAAACTTCCGTCATTTCTTCATCCGCATTGTTATGGTCCCTTTCGTCTGCCAAGTTGGTTGACGTTGTCGTCGTGGGTTGGACGAGGGAAACTTCAGGAGAATGACGCGCTTCTTGAAGGTGGTTGGATGCTTTCTTTGTTGGCTTTACTTGGACGTCCCGTTTTTCCAGCGCAGAAGGGGAACGCTCCTCAGAAACAGGTGTCGCTTTCGTGTTGCCAGCCATCTGTTGGCTTAAGCTACTACCTATTTCCTTTGCTTTTCGTCGGAGTGCAGGAGCTGTCTCCTCTGCGCCTTTGCGCGCTAGCCGGCATTTCTTTTTTTTTTTTTTTTTTTTGGGAGAATTGCCTCTCGACGGACTTTCTTCAGTATCTAAGTTAGTTTCGCTTTCCTGCAGGGTGTGTCGGTCTTCAACTTCCGGCGGATATGCTGCCTTAACAGTTTTAGGTGCCTGTTTCGGTGGAACTTCAACTGTTTTCGTAGGTTGGTGGGACTCTTGTAGGTCGTCAGCTATGACGTCACAGACGTCCATCGGGATTTCAGTGTCTGGAGAACTTGTATTTGCACACGATTCAGGGGCTGAGGAAGCAGTCGGCCGTTCGCATGCCACGGCGGCGTAAGTTCCAGGCAGTGTTGTCATCGCAGGTGGCCTGTCGGCCTCGCCGGTCGACAGTTGTGCAACGCGCCGCTGTATATATTCTGCGCGAACATGCCCAGGCTTGTTACAGGCGGCACAGGTTCTCGGTTGGTCGTCATAAATTACAATCCCTCTATATCAGCAGACTTTGATGTACGACGGGATGTGCTTTTGTAACTCTACTAGAAGCTGCCGTACTCCATTTAGTACTGGGAATTTATGCGCGCTTGACCATTTCTCGGCAAAGTTGCTGAGCACTTTCCGAAGGGCGAAATTACGGCAGTAATTTGGTCTGTTGGAATCTCAAAAGGCAATTCGAAGTATCGAACTGTGCGAATGCCAAAACCAGCATGTGCAACGGTGACTTCACCTACGTTTCCATCTGAGTGCTTACATTTCATGACTCCTCCGGAAGACTCAACTATTTTCTCGCACAACTCGGAACTACGCATTTTAACAAACACGACACAAGCTACAATCGACAGGTGGATCCAGATTATATCATTAAAGGAGAGCTTGACATCTTCTTCTAACCAAATCTGCACTTCAGACGACCTAGGTCTGGCATATCGAGAATCAAAGGTAAGTTGCAACGTATCTTTTCGACTTGGTTGAGCCATCACTGCATACTACACAGTAGTTCGAATCCTGCCTCGGGCATGGATGTGTGTGCTGTCCTTTGGTTAGTTACGTTTAAGTAGTTCTAAGTTCTAGGGGACTGATGACCACAGATGTTAAGTCCCATAGTGCTCAGAGCCATTTGATAAACAGAGCTTTAAGTTGCAGCAAGCGCAAAACTTACCACGCGGAAGCACAGACGGTGCAGCGCACACCACACTACGTCCTACCTCCGCGCCGTCCGCCGACGAACTATAATGATGAAATGATGAGGATAACACAAACACCCAGTCATCCCGAGGCAGGTGAAAATCCCTGAACCCGCCGGGAATCACACCCAGGACGCCGGGCTCGGGAAGCGAGAACGCGACCGCGAGACTATGAGCTGCGGACAAACTGCTACGATCATCAGTCCCTAAGCTTAAACACTACTTACCCTAAATTGTCCTAAGGACAAAGACACACACCCATGCCCGCGGGTGAGATAATGCACAATTCTGGATCTAGACTTCTGAGAGACAGACAGTTGCAGCTTTTCTTTTGCACTGCACGCCTGTTTCAACGAACAGATAGCACAATAGAGTAAATCAAATGGAAAGGAACTCTTCCTATTTAAATTTGTGCATCATACACGGTTGACAGTTATGTGTAGATGACAGTTACGTTATTTTATTTCGGTGATTACAAAATAGAGTCGAATGTATGCACTGGATAGCCGATGCAGTTAGTTCATGGCGATTCGGTCAACCAAGTAAATGAATGTACTGAACATGCTATAAACCACTACAGGGAGCCTGTGTGTCAGAATTCTCATCGAGTGTTCCGCATACGCGATATGATAGAAAAATGAGTTACAGGGAAAATTGTTTGGTGGTCTGTTGGATCGATTCTCGGTTCATGTATTGACGATCTAGGTTCGATTCCAACTTCTGCCGATGCTTTTTGGTAGGGAGAGACAGATTCTATTCGCTTTTGGCTACGCCAAGTGAAGAAGGTATAATGGTATTGTGGTCTGAAATTCACATTAAACATGATATTCCCTCTCTACCAAGTAGACGTTAGGTTGAACCACAATAAAGTTAGGAGTGGCGACATGTAGAAACTCTATCACCAGTATCCTTTCTTATACTAGTTATTTATTTCTAGTGACGAAACAAACGCTATGTAGGGTCACAGGACACTTATTACATCTTTTATTTGAGCTTCTGTATGTCGAGAAAATTGGTTCTGAAGTGGGAATGCAACTCAGACCGCCCTTAACGCGGAATTTGCTCCATTCGTGACAATACAGTTCGACTACAATTTGTTGTTTATTCAAAACTGCAGATTCCTCAACATCTCCATAAATTGCGCGTGAATGGGTTGGAAACCTGGCCCTGCAAAAAGGTTTTTATTATGAATTATTAAGCTCTATCATGAGAACACCTATCTGCTGGTGGATAATAATTTTGATTTTTAATGTATTTTCACTCGTTGTCACCACTAACGATATCTGACGTTTTTGACTACCAGTGCGACATATAACTATTAGCGAGATTACTGTAAGTTCAAGGATGTTATTCCGAGCTGCTGGTGGAGAAAAATTTGGTAACTGACGTCTCTTTGTGCGCAGTCAACAACGATGTGTGTGAGGTTCGATTCCCAGTCAGCACTGAACTTTTCGTCATATTATTTGTAGTTGAAACATGCTTACATGTCGCTGCTGGTGTAACAAACCCATATTTAACGTTCGTTTTCTCTAGTATATAACAGCGATAGGTGCCGGGTTGGAGTCCTGGGAAGGAAAAAATTGATGTTTCGTCTCGTCATTTCAGTTAAAACATCTAGCTACTACCGAGGAAATCCGATATGTCACAGTTGATTGTGCTTCGATAACAATCCGATTAGATTCTGAGTTCGAATCCCTGTCCAACACAAAGCTTTATCTCACGGCATTTCATATAAATTACTTGTGAAGAAGCAATATTTAACATCTCTCGTAGTTCGTTAACAGGGATTATAGATGCTGGGTAGGAATTACAGTCCGTTAAAAATATTTATGTTATGTAATTAAAAGTTGACATTTGCTAACTGATACTGTGTAAAATTGAGGTATATCACTGTCGGTATGTCTAGTCAGGAATGGCTGTTAGTTTTCGTCAGTGACGAAATCTTAGTCTGCATGACCTCGGTTTGAATCCATATGCAGAACGAGACGGTTCGTCATGTCATTTGAAGTTCGTACATATTCTCAACTATATGCTGGTGAATAACTTAAATTTTTAATGTCAGTTTGTGTTAAATAACAAGTACAGTATGTTACTTTGAACAGGAAATCATGAATACGACGAACTTACTACGTGCATTACCTATCTGGCCTAATAATAAGAGTGGTAACATTTCAGGTATGTCATTTATTGCAATAAATGTGAGCTTACAAGCCTTAAGGACAGTCTTATCTGTGATAAGGTGTTCCCTGATATTTCTAGTATCGTGGTATTACTTTACATTATGAGTTATTGCGATACAGAGCAGTGTTTCCTAGTGGTGACTTGTTGGAACCATTTTCAATAGTCAAACGACTGTACCAAAGGGCCCCTTCAATGGACCAGTAAAGATTGCCTCCCAGGTACTCTGACCCCAAGTATCCGTAATTCTCGCTCTAGAGCGACATATCAAACAACAGCAAAAAAGTAGATCTTTTTGCTAGAATTGACTTCGCTGCTGTTACCATGGGGACACGCCAGGAATTTTACAATGGATACGACAATCAATCGTCCGGTGATGTACCGTGGGCATACAAGCTGTGCATTCCAACGGTTTATGTGAAATCCACTGCTGTAATTGGCACATTAAACTAACTTCTGTGTATGTCGTCCCTAGCCTCAGAAACTGCCGTCACGGCTCATATGTAGCATAACTAAATAAATTTATTTTGATGTGATCCATCTCTCATATTAATTTGAAACAATAACTTCGAAATATCCTGTATATTTATTCTACAGTTTGAGCTCATCCAAGTTAAACTATTCATTCCACCTATCTTACTGTTGATCAAAATCACATTGGTGTTTACTTGGTAGTCTTATTGCCCACAGAAGCTATGGTTTGATGTTACGTAATCAGTGACTCCATTTTGTTAAAAACCGCAGTAAAATCTTTAGTTATATCCAGGTGTGTTAGTCATCTACACGAAGCTGCTGCAATATTCCAGGCACCTTATCCATCAGTTAAGCAATTTTTTCCTTTTTCTATATGGAACGGCTACAGGATTTCTGTATTGTATTTAAAAGGTTTCTAATGTTTACTTGCCAAATTTTTGCAAAATGGCTCTTGACATCACATTGTCGTTCCTGTGTAAGAGAAACTGCGGGAGGTAGCGCAGTTGTCAGCACGCTGGACTCGCATTCTGTAGGACAATTGTTCAAGCACGCGTCTGGCCATCCTGATTTAAGTTTTACGTGATTTCCCCAAAACACTTAAGCCAAATGCGAGGATGGTTCCTTCGAAAGGCTACAACCAGTTTCCTTCCCTATCCTTCCCCAGTCCGAGCATGTGCCCCGTCTCTAATGATCTCGTTGTCGATGGGACCCTAAACACTACTATACTCTACCTCCAGTGTAGGAAAAATTGTAGTTGATCCTTGATGTTTTTTTCCCAGAGATAAACCTGGAGAATTGGCCATGTTGATAGTTGTTGACCACAAAAAAAAAAAAAAAAATTCGTAATTTGAGACATTACAGAATTTCCTTTCTCTTTTATTTCTTGGCAGTCCAGAGCCACATAGCATTGTCACAAAACGGCACAGGCTCTCGCAGGAGCTCAGGATTCGTTTGCTTGGTACAGGAGTGGCGGATGTGAGGTTTCTGAGCTGGGAGTGCTAAGTGCAGACAGTCGTTTGTCACCATAAGCTCTGGGCATGCTTCAGCGACCACTGTGCGGCATGGCAGTGGAACATTGTGTGTCACAAGGAACGGGAATCATGGTTTCACTGGTGAAGCTGCTGGAAACCTCTATGAAAAACCCCTCAATCACAATGTGTGCAGCACGCTGGTGAGATGCATGGCTGCTGAGGTGGAAGAGTTATTAGCGGGAAGCCCCTGGGGAGTCTGCTGCACTGCTGTTGTATAACGATTATCTAGGCACGTAGGGCTCTGTCGGGATGGACTTTTATTTCCCTAGCTGCTCATGAGATTGAGATGTATCCTTAGACATTTTATCTGACACCTCCCAGCAAAAATGATGGGCCACAGCTAGGTACCAACACCCAATCAAACATGACAGCACTTGTAGCCAGTCCTCCTGACTCAGGAGTTAATTCTAAAAGAAAAGAGTCTGGTAACAGACTGCATGCTGGTAAGTGAAAAGGAAAGAGGAAAATTTCGAGAATGTTTCGCCTTTCTGTATACCAAGAGGGATAGAAGGCATTGCTGACACCTTAAAATCAGTCAAGCGATTGCGTAATGAAACGTTGTTGGTAGAAACTTCGTTGTTGGTAGAACTTCTAGATCGCAAAAGGTTAAGGACCTCTAAAAATCTCAGTGCTTTGGGGGATAAGCCATCGAAACTGAGCTGCACGTCACTTCGAATTACAGCAAAGGTGTTTTGATGTGCATAGACATAGTGGACATTCCCAAGGAGGAACTGAAAGGTAAGAGAGCTCCAGAACGTATAGTCGACATGAAAAACGTAATGAAGAGGGTGCATGTTGGTTTTGTAAAATCTGACTCCTTTATCTTGACATTCAGTGCCACGAAACTTCCTGACAACGTTAAGGCAGATTTTCTTCGTCTAAGCATGAATCCTTATGTGCCGTTTCAGATGCCAGCGCTTTGGGCATGCTACAGTATCTAGGAGAAAGCAGTTGTGGTAAATGTGGTAAGCCTGCCCACGAAGGATTTGCTAGTCCATCTCCTTTGAGGAGTGTGAACTACTCTGGGGCTCATCCTGTCTGGAGTCGGGACTGCAGCATATAGTTTGGAAAACGAATCATACATGAGCTTAAGACTAGAAACGCACCCATAAAATGAGGCTAAAACGATGTGTTAAGCCATGGTGCCTCCCAACGTTTGCTATCTTCTTTGATTCTTTTCTTATCCCTCCGTTACAAAGGAGGTTCCTATACCACCAACACAAAGATGGAGTGGAGTATACGCCAACGCCTACAACTACCCTGCCTCATTAATTTTTTGTGTAAGACCTCTACTACTCGGTTGTTTTATGTTTTGTTTCTTTTTCACATTTTATTATAGCCAAGGAACATTTTACAATGAACAAATTATGTATATTGATAACAGTTTACAAAGGAAAATTTATTTATCTTTGTAACATTGGCAATGAACACTTCAGTGGTTACATAACAAATCCAACATATAATAAACGTCCAAGTTCTTTATCTCTGCCTGTGTTCGTCCTTCGCAACGACCTGGGAGTCAGCTGATAAGTGCTTCAAGTTCTGAGACGCAGTCGGGACAAAGGAAGGTAGCATGTTTGGCAAGGTATATATACTGACCGCAGGCTTTGCATATGTAGTTCGTCTTTCTGTCCTTCTTGCGGCCGCACGGCCCACAGCTTGAATTCTTCTTCACCTTTTTTGGTGGAGGAGGTGTCACGGTCTAGTTGCTGGATCTAGGAAGTCCTTGAGGCGCTGCTTCAACGGTTTAGTAAGGTGCCTGGATGCCTCCTGGAGCTTGTAAAGCTGTTCTCCAAAAAGAGCGAGGGAGAGATTTTTTAGGAATTGTGGACGTGTAAGGGTTGCCCGAGGCTAGCTGCAGAAGTAGATCACATGTGGAGCGATGCCAGCGATAATGAGTAGCGAGAAGATCTTGAGCGGCCATCTTCTGCAAGTTCGGCTCAAGTCGAAAGTTCCGAAAAACCGATCGACGGTGTCGATACCGCCTTTGGTCTTATTGTAGTGGGTAATCATCTCAGGCTTTTTCTTGTCCCCAGTCGATTCGTTATATGATGATCATGGTGAAAGCTGGAGAGAAGAATCAAAACCTTCTTCTTTTTTTAATGTAGGACGCCAATTTGATCTGGTTCCTGAATCCGAACATGCTGCTGCAGACTATGCGGCCAGAGGTGTTAGTGGATGCCTTAGGGATTTCTCTTTTGTTTCTCCAGACCAGCTTGATGTGATGTATTGAATGAAAGAGCATCGGCCACGGAACCTCTCCAGTTTATCGTCCATCTTAACATTACTACTAAGGATGTAATTGTTTTGATAGTTCTTGCTGAACTGGTCAAAGTCTTTATGGATCGGAGACATTTTATCCTGTGCACACCTAGCCTGTTGAGTACTGTGATCATCAAATCTGGAACAGTACAGCAGTAATCTGACTCGAGTCATGGTCATGGTCAGGTGGAGGATTCAACACCAGTCCCCTTCGCTGACGCAGAAGCTTTCCAGGTTTCCTCGTCGAGATGTGAATCCCTCCATTAGACAGAGAAGCCCAATGTCCTACTTACCATACATTCTTTCTGTCTTGGTCTTGTGGTTTTTGGTAAATGTCCCAATTATCTTGTTGGTGCAGTCGACCATGATGTAGACATTCTCTGGTGTAACGAAAAGTCTGAGGGCTTCCTTGGGAATCTTTGCATACCTTGCGTTTCTCATCCATTCAGGACCTTCTTTGAGGATGTGCCAAGATTTGCTCCTAGGCTTCTGCAGGCCTGGACTATTCTTCACCCACTTGATGACGCCATCCTTTTCCAGGTAGAGGTCGACACATTTGATATGGCCGTCAATTCCGTCGTCGCCACCATCCTCATTTGAGTCATTATCGTTTTCACTCTCTGCAGTTTGACCATCAGACTCCTCACCCCCATCATCAACAGCGGTTCGTGCTGTTGGTGATCCTCCACATTCTTGGTTTCCCCCTCCTCTTACTCCATGTTTCGCAGTAGCTCATTCAAGCTAGCGCTTTCGCATCTGTACGGCGACTTCTAAAATATAATACGCGTAACTGTAATACACTATAATCAAATAATTATAATATAATATAATACTACAGACGAATACCAGTGGCCTAGTTGTAAAACAATTGTTATTTACATCGAAATGCATAATACCGTTGTAATAACGTATTATAACAGATTATTATGTCTCCACGCAGCATCTGCCACTTATGTAGGGCGCAGCAGAGTTGAAAATTCAGGCAAGAAGCGTGGTAAGGTGAGGTCCAGTAAATCTAAAAGAGAGAAAAAGGATGTTTATCCATCACGTTCTAGCGCACGAATGAGGAAAACTCATGGAGCGCAGTTGCTATTGACAGGTATTTAGAACCTCAGTAGTGCCTGAGCCTTCATTTCGGTGTTATACACGAAAGTATGGCCCATAGGGTCTGCTGCACCCTGGTTTTCTACCAGAGGGTTAAACAGCCAGTCCAAAGAGTGGATGCTGTTACACAAATGGAGGATGCTAGTGTCAGCTCTAGTACTTGCGTTTGTCAATGCAGTTGTACTGCTTCATCCATTTCGAAGCCTGCGTCTCCCGAGATAACTTCAAAAAAGGCCATGATTGTCAATGTTGCAGAGCTCCCTGTGACCCCTAAGATTGAATCCGGTTCACTGTCCACAGCTGTGACTAACTCAGGTTGTGGCTCCGAAGGACCCCAGAACAAAAACTCAAAAATCGAAGGCGAAGAATCATTCACTGACGAAGATGGAAAATACACAGTCCTGCGATGTCGACGTCATGCTCTGAGACGCCTCTCTTGGCTCTTCTTCAGGGGCGATGGGCCTTGGTGTCTGAATGAGGTGGTCATCTCGCTCATGACTGACCCTCCACACATTGTTGATTCCCCTCCCCAGCAGAAAGACAGGATGAATGTGCTACTCCCACGATAGAAGGCTCCCATCCTACAGTGGAACATCAATGGGCTCAGGACACATGTGGAGGAACTGAAACTCCTAGCAGAGGCACGTCCTCCATTCTTGTGTCTACAAGAAAGACGTTTTAAAACCACCGATACTTCTGAGCAGTGGAGCTATACCCTTCATCGAAAGGACGAGTTAATTGGGAACAGAGACAATGGAGGGGTTACTGTGTTTGTCAAAAGTACAGACCACTCCTCTGCTCCCATCTTCGTTATTGACTTACAGGCAGTGGCTGTTGAAGTTCATGTGGGTCAGAAAATCACTGTCTGCCACTGTACTCACCTTCACAAGATGCAATAGACTGAGGCTCTCAAGGGCCTCACTGAACGACTGTCTCGCCCATTTTTCCCATTGGGTGGTTTCAGTGCCAATAATGTATTATGGGGCTCGAACTATACTTGCCATAAGGGTCGACTCTTCGAAAACCTCATGATATCCGTCCACAATACAGACAGTCTCACTTACTTTTCATCTGCTCCTGGTTCGTCTTCAGCCATTGACCACTCCTGCCCTTGCAGACTCAGTTATGTAGGAGGCACCTCATGACCCTCATCTGAGTGACTCCTTCCTGCTGTGGATCCACCTACTGAGTGGCGTATTACTTGAAAAGAAGCCACTGAGTTGGCTGGTCTGCAGGGCTAACTGGATACTGTTCAGTAAGCTGACTTTGGTTGAACACCTCGACAGCATCCATGAATGGCTAGAACACATCATATAAGTGATCCATCATGCCTCTGATTTATCGATCCCAAAGTCATCAGGTAGTCTTAGGAGGTGACCTGTTCCTTTGTGGATCAGTGAGTGCCACACAGCAATCTGTGACAGGCGTGCTCCTTCTCGATAGTTTAAGTACCATCTCACAGCCTTTCAGTTCATGAGGACCGATGTGTAATTAAGGAGAGTAAGAAAACGTCATGCCAAGTGTTCCTTGACTCCATCAACCGTTCCACTTGTTCCACAAAAGTATGGAAAGCCATCAGGAGAGTTTCTGACAAAATCGTTCATTTACCAACAACAGCAGTGCTTCAGCACAGTTGTCTCCAAACAACACCTAGAAACATCGCTGAGACGATGGCAGAGCATTTTGCAGCGACTATTTCTAATGCCAGCCACGATCCGGCGTTTATCTGCTACTGGGCGACTAGAGAGAGGAACAAGCTGGACTTCAGATACGACAGTTTTGAATCTTACTATTATCGTTTTCCCATGGGGGACCTGGAATCAGCACTGTCGAACGCTCGTAATACTGCAACCTGTCACGACCAAATCTGGTACTGCATGCTTCGACATTTGCCAGCAGTGTCAAAGTAAATCCTCCTTGAATGTTTTAATGTTATATAGCAGATATGCTAGTTTCCCAACTCGTGGAGAGAGGCATTATTGATACCTTTCCTCACACCAGGAAAGGAGCACACATTACTCAGCAGTTACTAGATCGTCTCCTTAACGAGCTCTGTAGGAAAAACCTTGTAGCGAATGGTTAACCGTCATCTGGTCTGGTTGTTAGAGACCAGGCAACTACTTAGTCGTTCTCATTGTGGATCCAGTGATGTCAGTCCATTGTCGACAATCTGAGGCTGCTAGAGGCAGTTATTCAACAAGCTTTCCAGCGTAAACACCACTGATTGCGATATTATTTGATATCAGTAAGGCATAGGATACTGCTTGGAGACACAGTATTCTCGCGCAACTGCATCAATGGGGATATCGTCGCCATCTCCCCACATTCATACGGTCCTTCTTGTCTAAACTTCTTTTTTAGGTTTCGAGAATGGTAAAAACCTCTACAAAAAAAAATCCTCAATCTTAAGGTACGCTGCATGCCGATGAAATGCATGTCGTAGCGTTTTGAGCAGGAAAATGGTGTTTCTCAGAGCAGTATTTAAAGTGTTACTCTGTTTGCCATAATCATAAACAGTATCATGTCTACATTGAGGATTCCTGAAGAATGCTCCTTATTTGCGAACGATTTTGTCGTTTTCTGTTCCTCTTCCAGTATTGCAAAGACGAGTTTTCAGTTTTCTGCAAATAAGTGTACATGCATTGTAATCGCTCTCGTCATATTTTTCTTTCCTTGCATATAGAGTGAACGCACGTTACATTTTTAAAGATCAGTGATGTTTCTGGGCCTCATTTTTGATTCCAAACTGTCATTGGTGCTATATATGATGATGAAAGCCATAACCTTGAAGACACTGAATATCATTATATGTCTTAGCCACAGAACTTGCGGAGGGAACAGGGCACATCTTCTGCAATTTTATGGGGTTTTCATGCTTTCGTGGCTGGACGGTGGGTGCTTAGTGTATTTATCAGCGAGGCCCTCTTAACTGATGGTCACTGACGTCATCCAACATGAGGGTATCAGGCTGCCCACAGGTGCACATAGGGCAAGCCCAATACATAGTCTCCGTGCTGAGGTTGGTAAACCGCACTTACAAACCTACGGCAACTCCTCGTTTTGCATCAGGCAGGTAGGTTGGTCACATATCCGAATTCACATGCACACCATACCTTAGCTCATCCGACTCTGGAATGCCTTTTCTCCAATCGCCCACGAGCAACAAGGCCTTCGTGATATGGGCATGACGTGTGCTTCAGTCGCTTAGTGTGGAGCAAGTACAACCCCAAATCCAGGATTTTAATCGTCTGCCACATTAGTTACTACAGAGGCCCAGAGTAATTTTAGATTTAGTGCAGTACAGGAGATGTTGCACTTCTGAATGTATTTTTAATCCATTATTTACGGACATTTCTATTGAGCACCTACCTTTACACTGTCAACAGGGGGACCCCAATGTTTGCTCTGTTTTCACTGATCGTGTGGTCCACAATGTCCGCCAGCGTCTTTGACGCGCAATTACATGCGATCTTGTGGGCCCTGGAGACATGATATCGGTACTCAGTTCGTTGTCTGTTCCGATTCTCCAAACGCCCTTCACTCTCTACAACGGTTGTATCCAGCATATAAAGTAGTTAGAATAGCCAGGATGGCCTCTTCCGGCTACAACGGCTGGGAAAGGAGGTGTCTTTCTTCAAGGTGCCAGGGCACATGAGTATTTCGGGAAATGAAAGGGCGGATTTGCTGCCAAGGAGGCATGTCGCTAACCTCTGTCATTTCAGTGGGCCATCCCCCTGCACGCTACCATCTAGCTATTGAGATACAGAGTCATGCGAGAATCGGAAGATGAGTGACTGGAAGTGTCAGACAATAAGATCCGTTTAACAAAGCCCACAACGAGGTCCTTCCAGCCACGTCCATCATACGAGATCTCCTTAATCGTCTTGACATAGGGCAGCGTCCTATGACGCATGTCTCCTGGCTTCGACAAGAGGACCCTGAACTGTGTGGCGCTTGTGGCGTACACATCACTATGAGCCACGTTTTATTAGACTTTGTTTTGTTGTAGGGCTACCGGATAGTGTCAGAATTTCCGACAGTTCTGCACTTTATTTTACGAGACTTTCCAACGAATGCGAGTAGGGTTTTGAAGTTTTGTGATTTGTCCAAAATTTTCCGAAAGATTTTAGGGAGATATCCATAATGTGTTGCCAGCGTGAATGGCTCACCAACGTTTTTAGTAAGTGGTAAGCTGGTGTCATTTGTTTGTGCCAATGTTTTAGCTCCTCTACCATATTACTTGCGTTTCAGTCGCTGGGATCGCAGCTCTCACCCTTCCTCGTTATCTTGAGGCGTGTGGGATTGAGTGATCGAGTGAGTTAATGCGATTGCGATGGGAGTGCATTTTACCCACATTCAGCACTGATAGCCTTGCCGTTGAGCACCTAGAAAGTCAAAGTACACACACACACACACACACACACACACACACACACACACACACACACGTGCATAGGCACATTAAAACGTTTCTTACAAAGGGTCATATCGTTTTCGGTGTAATTTATGTTACCATCATCAGTAAAAAGACAGTCAAGTTTCTCCAATCATAACCACAAACCAAAGAATTCGTAATTTGTTGCCATCTTATTGCCTAACAGCTGAGGGTTGTTTAGGAGTTTGGAGGATGCCATGTTGACACTTTCCACCACAACTGATTGATGTTTAGTGGCGGCTAACTGGGCTTCTTATATACTTTAAAAATCCAAGATGGTAACACTTCTGATCACACACCCATGGCGTCACCTGCGGTTATGTCCCCTAGATTTAGAAGGTTGCTATGTCCAACACTGGTGTATGTTATAGTACCCTGCAATATTTGGTTAATGCGATACTGTTCCCCAGATTATGATGTGTTGGATCACTGTACCTTGAAGAAAATCCGATGTAAAACAGACTAAATACAGTCAGTGTGTTGTTATTGTATATATAACACTTCATTATCTGGAATGTTCGACAAGTGATGTAGTGAGAAATAATTACCGGATCTACTGAGTGGGGTGAACAGTCATCTGTGCATGGAATATGATCTGAAAGTAAATAAAAGAAAGAAGAAAGTTAGGGACCAATAGTCCTGAAATTATTCTACCACGTTGTAGACGAAAGGGAAGTAAAGCATGATGGAGGAATTGTGGAGGAAGTTAGAAGCAGACCTCAACAGGTAAAGCGAGTATTCCTCGCCAAGAGAAGTCTACTAGAATCAAACATATACCTTAATTTAAAAAAAAAATTATAACCTATGTATAGCGCACTACATTGTATGCAAGACAATCTTTGGCTGTGGGAAAACTGCAAAAAGAAAAAAGATTATCAAAGCGCTTGGGAAGCGGTCTTGCAAATGGACGCCGAGAACAAAGTCGACTGATATGACAGTAAATGAGGTTTTCTGTAGAATCGGCGAGGACACGTATAAATGGAAATTATTAACTAGACGAAGCTATAGAATGATAAACATGTGGTACATCAGGAATAAAAACTTCCACGCTACTTGTGCATGTATGTCAAATTGACAGATTAGCGCAGGCCACATGAAAGAGGTATAATTTCATGCAGACAGGGAAAATTAACGAAAAAAGTGGAAAGATGTGTGTCATTGCACTGTACAAAAAAGCAGAGGAATAAAAATAAAGTGAATGTTATTTTCCAGACTCTAGATATCTCTTCCCTGCTCCTGTCACTTGTAATTCGGTAGAAATTATGTGTGCAGTGATTACTTTCGATACAGATATACTTCAGCATATCTTGATCTGACAAGTCGAATATTTCCCTTCTGCTCAAACTGGTAAGAACGTCTAAATGTAGCTACTTGCTTTGTGCTAGCTTTCTGTGGTTTCCAAGTAAATTAAATTATAACGCTTTTGGGTTAGTATAATTAATCTCAGCAAACAAACGGTTCACACATCGGCTGGTACTGATAGTTACTTTCACAGCATCAACGTTAAAGCAAAAGTGTTTAAAGGGTGCTCACCAACGAAACGTATAGTCGCCATATCGTAGAAGGACTGTCACGTGCTGTCTAAACCCGAATTTATGCCCCTCCCCCACAACTTAGACTCATCATCACTGTCTTTTCCCCCTCAGGAACTCTACAATCGTTTGCTGGATACGAGCTTGGCGACCCTGGGGTTCCTGGGCTGGGAGTGGTAAGTGCCGCCAGTCCCCTGTCACAGTAAGCTCTGGGCATGCTTCCGTGACCACCGTGTGGCGTGCCTCAGGCAAGTGGGTCTCTGTCTGGGCAGACTGTTTGTCACCGTAGCAGCTCGTGGGATCACTATGGCATCCACAACCTCTCATACAGTTGCATCCAACAGTTTGCGTGGTCTGTTGGGTAGTACTCACAGACATCCTTCAAAGCGAGCACGGGAGGATACCTATTCTGAGCAGTTCCTTTAACGTTCTGGCATTGTATCGTAACTGGGCGCGCCCAGCGTGTCATACTGTGTGACGTGTGATCAGAAGAGAAGATGGTACATTTGAGAAGGTATCGCCCTTCCGTATCCAGAAAAGCCTTAGTTGTTTGGCTGCAACTCTCAAATCGGTCAGATGGTTGCGTAATGAAACTGTTGCTATTTCCATGCAAACTCCAGCGGTGACCACTGTTTTCATTTCTGCTCTTGCTGTCTCGATGCAAACTCAGATGATGACCACTGCATTCGCTCCTGCTGCTGATGCTACTTTGGCACGAAAAGTGCTGCACACTGGCTTGACAGAGTCAATCTCAGTATCGTCGAATCTGAAGGAGAAGATTAGGATTAAGTGTGCTATCAACAAGGCAGAATAGAAGAAGTTGGCTTGTCAGATCCAGGATCCTTTAGAGGATGACGAGTCAGCCATGGACTTAGAACTTTGCTATGGTGAACCGCTGAGTCCGTTCAGTTCTCCTCCTTCTGAAGTGGGTTCTCCTACATACACAGCAGCAAGAGGAAAACATAAACCTCCCAGACAAATGGCTCCTGTGCTTCAATGGAACATGAACAGGTACAGAACACATATGGAGGAGCCAAAACTGTTGACAAACGGGAAAACACTCTGTCTGTGTCTACAGGAAACACATTTTAAACGTGACACCACTATGCTCAGGAGATGCAGCCCTCATCAGAACAATGACCCCAGTGGTGTAGTGCTAAAGGTGGAATACTGTCTTTGTGAATGACGCGTACCACTGCACTTTTGTCTGCCGCAGAACCACTATTCGGGGTCTTTTTGTCACGGTTTATATTCCATTTGCTTTTACCATCTGTTGTGTATCTTCCGCCCAACGAAATGTGGGTAGAGTGGGTTTTTCTGACCTGATTTCTCCCCAGCCTTCCTACTTGTAGGAGATGTCACTGTACACAACTGACTATGGGAATCTCCATCAGTGTGCCCCAGGGGTCGGGTTGTCAAGACCTTTACCGTGTGAAAGTAGTTATGCCTCCTTAGCGCTGTTGGTAACAGATACTTGAGCACTGCCACGGGATCATTCTTGGCCACAGACCATATTTGCTGCTCACCTGCCCTTGTCGATGTTGCTTACTTTTAAGTGATCGCCGACATGCATTCCAGTGACCATTTCAACATCTGGATCCTCATCTAACATACAGCTGTCCCTGAAAGGAAACCACCATGGTTTACCAGAGTGAAATGGACACAGTACAGTCAATTAGGTGTTTTTGAACGTCAAGATAGTGTCCAGGACTGAGTGGATCACATTACTAATGTGATCCACTATACCCCGCTGATGTGTCTGTCTCCAAGTCTTCAGAACAACTTCGAAGAGACATATCCCACGGTGGAACGATGAGTGACTGTGTGTTGCTCCACCACCAGGGGGAGACGGTTTCAACATCAATCTTTTGCTATAAAACTCGTAGTCCTCCGAATCTCAAGGGCAAAGGCAAGATGGACAGTCCGGGAGAACATTAGAGGTCTTTTCAACTATTTATGGACTCGATCAATCTTCCCACTAGCTCTCTGAAGGTATGTGGACCATACAGGGGCTATCTGGCAAAAATGCAGGACGACCTGTAACTGCTGTGATACGGCAAAGGTGTCTACAATTTAACCTGGGGACAAAGAGAATGCCATGGCTGATTACTTTGGTTTGATCACTACCACTGCAAACCAAAATCCAGTTCTCAACCACTGTTGGGCATTAGTTGAGAGGGGTGGTTGAAATTTTAATTCTACCAACAACGAGGATAACAGTTGGCCAGGATAACAATTGCCCTTTTTCCATGTGGGATCTTGGGTGTTCCCTGTCTCAGGTCAAGGAGCCTGCCCTGGGTAGGGGTCGAATGCCGAACAGCATATTACAGTACCTTTACCAAGATGCAGTGGCAATACTCTTGTCCATTTTTAATAGTTTGGTTGACTTGGGACTTTCCTGACCCATGGAGGGAAGTGATTGAAGTGCCCCCTCTGAAACCATGGAAGGGCCCCATGTTTCCCAGTAGTTACCACAGTGTGGCCCTCACTAGCTGCATGGGAAAATATACATCGCATCATCGACAGCCAGCTGATTCTGGTCCTACAATCGCGGCACCTACTTAGTCGCTCCCAGTGTGGGTTTCAGAGATAGCTTTCAACCCTTTAAAATCTCATCCTGCTGGAGGCGGAATCCAACAATCCTTTCTATGCAGACAGCACCTCATAGGTGTCTTCTTCAATCTTGAGGGGCCTATGACGCTACCTGGGCGGCATCACTGACTGGAACAGCTTGGTCAGTGGGGTTTCCAGGGACGATTACCAGTTTTCATACCGTTCTTCCTTTCCAGACGATTTTTTCGATATCGTGACAGTGATGCTATTTCCAAGAGATTAGAGCAAGAAAATGGGGTCCCTCAAGGGTCTGTTTAATGTTTAACTCTGTTCGCAGTTGCCATCAATAGAATTACTTCCATAATTAAGTTTGCTGTCCGACATTCATTGTTTCTGTACGATTATACCACCTTTTGCTTCTCCTCCCAAGAAGCAAATTCCATTCGTCAGTTGCAACTTAAGATGTAGAGATTGGAAGACTGAGCAGATAGTGCAGATTTTAAATTCTGCTCAGACGAATGTGCTTATGTTAAATTCAATAGTTCTTGTCGCCCTTTTAACCTGCCTCATCTTATAATGAGGGATACGGTTCTTTCTTTAAACGTTCAGTGAAATTTCTTGGTCTCACTTTCGATGAGCGTCTTACGTGGTAACCACATCTGAAGGCTGTTAAGTCCAAAGGTTTAACGGCATTGAATATTTTAAAGTGCTTGAGCCACAGGTTGCAGGGGGGAGACCGAACATGTCTGCTTCAGTTTTACACGGCGTTTGTGCGATTCGGACTCGACTATGGTCGTATAGTTTATGACTCATCACTATCACCTATTCTTAAGATAGTTGATGGAGGAGATTCGGTTGGCGACGGGAGCATATATGACGAGTTCAATTCCTTACCTCTGTGTCGAGGCTGGTGAACCACCTCTTGTCCTCTTTCGGCGGGCCCTCAGGAAGCATAATGTGTACAGCCTCCTCTCCATTCCACAGCCTCCGGCATTCCATACTATTGCTCGCCCTCCGCTGGATCAACTATTTAGAGATAGGCCACAAACGACAAAGCCATTTGGCATTCCTGTGTGGTAGGACTATGTGGAGCTAGATGCAGACGATATGTCAGTGCTTCATCGCGGCTGGAATCTTTCATCGACCTACTTAATGCGGATATCCAGTATTTTTTTTAGATTTATCATTGTGCAAGAAAATTTTTACACCGGCCTCCTTTTTAAATGGATGTTTTGCAGGATTGTAGTCTAACACTGTGACTGTGTGGTCGTTTCCACTGATGGGTCTATGCAGAATATTTCCGTCAGCTATATTGTGTTATCTCCAGACTGTGTTGTCAAGATTCGCTTACCTGGTACATTTACAATGTATAAAGCTGAACTATATGCTACGTTGAGTGCTCTGGAAAAACGCTGAGCCGACCAATGTGGCCGAGCAGTTCTAGGCGCTTCAGTCCGGAACCGCACGACCGCTACGGTCGCAGGTTCCATTCCTGCCTCGGGCATGGATGTGTGTGATGTCCTTAGGTTAGTTAGGTTTAAGTAGTTCAAATGATTCAAATGGCTCTGAGCACTATGCGACTTAACTTTTGAGGTCATCAGTCGCCTAGAACTTAGAACTAATTAAACCTAACTAACCTAAGGACATCACACACATCCATACCCGAGGCAGGATTCGAACCTGCGACCGTAGCGGTCGCTCGGCTCCCGACTGCAGCGCCTATAATCGTACGGCCACTCCGGCCGGCTTTAAGTAGTTCTAAGTTCTATAGTGCTCAGAGCCATTTGAACCAAAAATGCTGAGCCTTCCTGCTACGAAATTCCTCATCTGTACCGATTCTCTAAATGCCCTTCAGGCTATTTATCACTTGTATCCAACGGAAAAGTATCCTCAGCTGTTTCATTAGACGCTTTCCCACTTACAGAAGCAGGGTAAGGATGTGGCACTCTGCTGGGTACCAGGACACACGGGTATTCACGGCATGGAAGCAGTAGATGCATCAGATAAGGATCCCTGTTTGGAAGTTACAATTTCTGCATGCGCTCTGCCTCTTAAAAAACTGCTTTTTGAATAATTAATAAAATATGCTGCAAACTTTTCATTAATGCTACAAGACATCAAGAATAAATTTTCACTGTGTAAATAAATGTAAATTAAGGAGAAAATGTAATAATTTAATATAAAAAATGTGTTCTATACTGTTCATATAAAGAATGAGTTAGAGAAATGTTTTTATGTCGAAACTTGATAAAAGACACTCTGTGAAGCAAGTTGAGATCAGTAGCCATAATTTTTTTTTTGGCAGTATTAAAGCAAGAGCTGTGATCCCTCTCTCTCTCTCTCTCTCTCTCTCTCTCTCTCTCGCTTGTTTTCGATGGCTTTTTCATAAAATAAGTGTAGCTTTCCTATCTGTAACTTTTAGTTAAATAATTACGTAAATTTAATTATGATACCCGTGTCTGAACCACGAAACCTACATTCCTCTTTATTAATGTCACATCTCAATTTATTATGTTGTGTTTTAGAACTTTTTCAGGCTATAGCGAAGGAGAGTTGCCAAAGAATTGTTTGGTGGTCACAACTGAACGCTACTAGTGTCTACTTTATCAAACTTCTCGTCAGTCTGATGGGAATCTGATGCTGGACGGCGGTTTGCAATTTCCTTGTTAAACAAGTAAACATTTTCTATGGACAGTTCTCCCATTACAGGAGCTTTGCTGCTATCAGAAGTGACTAAAAAGTTTTATAAGACTATTTTTTTTAAATATCAGGAATATTAAACCCTGTCCATGCAGTTACATCGCCATTGGGTTACTGAAACACATCATGCCTCTGTGGGAGGGGGAGTGGTTAGCGTTGTTGAAGAACAGCAAGCTGAGGACTGTGAACTCGAGGACATGACTGTGGCGTTCCACCTTCTGGCCACTGCGACGGGAACAAGTACTTTTAACGTGCATCTGGATACGACACTATGGATTCCTCCTTCAGCAGCAAGACCAACCGGTGTGCAGTGCATGTGGTGCACAGGTTTCTGCACCCCACATTTAACTGAATGCGTATTCTACCAAGCCACGATCGCTGCAATCCACTCATCAGTTGACTTGCGCTCCATTTTAGGTGATGACGAATAAAATGTGGTTCGTGCTTTAAGATTTTCTGTGAAGTCTGGTCTTCTCTTTAGTATCTTAGGTAGAAGGTCTTAATGAGTATCTAGGGTGATTGGTACATCGTTTATTTTCCAGTTGATCATGTAGGCATAGTGCCTTGTTCAGTTACACTACTGGCCATTAAAATTGTTACACCACGACGATGACGTGCTACAGACGCGAAATTTAACCGACAGGAAGAAGATGCTGTGACATGCAAATGATTAGCTTATCAGAGCATTCACACAAGGGTGGCGCCGGTGGCGACACCTACAACGTGCTGACATGAGGAAAGTTTCCAACCGATTTCTCATACACAAATAGCAGTTGACCGGCGTTGCCTGATGAAACGTTGTTGTGATGCCCCGTGTAAGGAGGAGAAATGCGTACCATCAAGTTTCCGATTTTGATAAAGGTCGGATTGTAGCCCTCCTCCCCACCGCCCCTTTTATTACTGAAGCAAGTGCATTGTCCTCATCATTTGAAGTGTCTGCACCGTACGATGGTCAGCAGCACAGATATCATACTTTTAAAATGGTGGTACGTATTATATTTATGAGGTAAGAAATTTTTGACATTATAGTGTGTGACTGGGGGGCAGATGAACTGCTGCAATTTAATGAGTTCATGGCGTATTCTGCAAAATAGCTGTAAATATTATCGCAATTTAAGAAGTAAGACACTTTGACTTTACAATGTATGAGCGAATTACTGTAATACAATGATGTCATGGCATATTCTGCAAAATCGCAATAAATATTAACATAATTTATGAAATGAGACATTTTGACAATAGAGTATGTTGAGGAATTGGTATAAATTAATGATATCACAACTTTTGTAAGCACTACCAAGTATGATCCCTTCCCACTGCAACTTGCTCTACTTTTAACTTTGTTCTTCAAATATCCACATTTCAGTTCTAAATGACATATATTTAACGATTACTGCAGATCATTATTTCAACAAAATACGTGGATGTCTTGTGTTAAACAATTTCCACAATGCATTATTTAACAACAAAGTAATGCACTTCTGCTCTTTACTACTGTAAGCACATTGATGTACGACCCCATCCCTCTCTTGCTGTTTACTGTTCATAATTATTTTATCGATCCATCCTAAGAATTCTGAGGGCCAATTACCACAGTGTAATATTTAACTAAATGACGTCTATTTTCGATGTTAAACAGTTGGTATAATATGACGTTTCAACAAATACTTGTATACTCATAACCCGAGTGAAACAACATACACAATGCGTTATTTAACGGAAAATACGATCTTGCTAAGTACCAGGACCACATTTTTCCTGCATTTGTAGTGCGGCATGTTACTGTCTCTAGTAGACTTGTAAATAAGGACGAAAAAATCAAAGTACGTACTCTTGCAACACATAGCTAAATGTACACTGTAAACAGTTACCGCCACTGGTATAAAAATGACGTCACAGTAAGTTAAAACTGCGTCGCTATAGGACTGTCTGTAGCTGTCTTGTTAATAACGACTGAGAACCCGAAGTGTACACACACTCACAACATAGTACAAAAATTTACGCTGTAGACAACCGCAGCACGCTTGTGTTCGCTGTATTCGTGGGTCAGCCGTACTGCAGTGCTATCAGTATGGAAGACTTGATAGTTGTATTTCACGGTGATGAGGTGGTCTCGGGATTAAATTAGTTCTAAACATGTGCCAAGGCGTGCATCTGTTAGCCAATGGATACGCCCATATTACCTTTTCGTTTAAGTGTTTGTGTTTAATACGGTAAGGAGTTTCATTCAGAATGTTACTAGTTATTGCTTTCATGGTCTCTCATTAGGTATCTGCTCTAATACACATATTTTAGAGTGTAAGGCTTAAGACAGAGTTGCTGGCATGCATCTGTAACCTGTGTTATCTGCCGTGACACCCTCATACGTCTTTGGTACACTGATCGACTCGCAAGCAGTTTCATTGGATTTGATATATTTTTCATGACAAGGGCTGGACATTTTGCTTCACAGTCTGTAAAACATAAGTTATCTTCTGTGATTTCTAACTACATCGAGCAGCATAGCAGTCCAGATCAGCTATCCTAGTATCAATATGTGTTCTAACTTAGGAATTCTAATCTGAAGTGACGTCGTGATCACGTAATCAACTTACAGACATGAAGCGATACAGCATTAGAATCTTAAGCTATTTCTCATCCAAGATATAATACAATGTTTCTCACTGTAATCATCTTACCCACACTTGGTTCAGTTTGCGTCTTAGTTGGAATCCCACATCAGTAAGATTGCTGCTGAATCATAAATAGTATGGGAGTCTGTGTGATCGTTTTCGAAATAGTTTACTTCTCTACCAAAGTAAACGATCGCTAAATATAATAATTCCATGGATGTAAAATACAAAACAGCAGTGATCTTAAAAAGCAGTTCCCAGTTAACCTACATATTAGCCATGATTTCCCAGATATCCATGGTGTGAGAAGTATGGTGGAGGAATTAATATGTTGCATCTGTACATACGGTTTGCTTCTGGCTGCAATCCATGCTTGTGTTGTCTAGCACAGCTAAACGTCTACACACTAAAGGAAACTCTAATAGTAGCGTAATCTACAAGCTGAGTTGTATGCTCCTGTTACTCCATTTTCTTAAGCAGAGAATTTCTAGGTATGGTACTACTGTAGCCTTTAACAAAAAGCTGTTCCAGTAAAATTGGATCTTAAAGGATACAACTTCAGTAAGTTGGTTGATGAATCGCAAATCGTGTTGGAATCTGTGTTATTTATTTGCATGTAATAGCTAAACAAATACTCATTAAATGTAATTATTCCTCAGGCTCTGAAAACCTAAGCAACGAACCTAAAAAGGGATTGATGGTAAACCTACATATTGGCTGTAATTAGCGAGATTTTCCCATTGCGAGACTTATGTGAGAGGAAGTAATACATTGCAGCTGTAAAGACACATTGCTTCCTGCTATTATCCATGCTTAAGTTGTCTAGCGCAGTTAAATTAGCAACTAATAAACCCTTATTCCATCAGGCCCAAAATTATCCACACTAATGGGAACCAAGCTCTCACTGTCTATATCGTGTGTGTGTGTGTGTGTGTGTGTGTGTGTGTGTGTGTGTGTGTGTGTGTGTGTGTGTGTGTGTGTACTTCTACGTACAGACCGAGGTAGAGCGTACTTACCTACCAGTGGGTCTACTTTATTATTTGAATGGAGGCCTAAAACCTACAGCAAATAAAACTCCTCCAAATTTAGGAAATGAAATTTAGTTGTGTCGAAAAGCCATTACTTCAGCAGGGCAATAGCATAGGATGTGTAACATTTCCACTTGCAAGTACCTGGAAGCAGTAAACAGAGTATTGACTACTATCTTTCCACATTTCATGATTGTCTAGGAAGCGTGTACTTTCGGGTGTTCTTATTACTGCAGAATCACATTAGTGCTACAAACAAAGTTTTTTATACTCAAAAGCAACTAATCGTAATTCAGTAATATCCAAATGTTAGACAGTATTGTTCCAGGCAAGTGATCGATTTTAATGTCAGCCCATCCCACTTTGCAGCAAGAGTGTATTCATATATTTAAATAATGCACTACAGCAGTTATTAGATGATAGGACACTCACAGCCTGGCACTGATTGGCTGTCAAATATCTTTGTTGCTCAGGTGTAAGCCTCAGGCACATGACTGCTACGACAACACCCCTGACCATCTGCGCTGTGCTATGAGTTCGTGGTCACAGTAATAAGTCACACGTTACAGCAGTCTCGGACGAACTACGAACGTGCATCTCTAATGCAATGCAAACTATCCAGAGTATAAAAACCACCCACACATCTCTTATGCTCTCCATGTCTGAAGTACCATGAAAATTAACGTACACATAGTTAAACCACGCCAAATGTCCACTCAGAAAAGAAACTTTCGCCAAGACAGAGTGGTGACTGACGAAGCTAACACTTACTGACATGATATATCACATACATATGGCCTGTGAATAACATCACTGCTTCCCTCGTAGTCTTCCTTTTGTAATCAGAAGCCATTGTGGGTGTAAGGTAGTCACACATCTCCATTCTGATAAAAGAGATCCCGAATAAAATCTTGCATAATAGTATTGGCCAGTTGCACTTGACAAGTCATAGCCATAGGTTTTTATACTTCCTGTAAACGGTTTCCGGAACTTCCCTGCTAAATTGTGTAAGAGAATAAGGCACTTATATCTTGACACCAAGGCCGTAGAATGTCGTGTCTTTCCACTATAAAATCATATACATGTTGTGTCATCCCTGTCCTATTTATAGTGGTTATTTTAAAGTTCTGTACTTAACTACATTGCAGTCTGTAACTAATCTGGATCTTGTGTTTACCTAGATGAGACTTCATTTGGCTTTCAAACTTGTTCTGAAGTGTTTAGTACACAAACTACTGGGCTGTTGTATTTAGCAACAAAGTATTTCTCACGCTGCTCTGTTCATCATCATTTCGGTTTACTAGTAAAAGTAGTGACTGCATCCACCACTGGTACAGGAACTGTGACTAAACGAACCTTGAGAAATTCCTCGCGCTATTGAATACTTCTGTTTACTATTACAGCCACCACGTTCTGAAGGAACAAATATTGAAAGCTGAATCTGTTCATTCAATTTGGAACGTATAAAATAAATAAAATAAATAAAAAATGTTGTTTTAAATATATTAATTATTCTATCTGTATGATGGTGATTGTGATTGCAATTGTATTTGCTTATCTGGAACGTGGACGTTTAATTATTCGGTATCAGACGCTTGACAATGGCTTTTTCGTAAAGGCAATGTTACTCGTAGTTGACCGTGAAATAAAACTGAAATAATCGGACTTCGTAATTAAATCGTTTCCAAAGACTGCTGCGGTAGGTGCGGACTCATAATCTAAATCTCAATATTACAATAATTTGCCAGCCATGCCAATACGTCGTACAGAGGTGATTGTCTACTAAACATAAAAAAGTTACACAGTTAGTTAAATCAGATATATTCAATGAATAAGCCTACAGTTCATAATCCTACTTACTTTTATAAATATAAATTCTTTACAGAATCGAGTGCCTATTGTGGTTGCAACTCGCAGTATTCTTCTATAACATGAAATATGGCGGTGTGCCAGACAATAAAATAAAATACGTGCTTCTCGCACCACTTCAACCAGAGCTCTCTCTTTCTTAATCAAACATAAGAGTAACGTAATTGTGCTTTTGTTTTATCAGCGACACAGCGCTGCAGTTGTGTGCCATAGGTTTTATTTATTTGTTACTGATTATTTATTTAATTAATATTTCGCGTATCCGAGGAAACTCACGCTCGGCATGCAAATGTGCCTTTATATTGCCCCCTGAATTGCGAGGCGAAAGGACACACCTGCAGGCGAGCAATTCACCTAAAGGCACAAGAAAATCTAAGTTATCTACAACTATTTACATGACTTACATTACACATTATACACATTATATACAAAATTTGAATGACGCGGGTGCGCCGTAAAAGTTCTAATGTTGGCAGATAGAGTGCGCGCATGCGCAGATGCGTCTGTGTAACTGCGGCACTGCCGTTATATCGTACAGTTAGATCACGCGGCACAGTATTGCAGATCATATTGTTCGTGTGCGCGCGTTTTTCAGTCGTTGCACAAAGAAAATATTCAACGAAGATTACATACGAAGACTACATTCTATGACAAGTAACTTAGTTTTAAATTTACAATATTTGTTATAACACAATACAACTTAGATTGTTGAATGTTCTTAGTTACATAGTATTGTTTTGAAATACTTCAAAGAAAAATGTCCGTATTTTTCAGGTGCGTTGACCTATACACATCGTGTCGTTATTACAGTTCATATTCATCCGCTGCACAATAATTTTTTACAGGTTAGTATCGTCGTGGTAAAGTTTTTTGATCACAGTAACATCATTGTATAACAACGTGATTAATACATAAGCGTGTCCATTTCTCATTTCCATTATAGTCGTAGTGATGCAGTTCGTTGTGACTAAAAGCATTGCTTATTACAGATCAGACGTGACCCGTCGAGTAATTGGTCCACGTGCAGTTCGTTTTTTTTTTTTACATTCCGTGGAAGCTTGGTTGCAGAACCTCGGACGGCACATAGCTGGCGTCGATCCTTGGACAGTCCAGGTAAGAGTGTCCGTCACATTTCGAGAACATTTCATTCCCTGAAGTTCCAACCAAAATTCTTCCACCCGTCGTGTTGTTTTCTGGACAGGCACTTTGTGTCCATTTAATCCAGTTAACATCTTGAAGTTGGGTACTGTAGTAATGTCACTAGACGATGCATGAATTATGCACTTCACATTTTCAGTTTTTTGCTGAATATAGCTCACCTAAATGTTCGTAGTTATTAATCAAGGAAATCGTTCATCGCGTTTACATAGATACGCTGCATAATGAAGGGCATTAACAGTTTCTTTCACATAGGTTTCCGCGTAGTTGCAGAGTTAGTAATGTTCGTTAATGTCCGTGAACAGTGGTTCACTATGCAATGTCTTTTTGGCACTCGTTTTGTTCAAATTTTTTACATAGTAACAGTTACACTATACATCAGTTAAAAAAATAAGTAATTATACATACTCACGTCACATATTTTCTTAGCATAAACATAATATAGTTGCACATAAACATGTTTACATCATCATTACATCGCTATAGGTTATTACATTGTGTCACATTTGATTACATGAATTGCAGATATTTACATCCTCTTTAGCGGTTTTGCTAGGATATTATCGATGTTTTTTTTTTTTTTTGATGTCTGAAATTAAGATTGGTTAGACACAACATTCATTACATCAGTAGGCAAGACCAGGCGTTTTCACTACTCAATAAATATTCAAAATAGTAAGAGAGAGAAAATGTTCGATTCCTCGCGTTTTGTGCGTGTGTGTAGAGTGTCTGTGTGGCCTTGACTACTGATAGATGCTTTTCGTGTTGAGAGATGTGCGTCTAATCTATTTCTCAAAGTAAAAGATCGCTTCACAGATGACGTCTGTCAGTTCGTCAGGTGTCACACCAAGTCAGTGGTACATTCAGTAACAAATGTTCCGTGAAAAATTAATATGTCATCCACTGCTACGTAATCATAAATTTTACTTTAATATTCCGTCTTTCAGGTGGAGGCGCGCGCTGAAAGAAGAGTTCTTCTGTCTTCAACTGCGTCACTGGAACCGCTGAAATGAAAATTTCTATACTACTTATTATCTGTGTTGTAACAACAGAGTTTTTCGAGTTGCTTAGCAATATTTTGATGGGTATGACTTTGACATTATTCAGCATGAAATGCTCTAAGATCTCGGTATGCGTATAGCCCAATAATTTTGTTAGTTCTAGGATGTTGTAACAGATACGCACCAGGATGCGGTATGTTAACAATTATATAAGGTCCTTCATATAGCAGACGCCACTTAGCGTTGCGTCGTTTGAGTGCTACATATTTATGATGAGTACGAAGTAGTACAAGCATTCCTACCTCGAATTTTTGTTTTCTTTTTATTATGTTTCTGTGATGTTTGTTTCGTATTTGTGCGTGATGTGTCAATGTAGTCAATACTTCTTTTATTTTCTGTTCAGGTGTGATTTCCTTGTCTGACAACTTAGGTAATGGTTCTATCCACTGATCGTTCTGTTTGCAATTGAACATGATCTCGTTAGGTGTGTAATTCGTATCGTAAATATTTAAGTTATTGTGTACGTCTTCGAAAAGACTTAGGTAGGACACCCAATTAGTATGTTTTGATGAAATATAGGTCCTCATGAATCGATTTAATTCTCGGAAAAGTCTCTCAGTCGCGTTACATTGTGGACTAAACCTCGAAATAAATATACTTTTAATGTTATTGTCCTTCAAGAAATTTCTCCATTTGTACCCAGAGTAGTATGCTGCATTATCTGATAGAATTGCTTTAGGTTTTCCCACGTGCGTCAGGTAATCACTTGAGAATCTTCGTATTATAGCATTTGCAGTGGCGGATTTTAAAGCATAAAGTTTTACATGTTTACAAAATATATCGTAAAAAGCTAAGATATATTTGACGCCTCCAGAGCTTGCTGGATGTGGTCCACTGATGTCAGTACACAGAATTTCCAGGGGTTAACTAGGTAAAATAGAATGTAAATCTGTTTTTGTGGATAAATTCTGAGGTTTTGATTTTTGACATATGACACATGTTTTTAGTTCCCTGTAAATTTTTCTTCTCATATTGCTAAAATAACAGTATGTACTGAGCTTTGCCAAACACTTTTTCGTCCCATAATGACCCCAAACTAAGTGTGTGTGCCAAATTGGATTACGTTCAGACTCTTTGGGAATGCATACACACCAGTTAGTAGCATTTGGATGTCGGCGGTAAAGTAACACATCATTGTGTAACTTGTAATACTTAGTCAAAGGATGATTGTGTTTTTCTACCAGTAATGTTATTATCTTATACCAGTGAGGATCAGATTTTTGTAATTCAGCCATGTTTCTGCACATATCAATATAATATTGGTGATACTGCTTGTCTTGCATTAAGAGAATCCTGTAGTCATTTATATTTTCTAAGTCACTGTTGGTATCATTCATACCTTGTGGAAGTCTAGACAAAGTGTCTGCAATGGTGTTGTCCTTACCTCTTATGTACTTAATTTCAAAAGAGTAGTTCTGAAGTGTAACTGCCCATCGTGATAGTCTAGGATGTACAAGTTTACAAGTTAACAAAAATGTCAGGGCCTGGTGATCGGTGTAAATTACCGTATGTTTTCCAAATAAATAATAATTGAATTTCTTGAATGCCCATACTATGGAAAGTGTTTCTAACTCAGTAGTGGAGTATGTACGCTCACATTCAGTTAGAGTGCGACTCGCAAAGCCAATAATTCTTATCTGTTCCTCCTCTTTATTCTTTATAACTTGAAATAAGCAACAGCCCAAGTCAGTACGTGAAGCGTCACAAGTCATACAAAAATCTAAATTGAAATCTGGATGGCTCAATATGTTAGCATTCACTAAAGCATGTTTAATTGTATTAAAGTCATTCTGGCACTGTTCCGACCAGATCCAAACTTGATTCTTTCTGAGTAGATTTAGCAGATGTTTACTGTTCAAAAGTGGTTGTGGCAAAAAACGTCTGAAAAATGAACATAGCCCAAGGAATGATTTTAACTGCTTTTTAGTTCGAGGGCTAGGAAAGTTTCTGATAGCATCTAATTTACTGGGATCCGGACGTATGCCCTGTGAATTAATGATATGTCCTAAATACTTTATCTCACTGCAACCAAATTTTGATTTTCTTAGGTTGGCTGTGACTCCAGCTTGTGCAAATTTTTCTAAAATTCTTTGAAGTGTGTCAACGTGTTCATTCCAAGATTGTGTAGCTATCAGTATATCATCTACATAGTGTGTGACTGTCTCAACTAAATCGTCGCCAAGCACGGTATCCAGGGCTGTAATGAATACCCCAGATCTGACATTCAGTCCGAAGGGTAGAACACAAAACTGATAGGTTCGCCCCCCAAACATAAATGCAGTATATTTCCGAGAATCAGGAGTGATACCCACCTGCCAAAACGAATTAGCGAGATCTATTGTGGAAAAATATTTTGCATCTAGAAATTTCTGTAATTGCTCTTCTAAATTTTCAGGTTTTGTGTGAACCGGTAAAATTATTTCATTAATAGCTCTTGCGTCTAACACTAACCTAATGCTTCCATTTGATTTTTTGACAACAAGTAGAGGACTACAATAAGGTGAGGTGGATGGTTCAACGACCTTCCAGTCTAACATTTGTTTTAATTCTTGCCACACAGCAGGTCGTTGAGATAACGGTACGTTATATGTCTTATGGTAGAAGATCTTGTGAGGCTTAACTTCAATCTTGTACACATACGTGTTGATAACACCTAATCGTTTGGTAAAAACTTGTAAATATTTGGATAACACTTCCTGTAGTTTTATACGTTCATGTACACTGAGAGCTGTAGCTTCACTTATCTTATGATCAAGCAATGTTTTCAAGTCCATTATCTGTGTGTCAGATGAGTGTGTTTGCATGTCTTGAATGTCATTGTCAAGTACTAACTGAACCTTGTACCCTGTACAGTGTTTGTCATGCTTTAGAGTTCTCCTGTCCAAATCAATAATAATTACACTGCTTTTATCATTTAAAATACATTTACCTTTGGAGAAGTCTATAATGCAGTCCTTCTCGCTCATAATATCTATTCCTAATATGCAATTTGTCACAAGGTTTTGTACAACCAGGAATGGCCATTGTACGGTTCCATTACCTATTTTAACGTTTACAAAAACTTGCTTCGTAACCCTACATGACTTATTACCTAGTGCAGTAGTTATTTTACAGTTTTGGGCAGGAAACTCAGGCACAGGTTCCAATTCACACATCTTTTTATAGAAATTAAAAGACAAAACGCTCACAGCTGCACCTGTATCTAGGATAATAGTAGTTGGAATCCCACCTACTACACCAGTAGTAGATGCTAAAACAATTTCATTTGTGTTTAAACGACATTGTGTACTGTCTTGTAAAAGTTCATCTGATATGTTGTTATTGTGGTTGTATCTTATAAATAAAACAGGTAGTTTTTGTTTAGAATTACTCGGCATATCATTATTCTGTTGTTCAAGTGTGGTGTCAAATAACTGATTAACATTGAAGTCGCCCCCCAAGAATTCTTCAGCCACGACCTGGGGCAAAGTAGTGACTGTTTCTAGTTTGTTTGATTAGCATTTGTACTAGGTACTGACACAGATTGAGGTTGTGCATCAGGTGTCATTTCTATTATATTCACATTCGGATATTGCCTATTATGATCTCCAAACTTTTGCGGTTGTTGTTGCTGTTGCGCATTATAACTTACCTGTCGGTCGTAAGGTATGCTCCAATTTTGTCCTGGTGGCTGCTGTGGTAAAGCAGAGTTTGAATGAAAGTACTGATCGTTACGAGTCCAACCTTGATGCTGTCTTGGCTCGTAGTTATTATTATTTCTATTTCTGTTTGTCTTTTTGTTATTACCTTTGTATCCGTTGTTACCGTTGTAGTTATTACCGCGGTGCCTTTTGTATGGATTGCCGCATGAAATGTTATTACTGTTGTAACTATTGTTTGTATTGGAATACGCGTGTTGATTTTGATTTCCGTACTGAGACGGCATGTGAGTTTGCTGTTTTTGTTGTACCGCGTATCCAACTGTGGGCGCGCCAGAATTGTGTTGGCAAGCCTGCATATTTTGCATACCACTAGTGTAAACATTGTGGCTGCTGTTTTGCCGCGCGAAGCGCTGATCTTCAAGTAACATGTCAACCGAATCTAAAGCTGTTAAAAAATAATCTGAATCGTCATCCGGGATATGTAGAAGTTTTTCCTTAATGTTGAAAGGCAATTTGGCCTTCAACGCTCGGAGTATATAACGCGTTGCGACTGGTTCGTCTAAAAAGTGTCCCATGTTCAAGTATTTTTCAAAATATCTGCGTAAGTTACCATTTTTACTGTTAAAAGTTTCAGGTTCTAAAATTTGTCTTCTGAGTCGCTCCTGGACGGATTGCGACCAGAATTTGTTCAGAAAAGCACGCTCAAACTCACTGTACGTGGTACATACGTCAGCTTGACTGTATGCCCAGACAGCTGCATCGCCTTGGATGTAACCGACAATATATGAAATCTTTTTCCGGTCACTCCAAGTGCGTGGAAATGCGTTACTAAAAGATTTAAGAAAAATCACCGGATGAATGGTTCGTTTTTCTGGGATAAAAATCTGAAATTGCCTGTGTTTCATTAAGCTTTCATCTTCCCTCGCATTGTGATATGGATTTATTCCACTGTAATTACTGGTATGTTCAGCTGGCGAGTAATTACGATAATGTTGCTGTGGTTTACCATGATAATAGCTTGTGTTTGTGTTTCCACATCGTGGTATGTGTTGTAGTCGTGGTGTGTTTTGTTCTTGTGTATTTGTCGTGTGCGGAATGTGTGTATCATACTCGAATGTATATTGGTTTCTGAACTGTACATTTTGACTGATATTTTCGTTACATTCAGACTGTAGTTGATCGGTGAATTGTCTCATGGGTGCAGTGACGGATTGTACTGCGTCACTGATCAGCTGTTTGTTATTAGTAATGTATTGCGCTACGGAGTCGTGCACAATTGTTGGTAAATTTTCACGTAAGCATCTATCAAAATGTTTGTCTTTGTTCTCAATCCAATCATGAAATTCTTTATTAATATTTTGAAAATGAGCTGTGGCAGCTGATTGTAAGATGTCAGTCAGGTGTTGTTCAACATTGTCAAATTTATTCTGTACGTCAGTAATTCGTTTTTCAAGATTGTCATGTACTGAAGGATATGTTTGAATTTGTTCAGTAAGAACTTCACACGTGACATTAAGGTTTTTTACTTGTGTCTGTAAAAGTGCTACGTCAGTTGTAGTCTTTTCTTGTCTCGTATTGAGCTGGGAAAATTTAGTACTGAGTTCGGTCATCTGTTTGGTCAGTGTGGCGTCTATAAGTTCCACACGCTTACATAAAGTGTCATTACCTATCTTGATTGCTATGAGATCACATTTGATTTCGTCATTTTGTGTTTTTAACTGTTCATTTTGTGTCTCTAATTGTGCCTTTAAGGTTGCCATGTTTTCGGCGTTTTGTTTCATTAGCATTTGTAACATGTCGGCAATGTTTACCGTTTGCAAGGTCTCTGCCCCCGCCGCGTCATTAGACGTGACGTCATGCATTAACTTGGGCTCTGATTGAGATTTTGAAATTTTTGTAGTGGACGGCCTATCGTCAAAATTTTCGTCAACACTTGCGTCAATGTTTGATGAATCGTCATTACCGGTTGCTGTCGTAAAGTCATTTTCTAACACTTGTCTCACGTCCGAGTCGGATTGCGTCTGAATAGTACGTCCTTGCTGTTCCATTTTTGCGTATTGTTTTCTAGTTATTACCATGCCACACGTGATATATGTTTCAAGAAAATTTTTGACACTGATTTTAAAATAAAATGTAGTTGAGCATGAATCGCTCGTAGCAACAATGGCTGTCTGTTAATTTAAAAATATAAACTGAATTTGAGATTATTGGTAATGGCTGCTGGCCATGTTACATGATATCGTACAGAAGTCGGCCATATTGTACACTCGTGTATTGGTATTGTTGCATACGTTATTGTTTAGGGAAAAGTACTGAGAATGAAATTTATCACTGAAACTGTTATGCAGAAAAGAAACACTACAGAATTTACTGAAAAGCTAATACACTGAATTATACGTCTGGTCAAGCCTACCAATGCAAAGATGCTGCGTCTTACCTTATTTTGCTGGAAGTTTCATTGCGTCTTCCCGCAAAATTTCAGAATTGGAAAATATCTTCAGATTTTGTTATCTCTCATACATTGACGTCCAGGTCCAGAAAGTTGATTTTTTTTTTTACATGAAACAAAGAGAACAATGTAACAAATGACAAAACAACAAAGTCTGACACGCAGTCGCCAATATAAAATAAATAAAATAAATAAAATAATGTTATTTTAAATATGTTAATTATTCTATCTGTATGATGGTGATTGTGATTGCAATTGTATTTGCTTATCTGGAACGTGGACGTTTAATTATTCGGTATCAGACGCTTGACAATGGCTTTTTCGTAAAGGCAATGTTACTCGTAGTTGACCGTGAAATAAAACTGAAATAATCGGACTTCGTAATTAAATCGTTTCCAAAGACTGCTGCGGTAGGTGCGGACTCATAATCTAAATCTCAATATTACAATAATTTGCCAGCCATGCCAATACGTCGTACAGAGGTGATTGTCTACTAAACATAAAAAAGTTACACAGTTAGTTAAATCAGATATATTCAATGAATAAGCCTACAGTTCATAATCCTACTTACTTTTATAAATATAAATTCTTTACAGAATCGAGTGCCTATTGTGGTTGCAACTCGCAGTATTCTTCTATAACATGAAATATGGCGGTGTGCCAGACAATAAAATAAAATACGTGCTTCTCGCACCACTTCAACCAGAGCTCTCTCTTTCTTAATCAAACATAAGAGTAACGTAATTGTGCTTTTGTTTTATCAGCGACACAGCGCTGCAGTTGTGTGCCATAGGCTTTATTTATTTGTCACTGATTATTTATTTAATTAATATTTCGCGTTTCCGAGGAAACTCACGCTCGGCATGCAAATGTGCCTTTATAAACGGTTATACAAGTTAATTTTTAATACCAGAATGACCCTGATAAGATATTCGTTGACTTCCCTTCAGTACTTAAGACTGTTCACAATTCAGTTAAAGTGAATGCGTATCACTTAACCCTAGCAATACCAACGCATTTTCTATGAAGTGTGTTACCAACGAGAGGCAGGGTAGTGTACCATATGCCCACCACAAAATTAAAATTTCTCGTTAACTGTTGTCAAAAACATATTTTTAACAAGACATTAATGTAGAAATAGATCCATAACCTGTTGAAAATATCTTTTAACACAATTTTAATATAACCGACGCATTTTCCATAATGTATATACAGAGGGGAGGGATACTGTGTGGCCACCACAGTTAAAGTTTAAAAAAATAGAAATTTCATTATATCTCGTTGACCTTCATTCACAACATACCGTTTAAAGATATACAGATGTGTAAGAAGGTTCCTGAACCTAAAGAAATGAATTTGAAATTTATGAAAGAAGTCATATTCACGACTAAGATTTAAATTTTTGTGTTAAGTTTTATGTAACAATTTAAAAAGTTACGAAGTCTGGTATAAGAAATCACTAAAACAGTAACTATTTTTTCAAAATTTCAAATACAGTGTACGTGATTACATTACAATATTTTCAAAAGGTGAGCATAATGTAGCCCTCCCCCATCCTTGGTATAACGAGTATTGATTAAAGAAAATATACTCTTCAAACATTTTAGAAAATGTCTTTATGAAAAAAATAGCATAGCTACCCTCAAAACTACATAATATTACTATTCTTTAAGAAAACACTAAAGCTAGTTTGGCTGCTGTTACAATCATCATCGTTACTTTTGAACGTAAGAATTAAGAGGAATGAAGCAGATTTTTAAATGAAACAATAACACTCTGCTGATATAAACGACAATATATTGAGCGAAACATGCTTCATCACAGAACGTATTAAATTCAGTCTTATCCTCCTTTACGTTAGTGACAATTCAAAAAGTTCGTACCTTGCCTTAATAATTGCAGTACAGTACTTCGGCTGTTACAGGCTCCCCACCCCGGCAGAAATACAAGGTGAATGTGACTCCCGCACTACAGTGTAACATAAATCAGTTCAGGAGTCATGTGGAGGAAATGAAACTCCTGGCAGAGGCTCAACCCATGTGCTTGTGATTAACTTCCACCAAAACGATAACCTGACTGCGGCACACTCCGTATGTTTGTGTTGCCTTCCACCGAAAGGATGATTGGCTGTGAAAAGAGGCAAGTGAAGGATGTCTGTGTTTGTCACTAACACATTCCGCTCCTCTGCCCTCTCTTTGGTTACTAACCTACAGTCCATAGCCATTGCTGTTCGTGTGGGCCACAAGATCATTGTTTACTCACTGTATTTACCTACACAGGATACAATGGGATTTGGAGCTCTCATGAGTCTTAATGTACACCTCCACGGCCCATTTCTCCTACTGGATTATGGGGCTTAAACTACACTTGCACCAGGGATCGAATCTTGGAGAATATCATGACGTCTTCAATACTGGCAGTCCCACACACTACTTACCTGATACTGGGACGTCCTCAGCCACCGACCTCTCTTTCTGCTTCCCAGTCCTTGCAGAATCAGCACAGTGGGAAGCAACTTATGACCTTCATTCCAGCGATCACATCCCAATGTGGATCATCTAGTGGATGGACGACTGCTTGAACAGAATCACCAAAGCGAGTTGTCACTGTGCTAACTATATGCTGCTCAGCCAGCTGGCTGTGTTTGAACACCGCAGTAGCATCCAGGATTGGATGGATCACATCACACAACTGATCCATCAAGTCAATGACTTACCCATCCAAAGACTTAAGGTCATCTTAGGAGGCAACCTGTACCCTGATGGGCTCTAAAGTGCCGTCCAGTAATCTGGGACAGGTCCGCAGCTCTTCGACTGTTTAAATGCGGCGCAGCAGCAGATCACCTTGTAGCTTTTCAAGTCACGAGAGCCAAGGCTCACCGCGTAATTAAGAAGAGAAAGAAGAAGTTCATGGCATGCGTTCGTGGACTCTATCAGCAGTTCCACTTTTCTAAAAAAAATATGGGTAGCCGTCACGAGGGTTTCCAGTAAACACGTTCGTCTACAATAGCAGCAGTCCTGAAACACGTGTGTCTTCAAACAACACCTGGAGACATCGCTCAGGCGATGGCAGAGTGTTGTGGAGAAAGTATAGCCAGTGCCAACCAGGACCCAGCATTTCGTCACCACCTTGTAACTGCAGAGAGGGGCAAGCTGGACTTCAGATCCAACAATCCTGAGTCTTAGAACTTCCTTTTCTCCATGTTGGCTCTGGAATCAGTACTGCCGCACGAGATTAGCCGAGCGGTCTAAACCGCTGCACCCATGGACTATGCCGCTGGTCCCAGAGGAGGTTAGAGCCCTCCCTCGGGCATGGGTGTGTGTGTTTGTCCTTAGGATAATTTAGGTTAAGTAGTGTGTAAGCTTAGTGACTGATAACCTTAGCAGTTAAGTCCCATTAGATTTCACACACCTTTGAACATTTGAATCAGTACTGCTGACACCGCGATTCCTGTGGCTCCTCCAGTGTTGCAGCAGTGACTCATCAGGTGCAACTGACAGTGGAGAGATAAGGGGCGTGGTCTGCAAAGATGGGTTTTCAGTTTTGTGCAGATAAGTGTGATTGTGCGTTCATTTTCATCGCTCTGGTCTACTTTCAGTTTGCTTGACTTGTTTATGAGTGCATCATTTTTTATTCCAAATTGTCGTGGTTGGCCGGCCGCTGTGGCCGAGCAGGTCTAGGCCCTTGAGTCCGGAATCGTGCTGCTGCTATGGTCGCAGGTTCGAATCCTGCCTCGGTCTTGGATGTGTGTGATGTCCTGTTGCTTTTCTGCCTCTGGAACGCCTTCTGTCCAATCATTCTTGAGCAACAAATTCGTTTTGGATACGCGTGTGGCGTGTGCTAGAGCCACTTGGTGTGGAGCAAGAACAGCCACCAACCCCGGGGCTTAAAGCATCTGCAACCCTGGTTACTGCAGAGGTCCAGCGTAATTTTAGATTTAGTGCATTACAGAAGAAAGTGCACTGCCGTATAGGTTTCTAATAGCAGTGTTAAGGATATTTTAACTGAGCATCGCAATTCTTTAGCTGTCATTATGGATGGCGCAAAACAGAGAACTCTGTTGATTGGTTTCATGTTTTCCCTGATCGTGTCAGACTGTCTCAAGACTTTACTGTCTTTTACTCGGAATTAAATACGATGTTGCTGACGCTAGAGCAAATGAGGCATAATTTCGGTACTCGATTACTTGTCTGTATTGATCTCTGAGAGCCCTTCATTCTATATAAGGCTTGTACGCAGCAGATAAAGTAGTCCAGAATATCCAGGATGCTCTCCTCCAGCTACAACGGCTAGAGAAGGAGGTATCTTTCCGCTATGAGCCAAAGCAAATGGGTATTGCGGTAAATGAAAGGGCGGATGTAGCAGCCAAGGAGCCACGCCACGATTCTCAGTTATTTCAGTGTGCCAACCCCCTGCACGCCTTCACCTCGCTGTTGAGGTACAGAGTCTTTTGACGATGGAAAAATTAGTGGCTATAAGTGACACTCGATAAGCTCCGTCAAATGAATCTCACAACGCGGCCGTGACGTACCTCTTCCCTCCCCCCCCCCCCCCCCCAAACCCCAGCCACGTCGACTGGAAGCGACTGTAAGAAGTCCTCCTTAGCCGTCCTCTAATAGCCCACAGCATCGTGATGCGGAGATTCTTGCTCCTGGGAGAATTGCGTGTTGCTTTCTGGTGTACAGATTACTATGACGCACATTTTATTTGTCTGCATTTTATTTTCTGACCAGAAGGCAGCAACAAAAATGGTTCAAATGGCTCTGAGCACTATAGGGCTTAACTTCTAAGGTCATCAGTTCCCTAGAACTTAGAACTACTTAAACCTAACTAACCTAAGGACATCACACACATCCATGCCCGGGGCAGGATTCGAACCTACGACCGTAGCGGTCGCGCGGTTCCAGACTGTAGCGCCTAGAACCGCTCTGCCACCCCGGCTTGCAGGCAGCAACGGATTATCCGTCTTTTAAGTAACGCTCAAACGAATGTGGTGAGAGTTTTAAGGTTTTGTGATTTGTCCAGCTAGTTTCGAAAAATTTTTGGGGAGATGATTCTAACATGTTAGGGGGTGACAAGCTAACCCACGTTTTTTGTTAGTTGTCATCCAGTCACATTTTCCTGTGACTTTGTTTTAGCTCCTCTGTGGTTTTACTTCCGTTTTAATCCAAGGTATAGCAAATTTCATCATATCTCCATTGTCTTATGGCGTGTGAGATAGAGTGATTGTGTAGGTGAAAACGAATGAAGTGGGAGTGAGAGCAAGAATGTCATTTGATATCCTTCCTCCTGACTGTGTGACAACTAATTTCGTAATTTTGTCCACATTGGCTTTCTTAAATGTATGAAAGCGCTGATAACCTCGCCATTGATCGCCCATTAGCTCCAAACGCACGCATGCGCGCGCACGTTCACACACACACACACACACACACACACACACACACACACACACACAGACACACGCACACTGTTTTTTCCCTCGTTGTATGATTCTTTCTAGCAAGTGGATCGAGCGATTTAAGAAAATTCTGAACACGCAAAGAGAAATGATGTCACCTGGTATTATCCTTCATCACGACAATACTTAGCCGCACACTGCTGCTGCAACAAAGACGCTCCTGCAGTGTTTTCGAAGGGGGAATGTCAGATCACCCACCGTATCGCCCGGAGTTGGCTCCCTGTGATTTTCGTCTCTTTGCTCATGTTTGCCGCTGGATATGGTGACAGCACTTTGATACAGACAACGACCTGCAGACCTCAGCAGAGAATTGACGGAGAGCGCAGGCGACTGCACTCTGTGGCGAGGATATCGTAAATTTGGTACCACGCAAAGACAGTTGTCTCAGTCAGTGCGGCGAATATGTAGAGAGGTATCTAGAAGCGCAACTATTTGTTGCAAATAGAAAGTTTTTTTTAACTGTGGTTTCTATTTCGCGGCTGATCTGACTTTGAAAAAGAAAAAAAGAAAAACGCAAATACCGCTGTTCTGACGTAAATACAGCGCTACTCTCATCATAGCAAACACAACATTAGCTCGATTTAAAGTTACTACTTTTGCAAAAAAATCGTATGATAGTTATCCATAAGGAATATGTTCAGAGATGGGTGAGTGGTTCGGAGATTAATTGACTAATAGGTCTCAGTACGTTACAGTATGTTTGACGATGCATACAAGGACTGTTATATTGTCAGTATACGTAATCGAATTATCAAATAAGATCTTGAAAAAATATATGAAGACTTGGACAGTGTTTGTACTTCATGGAATGAATGGCGTCTCTGTTCAAATTCTAATAAATGCAAGATGTATTCTATAACTATTGTACATAACACGACTGTATCTAATTACAAGATTAGTAGTAAATATCTTGAGCACGTCACGTTGAATATTGAGAGACAACACTAAGAAGCGGTATTAAACGGAACGATCACATGAAATCAATGTTAGGAACGGCGAATGAAGTACATACCGTAGATTCACGAGGCGTTAATATATGCGCTGCGTGATCATCCACCTTATAACTCTGACCTTGCTACCAACTTTTTGAATCCCGATAAAAGATTCTGGTGACACACACGTACTGCTTACAATTTCACGCCGCTGGCATCTAAGATATAAGGTAACAGAAAACAATCCCACGATTTTCTAGGTGTCTCAGTTCCAGTGACTCTATATTGGCAAATACCTTACCGATTGAAGTATTAGTTACTGCAAATATTGCCTAGCGACTGTGATAGCGGTTCGTTTAAACGCTAAGGAAAATCTGAGATTTCAGATGAGTTTAGTATTTACTTATAAATTTCCACTTTTATCGTAATACTGCAAGGTAGTCAAACATTGCACTTCTGTTTGATATGTCACATCGTAGCAACACGTTTATGTGCTTTAGCCGTATTTGCGGTAAGACAGGATCGATGAGTCTGAGATGTCCACAGCCCTTGTTCTCTTGGTTCAGCCAGTACTGGCGTAGATAGCAGAGAAGTTCGACTTATTATACTGCAGATTACACGTATAGCTTGAGGCATCCTAAGAGTATACACATAGGTCGCAAGCGTTAGATCTGCCCTGAAGTTATGCTACGCACATTTACAGGATGTAGTCAATTTTTCGTAAGTAAAAAAAAAGTTTATGATAATGGGAGTTAGTATTGTTGGTTAAGCCGAGACAATGAATGACAAACATAATAATAAAAGTACTTCTTCTTTCTTTTGCATAGCGTTTTGAAATTGAAAATATTCGGTTCAAATCATAGGTTGCGCATAAGGGTTCCAGTTGGTTATAGCAGAACTGAAATATATGTAACAAAAATCAATATTATTCGGGCTTTTTACGTTATAAAAAAAAATCTGCATACACTAATGAGCCAAAGCAGACCACCTCATTAATAACCTTTTGGTCTAGCTTTGGAACTCGGTACTGCGCTGATAATGCGTGGCATGCATGGGATTGCCATTGGTAGGTTTTCCTAGGTATATGACACCGTATGGCCACACGCAGTTCACGAAGTTGCCGTAAACTATGAGCCGGTGGTTTGTCAGTAGAGAACTGGCGTCTTGTAACGTCTTTGGTGTGAACTTTTTGGTGCAGATCAGGTGAGTCCACTATTACGCTCCCGAAACGGCTGTAGCACGATTCCGGCTATGTGATAGGTATTCTGTTGCAAGGTGTCATCGCCAGCGGAAAAGACATCAAGCATGACGGGACGTCGGTGAACTGTGATAACGTTCACGTAGTCCATATCTGTCCTGATACCATCTATCACTAACACGCTTTCCGTCGAACCCCAGTTTAATGGCCCAAACTGCGTAATACTGCCCCAACTCAGCTGCGCCCATGGCAGCCGTTCGCCTGGACGACGGTGTATCCAACACAGCCATCGACCTAACGTGACAAGAAACGTGATTCATCAGTTCGTTTGACACGTTTCCACGCGAGTGACGGGCCTTCCTCGACGATTCTGTGGTCGACGCAATCGTAAATGGCGATATCGAGGGGTCAAATTGGGAACACGTGGGCGGTCGCTCGCTGCAGAGCCCCATCTTCAAACTGTGAGCTGATCTGTTTCTTACTAAGGCCTGCATCAGCGATGCACTCTGTTGCCAAATATATCACGGATCTCCTTTGACTTCGACATTCTGTCATGAGACATGGACTTCCCTTAACTTGTAACCTAGTATTGGTTTGACTCTCCTTCAACGGCTTTCTACACATGCTCATGATAGTGGCGTTTTACACCCGACCATCCTCGGCTTTTCCGACAGGCTCGTACCCAGTCCCCAGTCAGTAGTGATGTGCTATTTATCATAGTAGCTCATTTCGGTGGTTTTCCCCACTTTGACCGTGTACTTTGGAAAGAAATATTCACCTTTCGTCTCTGTTCCTTCATTGCATCACGTGTTTGCAACGCCACTGGGTCTCTCCCAGTCTTGCGTGAAGAGGTGGGGGGTGGGAGGGCAGTTAATGCGATGTTTTGTCTCATCAGTGCACATGTGTTCATTACTGAGTATCGTAGACTCCACCACAGTTACATAACTAAACCTTATTTTCAGTTCCAATATTTTATTACAAATAATTTTGTTTTTAATTACTGCTATGTATCATGGCACCCTCTTCATCTTGAGATCTTATTTTGCGACATTTGATTCCCTCTTTTCCCAGGCGGGACGAGAAGTGTGGCGCAGTGAGTTGGCCACGTCTGGAGATGCGCAGGTGCAGGTGCGGGAAGCTTCCGCAGTCTACAGCGGCGCCACCCTCATCACTGACAACGGAGCTCTGTGCCAGTCAGCCGGCCAGGGTTCTAGACGCTTCAGTCTGGAACCGCGCCATCGCTACGGTCGCAGGTTGGAATGCTGCCTCGGGCATGGATGTGTGTGATGTCCTTAGGTTAGTTAGGTTTAATTAGTTCTAAGTTCAAGGGGACTGATGACGTTATAAATTACGTCCCATAGTGCTCAGAGCCTTTTTCTTCTGTGCCAGTCAGTAGGCAGCGCCGTCAGGGCTGCGTACCAGGGAACGCGGTTCTGGGGGAATTTGCGAGCGACGTTCCCGGACGCCAACTTCACCCGAGCCTTTTTTTAGTTAATTAATAATTTCTAGATCACTACACTTCCTTTACATATGGATTTTCAAAAACACTTCTACTAACTTTGACGACAGGTTCCTTGCAGCAAAGCAAGAAAAAGTTCGTATGAACATTTGTCCGAATATACGTTGTGTTAGAGTTATTACTGAAAGCTGACCTTCATCGGCTTCCCATGTACAAACAAACAAAGTCAGGTACCTGTGGACCGTTTCCACTCATTGAATTCTAGCCGGCGTTGTGTTCCAAGGGAGACTTGTTCCTCTATCTTTAACATATCCATTGTGTGCCTGTACTACAGGTAGTGAATATTCCGTTCAAAAGCGGGAGGCTATTCATTTCGTGAGTAGGCACACATGGTTTTCTTGTACCAGACATATATCAGTCGGCGTGTCCAAACCTAAGAGAGCAGATTCATCGAACCTTTGGTGCTGTGTATCATTTTGTTGCCGAGACAGGATCCAGAATATCGAGGAAAACCACTTTTTACTCGTACGTCCGACCAGGAACAGATGTTCTACGTGCAGTCGAAGAGCATGGTATCAGAGTGAGAGAAGCGGCCCTGGCATGTGATATATCTTCAAGTTCAGCGTGGAGAATACTTCACGAGAAACACATGTATCCGTATCGACATCTGCGTGAGCAGGGTCTTAACACTGTTGGTCACACACCACGGAAGAATTTTGCTGATAGGTTTCTTTAAACACAGCCGACCCGTTGTTTTTATCTTCAGATTTGTTTACAGACGAGACAGCGTTTGGAAGAGACGGAAAAACCAATTTCCACACCAATACATATGAGCTGATCGCAATCCTTGTGCTATAGTACAGGCTAGACATCATGATCAGTTTAAGAGTAATGTGTAGTTTGAAATCATAGGTGACTATCTCTACTATTTGATGGATGTATTCCAGTCTCTGTCTTCCTCTATAGTTTTTTCCCTGTAGTATCATGGAGGTCTTTCCCTGATGTCTTAGCGGATGTCGTATCACCCTGTCTCTTCTCCTTGTCAGTGTTTTCCACCTATTCCTTTCCTCTCCGATTCTGCGCAGAATCTCCTCATTCCATACCTTATCAGACCACCAGGTGCTCTTTACAGGGGCTTTATTCCTAACAACCTCCAACACCCTTCAGAATATGTGCTCTGCAAAAACTTAGTGTTCGGAATGGTATCTACCATGGATAGGTAGAGGAGGCCCATTTCCAAGGGCTGCCCATTCCCCCATCCTCATTCCTTTGTGTCATTATCCATGGGAGCATCTTAAGCTTTTGATGCATACATCAGACCACCCAGATGCGGGAACTCTACGTTGAGGTATAATGGAAGTCTGCGAAAGGTTTCGAAACTTTAATTCGAAAGAGCGCGACAATCCACGATTCGAGGAATGCGTGCGTATTTAGGAGCAAGAAGACATTTCGGGGATATATGAGTTAGTGAGCTGCCGTCATCTAAATTGTAAACTTTCATTCATAGGTCGAAGATGAGGGATTTTTTTTATACATGGTTAGATGAAACAACCTGTATAATGGCTCTTGTTTCAGCCACACATCACCGTTACTTTCAGGCCGTACATTGGCTACTGCAGTAGCCTGCCAGCTTACTGCTTACAGTTCGGCAAGTTGTGATTTATTGAACTTCCTAATTTGTCTATTCGTTTATGTTTGAGTGTCAATCGACGTGCAACCCAAAGAGCACTAACGTTTCGTATTTTAAGGATTCGTGGACATTTGGGAAAGTTACTAAGGTGGCTGGACTCATAATGCACATGAATTTAATTTTCTTCTCTCGTGGATGTGGACAAATCATCATCCACAATAAAATATTCTGAAATCACTACAAATAGAGCTATTCTCCTAAACAACACATCTAATGCACAAGAAAAGAGTGAGGTAAGGCATCAATTTCTTGAGTCAGTGATGTGAATCTGTGGACATAACGAGTGCCTTCGCCGTTTGACATGTAGATGTAGACTTGTATTCTTGTATACCGACCCCAGCTGTCGGAGCTCCAGGCCCCAAAATCTACTCGACGTTAAAATAATTTTTGCGTTTCCATTCTTCTCATTTTGAAAATAGAATCTTGTGAACAGGTACTAACATACTAATAAAAAACTTTCTTCTCTTTATGCTAGATGCCGATACTCGCTGTAGTGTTGCGCTGAAAGGGGCATGACATCTTCGCGATCAAGCAAGATTGAGGTGAAGACACAAGTCTGGATGCTTCTTTGGACACTGAACTACTGGCTAAAATGTAAGTTCCTTACAGCGTCCAGTTCTGACTTACCATGGCTATAGTAGAGTTACTCTAAACTGGACTGGAGGCAGAGATTCTATTGCAAGAAGAACCAGTACACTTACGAGCAGCTAAATTATGTCTCCGACTCTGGTATAAAGAGAGCACTACTGTCACCACATGGAATGGGATACAGGTTCCATTTATTTTCTTTTTTGTTGAGAATCATATGATGGTTATCGTTACTGAATATATTCAGAGATACGTCATTATCTTATATAATAATTGACAGATCTCGATATGATACAACGTGTCTGAGGAAGTGAAATGGGACCGTTAATATTCTTAACATACGTAACAGAATCATCAGATAGCATCGGCAACAAAGTAAGATCAGTCGCTGACCCTACTTTTGTCTATAGGAAAGTACCATGGTAGGATGATCGTAAGGAAGTCCATAAAAACTTGGACAATATTTGTCGCTCATATAATGAATGTCGTCTCTCTTCAAATGTGGATAAATGCGAGATAAATGCTACAACAAGATAAAGAACTCGGCGGATGAATGCAAGATAAAAGCTACGACGAAGATAAAGAATTCGATTGTATCAGATGACAAGACTACTAGTGAACACCTTGAGCCATTCAGAGTAATACTGAGAAGCGTTATTATTTGCAAACGAATTGCCTTGCGCGTTAGTACGCTGTTTCAGAATTCGGGGCGACACGCCTGCCCCGAAAGGAATACGCACAGCGGAATAACGACGAGAGCCAATGTGCCGGCCACCTTAGATGTTGTTTTTACGCGGTTTCCCACATCCGATTAAGTAAATACCAGCCTCGTACCCATATCGTGCATCACTTACACAATTCACATACATTCAGAAAACGTTGTCACACTTTCACATGGATAAAGGCCACGAAAACAGGAAGACTAAGATGCGCTCCAAGCTGGACAATCACGAAAAATCAATATTAGGAAATGCGAATGATGCACTTCCATCTCCTGAACGGGTGCCGGGAAAGAGCAGCTCATCTAGTAACCGTATTGTCACAATCGCTTGTGCGGGCGGTACGAGGGGGTCACTGTTGTGTGTTACAAGGTCTTATCAAATAGGAGTCACAATGGGCTTCGCATGAATTCTATTATACCGATACCTCCTGTTTAGTCTTCTTCTAGTTTCTTGTTTATCCCGGCTTCCTGAGATCTCTTGTGGAGAGACGCGATAAACACGTTCAGTAGTGGCGTGGGACAATCAATGAAGTTACACAACAGTTCGTAATTTAACTTTAGAAACCGCCGGTTTATTGGCATTTCTGCAAATAAAATCACTCTCATACTCTCACGCGGTCAGCAAATTTCGTGTAACAGTTTGTATGTGTAATGGGACTTATTACGTCGCAAATCGTTCTAATGAATTAATTAATCTACATTACAGTGTTGCTAAGCAACGTGATCAACAAGGTGATTGATATGTGTCTCAATTAAAACAGAACCTCGATATTTTGAATAAATTTTAGTTCATTTTTGTCAAAATTAGCACTTGTCTCAAAATTAATTTCCCACTTCGTGCATTAAATCGAAGCGCGTTTGCAACTATTGTACGCGATTCACCGGACAGCTCGATCATGCACTAGCGTGTAACGTATTTCAAATCGAGCGCGCAGGTACAATTTTCCCTAATGGGGTAAACGACTCTTTTGTTATAACATGCTGTGTCTATCTCACGTAAAGTCTAAATGAAACTGGATTTGTCTCCATTCGAGTCAAAAATCACAAAAAATAAAATTCACCGCGCAGGTCAGCGAACTGTACACGCGCACTTGCACTCTAAGTGATAACTCGTCTAAGAGTAACAGCCGCACATAAATCCACATGTTTTCATGCATACAAATTTCAAAACACCTTTATATTAAACAGATAAATAATGGTCTGCAATTAATAATTAACATTTTTCATTCTGAATAAACTTTAAGAACTTGTATTTCGTAATCAATAAAATTTTATCGCCTGAAAGAAACTATTAGTTTGCTAAACCGGATTCTGATTACAGTCAACTCGTGTCTAGACGATGACGTCACGAATCGATACTTGCTTGGAATGAACGAAATACCTGTACTGAAAAATACTGTCCCTTGAGTAATTTACTGACTTTTACTACGAATTTGGTACCCCCTGCAACGGTACACTGTGACACATTGATACGATCTTAATGACGGTTTACCCCTTCTGAAAACATAGCTGAAAGGTTCTAGAAACTTTAATGACTTTTCTTGGAAGAAATCCAGTATAGTTGCCGTGAAATTCTGCTTGGTAGATTTAAAGCAGTTGTATTTGAGACAAACAGTGAGATTACAGATATAGAGCTGCCACTGTTGTGCCTGTCGTGCAGAGACCTTGAGAATTGGTCGTGTAAAGATCCATACAGCTATTTTCCCCTGGATTAATACGGGACTAGAATAATCGTATATATTGGTACAAGGAACACTGCTCCATGCTCTACGCAATGGCAAACGAAATATACAGGATGATCCAAAGTCTATGCGACATAATGGTAGGGGAAATGGTTCACGGCATTTGCAACAACGTTTGTTAGCACCAAAATGTATGCTTACACATCTCTATGACTCGAGGCACCTTTTATACTAGTACTTGATTATGCCTAAGACAGAAGTAACCGTGCCAGAAGCACATGGTAGGTGAAACACTGCGTGAGTGAGAGCGTGTATGCATGAGATACAGGGCGTGACAGTTCCTAATCCCTAACGATATTGACAATGCGGTAACTGGAAATGGTGGTGGCGTTTTTCTCCCTTTTTTTTAAAAATACATTCCAAATAATGTCTTTGAGACAGTTTTCTGAAATTATGATTGTGACACCGATCGAAAGATCTGAGACAACTCCCTGGAGAACTCTCAAACTTGAACGAACCACTCGGAACCAGCGACATGGGCTTGTCAGTGCAGGCATTCAAAAGTTCGAGGGAATGGTCACCCTCATACGGATCAGTGCGCGACACAGTAAGTTTAATCTGTGAGATGTACGGACATAGCCTTGATCTTCTTATCATGTTTTCCACTTGAACAAAATTTACAGAAAGAGGTAAAGGTGCAGATGAACACATCACATTGTTTCCACGTCCACACGGCAGACGATCCTATGACACTGCAGGTTTTTCACTTCCAGTGAGGATCATATTGTGAAATGGCTTACTGATTCCCGTAAATGCTACAGTAAATATTGACTAGCAACTGTGTTCGCTGACTGTTCATACTCAAGGAAAAAATACGGCATTTCTACAAAAATATCTACTTTTATCGCAATACAGAATGTTTATACAAGATTTCTATTCTGCCTGACACATCACACTCTAGTATCACGTTTATATAAAGCGTACATTGTGCAGGACTGGCGCAGTGAGGTCGTAAGCCACTTAACTTGGAGAGGTAAGCAGACCAGAGGAATAGATAATGATTCAACGTTCACACGACTTCTCAGAACATGGGCTGGTGTTAGCCTGTCCTGTGAAGCAGGATAGGTGGCGATATGTAGAAGATAAAAACGCTGATACAGACGAAGTGTTAGGGAACTCAGTTTGACGTGCTCTATCGAACATGAGGCTCCATGTCACAAAGCGAAAGCAGTGACGTGATTTGACGAGCAGGGTAGTGAACTCATATTTTATACGGGGCCCCAAATTCGCCTTATTCTAATCTGATAGATTACATATAGGGACACTGTTGGATTCTACACACATTTCGTGCCACACACCTCCAAAAACTATTAGCGACTTTTTGAACCTATACCGCCTGTAACATCAACCTTATTGTGTTACAAAGGCGGACAGACACGCAGTTGTGGTGATACTGTTTTTGCCCTGCAATGTACGCTCCATACTGGACTACACGTACAGCTTGAGGAATCCTGCATACACATGTATCGAAAACATCTCTATCGCAGATGCTATTCCGTGCCTTTCTACAGGACGAGATAAGTTTTTCTAACGGGTGAAGGAAATTTCGTGGTAACGATAGTTTCTGTTGTTGGGAAAGCCTAGACAGTGAAATAATTGTGAAACGAACTCGCCCAATCCTTGAAAGACCAAAGAATGTTTTTTTTTTTTTTTTTTTTTTTTTTTTTTTTTTTTTTTTTAGGGCGCAAAAATAGCTAGAGGAGCTAATAACGACTACACGTCAATCCCAATCACAGAAGGGAAGACACCTAAAAACATGGACGTGGGGAAAGGTCTATAAATACGCCACAGAGAATCGGAGGTCCAGAATTTATATTTAAAGGGACTTCGCCATATTGCTACGACGGCTAAAAAGTAAAAGGCGGTCGACAGCCAGCGCGTCGCCTGCTAAAACGGCCGGTAAATCACACGGCAAACCCAATCGGGAACGTAAACGGTTAAGAAATGGACATTCCATCAGTGAATGGCGGACAGTTAAAACGTTGGGCACGATAAGTGCAAGGTGATGGGGGAGCACCACTTAACAAATGACGATCGCTAAAAAGGCAGTGCGCAGTATGATACCTAGTCAAAATGACCTCCTCACGGCGGGAGGGCCGAGAGGAGGTCGTCCAAGTTGCTGGGAAATAACGTGGAGTTTATTCCCATGAAGGGAAGACGAGTAGCGATGCGTAAGTGACACCACTTCCTGACAGACGCCAACACACAGATCACCGGCGGGAATATAAGGACTAGTGGCCTCTGGTACGAGGACTGCAGCCTTGACAGCATCGTTAGCACCCTCGTTTCATGTCAGACCGACATGACCAGCAACCCACATAAACATCACAGGGGCTCCATCAATAGTGAGGAAGTGACAGATTTCCTGGATCCGTTGCACTAAGGGATGGGCGGTGTACATCGCACAGAGGCTCTGAAGTGCTCTGAGAGAGTCTGAGCAGATGACGCAATTGAATAGCCTGTGTCGCTGGATGTACAACGTGGTCTGACACAGGGCGAAGATCTCTGCTGTGAATACTGAGTAGTGTGGCGGAAGCCGATACCGAAAAACTTCGGCTCCAATGACGAACACACACCCGACACCACGGTCAGTCCGAGAGCTATCAGTCTACATAAAAGTACAGTCGCGAAGTACCATGCGAAGGTCGTGAAACTGAAGGCGATAGAGCGAGGCTGTAGTAGTGTCCTTAGGTAGCGAATGAAGGCCAAGGTGAACACGGGCCGTCGCATTGTGGTGATAGGGTCACACCTATCGCGAAAGTTGGAGGTAGCGTGAAGTTAACCTGCCGGAGCAAGAGCCTAAAGCAGACCCCAGGAAGTAACAGGGAAGAGGGACGCGCCCCATACTGGCGATCAAAGGTGTCATCGGAGAAGGAGGCGTAGGACGGGTGGCCACGCGTGGGAGACAAACGGCATGAATACCTGCTGAGGAAAAAGTCACGGGGTAGTACAACGGTAGCTGAACAGCTTCTGGACTCTCAACCAGGCTAGTGTACAAGGCTCCAGTGGCCAAACGGATGCCATGATGGTGGATAATATTGAGACGGCGTAAGAGGGACGGACGTTCAAAAATGGTTCAAATGGCTCTAAGCACTATCGGACTTTACGCCTGAGGTCATTAGTCCCCTAGACTTTGAACTACTTAAACCTAACTAACCTAAGGACATTACACACAACTATGCCCGAAGCAGGATTCGAACCTGCAACCGTAGCAGGAGCGCGGTTCCGGACTGAAGCGCCTAGAACCGCTCGGTCACACCTGCCGGCAGGGACGGACGTGCAGAAGCGTAAAAAAAAGCACCCATAGTCTGTGTAATCCCCTGTCTTACGGCTCCATGCACATACGGTATGGAGGGACATGTGGTCAGCATGCCTTTCACATATGCATTTTCCTGACTTTCCGGACCGTAGAGCCGCTACTGCTCTGTCAGGTAGCTCCTCAATTAGCAGCACGATGCTGAGTGCAGTCTGCACAACTCCTCCCACCTATGAAAACTCCTTGTCAGTATCAGGAACCTGCGTCATCTCCATAGCAGACGTGTACGCTGACCAATCATCTACTTATCAATAAAATCTGTCTAGTGTCTTTTAGACGTCGTCTTTACGTCATCGATGCACATTTCAGTACACCGCTAGATCATCAAGGCCCCAGTTAGTTGGCGAATGACCGTCATTGACAATAAAAGACACTGATCTATTGGTATTTTAACAACAAACTGTACCATATATGTTTTCTGCATTCCTGAAGTTTAAATTTTTCTTTCAGGTAGTAATGAAATAAAGCACCATGTTAGGTCAGTACCTACAGTGAAAACTAAAGCTGACATGTATTTACCATATAACGCACTTCTTATGAAGTCTTGTGCTGCACCGAATGACGCTGTTTGAGAAGTAGACATCAAAAGAGAGTCGAGAATTGACACAGGATAAGTTCTCAAATAGCGTTAGTAGACTGATTTCGGTGAATGTTACAGCATCACTCGAGACTGGATGTGTATTGAATAAAATGTTCTCGGTTTTCCAACCGCGTCAATTGCTTAAAACTACTCGAGCTTTCGGCCAATCACTCCTTGGCCATTGTCAAGTGGTATGACTGCCAGTGGGCTATTGGTGCGTCCTTATATGCGCTAGCTGCCGGCTGTGACGTCACTTGTGCCCGTGACATTACCATATTGGGGCATGTTTTGAGTCGGCTTTCGATGTGCCCTCTTCAACCGCACGATCGCTGGATTCCACGCAGCGCTGAGCTGCAAGCCACCGTCTGTACTCGGGGTGTTTGCGGTAATTTTTATTTCGATAGCTTCCTTTATTAAACTGTCCGAGAAGTCGTTAGTGTGAGCCACGACAGAGGTATCGACAAATTTTATGTGGTGACCGTTTTCTAACGCATGCTCAGCTAACGCATATTTCTCTGGATAGCGTAGGCGTTAATATCTCTCATGTTCTTTCCTGCGTTGTTCCACAGTGCCCACTGTTTGTCCGATGTACTTATGGCTACACTCACAAGGTATTTCGTAGACTCCAGGTGTCCTGAGACCAACTGCGTCTTTAACTGGTCTCAGTAATTGACTGATTTCCGCTGAAGGCCTGAAGATTGATTTGATCTTGACACAAGAGACAATTTAACAGCCGGCCGAAGTGGCCGTGCGGTTAAAGGCGCTGCAGTCTGGAACCGCAAAACCGCTACGGTCGCAGGTTCGAGTCCTGCCTCGGGCATGGATATTTGTGATGTCGTTAGGTTAGTTAGGTTTAACTAGTTCTAAGTTCTAGGGGACTAATGACCTCAGCAGTTGAGTCCCATAGTGCTCAGAGCCATTTGAACCATTTGAACAATTTAATAAAGGAAGCTATTGAAATAAAAATTACCGCAAACACCCTAAATAGAGACGGTGGCTTGCAGCTCAGCGCTGCGTGGGATCAAGCTATCACGCGGCTGAAGAGGGCACATCGAACGCCGACTCAAAACATGCCCATATATGGCCATGTCACGGTCATCAGTGACGTCACAGCCGGCAGCTAGCGCATATAAGGGCGAACCAACAACCCACTGGCAGTCATACCACTTGATAATGGCCAAGGAGTGCTTGGCTGAAAGCTCGAGTAGTTATAAGCAATTGACGCGGTTGGAAACCCGAGAATATTTTATTCAATGTTATCGCCGCGAGACTCTGCATTCACATATGGATGTGTATTGGTAGTCGAGAAGTTGTGGTCTCCCTGTCAGCCAGTGCTCTAACCTGAGTAATGTTGTATGCGAAAAAAGGGGTAAAGTAAAATGTTTGAAAGAACACGATAGTGTAAGTGAAGGCAGTGCTCGTTGGGAGAAAACGTTGGCAGAGAACAGGAAAAGCGAATGTCTTTCAGATATGTTTTGTAATACAGCACTGTACTGCAGCGGCATCTCACGCATCTCCGCCGTCAGCCGGGAACGCCAGTCTCGCAGTGTTACCGCACTCAAAGGGCCCCGCTGAGCCGCGTCCTCTGCAGGCGAGGCTACGACAACGCCTCGTCCCCTGCGCGCCGTGGGTTCGGCGTCCTCTCCTGCGTCTCACCGTCTACTGGAGGTGGACATTCGATCTCTGATGTGTGGTGAACCGAAGAAATAAATCTACTGTTGCAATTTGAGTGTTCTTTACTGTTACTAGAGACACTGCATGCCTGATTTGAACGAAACTTACCAACCGCCAAGACAAATCTGCTGCTGGTTTTCCCGCCCTCCAACGGCGTAGATGCTGCCCAGCACTCGGTAGTCAAAAGACAGGCCGTATTCCCTCTAAAATACTGAGAATTCCTGAGCATAAAACGCTCTACGCAACCCTCGAGCAGCTCGTGCCACACGCGTGACAGTCGTGTGATCACGTTACTGTGACGTCATAGACGCCGTGGATTTCATTTTATGATGGTTGTAGTGTTTGACCTCTGGGGCGTTTGAGTGCTCTAATCGGGTTGTAACGACAAGAACAGTGAGATCAGCTCTTATCGACTCTCAAGCATTTTCAACTAAACTGGATTTGTGGTTTCTAGCTTCTTATGTTGATTCAGAAGTGAAGGATGAAATTTCAGTCATTGTGCACATACCGTACGGTAGGGAGAATTCATGAAGAAATTTGTTGGTGATTTGGGGTGCGAACAAAATGCAAAAGCTGTATTTGATGTTAATGGCTGTCACCTCTTGCAGCGTCGCGAGTTCGCGCGCGATAACACGCGTTACTATACAGCCCACAGTATTGGAGCCGGAGGCTGTGAAAGAAACCGCCACTTTTGTCTTAGCCAATGACTCAGGTACGCCTGCTACTACGGCAGCGTGAGAACGGCTCCTTTGTCACTACTTAGCGACAGTACATTCACCACCTATAAGAACCTAAACAATGATAATAAATATTATTCAATCATTTTCAAAATCGGCATGATACCTTTTGACGTTCAGGAGAAGATTGTGTACAAATTTCAGCTTTATAACTATCATAGTTTCAAAGACAGAAGAAATTGCTAAAATGGTCAAAAACCGACACTTAGGAAACTAAATTCAGTTATGAAATTATAATACACTAGTGGCCATTAAAATTGCTACACCGAGAAGAAATGCAGATGATAAACGGATATTCATTGGACAAATATATTATACTAGAACTGATGTGTGATTACATTTTCACGCAATTTGGGTGCATAGATCCTGAGAAATCAGTATCCAGAACAACCGCCTCTGGCCGTAATAACGGCTTTGATACGCCTGGCCATTGAGTCAAACAGCTCGCATGGCGTGTACAGATACAGCTGCCCATGCAGCTTCAACACGATACCACAGTTCATCAACAGTAGTGGGTGGCGTATTGTGACGAGGCAGTTGCCCGGCCACCATTGACTAGACGTTTCCAGATGGTGAGAGATCTGGAGAATGTGCTGGCCAGGGCAGCAGTCGAACATTTTCTGTATCCAGAAAGGCCCGTACAGGACCTACAACATGCGGTCGTGCATTATCCTGCTGAGATGTAGGGTTTCGCAGGGATCAAATGAAGGGTAGAGCAACGGGTCGTAACACATCTGAAATGTAACGTCCACTGTTCGAAGTGCCGTCAATGCGAACAAGAGGTGACCGAGACGTGTAAACAATGGCACCCCATACCATCACACCGGGTGATACGCCAGTACGGCGATGACGAATACACGCTTCCAATGTGCGTTCACCGCGATGTCGCCAAACACGGATGCGACCATCATGATGCTGTAAACAGAACCTAGATTCATTCGAAAAAATGACATTTTGCCATTCGTGCACCTAGATTCGTCGTTGAGTAGACCATCGCAGGCGCTCCTGTCTGTGATGCTGCGTCAAGGGTAACCGCAGCAATGGTCTCCAAGCTGATAGTCCATGCTGCTGCAAACGTCGTCGAACTGTTCGTGCAGATGGTTGTTGTCTTACAAACGTTCCCATCTGTTGACTCAGGGATCGAGACGTGGCTGCACGATCCGTTACAGCCATGCGGATAAGATGCCTGTCATCTCGACTGCTAGTAATATGAGGCAGTTGGGATCCAGCACGAGGTTCCGTATTACCCTCCTGAACCCACCGATTCCATACTCTGCTAACAGTCATCGGATCTCGACCAACGCGAGCAGTAATGTCGCGATACGATAAACCATAATGGCTATAGGCTACAATCCGACCTTTATCAAAGTCGGAAATGTGATGGTACGCATTTCTTATTCTTACATGAGGCATCACAACAACGTTTCACCAGGCAGCGCCGGTCAACTGCTATCTGTGTATGAGAAATCGGTTGGAAACTTTCCTCATGTCAACACGTAGTAGCTGTCACCACCGGCGCCAACCTTGTGTGAATGCTCTGAGAAGCTAATCATTTGCATATCACAGCATCTTCTTCCTGTCGGTTAAATTTAGCGTCTGTGGCACGTCATCTTCTTGGTGTAGCAATTTTAATGGCCAGTAGAGTAGTTTACCTTTTGGTATAATTGGAAAACATAAGCAGAGCTCTCAGCGTGGAGAATTAATTGATTGAAATTTTCATATTAAAACTGTAATTATATTTCGTTTCCGTAATATAAAAATCGGACAAAATTATTATTAGTGTCTAATATTGCTGTGGGAATAAATATGAGTGAATGAGAGTGTGTACGTGGGACATTCGTAAGGGTGTAATTTTGCATTATATAATGTCATGAGTAACCGGTAAGAGTTACCCAAACCTGTCGTGGGAAATTGATCTGAGGGAAATTACCCACTTTGCTGACGACGTATGTCTAGGTGTGTTTGCTATTGTAACAGAACAACCAGAAAGTCAGCTGGGTTATTATCTGTATCTAAAGGGTATTTCCAGATTTACTGCCTTTTCGTTGTCCTTTATTAAACACTACTTTAATATTTATGTATCAGAATGACGTAGATGCTCCTGTATGTAGGAATTGGTGCAGGTCAGTTTTGGCGCGATTATGATAATGAGCGAGCATTCTGATTGGCAGCGAGTATTGTTAGCCAATCAGAATTGAGACGGTTCCCGCTCGTTACCTGATAGTTACACTGGGAGTGAGGCCACAAGAGGAGAATCTCTCGCTAACTTTGAACGCGGACGGTCATGTTTCTGGTAGGAGTCAAAATAATGTGTAAAATGAAGGTATACTGAGTTCCTCGCGTTTGATATGTGTCCTGACGAACGCTGATGTAGTTACAGACAGTTCTGTGAAATTTTGAAGTTTTAGAACTGTATTGTTGGAATGATATTCGCGTGTGAAAATTTGGCCTTCGTAGTATCCGCGTGGCATGTTTCACTATTCAACTACTAAGCATTTTTACCGAGCAGCTTCTTTTTTGAAATCCACCAGAAGGACCGAATTTAATAACTAACGTTAGTGGTGGAATTAATGACTGTGGAAACGTTGTTTAACTCGGGTCGGATTTGGACAGATTTCTAGCTGCTGTGCGTGCGAGGTGAGTGTATATATTGCGAACTTGACGAAAATAAGCAATAGTTTAAATGTGGACTGAATAGTACCGTTTCTTCGGTTATAAGAGCAAATAAACATTTTTGTGTGGAAATTTCGGACATTATTTCCCAGAAGCCAATCCATTATCTTACCGCCCGATAAATTTGTTATTGACAGTTTTTCTACAGAACTTTATTTCATTACTAGAGTTGCGCGGCCTCAGTAATTGTAGATATTAGATGGTGCTTTTTATCAACGCTACACTCAGAAGAATCTTACAAAACATCGAGCAGAGCGTCGTATGGATGACGTAGTAGTAAACATTCGTGCCATAGAGAAACAACTGAAAGAAACGAAAACAAACAAGTATCCAAGTCCGGATAGGATCTCAGTTCGAGTTTAGAGCGAGTGCTCTACATAACTGACCGCTTATTTGACTTGCATTTGTCGCGAATCTCTCGCCCAGTCCAAGTCCAAAGCGACCGGAAAAAGCGCAAGTGACTCCTGTATATAAAAAGGATCAGAGAACAGATCCGCAAAATTACAGACCTATAGCCCGAATATCGGTTTGCTGCAGAAGCCTTCAACATATTCTCAGTTCGAATGTAATACAGGTTCTTGAGACCGAGAACCTTCTGCCCACGAATCAGCATGGTTTTAGAAAGCATTGCTTGTGTGAAACTCAGCTGGCCCTTGTCTCGCATGATATGCTGCGAACTATGGATGGATGAAAAAACGCAGATTCCATATTTCTAGATTGCCGGAAAGCATTTTTTATGGTGTATTGCAGACTGTTAAAGAACGTACGAGCATATGGAATAGGTTCACTGATATGTAATTAGCTCGAACTCGTCTTAAGCAATAGAACACAGAGTGTTGTCCTCGACGGCGAGTGTTCATCTAAAACAAGAGTATCGTCAGGAGTGCCTCAGGGATGTGTGACAAGACCGCTGCTGTTTTCTGTATATATATATATAAATGGTCTGATCGACAGGGTGAGCAACTGCCTGCGGGTGTGTTCTGAAGATGCTGCCGGTGTACGGGAAGGTGTCGAAGACGAATGTCTGTAGGATGATACAAGATGACGAAGAAAAAAATTTTTGTTGTTATGCTGAATAGCAGCTGGCTCTAAATGTAGACAAATATAAATTGATGCGGATGAATAGGAAAAACAAACCCGTAATTTCGGATAAAGCATTAGCAGTGTCCTGCTTGACGCAGTCAAGTAGTTCAAATATCTTGGCTAACGTTGCACAGCGATACAAAATGGAACGAGCATTTGAGGATTGTAGGGATTGCGAATGGTTGACTCCTGTTTATTGAGAGAATTTTTAGATAAGTGTGGTTCATATGTAAAGGGGACCGCATATAGGACCCTAGTGAGATCTGCTAGTTTTGTTACAGGAAGATTCGAACAACACTCAAGTATTTCGGAGATGCTTCGGAAACTGAAATGGGAATCCCGGGAGGGAAGGCGACTTTATTCTCAAGGAACGGTACTGAGAAAATTTAGAGAAACGGCATTTGAAAGTGACCGCAGAAGGCTCCTGCTGTCGTCAAAATACATTTCGCTTGAGGACATCGAAGAAAACATACGAGAAATTAGGGCTCTTATGGAGCCATACAGATAATCATTTCTGCCTCGGTCTATCAGCGAATGGAACAGGAAAAGAAATTATTAGTGATGGTACATGGTACCCTTCACGGCGCCCTTTAAGGTGGCTTGCAGAGTATATATATATAAATATATAGATGCAGATGTAGATATCTCTTTCATGTCGATTACAATTACTTCGTCTATCATGTGATCAGGCAATTCCTTCTCCTTACAAAGGTCTTCAGTGTAATCTTTCCAACTTCCGCTATCTCTTCTCTCTCTCTCTCTCTCTCTCTGTCTCTTAACGTTTAACAGTAGAGTTCCTATTGCATCCACACCACAGCAGTGCGCGAAACCGGATATCAGGAAACGTATAAACAACATTTTCTGCATAGGGTCACATCCAGATTTCGTCGAAAGGTTCTGAACGATCTCTAGTGGTTCCACCTTCTAAATAAAGGCAAAAATGGTAGTCACGCAACATTCCTAAGGGATGTGAACGAGGTCAGTGAGATTGCACGCCCACGATGGCCTCAGAAAATAGTTGAATAATCCGGGCGTGGCTGACACAGAAAAGAGTTGAATTATCCGAGGGTGGCTGTCAGCAGTGTCAAAAGGTTGTCAAGAACATCGTTCTGTCACACTACGCACTGCGAACTGTCGTTTTCATCGCGAAATGTATGAGAATAAACGCCCCAAGGGAAGGGGTGGTTTCATTGACGTCCTTTATGCTGTTCCCCTGAGGCCTTTTCGTGTCAGTTCTGAGCTGCAGTGTGTGTGAAATGTTTTAGTCGTTCATCCATAGAAAAATGCGTAATTTCAACGCTGGTCTTTGCGGTTCTGTCCCCCATTGCTGAGACATCAAGGGAAGGGCGAAAAGAGGGTAACAGGTGGTATGATTACGTTCCTATCCCGTGGCACGTCCACTGTGGTACTGGTCAGAAATTTGGTGTCCATGTGATATCATCGCTTACATTCACATGAACTTCTGGACTCTGGTCTTTTTTTTCCATGTGCCGACGACACCTTGCCGTGTGAAGCGTCGCCAAGCCAAATTTGAAACCTCTGTTTCTTACTGGAAGACAATTACGATTTTCGAAAAAGCGACCCTTTAACTGTGTTGCGCAGTGTAGATTAAGCGAGAGAAGTATGGGATCTGCTGCAGTGTAAACGCAGCATCAAGTACTTATGGCATTACTAATATATTAATTAATATTTGCGGAACTGATAAGAAATTGCTTTCAGAAGCTTTAAACATTTTTGGAAGGTAACTATTAACAGCCGCTAAGTAATGTGTAAAACACATGTTTGATCATCAGCTGCTTTTCTACTTAAAAGCTAAATTTCTACCTGTTTCTTTCACAGACCACCTTCACGGATTAGGATTAAAATAGTTTATACCGCAACATAACACGTGTCGTTATTTAAGTAATGGCACCGTCTCATATGTAGAGCATGAATTCCAGTATACCACACAGGACCTTTTAAGGCAAACATTCTACTAACATGCGTAATCTTAGCAGTACTGAAAAGAAGATCAGAGGTGCCTGTAGCGGCTCTGGTCTCGTAAACTGACATACGGCCGGGAGAGCGGTGTGATACCTACTTGCATCTCCATATTAGCATCCAGTGACGCCTGTGGCCTGAGGATGAGACGGTGACCGGTCGGTGCCGTTGGGTCTTCATTGCCTGTTTGGGCTGTGTTTAGTTGTATATTTGTTGTTTACATACACATACAACTTTGAATTACTTTTCACAGTCACATCTAGGAACAAAATTTTTCATTTACCTTTCCCAAATTTTATTTATCTATTCCATAAATTGTAGCCTGTTATCTGTAATTTAAACACAGGTTGTATTGATTCTTACAGTAGTTATGCCATATTCATTGACACTATAATATCCCGGCCAAATATGTGCTAGTCCCAGACATTTTATTCGTTTATCGTTTTAAAGCTGGGCCGATCAGTTGAGGGATGCGTTTACTCTGACAAATAGAGTTGCTCCGTGGTGCGAGGTCGGTTATGGTAAAAATTTTGCTATCACAAAAATGGATTCGATATACTACTACTACTTCTTGGTGGTACAGCCCTAGTAGGGCCTCCGCTCCCTCTTCTCTGCTGGCCGCCTTGGCTCTCCATCTTCTCACTCCCATCCTACTCAAGTCCTCCTCCACGTTGTCTAGCCATGTGGTCCTTGGTCTGCCCCTTATACGACATCCACCGGGTTTTCCTGTAAAAACTTTCTTGACTGTGCTGTTCTCCACCATTCTTTCTACATGTCCCAACCAACGTAGTCTATTACTCTTTATTTCAGTCACGATATCTGGTTTGTTGTACAACTCTCTGATGTCCTTACTGTTTCTGATTCTCCAAAAATCCCTATCATTCACTGGCCCGTAGATTTTCCTAAGTATCTTCCTATCCCATCTCAGCAACAGCTCATCGTTTTGTTCCATAGTCCAGGTCTCCGAACCATACACAACCACAGGTCTAACTAATGTACGATACATCGTCAGCGTCAGATTCCTACTGACACTTTAACCAGGGCAAAGTAGCTCCTGTTACCAGCTGCAAACCTTGCATGTATTTCATCTCTCATATCATTATTCTCAGTTACCAGCGACCCAAGATATTTAAAGCTCTCACAGCGTTCATATTCTCATCCGTTCAAAGTCATGCTTCTTTCTCTTTCACTCTGCCTTTTCCTGGATGTTAACATATACTTGGTCTTAGAGTGATTAATGGTCAGCCCCATCTCCGCACCATACCTTTCTGCTGTTTCAAGCTTTTCTTCCAGGTCCTGTTTCCTCCTGGACAACAAATCAATATCATCCGCACATGTAATTTCCTAAGTCACTCTATTAAACAGTGTTCCTCCAGGGTTGTTGCTTGAAAAACAATAAAGCTCAGGGAGAAGACAATATTACAGCAGAAATGATATAATATGGTGGAGAAAAAGTAGTAAGGGTTTTGCATGAGATTATAGTGCAAATATGTCGGAAAGAAAACATGCTGAAACAGTGGAGTACGGCAATACTGTGCCCTATACATAAGAAACATGACAAAGCTGACTGTGGGAATTACGGAGGAATTGCACTACTCTGTATAGTATACAAAGTATTAGGAAAAATCATGGCTGGGCGGTTAAGAACATACGTAGAAGAGTATCTAGGAGACTAATAGTGTGGTTTCTCAACTAATAGATCCACCACAGACCATGATTTTCACTATCAGAGAGATCTTTGAAAAATGTTATGAGTACAACATCGATGTCCACCAGCTGTTCATTGAATGATGACAGTATCAAAAGGGATCAAATTTGAAAGGAAATGCAAGAGGCAGGAGTCCCCAACAAACTGATAAGATTGGTTCAAATGACTTTGAGAAGAGCAGTGTCCAAAGTAAAGATCTAGGGCACTTTATCAAAGCCATTTGAACTTAGCCAAGGACTGCGGGGGGTGATGTGCTCTCAGTATTCTGTTTAATGTTGCATTGGAAAGTGAAGGCAACAACCCTGGGAACTCGATGCAAAGAAGTGTTAATGTTACACAGATGCGCATCAGTGTCGGATGTTGAGCACCATTTTGTAAAAAATAAACTGGTACAGTGTTGTACAAAGAAAAGAGAGAGAGACAGCTGAGATTATCATTGTAAATCCATGCGACAATGTAAGGAAATTCTATAAAAAGTCCTTAAATCGATCTCAACTACTTTATTAAGTGAATTTTGAAGAATTAAATTATGCTTAGCATCTAGATGGACTTGGGATGTTTAGTTAATAAATCGATGCGAATATGTATGGAAATTATATAAAAGGTAAGTCAATCGATCTCAACTACTTTATGAACTGAATTTTGAAGAAGTTAATTATGCTAAGTGCCTATAGGAACTTCGGACGTTTGGTTTATGATGTTTGCTGGTGGATGTGCAAGCACGGTCAAGGGCATTTAGAAGCGTTTTCCTGTTATTAATACAAATCTGCAAACGGCTCCTCGTCATATGATCAAATGTGGACTTAGTCGCAGAGAATTAGGATCCTAGGATCCTATACAAGTTCCCATTTATGAACACTGAAAGTTTTACAAGCGACTGGAGGATATCAGCAGTTACTTCTGCTCTAAGAGGTCAACGAGATTTCAGTTCCACAAATTTAATATCCTTTATACGTTAAAATCTTATCGCCGGACATTTTTTGACGAAGACTGAATGATATATTTTTATCTTCTATAAGACGGTGGAGATACAATAAGAACTGCAGTTCGTGCTCTAGTAACTGAGACTTAAGCATTAGCGAGAGGGTATTTGTTTATTCACGGCACGAACTTTCTCAGCATAGAGCAGTAGGCACAGTTTCAGACGTTGGTGCATCTTTATTAGCTTCAAGTTAAGAATACTTCAATTTTAATTGTTTGCTTTTTGCGATTAATTACATCTTGAGTAAAATATATCCGCACATACATACAGCAATAAACACAAACATAATAATGCATACATTGTAATAATTAATTTTATCCTACATAGTGCCGTCTCTCATCACCATAACTATTTCTATTAAAAAACAAAATAATAATAATAATATCACTAGTCAACAGCTATTTTGCATCTTGGATGTGATACATCCACTAGTATGTATTTTGGTGTGTAGAGTCCGAATATACCTTTCAAAATGTTCTAGCACGTACCATTTTTGAGTTTTTAAAGATTTTATATTTTTCGTATTCAGTATTCCGCTTTTTGCAGTTTTTCTGTTTAGATGTTTAGTTGTTTTGATTTTCAGAGGAGAGCTAGAAGAACTACAAATCGTCAGTAAATGGTTGGTTTTGTAATCCAGTGGTGTGAAAGAGATCCTCAGCGAGTGTTTTCTGTGAAAGATAGTGCAAACTTTTTGTGTTTAAAAGTTACAATAAGAAAAATGGCAACTAGTAAATCTCATTGCTGTCCAAACCAACTCGACAACTTTTGATATGTGTGTGGGAAATTCACTCCAAATGCTCAAAGAAAGCCAAACAATGATGTGGTTTAGAAGGCATATAAATTGTATTTTGATTGTCCTGTTGTGCACCTCATATTGCTTGCGTAACCTGTACTACAACCTTAACCGAGTGGCTGAAAGGAAAACGCCGAGCCATGGCATTGGCTGCTCCGATGGTGTAGTGTGAGCCTAATGACCATTATTCAGACTGTTACTTCTGTCTTACAAATATTTCGGAATATTCAAGCAAAACTAGACATAAAAGAAAGTGCATTTGTCTGTGCCACATGATGAGTGGTTGCCTGTTTCTGTCTGTAACTTGAAAGCCACGGAATCAGACACCATGCCAAGTGAATCTTAAAGTACTGAACATATAGAACAGTACTGCCCTCATTGTCATGACACTTTGCCTCAGCTCTTTCACCAAACAGAACTGAACGATTTGGTTCGCGATATAAAACTTTCGAAACAGGAAGCTGAACTCTTGGGGTCGAGACAGCAAAAATGGAACCTTCCCGCTCCAGGGACAAAAACTTCCTGTTTCAGTTCAGGAGGTGCTTCCTTCTCTCAGTATTTCGATATGCAGAATTCAATGTGTGTATGTAGAGATGTCAATGGTCTGATGATATGGCTAGGTGTACAACATAATCCACTGGAGTGGATTACGCTGATACAATAGCTCCCTACTTAGCAATCATATAAAACCGCTCGCTCACCGATAGATCTGTACCTACAGATTGGAAAATTGCGCAGGTAGCACCAGTGTTTAAGAAGGGTAGTAGGAGTAATCCATCGAACTACAGACCTATATCATTGACGGCGGATTGCAGTGGGGTTCTGGAGCATATGCTGTTTTCATACATTCAACGTTCACCTCGAAGGGAACGATCTATTGATACGTAACCAGCATGGTTTCAGAAAACACCGTTCTTGTGCAACGCTGCTAGCTCTTTATCGCATGAAGTAGTGGCCGCTATCGACAGGGGATCTCAAGTTGATTCCGTATTTCTAGATTTCCGGAAAGCTCTTGACACCGTTCCTCACAATCGACTCCTAATCAAGCTGCGGGCCTATGGGGTATCGTCTCAGTTGTGTGACTGGATTCGTGATTTCTTGTCAGGAAAGTCGCAGTTCGTAGTAATAGACGGCAAATCATCGAGTAAAACTGAAGTGAATCAGGTGTTCCCCAGGGAAGCATCATGGGACCTCTGCCGTTCCTGATGTATATAAATGACCTGGGTGACAATCTGAGTCGTTCTCTTAGGTTGTTCGCAGATGATGCTGTAATTTACCGCCTAGTAAGGTCATCCGAAGACCAGTATCAGTTGCAAAGCGATTTAGAAAAGATTGCTGTATGGTGTGGCAGGTGGCAGTTGACGCTAAATAACGAAAAGTGTGCGGTGATCCACATGAGTTCCAAAAGAAATCCGTTGGAATTCGATTACTCTATAAATAGTACAATTCTCAAGGCTGTTAATTCAACTAAGTACCTGGGTGTACAAATTACGAACAACTTCAGTTGGAAAGACCACATAAATAATATTGTGGGGAAGGCGAGCCAAAGGATGCGTTTCATTGGCAGGACACCTAGAAGATACAACAAGTCCACTAAAGAGACAGCTTACACTACACTCGTTCGTCCTCTGTTAGAATATTGCTGCGCGGTGATGGATCCTTATCAGGTGGGATTGACGGAGGATATCGAAAGGGTGCAAAAAAGGGCAGCTCGTTTTGTATTATCACGTAATAAGGTAGAGAGTGTGGCAGATATGATACGAGAGTTGGGGTGGAAGTCATTAAAGCAAAGACTTTCTCGTCCAGGCGAGATTTATTTACGAAATTTCAGTCACCAACTTTCTCTTCCGAATGCGAAAAATGTTTTGTTGAGCCCAACCTACATAGGTACGAATGATCATCAAAATAAAATAAGAGAAATCAGAGCTCGAACAGAAAGGTTTGGGTGTTCGTTTTCCCCGCGCGCTGTTCGGGAGTGGAATGGTGGAGAGATAGTATGATTGTGGTTCGATGAACACTCTGCCAAGCACTTAAATGTGAATTGCAGAGTAATCATGTAGATTTAGATGTAGATGTTAACAATTTACTAGTTTGCTACCGAGTTTTAACAGTCTTCCATTATTGGACGTAATAGCACCAGTAGTGTCTAGATGAGGACGCAGTACGCAGGATTAACCGGAAAGAAATACTGTTGAGATGGAGTTGAATGCATCACATTTCATGAGAATGGAAAAGCAGTATTCTCGTTGACGTCCATGCTGAAAAGATGCTTGCTAAATCTGAAGTTGGGACTAGAAATCGTAGCCACCATTGCGGCCGCATATCATGGATTAATTTCCGCAAACTTCAACTTCTGAATTCACCGAACAGGTCGTCGGATGCATCCCAGAATGTCACCCAACTCGTGAGCAAAGATTTTTCTGCCGCCGCTCATCAGAAATGATGGGGTATCCTGTAATTCGCTTCGTTGCGCGAGAAACTTTCATCCACAATAAAACAGACTGTACAGTCTGTTATAATTCATGAAAAAAGTATGAATGAACTGATACAGGGTCGTGAAGCGACCTGCGCCGGTCGTACTAAAAATTATTTTCATTCAATTCATATTTACTGTCGTAAAGTGTGCTTATAGGCAAAATACAGGCAGAATGTGTGATATTCGTCTCTCTCTCTCTCTCTCTCTCTTTGTGTGTGTGTGTGTGTGTGTGTGTGTGTGTGTGTGTGTGTGCGCGTGTGCGTGAGCGCGCTGAGTTCCCGTTTCTACGATATTTTTACGTTTTAAACATTGCTGAAGTTTTATTTCACCACTTTTATCCACAACCGTCTCATAAACAACAACCTTATTCTTTGCTGAAAACCTTGCTTCTATTAAAAACCTTGGGCTCGTCCACCCAAACTAATGTATAATCACCAGCATCATTAACATCACCTACTGTAACTAAATTTTCAGTTTCACTTATTTTGTAAATTTGTTGTATTTATGACAGTTCACTTGCCCGAAATATCTTTTCTAACTCTGAAAATGGGTGTTTAAAACTCTAAACTTGTAACCTGACTGATAGCGTGCAATTAAAAAAACTTATTTTGTACGTAACAGTGGCATCACATACTTGGCAACTGTATTATATATCAGGCTTCGTACTCAACTAAGTTCTTGACTTTTGGCGGTCTACCAGTACTCCAATGAACAACAGACAGACGAAATCGTCTTTTCCTTGGTTCAACGTAGTTGTCAGTAGGATCGGCAGAGCGCAGGCCACCAGAAATGCCTTCCCGAGGCGGCGAAATAAGACAAATTTCTTAGTAGGACTCAAAATTTATGGCGGCCGGTTAGATTTATTGTCGCTCTCCATTTAAATCTGGCGGAGCTCCAGAAGTCTCAGCGTGTATCGGTACTTCGATAACGTTTAAACTTGCGAGCAGCGAAAGGTGTGGCCGTGACGCGCCGTGATGTACGACGCCGGCACGAAGCCGAGTTTTGCCGGCCGCTCCTTGAAATATTAACCCGTGTCGAGAACGTGTCCCAAGGAGCAGCCTTTCTTTCAACTCTTACTTCAATTTATCTCTGCCACAATTTCACCAATTTCTGAATCATTCAAATAGCGCAGTGTGGCACAAGATTCTACGCACTAAATTTCTTTGACGTAAGCGTTCATAATACTTCAGAACCACGAGCAGCCAGTGTAGAAAGCAAAAAAAGAAATAAAAAAAGGTGAAGAGTTTTCCTTTGTCCCATAGTAAATGGATTGTATATTTTATTTTTTTTTTCAAGCACGTGAATTGTGCATATAGTGCAGATAGTGACTTTTAACACAAGTGGTACATATAGTTATCAAATAAACTCTTTCCAAAGATAGTATGTGGCAACAGGTAGGAACATCATGGTAGCTGGGTACAGATCCAGTTATTCTAGTGCATTGAGCCGAAAAAGCTGTAAAGAGCAGTAAAAATATACATTTCTGTTCTCAGGTCATATTTACTTATTACTACACAATATTTTAGTTCTTACACTGATTTGATGCGTCAACCCATCTTCTCCCGTCTCGTAATAATTTTGAAAACATTTTCGTCTCAATATATCTACGTTTTACTAGCTGTTTTTTTTTGACCGAATGTAGGGCAGACCTCTCAGTCCTCTTCAAAAGTTCCGGCAGTACGTTTAGTACTGAGTATAGATCGACAATTAACAAATCAAAGTCGAACATGATGAAGAGCAGGAGAAAGGAGAATTACGATTTGTATAACACAAAGATCAAAGGCAAATTGGCACTTCCATCGAAGATATCATCCATTCGTATGGAAATAAGTTCCTGAAATGAAATGTGCAAGTAGCATATTCGGTTGGGAAACCCCTTCAGGGGAGTTCGGCCGCCTGATCCAACTTATTAGCTTCTACTTCTGGAACTTGCGCGTTGATGACAACACACACACACACACACACACACACATACACACACACACACACACACACACACACACAAAGAATTCCGAGCGAAGGAATCCCCCATTCAGCTGTGAAATGAACCCATGTCCCCGTGATCGAAATCAGAATACTTATCACAAGACCATGTGCTGCTGAGAGTTATTGAAAGTATGCATCATGAGCGCCTAGTTCTTGGCCAAGTAGACTCCAGTTAGGGCATGGTTCAAGAGACAGACAACGATAGCTGTAGGTATGGACTTATGGGGACCACCGACAATATCACCTTTAACTGTGGCGCATATAATGTAATTATGGAACCAATTGCGACTAGCCAGTCACTAAGCAAACTTTTAAGATATTACGAATCTTGGACTGTAACGGACGTCATGGTATTCCGGTATGAAAAAGACAAGTTCCACTTGTGCGACAGTGACTGCGGGATACGGGTTGCAGTGAGGTGCATAACGCATGAAGAATAATGCTGTGGCACGAACAATTTCGCTTAGGAACGAACTACTCATCGAGTAATAAAGGAAATTAAATTGCAACTTTGACGGCTCTCTTCAATATTTTGCATAACTTGATTAACCATTATCGAAACTTGTTCAGTCTCTCTCTCTCTCTCTCTCTCTCTCTCTTTCTCTCTCTCTCTCTCTCTCTCTCTCTCTCTCTCTCTGTGTGTGTGTGTGTGTGTGTGTGTGTGTGTGTACGTGTACGAAATTGGTAGAAACGAATGTGGTTAAAACGGAGAAAATGCGAGAAAAGAGCTAAAAATGTAAGATCACACTCGTTCTCATCCAGTCTGAGCCATGAACATTTGCAAAATCACATTAGCGTATATAATGAAAACAGCGTTAAAATTATTCAAATGGCCTAAACTCTTGTGTAAAACTAAGGAGGAGGAATTGAAAAAGACTCACAGGAATATGTAGCTTGGTGACCACTTTCCAAAAACACGGATAAGCCACCCCCTCCGATAACACGCTAAAAACGTCGCCCAGCAATGTTAAGGGACAAGAATTCACAAAGTTTTAAAAGTCGTAGTACATTTTCAAAAAGAGAAAAAGAGTGCAAATCTGTCAGAAAATGAGTTGCTGCCCTATGGTCCGAAAATAAAACACAGTCCAATAAAATCAGGCGCACTGCGATCTGTACGCCACAAGCACCACAAATTGAATTGTCCTCTACCCGGAACAAGATGCATGAGCCACAGGGATGTGTACGACTATGGACACCCTCGTCTTACATGCGTGCCTGGAAGGAGCTACACCACGACGCAGCTTATTATTTGCCGCTTCCAGCCATTCTTCTTCCCATCGTCGTATGACTCTGTACCTCAAAAGTGAAGCGAAAACATGCAGGAAGATGGCACACCGAATTAACTGCTGATCACAACATGCCTCCTTGGCAACTACACCCCCCTCCTCAGCCCCCCACCATCCCTCTTTCGGTCCACGCAATAACATTGTGCTCTGGCACCCAGCAGAAGGACAATTCCTTTCCCATACTTTTGGAGGAGGGCATCCTTGATATTCTAGACTGTATCTGCTGATTACAAATGTTGTCAGAGTGAAGGGCATAAAGGGAATAAGAACAGACGAGGAATTTACCACTCGAAACGCGTCACATCTACTGCAGTACTCGCAAGAACGTACACACACGATACCGCGTCGAAGACTGGAGTCTCGAGGCTGAGGGAACCTGAGGACACGACCAGGGAAAACAAGAGAGAAAGCATGTTAGTACTACCGTTTACTCCTTCTGTAAATAATGGTTGAGTGTTGAGGTCTTCGTTTAAAACGTCATAGAATAATGCACAAAATACATGTGCAGGAGTGCGTCCTCTCCAATACTGCACTAAATCCAAAATTCCTCTGGGCCTCTGCAGTAACCAGGGTGGCAGGTGGAGCTTGCATTGTACTTGCTACACAAAAATTGACTCCAGCACACGCTGCACGCGGATGCTAAACGGCACTGTTTCTCGTGTACGACTGGAAAAAAGGTGTTCCATAGAGGATGAGGAACAACGTGGTATATAGGTGAATTCGGAACCGTGAGGAACTTACGTGTCTGACCCACCATGAGGACCTGCTGCCGGACGATATATAGTGGTTCACCAGCCTCAGCATAGAGACTGTGTAAGGGCCTGGTCTTGTAAGAACCCATGGCTAGCATAGTCCCCTTATTAATGGACAGCGTCGGTGATCTTTAGGTAAAAGGCCTGCAAACACTGTGCACCCATATTCTAGCTGCGATCACTCGGAAAACCAGTGAAAACTGGAGCAGAGTAGGCGCTCTCTGTCCGGTCCCCAAGACCTGTGGCTAAGGCACTTTAAAATGTCAATACCTTCTGGGTTATGGCCCTCAAGTGTCTGATGTGTGGTAACCATGACAATCTGAAGTCAATGACGAGACCCAGAAAACTCACGTAGTCTTGTAAATGTAGTCAGGTATATTATAAAAACGTCGAGAATTATTGAAATGAGCAAACACACATTTATCTGCTGAAAATTTAAAACTCGGTTTTTCAACCGATCTTCTAATCTCTGTCTGAAAGTGGCAACTGACGAATCATTGTTGCAACACTGGAAGAGAAATAGAAAACTGCAAAATCGTCCAGAAATAAGCAGCATTCTACAGGACTCGTTACTATAGCTGTGATACTATCTAGTACTATGGAAATTAAAGTAATGCTCAAAACACTACCCTTAGGAACACCATTATCGTGCTCAAAACGATTCGACAGCACGTCATCAACCCGGAACTCAAAAAAAGCTCTTAGATATGAAGAAACGTATGGGGAGGAGGTCGTCAGGAGTTTCCACGGATTACTATGTCTCCAATTAGTGTCGTGCGCCTTACTGAAATCGAAGAATATACCGAAACAACGTTGTTTACCCGTGAAAGCATACTGGAAGGTCGCCTCAAGCAGGGTCACGTTGGCGACAGTAGATCGTAATCTTTTAAATTCACACTGAGAGCGACTAAGGAGTCACCTGGTCTCTAACATCCAGACTAGACGACGGTTAATCATACATTCCAAGACGTTTCCTACACCGTTATTAAAGCACCACTCTGGTAACTACTAGAACGCAGTCCTCACCTGTTTCGATTTGGGAAAGTGGCTTGCCTGCCATATCAAATTAAAACATTCTAGGAGGGTTTCCTTTGACACCACTGCAAATATCGAAGCAAGCTATCCCATATTTTGTCGTGCAGTATCACGAGCATCAGACAATGCCGAATCCAGGTTCCACATGGGGAAATTGTTCGATCTGAAGGACAACCTCTACAGTCGCATGGTGGCGGCGGAACATCGGATCCTAGCTGACAGCAGCAGTAGTCGTAGGAAAATGCTCTGCCAACATTTCATCGATGACCCCGTGCGTTGTTTGGAGACACTCTTGTTTCATCACTGCTGCTGTTGGTAAATGACTGAGTTTACCAGAACTCCTCCCAATGGCTTCGCATACTTCTGTAGAAGAAAAGGAGCTGTTGATATCGTGGAGGAACGCATGTCATGACGTTTTCTAGCTGTCCATCATACGTCAAGCTTTGGCTCTCGCGACTAGAAAGGCTGTAAGTTTGTCTGCTGTTTGACAAAATTTAAACCGCTGTAGAGCCGCACGCCTGACCCAGATTATTAAGTGGCAGACATCGGCCCACCGAGACACATGCTGCCTCCTATGATGACCTGAGGAGTTTCGGAACGATATGTCAACAGAATGGTGTGTCACTCGCGTGATGTGGTCCAACCGGTCCTGGACGTTGGTTCGGTGATCAAACACAGCCAGCTGGCTGCACAGCGGCCGGTTATCACTGCAGACCATCCGCGGCGGTTGCTTCATTTCCAGTTATCCTCCATACGGTAGATGGATCCAGTGCCGGAAATTGTTACTGGAGTGAAGGTCTTTAGCTGCTTCTCACTGAGCAGAATCTCCAAGAGCTGGAGAGCAGGAAAAGAGGCTGAGGAAAATTCATTAGCAGCCAAGAAATGAAAAGGATTGCCCGTGTAGCAGATGCACATCATGACACACTCCAAAACTCGACTCCCAGGGAGATTTATTGTTGCAACAGTGCATACGTATTGCATAAAATTATTATATTTACGGATCAACAGCACAAACCGTTGTGGGGTACCATTTTTAGACCCACGCTAAAACATTATAGTACGAGGTATAGTCTCCATCTGCGGCAGTGCAGATGCTTAGTCTGGGCATCCAGTCGATCGTACACATGGTGAATACTGTCCTGCGGTATGTTCTTCCATCCCTGCTCGACCTCTTCACGTAGTTTCCTGTAAGTGTTGTTGGCTGACGAGTCTCACGACTAACTTCTCGTCCAATCGTACCTCACACATGCTCGACTGAAGAAATGTCTGAAGATCTTACTGGCTAGAAAAGTTACTGCACGTCTTGCTGAGCACCTTGAGTTTCACGGGCAGTGTGTAGTGAGCATTATTCTGCTGTAGCAACGCCTAGCCTTTCTACTGCAAGAACGGCAAAAGAACTGGTGTAACTGCATACCGCATGTACAGAGCACTGGTCAGGGTCCCCTGCAGAAACACCACAGGTGAACAAGAGTTGCAGCTTACTCAACCCCAGAGCATAAGGCCTAGAGTAGGGACAGTGTGTCTTGGATGAATGCACTCTACATGACAGGCCATTACCAGGTAAACTTTGTACTTACGAATGACCATCACCTTTGTGCAGGCAGAATCTTTCTTCACCGCTGAAGATGACTGAGCGCCGTTCCATGTTATAAGTGATTCTCCGACGGAAGCAGTCAAGCCTTGCACGTTGATGCGTGGCGTCGGTGGATGATGTGCTAGAAGAGTGCAAGTCCATAGTCCCACTGCTAATAAGCAGTTCGCAACCGTTGATACTGACACGTCAGGGCTCATAAGCTCTCTTATCTGTACTGTCGTAGATGTACGATCTCCACTGCCGTCCTTACAATACGACGATCCAGGAGAGCGTCTGTACTGCTTGTACGTCCAGAACTTCGTTTACGGGTGTGAAAATGCTCACGTGACCACTGAGACCAGAATAGTTCCACTACTGATGCAGCATCAATTTGTTTGGCAATTCTCCGAAAGGCCCATCCCGCCACTCAGAAAGACCACAATCTGACACCTTTCAAACTCGCTCACTCCATGGCGTAGCTGCCCGCCTGCTTCACACGTCTGCACCACACTGAGACTTCTGGCTGTAAAAATTCGTAGTAAAAGGAAGACACAGATAGCGTTCTAGTAGCTATGCCACTACGCTGTTGGCGTACGATGTTGAAACCATTACCAATACATCTACTACCCCACAGGTGGCTCGTGCCGTCATCTGATCAAAATCGACATCGTCTTGCAGGTGTACTAACCTTCTTTCCGACAATGTACAAGACAAAAAAATGACGCAGCAGGAATGGAACGGAAATCGAACAGACGTGATGACATGTAGAGAGAGAAAATGAATACTGTTCCAGAAAAATTCAATGATTTTCTCAAGAGAAACAGCTTCACAAATTGAGCAAGCCAATAAGGCGTTGACCTGCTACTGGCCCTTATGCAGACAAACTCGAATTGATTGACAGAGCTGTTACATGTCCTCCCGAGTAGTATCGTGCCATATTCGGTCCAATTGGTGCATTAGGTCGTCAATATCCTGACCTGGTTGGAGGACCCTGCCTATAATGCTGCAATCGTTTTGAATTGAGGGGAGATCCGACGACCTTGTTGGCCGAGGTAGCATTTGGTAAGCATGAAGGCAAGCAGTAGAATCTCACGCCGATTTAGAGGGTGCATACCTTGCTGAAATGTAAGACCAAGATGGCAAATAACCGGGACGTAGAATATCGCTGACGTACCGTTGTGCTGCAAGGGTGTTGCGGATGACAACCAATAGTTTTCTTGCTATGATAAGAAATAGAATGTCAGGTTATCAGTCCTGGTTGCCGGATCTTCAGTAATGAGTCATGCATCGAAGTGAGCCAGGGTGGCCAGCTTTCTCAAGAAAGCAATACATAAAAAATACACACATCAAAAAGTTTTGCATCACACCGGTTCCCAAAACTCCTGAAGACAGACGTTGACTGTGGATATTGTATCACAGACACAGTCCCTTTGACTGTTCAGAGATGTAAACAACCATGCATGAGCTGTGCCTATTAGACGGATGGGGTTCCGACAGCCGATCAGTTCCAGTCATTCCACCACGAAGGAGATACACGGATAGAGTTGGCTGTAGTTCAACCATGCCTATACGGTCACTACCGCGGTTCGATCGCGTCCGCATTGTTACTTTGCACCAGGAAGGGTTCTCAACAAGAGAAGTGTCGAGACCTTCCGGAGTGAACCAAAACGATGTTCTTCGGACATGGAGGAGATATAGAGAGACGGGAAATGTCGATGAAATGCCTCGCTCAGGCCGCCCAAGGGCTACTACTGCAGTGTATGGCCACTACCTATGGATTATGGCTCGGAGGAACCCTAACAGCAATGCCACCATGTTGAATAATGCTTTTCGTGCAACCACAGGACGTCGTGTTACGACTCAATCCTTGTGCAATAGGCTGCGTGATGCGCAACTTCACTCCCGACGTGCATGGCGAGGTCTATCTTTGCAACCACGACACCATGCAGCGCGGTACAGATGGGCCCAACAACATACTGAATGGACCGCTCAGGATTGGCACCACGTTCTCTTCACGGATGAGTGCCGCATATGCTTTCAACCAGACAATCGTCGGAGACGTGTTTGAATGCAAGCCGGTCAGGCTGAACAACTTAGACACAGTGTTCAGCGAGTGCAGCAAGGTGGAGGTTCGCTGATGTTTTGGGGTGGCATTATGTGGGCCCGACGTACTCCGCTGGTGGTCATGGAAGGCGCCGTAGTGGCTGTGGGATACGTGAATACAATCTTCCGACCTATAGTGCACCCATATCGGCAGCATATTGGCGAGGCATTCGTCTTCATCGACGCAATTCGCGCCCCGATCTTGCGCATCTTGTGAATGGCTTCCTTCAGGATAACGACATCGCTCGACTAGAGTGACCAGCATGTTTTTCAGACATGAATCCTATCGAACATATACGGCATAGATTGAAAAGGGCTGTTTATGTACGACGAGGCTTACCAACCACTCTGAGGGATCTACGCCGAATCGCCTTGATGAACTTGTGGATAGTATGTCATGACGAATACAGGCATGTATCAGTGCAAGAGGACATGCTACTGGGTATTAGAGGTACCGGCGTGTACAGCAATCTTGACTACAACCTCTAAAGGTCTCGCTATATGGTGGTACTAGATGCAAGGTGTGAATTCCATGAGCAATAAAAAGGGCAGAAATGATGTTTATGTTGATCTCTGTTCCAATTTTCTATACGGGTTCAGGAACTCTCGGAACCGAGGTGATGCAAAACTTTTTTTGATGTGTGTAAATGAGCTCACCATAATATGGATGTGAAGTGTGAACAGTGGTGAATATGAAGTAAAAAGAAAGTGGATTCTTTTGAAATGTGGTGCCTTCCACGAATGTTTCGAAGAAAGCACGTAAGTAAAATTCGAAGTGAAAGGGAATAAGAGAAGAGTGAAATTTGTGGATGATCCTTATGAGACCTTCTTCCCTTATATTTATTAACTGTGTGTTACCACATTCCTCTTTCCCTTGCTCCTCCATCCTTTTCTTTATTACCATTGCTACTTGCTCTCATAATGACATGCCGCCATCACTAATTACTGTTGTATTTATCATGTAAGAATGTAAACGGTTTGTGTGCTTTTTTATCACTACTGTTGTATTTTTTAAACGTATTATAACATGTTTAATATGCAATGTAGAACGCCTGGTTAGATGTAGGAGAGAGCCTGATGGACCTAATATTGACATTTTAAATGAATAAATAAAGGAAAAAGTAATTACATAAAAGAAGAACATGTTACTGGACATCAGCTGCGGCAGAATACGCACACTGAAATGTACCTTCATGTTAGTAATTTACATCAAGATAAGACCCTCCAGTTATGCGACATCTAAAGATGCCAGTAATTCAAATGTACCGCATAAACATTTTCCGCGTCATGAAGTCACATTCCAGCAGCGATGGCGTGATTCACATTATCTATGTAATTGCTGATAAAACAAAGAAACTCAATTACTAGGATCTTAAATAGCTTCATTGCTTTTCTCCCATGGCTGGGTGCTCAGCGCAATACATTATGGATGTATTCCGTCAATGTTCACTGAATTTTTGACCGTGAAATTTCGATACAATTCCCATTCTCGAAAGTGTAAGAAAAGAAAGAATATTAATTTTTTTTTACTTCGTCTCAAGAAAGATAGACTGCTCTCTTTGACGCCAAATGTTCAACGAAACAGTCAACATTAAGCTACAGTTGTTTCATAATTGAAAAATGTGGTCAATATTGTTGAAATTGGCTTTCCGTGAAACAGTAACTAACAGTTTAGATCATTTGAGGACATATAAAATCTGTTCTTCAAATATGTCTTCTAAATAAAACGTCCCTCGCAATTAATTAAGCATGTATACAATAAATACTTTTACATGTGTGACACGTTCATAAATACCACCCAAAATGAAGACAGATGATCGATTCATAAGTTTTGCGGTAATAGAAGTAATACAGAGGCCTCGCGTTGTTTTATAAGATAAATGACAAGATATGCAAGCAGCATTTTAGAATGCACAAAGTAATCGATGCATTACAATCTCTTGGCATTACGTAACTGCGTAGTGTATAGTGAGTTCTACATGTACACATTGAAGTGTTGGCAGAAGAGCCAACACCGTGTTCCTAGAGGAGGCCGAAATGCACGCTTTTAGCTCACGCGGACTGGCGTGAGGTCTGGAACATTACAAGGAAATGAGAACTTAGAAAAACGGACGCAGTTGCTGTAATACTTAACTTTAATCCATAATTATAGAACATCGCTCTTGTTGATACATTCAAGATAAATATTAAATGCTATGGCGCCTTGCTAGGTCGTAGCAAATGACGTAGCTGAAGGCTACGCTAACTATCGTCTCGGCAAATGAGAGCGTATTTGTCAGTGTAGCATCGCTAGCAAAGTCGGCTGTACAACTGGGGCGAGTGCTAGTAAGTCTCTCTAGACTTGCCGTGTGGTGGCGTTCGGTCTGCAATCACTGACAGTGGCGACACGCGGGTCCGACGTATACTACCGGACCGCGGCCGATTTAAAGGCTACCACCTAGCAAGTGTGGTATCTGGCGGTGACACCACATTCCTCCCCCGCAAATCGGCGTACGGTTGTGTGATAAGGCTTCCGCCTGCCGTGGGGAGGACCCCATGTTGACGTATGCGACGAGGTGGGGAGCCTAACAACAGGCGAGGATGTGCCACCCGCACCCTGCCATTCGGTCCGAGGGGAGCTAGGAAACGCCTGAAAACCTAGTCCAGAGGGCACGCCAACATGCGGTGTATGCGCCCATAAAGAGACAGGAGGGGCCGAAGAGTCGACCTCCATCGAGGCGGGGCAGCCGAAGGGCGAAGGCGACATCTGGTCCGGAGCGGGCTAGAGTTCCATGTCGGAGGACAGCTGGTCACAGGAAGCGATCGGCGGCGCGTGACCCAGGGAGGCGCTTGGCGGCTGCAGCGAAGCGTCCACTGCGGGCGTCGCCGGCGGGAGAACTGGCGGCGGCGGTGGCGGCACGTCGCCATGGGGCAAAATGGAAGGCAGCGTCGGTAACACCTGGGGATGAGGCGAGCCAGTAGATGGGTCCCCAGGGCGCTGGCCGGACGGCACCGTCGCTCAAAGCAGACGGGGAGCGGCAGAACCCGTGCGACGACAGAGGCGCAGCCGATTGAGATGCCGACGCACCTCACCAGAGGCCCCCAAAACCAGATACATAGCGCGGCCTAGGCAGCGAAGAATGCGCCCCGCGAGCCAACGCCGTGAACCTCGATAGTTGCGATAGTATACAACGTCGCCTGGAGCAAAAACAGGTGGCTGCCGCTGCACAGGAGCCTGATGCGGCGGATGTAGCAAAGACATCAAGGTTCGATGAGGACGACCGTGCAACAACTCAGCCGGCGAGCGACCATCGCGGGGCTGAGAGCGATACGAGGACAAAAAGAGCAATATCGCATCCTCCCGAGAATGCGACTCTTTCAACTTCAACATTTGTGACTTGAAAGTCCGGACCAATCGTTCAGCGGCACCGTTTTACTGAGGCGAAAACGGCGCGGATGTCAGATGTTGAATACCATTGGCTGTGCAGGATGACTGAAATTCTGCAGATATGAATTGTGGGCCATTGTCGGAAACAATAGTCTGTGGAAGACCTTCGATGCAAAAGATAGCAGACAACGCTTGGATGGTGGCAGAAGACGTCGTGGAAGACATCCGGACAACAAAAGGAAAATGACTGAATGAATCTACCACAACCAACCATCGAGCATCCCAGAATGGACCAGCAAAATCGATGTGTAAGCGTTGCCAAGGGGAAGTGGCTTTTGGCCATGCAAAGAATTTCCGCGGTGGTGCGGATTGTTGTTCGGCACACGCCATGCAAGAAGAGCACATTTTCGTAATCGCAGCATCGATTCCGAACCAAGTACAGTGCTGACGAGCAAGTTGATTTGTTCGCACTATACCCCAATGACCTTGGTGGAGAAGCCGTAAGACAGAGGACTGTAATGAACGTGGGACCACGACCCTGGACTGATCATTATCAGAACGCCACAGCAAAACACCACGTCGTACAAAAAGTGTCTCCTTGTGAGCAAATAATCGGCGAACCAACGGATCTTCGATCCATGACTTTGACAAGGGCCATTGAGTAGCTACAAAACGCAAAACGGTAGCAAGGACAGGGTCAGCAGCTGTGGCTGTAGCTACACGACGAAAATCAATCGGAAACGATTCGACCACGTCATCGGTTTCCGCTTCAATGAACACGCAAGCAAGTTCGGAAGAATCGAACGCTCTATCTTCAGCAACAGGCAAACGGGACAACGCATCGGCGTTTCCGTGCTTAGCAGTGGACCGATACAAGATATCGTAGCGGTACTGCGAGAGGAAAATAGACCAGCGAATGAATTTCTGCGCTGTACGTGGAGGTACAGGCTTGTTCGGATGAAAAAGCGATGTCAAAGGTTTGTGGTCTGTGATGATGGTAAAGTGACGACCATACAAGAAATCATGAAACTTAGTAACACCAAATACGAGAGCCAAAGTTTCTTTCTCAATCTGTGAATAATGTCGTTGCGCAGACGAAAGCAATTTGGACGCAAAGGCAATAGGGCGATCGTGTGAACCATCTTTGTGCGCAAGCACAGCACCAATCCCGAAATCCGATGCATCTACCATCAACAAAAGGGGTTTCTGGGGATCGAATGGCATAACGCAAGTATTTGAAAGCAACGCTGATTTCAACTGGCGAAAGGCGCGTTCGCATTCCGTCGTCCAGACAAACGGAACACCTTTACGGCGTAAGCGATGAAGCGGAGTTAAAATGGAAGAGGCGTGGCGGACATATTTGTTATAATAGTTAATGTTTCCCAGCATACTCTGTAGCTGCTTCAAATTCTGCGGCGAAGGCAAGTCTTGTATGGCACGGAGGTGTTCTGGACGGGGATGTATGCCTTGGGCATTGAGTACATGTCCCAGATATGGTAAGTCACGAGCAAAAAACACACATTTGTCCTTCCGCAAGCGAAGACCATTTTGTCGCAAGACCTGAAATAATGTTCTGAGCTTGGCTAAATGTTCTTCTTCCGTCTTTCCGGAGATCACAATATCGTCCAGACAGTTTGCTGCAGTAGGGACCGAGGCACAAACAGTTTGCAGATATTGCTGAAACAATGCAGGGGCGGATGCACACCCGAATGGCAGTCTTTTGAATCGATACAAACACAGATGCGTGTTAACCACCAAAACGCGCTGGGATTCTTCATCCACCGGTATTTGCAAGTACGCATCTGCGAGGTCCAACTTCGAAAAATACTTACCCGGGCACAGTTTGTCAAGAAAATCTTCCAGGCGGGGTAAAGGATAAGTTGCAACCACTAGTTGTGGATTCACTGTTGCCTTGAAGTCCACACAGAGTCTCAACTTTCCGGAAGGTTTTGGCAAAATTAATAAGGGTGATGCCCAGAGAGAAGCCTGCACACGTTCAATCACACCTTGTGATTCCAAATCGTGTAATGTCTTTGCGACCTCATCACGCAATGTGTGGGGAACATTGCGCGCTCTGAAAAATCTCGGTTGCGCGTTTACTTTCAGTTCCAAATGTGCATTATAGTTCTTAGCGCAACCGAGGCCCGGAGCAAAAATGTCTGCAAACTCTTCACATAGACTAGAAACACTGGCTGAAGGCACATTCTGGTTCACTGATAGGACATTATTGACTATAGACAAGTTAAACAACTGAAATAAATTTAAACCAAACAAGTTTACTGCAGAAGAAGAACGAAGGACGTAAAAAGACACAAGTTTTGTTTGTCCCTTGTATGTTGCAAGACGGCTGCACTGTCCTAACACAGTGTTATGCTGACCGGAATAACTATTTAACTTAACATTTGCGGCATGCAACGGAGGTGTGCCCAGTTGTTTGTACGTGTCTTTATTGATCAGTGAAACTGCAGCTCCGGTATCGAGCTGGAATGGTATCACGCAGCCATGAATGTCCAAGTCTATAAAAAGTTTATTGTCCTGCTGACGACAAGAGCGACTGTCCTGTGCAAGCTGAACTGACACTGGTACAGAAGCACTTGCGCCGTGACGGGATTTCCGTCGATTTCGATGCACACTATTTGTGGGACGAACACAGTCACTGTTAGAGAGAGTGGCACTGGGCGGAGTGGAATTAACGACATGAATTTCCATGGGTGAAGGTTCATATGCCTGAGTATTCTTGGTTCGATTCCGATTCCGGCGCGAAGCAAAGGGCCTGGAATGGTAGTTAGTGTCCGTTCTGAGCTTTTTCTGGCAAACACTCTGAACAAGTCCTGTTTTATTACAGAAAAAGCAAATAGCTTGCCGTGACGGGCAGTTCTCACGCATGATTTTAGCACTGCATTTGCGTGCTTGCACGGCACTCGTAGCGGAGGGCTTGGCAGCAGCTGCGCAGACGGGCGCGAGGGCTGTTTACTGTTCCGTGCAGCTCATCCGGCGGGCCGGTTAATCTGACACACGGCTGGCGAAGTTACAAATGATTCCTGAGCAAAGTCAAGTGTGTCCTGCCGATCCAATATGTCTATCACTTGTTGAAGGGAGGGATTGACTAGTTTCAAAATCTGTTCCCTTATACGAACATCAGAAACGTTCTGTGCAATTGCATCACGTACTATTGTATCTGAATAAGGGAGTCCAGATTCACACTCAAAAGCACAATCTCTAGTAAGGCCTTGCAAAGTTGCAACTCACTCCCAATTAGTCTGACCGGCCGTACAGTTTGTACGAATGAATGTATACCTTTTTGCAACGACATTGACTGATTCCTTGAAATATGCATCTAATGCAGACAAAATTTCGTCGTAGGACAGAGTTGCTACGTCACGTCGGTGAAATAATTTCACTATCACACGGTACGTGTGCACCCCGACGAATGCTAACAAAAAAGGCTGCCACTCGTTACCTTGAATTCTGTAGGCGGCGGGATGGAATCCAAATTGGCGTGACCACTCCGTCCAGCTTTCCAGTGCCGCAGCAAAAGGACGAAAAGGTGGTGCAACAGCATGTTGTGGCTGCGGGAGCAGTGGAGCGGAGGCGGCCGCATCGGTTTGCATTGCACGTTGACCCTGGACGAGCTGTCCAAGGGCATCCAATAAGGCCTGCGTCTGCTGATTCTGCAAGCGATAAAATTCGGACAGTACATTTGGAGATTGTGGCGAAGCCATGACACAAGTAAATTAGTGCAATATAAAGAAGAAGACCGTTGTTATACTCGTCGCCATATGAAGTGTTGGCAGAAGAGCCAGCACCGTGTTGCTAGAGGAGGCCGAAATGCACGATTTTAGCTCACGCGGACTGGCGTGAGATCTGGAACGTTACAAGGAAATGAGAACTTAGAAAAACGGACGCAGTTGCTGTAATACTTAACTTTAATCCATAATTGTAGAACATCGCTCTTGTTGATACATTCAAGATAAATATTAAATGCTATGGCGCCTTGCTAGGTCGTAGCAAATGACGTAGCTGAAGGCTATGCTAACTATCGTCTCGGCAAATGAGAACGTATTTGTCAGTGTAGCATCGCTAGAAAAGTCGGCTGTACAACTGGGGCGAGTGCTAGTAAGTCTCTTTAGACCTGCCGTGTGGTGGCGCTCGGTCTGCAATCACTGACAGTGGCGACACGCGGGTCCGACGTATACTACCGGACCGCGGCCGATTTAAAGACTACCACCTAGCATGTGTGGTGTCTGGCGGTGACACCACACACATTCATGATTTTTTAAAATTAAAATAATGTTGTGGTATAATTCTATCATTAGAATGACTAATTTACAGGAAAATAATAACGACAGACCAGGACCAGGATAAAAAATGTAGAATACAGATTATACTGGTTGTAGTTTTTATGTACATGTGAAAACTTAAGTTATAAAAGAGGGACAGCAGCAAATTAACCAAAAGTCTGTCACCTAAAAAGATACAGCTTGATCCCCTACCATGATATACTAGAGGAGTTCTTCGTGTGAATACATTCAATTACATGAGGAGACTGCTATCCTTAGGCATGTATATGACAATAGCAATATCCACACAATCTCAAATATAGCAAGGGAAGATAGCTACGAGAAGTATGGCACAATCACCTTATCATCTCATGCATCTGCGTTTCTGACTAGAATAATATACAGAAGAATGGAAAATGAAATAGAGTATCTGCTAGATGACGATTAGTTTGACATTTGAAAAGGTCACAGCACGAGATAGGCAGTTCTGACTCTGCGATTGGATTTGTCGTCCTGGAAAAAAGATCGACAAAGTAAAATGGTCCAAGCTGTCCGAAATTCTGAGAAAAATTGGAGTAAGCTTTAGAGAAAGATGGGTAGTTTGCAATGTGTACAAGAATGAAGACCGAAAAATCAAGAATGGAGGACCAAGAACGAAGTTCTCGGATTAAAGAGAGTACAGGACAAGAATATAGTCTTTTCATCCCTGATGTTCTATCTATAAATCGAAGAACCAATAGTGGAAATCAAGTGTGGGATTAAAATTCATAGTGATAAGGTATCAATGATAAGATTCGATAATGACACAGCTCTCCTCAGCTCAAGTGAAGAGAAATCACATGACGTGCTGAATGGAATTATCAGAGTAGAGAATATGGTTTGAGAATAAACCAAAGAAAGATGAAGGTAACGAGGAATAGCAGAAATGAGATCGGTGATGAACTTAATATAAAAATTGGGGACCACGAAGTAGCTGGAATGGAGTCCTACTACCTTGGAAGCAACATAACACAACGGACGAATGAAGGAGGTCGTAGGAAGCAGATTATCACAAAGAGGGAATGCCTGGCTAAGAGAAGTAAGATAGTAAAAATACCTGTTAGTATCAACATTTTTCTGTAGCACCACATGTCAAAGACTTTGATTACCTTGCTTCATTGTTGTCCCAGGGTCCATCACTCACTTCCATAAAATGCTGTGATCCATATGTACACTTTTTGACATAAAACTCGACCGGCGGCCGGCCACTTCAGAGGCTAAGTCCGCGCCGATCGCGACATGGGACAAAAAAACGGACCAACTCGCTAATTCTCTAAGTCCGGTTATCTGCACAATCTGGCAACACTGTAGACTGCGGCACTTCCTGGAGGAAAAATTGTCCCATGATAGAGAAACCCTAGGCTGATTACGCCTGTGGTCTGGCGGTAGCGTGCGTTGTTTCTGTTCATAATGTCAGTGGAACGAGAGCAGCTAGCACAAATTTTTTTTTATTGCCTATTCTGTCTGAATGCTGGAGACGTGAATGTAACGGTAGCGCAGATTCAATCTATTTCGCTTTCTGACACACCGATATCAAAATTTTATCCAGTAACGATATTGCGGCAGATTTCCTGCAGACTGTCCTCCTCTGCTCACCGTATGCGGCAAAGCTCCGGGATCCACTGGATGGCTACCGGCAGCGGCCATGGCGACAGCAGCGGCGCTGCACTCCTCCGATCTTTATCGAAAACGCCTGCTACCGCTCATCGCTTTTGATGATTTAAAACGCTTTATTATTAAATGTTGCTCCACAGAAAATTTCTACAATTTCCATTCACGCTCAAAAGCAACGGAGACAGACGCCCTGATTAGTAGGCAAGTATTATATTACATTAATCGGCAAGAGCTGAGTATGACCCGAAATTAATTTTATAGACTGGGACGAAATTAAACCACCTCGCTACATTCGATGAATTTATAAATGCTCGTTTCTTTTCCTTTCAAACTCAATTATTTGTGCATCTTTTGGTCAATGTTCGGATGTGTTCGCCAAGCCAGAGTGAGCGTCTGTGGTGTAAAGTGAATTACAGTCCTTGTTTCATTCCTTATGGTAAGTCTATGCGATAAACTGTGTGAATACCTTGCAATGCATGCTCTGTAGCAGTGCAGGAACACTGCACATTTGGACTTCCATGTATGGGTTCATGAAGTATTTAATGTTGATCGGAAGTGATAGTTAAGGTCATCAGATTTACACCAGAAAAATTTGTCGTTTTGGAGGTTTCAGAGAACGGAAAGGAATTGCTAACGCCGGTGGTAGAAAACGTCTACAGTTAACTGCTATTGCAAACATTTAGAAGAAGGGAACTATATTAATCAACATGTGCACTTCATAAACAACCTCCTGACATGTTAGACCTATATGACGAACAAAGCTCAAATTTATATCGTTGACAGTCGGTTTGAATCTTTTCAGGATCTATTTTACAGTGAAGCACCTTGGCATTTGCAAAGCAGACATCCATGATATTAACTTAATTTACTAAGTCGAGATCGGACGAAGATCGATGTTCAAAGGCATTCTTCAGATTTCGTATAAGGAATTTTTACTAGCAGTTTGCAACTCCATTAATTAAAATGGAAAATAAAAGGTTGTAGCCAGCGGCTTCCACCGAGATTGGAACTGATATGTCATATAGTACGAGCACCGCAACGCACAAGGCAACCTTTTTTTTCAATTTTGCTTTTTTTATTTTACTTTTTTTGACGATTACCCCTTTTTTCTCTCTTATTTTAAAGCCCCTTAGGAAAATGGCACTAAAAATACAAACTAAGTGCCACCGCCACTTTTCATCCTATAACAAAAAAAAATCTGATCCACTGCAGGCGTTGGCTCCTGACTAAACCTACCCCAGAGAGCTGCCTATATACCAGGGGAAATAAGGGAATTCAAGGTTAGGGCTATCCTTAGAAACAAAACAAAATCTTCCTTTTTCTGAATTTTATCTTTATTTTCATTTTTTTTGTTTATTTTTGTTGTGTAATTGATCAGACGCCTTCTGCGCCCCGCTGGTAATATGTCGAGTCACGTCTTCTCGAAATTGATGTGTTCCGTTCAATAGTTCAGAAATGTTCATTGGTTCAAACAGGAAACCTTCTTCACTCTTGGCTTAACACATTCCAGCTGCGAGGCGAGTCGTGGAAAGCACTCCCAAAGAAGTTCGAGAAAAATTGTCTGTATTTTGGGTGACGGACAACGACATAATGACGGTATGTCCAAAAATCAAGTACAGAGTCTACTACCCTTTCCTTAGAACACGACTCAAGCAGGTCCCCAAGTAGGTACCAAAGCACCTCTGAACTAACGACACACTGGCGACAACAGACGGACTATAGTCACTGCGATTTTGCCTGAGCCTCAAAACGCAACCATAAAACACACAAACAGGTGTTACTTATGTGAAGAACGCCGTTCTTGGAGTCCAGAAATTAAATATACTTTCTAAGTGTCTCATCTTACAGTGGATTATATCGTACGAGTCTTCGATGTGGAAAACGAATGTCAAGTGAATTTAGCAAGGTAATGCCGGCCTACACCCGGAAGTAAATGCACTATCAGAGTGTTGACAAATACTTGCTACGACGCTGCCATTTCTCGGCTCTCTTACGAGGCAGCTCTTCAGCGAAATGCTTGCCGTGATTCTCCGATACGGTCCTTCAGAATGGAGACGCGCGCGCACGTTTGGTTTTTATGCGGCGTTCTCCCCTGATGTTTTCTGACGTCGCCTTGTGGGCTATGTATATATCTGAGACATTCAATTATCATTAATTAAAAATGATACAAGTTTCAGCTTCCGGCGTGGAAGAAGGCTGTTGACGCCGACATTATATCATTTCAACGTTGGGAAAACGGGTCATTCAACGTAGGGAAAACGGGTCATTCAATGTTTCTCATTCAACATAAAGCATGTGAGATAATTTTCCGTTACGTTCATTATCATCTAAAAATACAAACCATGTAAAAATACATCGGAAGCTTATTCGAATTGAATATAATGTAAGATACCAAACGCTTTGCACCTCGATGACGAATTTGTCCACGTGCAATCTTTTGCAGCATACACATAGAATATCATGATTACCACGAGAATGAAGAAATATGTCGGTAAGGATGGAAGCAAGAAGAGACGCAGTCAACAAATATTCGATTCCTCATGGCATTCATTTCATTTGAGCTGTAAGAAGAGGTAAAGCGGGATATTACTTTCGTTAACACGAAAGATATGCCGCACATATTGATAACGAGGAAGTCTGCGTGTTCATACGTCTCCTCCTTGAAATATGTATGCTCTATTATATACTAAGTAGCCTGATCATTGTTTAAAAAAAATGTTTAAATCTTTGTGAAATATTATGGGACTTAACTGCTAAGGTCATCAGCCCCTAAGCTTACACACTACTTAACCTAAATTATCCTAAGGACAAACACAAACACCTATGTCCGAGGGAGAACTCGAACCGTCGCCGGGATCAGCCGCACAGTCCATGATTGCAGCGCCTCAGACCGCTCGGCTAACCCCACGCGGCTGATCATTGTTTCAGTGATGTTACCCTCTTGTTTGACCCCGTAACGATGAACAGATTCCAAATGCATGTCTCTGCATGAAAGTAGCTGTTAGAACCCTCCCTGTGTTGTTTTTTGTGTTTTATTGCTTGGAATTCCTGAAGCAGACCACTGTGCCTTCACACCTCGTGGGTTAGGTCTCAAAATTAAACCGCTTTTAATCCAATGGCATAATTTATTCAGACAGCATCAGCACAAGACTATCGAACAAAGCCTTCCATTTACAGTTGCAACACTCTAACCAGCACTGACGGAAGTGTAATCCACGGTCATCGTCCGAAATTAGCAGCTGTCTGCTACTGTGGCAAAATCCGTACTACACTTTCGATTCCGCAGCACCATTTTATCTGGTAACACTGTGTAGTTGCAGAGTGTGCCAGCATGTCTGTCCTCACACTGTCAACTTTATGTATCTCACTTCTCCTGTAGCGTTGATCACGAGGAGCCGAAGTAAATGAATGTATTCTGCATGACGTAACATTCAGTATTCCCTTCTTTCATAGCCACTCTTCTTGTGCACCGATTCTAAATAGGGATGTGAAAACTCTTGAAAGTGAGAGAATGACAATAATAATCTTATCAAGAACAAGCAAATAATGAATGATGTTTATTCCAACGCAGAACGAGAGTGGCTTTAAATATAAAAATCTATATCTATATCTATATCCATATCTATTGATCTTTTGAGTTGGCACAATGCAAATATATTCTTAGCATTTAGTTACTGAATTTAGTTCTGGATGTTTGCAGAGAAAAGGAAAAGTCGGTATTCCTCGCTAGTGTAATATAATGTGAACCAGCAACTACCCTTTCCTTAGAACACGACTCAAGCAGGTCCCCAAGTAGGTACCAAAGCACTGCTGCATTCTGTTCCCTGACATTGCCCTGATGACGGTTAATGCATATAGTTCCGATTATGAAATACAAAACGTATTGCAGGTTAGTTCCTAGGATATTAACATTAAATTTGCGTTGTAGACGGCACATGAACGTGACGACTATCCGTATTACTCATCATTATAAAAAGACAGTATTATGGGAATTTAGCGGGATTACTCAACATTAATTCAGAAATTGGGTGACTAACCGCACAGGTGATAAACGTCTTCAAGAGTATACGATGTCCTAATCGCATTAGGAATATGAAGATCGTCTTCGACAGCTCGCAACTTTCACATTGCTTTCTCCACCCTACTCCAGACAGTCCTCGGTAGAGTTGCACTACGTTGCCGATGTAATGGAAGGCCTTCAAACCGACAACAGACCACATATTGAAAAATACAAGCGAATTCTCTTGCAGCGTAAGCTTATAGTAACTAATCTAAAAATTATTGGAGAACAACATTGTCCTATTCAAAAAAAGTAAAATGTTACACACTGTTGACGTCAGACGGACATTATCTATGTCCTGTCTTGTGTCCTACTCAACTATAATATCAAGTGTACTATCAAAATGATTATATATAATGGATGATAATGTAATGCATTGATACCAGATGGTGGGTTCACAACAGTATTGATGCGAAAATAAAACAGAAGTTCGCAAAAGTGCAGTTGTGCATTTTCGTACGTTTTCATCTCGAGATGTACAGTCGTACTCAAAAGTATCCGAACCACGAGAATTGCATTTCGCCTGATTCGCATGCAAACGGCTTAACGCAGCTGTCTTGCAGGTCCTCTAATCGCTCATTGGCCGGCCGGAGTGGCCGTGCGGTTCTAGGCGCTACAGTCTGGAGCCCAGCGACCGCTACGGTCGCAGGTTCCAATTCTGCCGCGGGCATGGATGCGGGTGATGTCCTTAGGTTAGTTAGGTTAAATTAGTTCTAATTTCTAGGCGACTGATGACCTCAGAAGTTAAGTCGCGTAGTGCACAGAGCCATTCTAATCGCTCATTGGTACAGTCGTTTGACTATTGAAAATGGTTCCAACAAGTCACCACTAGAAAACACTGCTCTGTATCGCAATAACTCAAGATGTAAAGGAATACCACGATACTACAAATATCAGGGAACACCTTATCACAGATAAGACTGTCCTTAAGGCTTGTAAGCTCACATTTATTACAATAAATGACATACCTGAAATGTTACCACTCTCATTATTACGTCAGATTGGTAATGCACCTAGTAACTTCGTCGTATTCATGATTTCCTCTTCAAAGTAACATACCGTACTTATTATTTAACACAAAATGACATTAAAAATTTAAGTTATTCACGAGCAACTAGTTAAGGATATGTATGAACTTCAAATGACACGACGAACCGTCTTGTTCCGTATATTTATTCAAACCCAGCTTATGCAGACTAAGCAAAGATTTCGTGACTGACGGAAACTAACAGTCATTCCTGATTAGGCATACAGAGAGTGATATATCTCGATTTTAGACAGTATCAGTTAGCAAATATCAACTTTAAATTGCATAACGCAAACATTTTTAACAGACGCGAATTCCTACCCAGAATCTATTGTCCCTGTTAACGAGCTACGAGAGATGTTAAATATGGCTTCTTCACAAGTAACTTACTTGAAATGCCGTGATTTAAAGCTTTGTGTTGGACGCGGATTCGACCCCAGAACCTAATCGGATTGCTATCGAAGCACAATCAAATGTGACATATCGGATTTTCGCGGCAGTGGCTAGATGTTTCTACTGAAATGACGAGACGAAACATTAATTTTTTCCTTCCCAGGCACCAACCCGGCACCTATCGCTGTTATATTCTAGAGAAAACGAACGTTAAATATGGGTTTGTTGCACCAGCAGTGATATGTGTGCATGTTTGAACTAGAAATAATATGACGAAGAGTTCAGCGCTCACTGGGAATAGAGCCCCACAAATATCGTTGTTGACTACACACAAAGAGACGTCAGCTACCGAATTTTTCTCCACCAGCTGCTCAGAATAACATCTTGAACTTACAGTCATCTCGCAAATAGTTCTGTGTCTCACTGGGAGTTAAAAAGGTCAGATATCGTTAGTGTTGACAACGAATGAAAATACATTAAAAATCAAAATAATTATCCACCAACAGATAGGTGTTCTCATGCCAGAGCTTGATAATACATAATTAAATCTTTAGTGCCGGGCCAGGATTCGATCCCATTGTGGAGATGTTGAGGAATCTGCAGTTTTGAACAAACAACAAATTCTAGCCGAGCTGTACTGTCACGAAGGGATCAAATTCCGCGTTAAGGGCGGTCTGAGTTGCATTCCCAGTTCAGAACCAATTTTATCGACATACAGAAGCTCAGATAAAAGATGGAATAAGTGTCCTGTGACCATACATAGCGTTTGTTTCGTCACTTGAAATAAATAACTAGTATAAGAAAGGTTACTGGTGATAGAGTTTCTACATGTCGCCACTCCAGACTTTATTGTGGTTCAACCTACCGTCTACTTGGTAGAGAAGGAATATCATCTTTAATGTGAATTTTCAGACCACACTGCCATTATATCTTCTTCACTTGGTGTAGCCAGGAGAGAATGGAATCTGTCTCTCCCTATCTAAAATCATTGACAGAAGTGGGAATCGAACCCAGACCATAGGTATAACAACCTACTATCCGTCCAACAGACCACGAAATCCTCTTCTCTGCGACCCCTTTTTCTATCGTAACGCCGTTGCGCCACACTGGATGACAATTCTGACACAGGCTTTCTGTAGTATTATGCAGCATGTTCAGTATATTCATTTACTTGGTTGACCGAATCACCATGAACTAGCTGCCTCGGCTACCTAGTGCATACATTCGACTCTATTTTGTAATCACCGAAATAAAATCACGTAACTGCCACCTACACAGAACTGCCAACAGTGTAGGATGCAGAAGTTTAAATAGGAAGTGTTCCTTTCCACTTGAGCTATTCTACTGCGCTATCTGTTTGTAGAAAACGTCGTTCAGTCCAAAAGAAAAGCTGTAACTGTTTGTCTCTCAGAAGTCAAGACTTGTCCATATGCATAATCTCACAGTGCTGTGGAATCTAAAAGTTCTGGAGGAATAGTTGTCGAGTTCTGGAGCTGTTGGAGCTACGTGTCAGCTAGTAGCGTAGATAAGATGTCGCGAGTTCGAATACATTCAGTGCTACATTTTTTAAAACGCAATTCTGCTGTCTGCTGAAGTTATCAATCTAATGGAACTTTGAACATAATTCCCTTCACTTCTCAACCCAAAGCAGTCGCATGTGGAGAAAGGGCTAACTACTGTGACATTTTGTTCTATTCAGGATTAATAGACACCAGGCAGCAGATGCATTTCGAAGATGTGTAGGGAGAGACATAATATGTCAGAAAAGTATTTTCTACATTAGCTGCCGTGGGTTAGTGAGATTTTATTCTTCTTCAAACTTTGTTTGACAGCTGTAACTGTATTATAAGAAATGAAATAAAATTAACCACGATAACCTTACGACGAAAGTCTGTTTTAATAAAACCGAGTATCTGCACACAGGCGTGCCTCTATCGACACGAATTAGTAAAATACTGTTGTTGTTGTTGTGGTCTTCAGTCCTGAGACTGGTTTGATTCAGCTCTCCATGCTACTCTACCCTGTGCAAGCTTCTTCATCTCCCAGTACCTACTGCAACCTACATCCTTCTGAATCTGCTTAGTGTATTCATCTCTTGGTCTCCCCCTATGATTTTTACCCTCCACGCTTCCCTCCAATACTAAATTGATGATCCCTTGATGCCTCAGAACATGTCCTACCAACCGATACCTTCTTCTGGTCACAAACTCCTCTTCTCCCCAATCCTGTTCAATACTACTCACTTGATTTTGGTTGGGTCTGTGTTTAATGGTATGCTGTGTCATACTCAAGAGGTATGCGAATGTGGCATTTCATATATATAGTTACATATTCCTAGAAACTCACAATACGCTTGTCAGCAGCGGAAAGAGGCGTTACCTGTTGTGCAGCATTGTAAGTTTTTGAACATTGCACTATGAGCCGAAAGTATTTTCTTGCGATTTCCTTATTGATGTTTGATCCGACTGCTTGTAGCTCTTTCACAGAAGGGATAAATAAGTTGCAATCAGTGAGACTGGAACTGCAAACCATAACAGACGCTTTTTCACAGGTCAGCACGTTTCCACAGAGCTGGGGAAGAGGTATGGGTCTCAGCTTCCTCTTACGAGGGCAATAGTGCCTAGAACTCGTAAACCGCTATTTAAAGGTCGAGATTAGTTGCGATTTCCACCTGCAACGACTTTCCTGGGCTGAAAACCGTAAATTTACAATCTTTTGTTACACTTCAAGCGATAATAACTCAGATTATTCAATGGAAATGACTGGTAAAATCAAGTGAACTTTGAGGCTTAATTCTGTGCACACCAGGAAGTAACTCGTCGATCACAGAGTTGCCAAACATACGTTGCCTTGTTGCCAAATCTCAGTTACAGAACCAGCAGGAAGAAGACGAACCGATGTGATCCTACAGCGGGCTGGGAGGTGATCATAGCTGGTGTCTCCAAGTCGCGGCTGCTACGGCCTGGAATACGTAATGCGTCTGATTCGCATTTCTGTAACTAGGTTTAGGGACTGGAGCGTAGTTACTAATAATACTCAGAACTGACTGCAAACTAAGCATCATAAATCAGTAACTCTCATTGTTGTTTTTATATTTCTTTCGTACGTGTACTCAAAACTAAGAAACTCATTCACAGGCGTTTTCGTGCCTCGCCGATAGTCGAGCACAACAAACAAATAAAAAAAAAGAATGTGTATGTATATGTGTGTATGTGTATGTGTGTGTGTGTGTGTGTGTGTGTGTGTGTGTGTGTGTGTGTGAGGAAGAGAGAGTGAAATAAAAAAGAATCAGAGAGAGTGTAAAAAATTCTTGTAAAAAAATTGAATCATGGTATTTAAAGAAATCTTTCATTAAAATGACACATACCACATCATTACGAAATGTCGTATTCATGATGTATGGAACAAGAATTAATCTAATCTAATCTAACTACATCATATTGATGACTAGCCATAAAGAGTCATGAATTACCGAAATTTTTCCAATACCAGTAACCAAATCTAACCTTGAAAATAAAAAACGACAATATTTGTAATAAACCGTGACTCATATCAAGACCCTGTCGTCCGTGTTATCTAACCACGAAAGATGTCTGATATACCTCCATTCTGAAGTAACAAAGTGTGCATGCATTTAAAGATGAAGTGCATGATGTGAATTTCTGTGACGTAGATACGACCCCAACACATAATCGGATTGTTAACTAAGAAAAATCAAATGTTACGTATCGGTTTTTCGTACGAGCCGCTAGGTGTCTGAATCTAAAATAAGGATACAAACTTTTGTGCCTAAGCGACAATCGAACTGCACACCTACCGTGCATCCACGAATATAGCTTAAGTATCAGTTGCTTACTCACGAACAGTAAGATGTGTGCGTGTTTGACCAGAAATAACGACACCTGTTGCGATTGTTGGCAACACATGAACAGACATTAAAAATGCGCGTTAAATTTCACTAGCAGGTGGGTGTGCACTTGATAGAGCTTGAAATGAAATTATGAATGTTTGTGTACTGGATCAGGGTTCAGACCCACATACTTACCTTTGGAGGAGACCTAGAGAAGATTGTAGTCTTGGGAAAAGGAACGAAATGATTGAACTATACTGTTCCGAGAGATTCAGATCCTCGAAAGAGGAGATACGGATTCGTATCACAGTCCAGCACCAAATTTTTGAACGTCTCTAGTTCAATCAAGTGCAAGTAAAATAAGAGCCCTGTCCCTTTAAATGCCTATCGGTTCATCAAACAAAATAAAATTTTCTAATGTAAGTAAGCTTACTGGCGACTGTATTTCTGTTTACCATGACTTCCGCTATGTCATTTCCCAACGTAAACCGGCTGTGCCCAGTTGGTAATGAAGGAACGTGATGTTTAATGCGGATTCTGGATTATAACGTCTTTCTCTTGAGGTTACCAGAGGTAAAATAAATATGTTTGTGCCTCTTAAAAGTAAATGCCTGAACCCACGCATTGCACCTGTGATAGTTCGTTCCACCAGACCATTGTGGCCACATATCCCAGCCCCTGGAGTGTGCTGTAACGGCTGATGTGCTTAGCTTACAAAATTAGTCACGGTGGAAAAAAATGCGAGTCTATTAAATGGTTAAGTTTCTTCTAGGCGTCATAGCCTCGATTTGAGCCATTTTGAAATTTTCACTAATTCAGGAAATTTCTTAGTTCCATAAAATCCACTGTGAATTGTGAAGTTACCGGATAATTCAATTATCACCGTCATTATTACTATCATTTTCTTCATACCGCTGATTGAACACTACCGTAGTCTTGAGGTAAAACGCGAGACCAGCATGGCGCGAGATTCGATCCGGCGATCTTCGGATTACGAACCCGAGCGCTTACCGCTGCGCCACGACGCTGTAGAAAATTATTAATCGTAGAGAGTATTTTACCGCAACGGTTTCTTTTAACTGCCGATATTCTCGACAACGGCTGAGAAGTGCATCTTGGTGCTTTGCCACATTACACCTCTGGCCATGAGCTTTTACTATGCGCAGTATGAATCGAATCTGAATTTCACAATTGGCGGCCTCCCCTTGTTAGACCGAATTGATGTGATGCTTTTATCAGTTTGCTCATAGCTTGCAAATACATTTTCTCGTACCAAGCTTAGGGACGATGGAGTGGCAGTTCTGGTGATGTGGATAGTTTTGACTTTGTATTTTGTCATTCATGTAAAAGCTTACTCTTATATCATAAGCCTTAATAATCTGAAAACTCTATTAGAGATGTTGCACGGACGTGATCTTATTTGGTGGTGGTTTCTGATGGTGTTTTGTTTGAATTTATTTCCTTAACTGATTTGTCTGTTATTGCAGGATTATTTCCATTACTGAAATTAATTAACCTTTAAGGTTGAAACTTCCTGGCAGATTAAGACTGTGTGCCCGACCGAGACTCGAACTCGGGACCTTTGCCTTTCGCGGGCAAGTGCTCTACCAACTGAGCTACCGAAGCACGACTCATGCCCGGCACTCACAGCTTTACTTCTGCCAGTACCTCGTCTCCTACCTTCCAAACTTTACAGAAGCTCTCCTGCGAACCTCGCAGAACTAGCCCTCCTGAAAGAAAGGATATTGCGGAGACATGGCTTAGCCACAGCCATTCTGGAACCTTTAAGGTTGTTTGCTTATGTACTTCCGACGTTGTGTTGATACGGATGGCAAGAGAGCTGCTTACGATAGTATCGGTATATTTAGGGTATTGACGAATTTGAGGATTATTTTTCTTCATTTTTCCAGACGTTTTTAGGACAAGGTAGTTGATGCGCTCTGGTGTACAATGTTTAGCGCTGGTAGCCAGTGACGAACTCCCCTCAGTAGTACTCCTAATGCTACTTCAGCAAACAAAGTTCGGCAAATGCTGTTTACTGATTTATATTAAATCATTTGCACCGCTTCTTCACAGTTTTTTAGGGCAGTGACACCGACATGTACCAACATTCAACTGACGTTCGTAGGAACTGTATCGGTGTTGTTACCACCAATCGAAAACTAATTAGATATCAAAGCATTTCCTTCTTTAATGAAAGCAGTATCGAGCTGCAGCAAAGCTAAAAAAAAAGAACGTGTGCTACAAAATACCACCTTTTGAATTAGTTTGCGTGCGTTCTGCTACAAGTACCGAATAATCGTGTGATCGTTCGACCGCTAAATTACCACTCAAATTCAACGCTCAGTATTGGCGTTTTCATTCATTTAATCTAAAACTAGGTATTTCCGGTAGCCATTTACTACCTCTTCTGAAAAACAAGTGGATGCTCTACAGGCCCTTAGCGAAGAAGATGTGCTGGTTAGCGACGACTGACTTTTTCGATTTGACGAGATGCTCTCAAGGGAAATTTCTTTTAGGGGACTGGGGGTAGTACGGATCAAAACGGTTTAAAGAAGTGGCGGGACATTGCAGGAGGTATAACGCTTCGTTACTTTGCTCAACTAATTTAACATTACTAGTGCGGTGAAGTTTACGTAATCCAGTATTAAATACCATATTTGGAAATACAACATATTTTGTTCAGAATTTTGCTAAAGTCTTTGGCAGTGAACCTTGACAACTTACATCAATTGCAAAAATTATTGGTGTTTCTACAACAGCATTAGTTTCTTAAAGTTCTGAAATGTTTTGTAATTTTTATTTTTAATTCTCACATTGTCAAAAATAAGAGAAATAATAACCATACTTATATCGCTCTAAGTTTAGTTGTAATGTACTCTGATGAGCCAAAACATTATGACTTCTACTTAGCATCTTGTTTATCCATCTTTAGAAGGAAACACACAACTGATTGTGCGTATCAGGAATCCGACAGTTAGTTGATAGGTTTGTGGAGATATGTGGCATTAGATGTTTACGCACAGGCCATGTTATTCCTGTAAATAATGGACTGCTGATTTGCATACCCGATGACGACCCACATGGGATCCATGGGATTTACATCAGGCAAATATGGTCGCCGAGACATCAAAGTGAGTTCACTATAATTCCCCTCAAAGTCCTCTAGCATGGATCCGGCGCCGAGACACGGACCATTATAATGCTGAAAGATGACATCACCGTCGGGGAAGACATCATGCATGAATGAATGCACGTGGTTCGCAGCGGTCAACGTGTCTTCTATTAGTACCACAGGTCCCATGGAAACGGGGGACAATGTCTCCCATAGTATAATACTGCTCCGATCAGTCTGCGTCAATGGCGCGCAGCACGTTTCCAGTCGCCGTTCACGTCGATGACGGCGTTTGTGGAGACGACAAACGACCTAGTGCAGCAAGAGTGAGATTTACCCTAAGAGCTGACCCACTCAAATCCAGACGGTTCCCTGCCCACTGCAATCGTAACTGACGATGTCGTTGGGTCAACACGTGCACAGGTAGGGGTGGTCGGCTGCCTAGCTCCATGTTTTAGAGTGTACGATGAATGGTGTGCACCGACACAGTTGTGCGTGCCCGGGCAGTGTGCTCTTTCGGCAGAGATTCTACAGATCACCATCTGTCCTACTTTACAGAGCAGACAAGGCCCCAAACCCTATGTTATGTGAAGAGGCGTGGACGTTCAACTACTTATCGCCTAGAGGTAGTTTCACAGTCCTTCCACTTCTTTCCGTAGATCTTCGACCGGTTTCGACGTATTCGAGACAACCATTCACAGTCTCAGCGTACCAACAATCTGCCCTTCCTCAAAGTCGGTTATCTGAATTTACTTCCCCATTTGCAGCTCATATCTTCGCTAGGGTGATCCCCCGTCCGTGTTTGCTCCGCTTATATTCTTTTGTTACTGTGTCGCGTGCCCACAACGCCACCAGGCAGTATCCAACGTTGCGAAGGGCAGCAGTCATATCGTTTTGGCTGATCAGTCTATAGTCTGGTTACATCTAGTATTTGGAACAAACAACGTTGATTCAACGTATTCTTCATTTATGAAACATCTTTAAAGCTTTGGCACAACGTGTTCTAAGCACAAGAAGAGTACTGCACGTTCGGTACCTACAGTTGCTCAGTCTCGCGATCTAGAATATACCATCATGTACCTGTTTGTTCGTGATTTTTTTCCAGCTACAGTTTCGTTTCAATTTTTGTTACATTTGCTTTTCGGCTCAATTGGAGATTTAGATAAGTGTTCCTTACACAAGTGAAATTTCGTACACCAGAAGTTTTCTGACTTATCGCTAACTGAGGTATAAATAATCAACTCACAGGCTACATACAGGTTGTCTCTCAATTCATGTTACACACTTCCAGAAGTTGTAGAGGGGAGTAAGTGGATCAAGTTTCACAGAGGAACACTTTTTCGGAAACGTCATTTAACGACGCTACAGAGCGTCTAAATTACAGGCGCCAGCGTCTGTAAATGTATAGTATATAGTATATAATATATAATATTTAATATATATTATATATATATATATATATATATATATATATATATATAATATAAACATATCTTATCAGGTATAGGGGTGGTGAATAGGAAGATTTCTTGGAAGAATTTAAAGTATGGTATATCTGTTGAGAAAACCATACGCAAGATTTCAGTTCCATCTACAGTTCTAGTTCAATGTGTGGAGTCTATCAAGTTAGCTTGCTTTAAACAAAGTTAGATACGTGCTGCAACGATTGTAAGATGTCTGTATGGCCTACAAAAATGTAATAGATGAGCAGGATGCTTCAAAGAGATTCATGTTATTTTACCAGACTAAATCATCTACATCAATGAAAATAAAAGGGATGAATTGCCACTTAATGCACTGAGGCTAGAAGTTTACCATGGCGTCAGTTGTAAGTTGCTGTACTATTCTGGAGGTTAAACCTCACTTTTTATGTGTGTTTGCATTCTAATAAAGAATAAAATGGTAAGCCTCTCCCCTAAATACGTTTATTACGTTTATTGTTAGGTTTTAAAGACGGCTACTGTCTGTGCTGCCTTATATTTGCAGGCACTCGTGCTATGCACCAGTCATTTGTCTCTTCAGAGAACCAGGTCGCCGGGACGTTCCGTTGCGACCACATGTGCCTTTGCCCTGCACCGGGTAGTATCTCTCCGTCGCTCCACAAGCTTTGGGTTGTGTCAGCCATACAGGAGCCTCGCTGCCAAAATTCAGTTGCGGAGCAGCATGTTGTGGAAAAAGGCCCCAGTCTTATTTCTACTTCCTGCTCGACTGGGCGTAAAGCAGATGCTTGTCTTGTGTGGTTCAAAATCGCAGCTTTCAATATGCTGCTACAAAGGGTTTGGTGATGTCCTTGCCGGCTTACAGCATTCGTATTTCACTAACACTGCTGGAATATCAGGTATCCCTTAAAGTCATGATCAATCAAACTAATTTCTCGTGTTGCGTGTTCACTTGATTTGCTCAGGGAAATAAACAATATTTTGTGGTCCGTCAGGTTACACCTGAGCATGTGGAGGCCAGTATCTAGTGAAAGCTGCTGCGTACACAAGCAACTTGCAATCTCTCTCTCTCTCTCTCTCTCTCTCTCTCTCTCTCTTAAAACCACAGTAAACATTTCTGTAATATTCTTTTATTGAGTACGTGAATGAGCGTCTTCTTCCATGTGAGATAATCCATACTGTACAGTACATCGAAGGAAGATACCACACTTTTAGGTTGTGTGAGAAATTAAACAGGTGAATTTGAAAAGGTTCAAACGAGACTAAGCACCTAAGTTTGAGAATACACTTTCAAACTGAAATCAGATGTACATGAAAAAAGCGAAATATTTCTAACCCTTAGAATGTTTAGTAAGGATTGAGTTGAGATGGAAAAATAAAGTTGATAGAAACATTATCTATTGAACAATAATACAAGCTTAATAGTTTTATTGTATTTTCCGCCTCTACCGAGATTGATATTTAATGTTTCTCAGCGCAATCATTACATGTATCTACATCATCTGTGCCTGGTTCATGAAGAAATTTTTGACAATGAATGTGACGGACCCAGTCAACTTGCGGTCCATTGGGATCGTAATAGTTTATTTTGCACCGAGCACAGTCACTGTCTTCAGCTGTTGCTTTTCCTGTCTTGCATTGTCTGCAGAATGATGGGGATTTTTTTCGTGCAACTGCTTTTCTGTCACGCGGACTTCAAGAAACTGAGGTTTTCCTTGCTTGTCGACATAATTTCTGATTTCTCCCTTCTTTTTTCAGGTGGTTCCAAGACCTGTATCGGAACAATATCTTTAAACGATTTCCCTGATATAACTGCAATATGCAGATCAGATGCACGTCATGCATCGTTGCTAACTCCCAGTTCAGTTGGTTCATTTGCTACACTCTTTCGTGAGGAGGTTACCACGGTTACAGAAAGAATAACTTCAGGAGCGTTTTCTTCACTTGCAATTTCTGGAGTAACAGCAACGTTGGTTTCGTTGTGCTTAATCTTCGCCAACATATTATCATAAATAGAAAATGTTTCCTGTCGTATTTTCTGGACATCTAGTGGAAAGACACCGCAGGTTTCAATTGCACTTTCTTGCCTCGCCTCCTTCAGCAATGATCCAAGCTAATCTGTTCACACTTTCCTGCCCCGATGAGAGATGGTCGAAGTACGCTCTGCCTTGTAGAAGAAGTGCTGCAGCGACATGAGGAGGCATCAATATACTAGTAGTGGCTGTTGGAAATGCGTTGAATGATGAGGAAAGAATACCAAGGTAACGTCATGTCCATCTGAAAGTCCAACGTCTTACTATAAGGCCTGTGCGATATATGAACATCAAGGTGTAACAAAATCTTTCCTTAGGCTTTTTTCAGGATGAAACGTTCTATTTAAAACAACATGGATATTGGCGAATTGACATACCCGAGGATTCATACACGGCAATTCTAGAACAAGTTGGAAGAGGGTCCTCCCATACAAGTTTCTTGTTTTTCCAGTATAAAGTGCAAGCCGGACTCGGAAAATACGCATCAGTATTACAACATGCTATTACTGTAATTTTTTCCCTTTTTTTCTCCGTAGGTCTTTTGATTGATCAATGGGGAACCTTTTTCATCAATGACTGATTCAACTCTGCGGTTCATCTGGAAACCAGATTCATCCATATAAAGTATATGATCTGGTTTATCAGTTAATTTATTCAGTAAGAAATATTCTCTAGCAATCCGAGATGATTTCCAGTGTCTTCCCTGTTGATGATGATGATGGTGATTTGGGTTGAAAGGGCGCTCGACATCATGGTCATCAGCGCCCTGACGAAAAATCAGTTTGCAGTTCTCATTGGTGGGGATCTAGCCTGTTGAGAGCCATTGCGCTTTCGATGGAAAGTCCCTGGGGCCCTCTCTTCACAAGACCAGGAAAACTGCTCAAAAATGCGTGTAGCCAATCCTACCCTACCCTGACAGAATGAGCAATGTCATTGGTTTTGCAAACTGAAATGCCTGTTTCCACACTACTTCTCCACTCGCAGGAAGTCCGGAAGCCTGCAGCCTCTTGCTGTACAAGAGAAGTTGTTCCTCCTTTTCCGCACCAAGACTGACTCTTGACAGAGTGAACTACTATGAGTAAAAACGCGTCTCACTCACATAGCCACCACACCCCGATCTTCTCTATAATTATTTCGAACAGTAAAATCGGAACCTTGCTCTCTTATTTCATTGACCTCCGTTTGTCTATACTTACAGCAATGTGTCTCCACCTGTTCACGTTTACAATACAGCAGCTATATGAAACTGGGTCCGATTATCCTGTGGGCAACAAATTTTATTATGCAGCGCTTTCACCATTGTCTTCCTTAGAGTGTTTACAGCATACAATTTAGACTATAAGACGCCACTGTGAGGCATGCAACTGCAGAAATGGCACCCATAAAATTGTTCCGCAAGCACATCATCTCAATGACTTTTAGATTCTTTCATGGTGTAAATAATACAGATGGTAAGCTCACTTTCTCTTCACGTGCTGGAGCTGTAAGACAAAGCTGAATACACACTGGGAGTTAATGATGCGGTATCTGTGATCAGTATTTAAAGCTGAATAATTCAGAAATGTTTCAAAGTAGACCTTGCGCTTGCAAAGATTTTACCGAATCAGGAAGATTATTGTCGACTGCGTCTCCAAGGATTCATGCTGAATAATTTGGCATAATTTACAGGGCAGAAACATGTTAACAACATAAAAACAATCCTTATAATTGTTCAAGATGTGGTAGGCTTTCAAGTTACCGGCTCGTATAGTTGTCGTCAGGAAACTACCTGTCGCAGTTGTTCATTGCAAAAAGTGCGTGGAGCTCAAATAACAACAAAAAGCGTTTTTCCCTCTCCATTACAACACGTGTAATTCATGTACAATTATGTACCGTATTTTCGTTGAGAGTACTGCATACTGCACTGCACCGCCTACAGCGCAAGTAGCGTACGGATTTCGCATTGCACCACTGGCTGCCTGATATCTCTATTTCCACTCTTTTTGTGTACGTGACAGGTTTTATGCACGTGTATCTCTATCCAACAACCTAAGGTGAAGTGCACGTAGTAACGGTAGTGAGTACAGTAACCTTCTGACATGCTCACAAAAGTGTGAAACAGCTTGTCTTCTTGGTATTTGTTGTCTATATGGTGAAGTGGTCATTTATCAGTTGTGAAAGGTAAATGAAAATTTTGGTCACAAACGTAATTGTAAAAAGTACGCCACGATTACATGTGCTTGCATGTAAATGATACGCTCTTGTAAATCAAATTATTGTGTTGAAAATGATAACTTTGTAGTTTGAGCAATTTTCAGCTGGTCCACATCATGCTTAGTCGAGTTCGTGTCAGCAGATAACAACCGGCCGTTTCATTGGGCTGGTTCATACTGTGTGCTCGTGCATCATCGAAATGTTGACTCTAGAGCTTGACAACATGTCGGATGATCCTGTGGCGATAATCTAGAGGTCACAAATTACCCTAGATAGAGATGGGAGGCTGATGACTTCCTTACATGTAAGGTGAACTTAGAAATAATTGACACACCTCCCTGCTGAACCCTCGGGCAACTTCCCGTGCCGCAAAATTTGTGACATTTCTGGCTTTAGAAGGGGTGATTCTCCATCTCAAGCATCCCTTCATAGTTTGGTTGTGAGTACGTTAGCTGAGGTGTGACGTTAGGACATGGAGTGGGAGACAACAGATGGTGCAGTAAATACCATTTCCGAGAGAAATTGCTCCAGTTTAATAGTTCCTAAACTGATTGGCTGACACCACAAGGGCCATATTAATATTTTTCAAAGTATAAAATTTAATTTTCTGTCATGCAATATACTCTGTAAATCGTTATCTGTCACTCACTTGCTTCAGATGTTAATTTAATAACAAGTGATTACGTAGGCTTTCCCGGCGTAATAAGTCTTGAAAGTCTCTTCGGGTTTGCTGCCGGATCCTAAAATCAACTTGACTCGATATTTCGGCGATCGGCGAGCATAGGCCATTTCCGACGCAGACAGCTTAACCCAAGAACTTGAGCATTTGATGACTGTTTTTAAGGAAAATGGATACACCGAGAAACAGATTCGTCGGGTTATGGAATTTGGACCATCTCCGGAGGTGTACGAAGAGGAACATAGATCTATGGCCTTTCTTCCTTATGCTGGAGGCTTATCGTTTATGATTGGACGAATTTTAAGGAATTTTAACATTAAGAGTGTGTTCTGTCCACCTTCTAAGATTAGGGCTCTGCTCGGCTCTGTGAAGGATGATTTGGGACTTAAGAAACCCGGGGTGTACAAAATCCCGTGTCAATGTGGGAAAGCTTACGTTGGCCGTTCTATTCGCACAGTGAATGACAGGTGTGTGGAACATCGCCGTCACACGAGGCTACAACAGCCGGAAAAATCGGCCGTAGCAGAACACTGCCTAAATGAGGGACACAAAATGAAATTTGAGGAAACTGTTGTGATTGCCAACATTTCCGGTTTTTGGAATAGTGTCTATAAAGAGGCGATCGAAATTAGGTTGGCTGATAATTTAATCAACAGAGACAATGGGTTTCCTCTTAGCAAAACGTGGAATCCTGTATTATCTCGCATCAAAGCTGAACGTTCTTCGGTGCGGCCTTGATTGCGATATATCGTTGCCAGCAGTGTTTCACTAAGGGCGGCGCCACCTCCCTGTTTTGGAAGGCAGAAACCGTGATGGGCGGCGCAAGCGCCGCGTACTGAACGGTGGCCTATGTAGGACGTCGAATTGCAATCTTGCGTCAGTTCTCAGCGGGACTCATCAGCAGAAGCAGTATTTCCTGAAGATGGCGAACAGTTGGATCGCCGAAATATCCAGTCAACTTGATTGTAGGATCCGGCAGCAAACCCGAAGAGACTTTCAAGAGTTTAATAACAACTTTGTGCAACATAAGAATTACGACGTTCAGAAGAAAGCCCTTCGTACATATTCTAATACCGCCAAAAGTTCACACCATGAGAAGTGATTCGAGCTATCAGTGAGTGGAGTCTGGTAGGAGGTGCCCTATGACATAGTATGACTTACGGGCTGCATGTTGACCTTTGAGCTGCGCACCGTATATTACGACTTGAACATTCGTGGACCTGCATGCAATGCAGAGAAGATGAGAGGACAGAATGTAGATCTTCATTTTTCTTCTTTCTGTAGTGCCTTCGACCCACATCGGTGCAAGGCCGGTATGGCTCTTAACGGGTTTGGCATGGTAAGTTTAAAGAAGTGGGCGGATGCCCTTCATGTGTGTATCCCAAATTGTCTGCATGTAGTATTATTCATATGAACACGAGCGAAAATTTTCTGAACGTTTGAGAGACGGTACTGTGGTGACAGCCCCGTACTCATCCAGTGAGATGTAGGAAATCGCCTAAAAACCACATTCAGGCTGACCAGCATACAAACTTCATTATTAATTCACCATGTGTATTTCATCTGGAGCGCGCGTATTACCGTGCTGGAAGCGCCGCTTTAACACGCTCAGCCATCCGAGCGGGTAGGATGTATACCTTAACTGGTGAATGTAACTTTTACAATGTGTTTAGTGCGCCATGATTATCAGTGCTACAAGTAGGAACTGAGTTACGTGCAACTTTGTAATCGCACGCGTGTAAAATATTTTGTAAGTGGTACATAGCTTTACCTGCTTCGTGTGTTATGAATGAACAGGGAGCTATTGCATCCCAGTTCACTTTCGACGTTCTGTTAGTAGAGCTGCTATCCTCAGTTTATTCGCTACATTGTTTCTTATACCTTCACCTCAAGAACACTGGATTCAAGTCCATGCGCTGCATCTGTGTAGGGACAAGGACATCTTTAGAAGACACCAAGTGGGTCAACAGTTACAGACAGTTACAAAATCTAAGTGTTATGCTGTGATTCAGCAGAGTACTAACAATCCCCTTATGTGTTATGTATTTCACGTACAGACGGGAACAGTTACAGGGCGTCTCTGGTAAACCAGAGTGGGAGGAAATTAATCAATGAATGTGCATAGCAGGTTTTACACTGAATACTGTAGTTGTCACATACGGTGGCTGCAAGTGTTTCCGTTGCTGCGACTGTTGTATTTTATTCATTCTTATCACCGTACATGGAGTCCTTGACAAGAATATCTTTGAAAGCTATCTTATTTGACGAGAGCTTTTCTGGGAACATTAGATTTACATTTATTAGGACAGTGAACAGTAGGAATGACAAAAGAGGAATATGCCTTGACCGTATAGATTTGCTTTACAACGTAGTTTGTACTTCGATTATGCAGTATTAGAACTGTGTTAGACTTTTTGTTTTAACATGTGCTACTAACATAGTATTGTTACATCATTGTGAGTACAGACCTTAAAATACGGCTGAACACTTTGTATCAGGAGATACTAAACTGTGTTAAACCAATTTTCACGTGAGCGGTCCATGGATTACGTGAGTGCATATACTATAAGCTGCTAATGCCAGGCGCACGATTCAACGGCTCGAAGCAGCGAAAGAGACATGTCCAGAAACGCCGAACAGAGCATTTCAGGAGTCTTCGAAGGACAGTGTCACGCCGTATGCAGTAACTGGTGGCTGAAGCAGAACTTCTCAGCGGCAGCAGGCTGATTAAATTGGCTTACAATAATTGTTACTCCCGAAAAGCAGTTTAGTGGATACAGTGATTGGTAGAAGTAATTGTGTGAAGTGAGAGTTATCAAGCAGTATGCTGTAGTGGTCACTTATATATACATATACATATATATATATATATATATATATATATATATATATATATGTGTGTGTGTGTGTGTGTGTGTGTGTGTGTGTGTGTGTGTGTATGAGAGTGTACCCAAAAACAACAACCTTATCCCCTTCAAAATGCTCTCCATTACATTCATTCTTTCATGTCCCTTCTCGTGCGTGGAAATAAGAAAATATCGCACGGAGCCAGGTCATACGAGTAAGGTGCATGGGGCAGAGGAACCATGCCATTTTTAGCCAAAAACTAACAAATATGGCTGTGTATTCAGGTGCTTTGCCATGTTGGAAAAACCGTTCTCCTGTCTGCTCCAAATAGTGTCTTTTTCGATGAATGTGCTGCGCAAAATAAAAGTTTTGATACACACACTGAGCTGGGGGGAGCAATCTCTGAATGAAGTGCGCCCTTGGCATTAGAAAAGCATATCAGCATTTAGATTTCTCATAAATCGACATTTCTAAATCATGCAAACCACACTTGGGTTTTTCCTATTCGTCACCTTGGCATGCTGTTATCAACATTAAAACAGTTTCAGCAGAATTTTTAGCGAGTGGAAGACAAAATTTCGCAGCTGCACGTTGTTCAATTAAACGTGCCATCATAAAGAACGAAACAAGAACAAAACAGCGCTAGCAAAAACAGTCAGTGCAGATGCACGGAACAAGTCAGGTCGACAACACAGGCGGCACTGAAGTGGCAAAGAGTTCCGGTATACCCACCGTGCGGCAGAAATGCGTACTACACAAGCTCAGCCCACGGCCATATCACTGCGTTTTTTTTGTTGGTAGTCTTCATATATATGAGGTGTTTCAAAAAGGACTTAACAACTTTGAAAATTCGTATAAATTAATCCATAGTACCTACACAGGTGATTGTAGTATCAAATTGTAGTGAAAAATATCAAGTTCTGTCTCGCGTAGTTCGCTAGTGCCGAATCACAAAGTAAGCAGCACTAGCAGCAATTGCGTTAAAGATGGCTGCCTTGACTGCACTCGAGCGTCTAAGTTGTGGTTTTGGTTTGAAGAATCGAATTCGGCGACAACAGTTCAACGTAATGTCCATACCAACTACGCAAAAGATCCTCCTAGTGGACTTACAGTTTATGAGTGGCATAAATGGTCTGTAGAAACAGGATGCTCAGTAACACCGGAAAATCATCAGGTCGTCCAAGCACATCTGACAACGTCGTTGAGCCAGTGAGACAATGTTTTGTTAACAGCCCTATGAAATCGACCCGGCATGCATCTCACGAACTGCAAAATCCCAGATACGACTGTTTCACGTATATTGAGAAACATTTTGCATACAGATTGATAATTGCACAAACACTAAAATACAGTGATAAAATTACTCCCAAGAGCTTCTGTGCTGATATGTTAAATCGATTACATGAGACGGAAAATTTCTTGGAGACAATCATCTTTTCTGACAAGTGGACTTTCCATTAAGTGGCAAGCTTAACACACAACTTTAGGATTTGATGCTGTGAAAATCAGCGTCAAACATTGAAACTTGTTCTTATTAGCCCAGAAGTGAAAGTTTCTTGTGCACTGAGCAAGGACAAAGTCTACCACCCCTTTTTCTCCCTGAGAAAACCATCAACCAGATGGTGTACCTGGATATGTTACAACAATTTTTTGTACCACATATCGATGAGGATGACCAAGAACGAAATTTATTCTCCATGCAAGATGGTGCACCACACCACCACCTAGCTGACATTTGGGAATTTCTCAGTGATCGCTTTCTAGGTCAATAGATTCGCCGTGATGCGCCAATTACATTGCGCCTACGGTCCCCAGACCTGACACCACTCGACTTTTTTTATGGGGATTCATCAAGGATATCATGTTTGTACCTTTTTTCCGGCTTGTCTTCCTGGACCTAGAGCAAGAATTTAGTCCGCCACAGAGAAAGTTACAGCGAGTTTGGGAAGAACTGACTTCTGATGGGATGCATGCAGTACAACTAACCGAAACCACATACAACATCTTCAGTTAAAAGTAAATAACTTTGTGTGTTTCCCAACAAAATAACACTAAACCCAGCTGTGTAGCCGACCAGGGTGGCCGAGCGGTTCAAGGCGCTTCTGTATGGAACCGCGCGACCACTACGGTCACAGGTTCGAATCCTGCCTCGGGCATGGGTGTGAGTGACGTCCTTAGGTTAGTTAGGTTTAAGTAGTTCTAAGTTCTAGGGGACTGATGACCTCAGAAGTTAGGTCCCATAGTGCTCAGAGCCATTTGAACCATTTTGAACCAGCTTCTGTACCTTCTTTCAATAAATTAAATCAATTTTTAAAGTTGTAAATTCCTTACTAAAACAACACGTATAAATTGTTGTGTATATATATGTTTGTGTGTGTGTGTGTGTTTGTGTGTGTGTGTAATTACATTTTCACGCAATTTGGGTGCATAGATCCTGAGAAATCAGATCCCCGAAGGACCACCTCTGGCCCTAATAACTGTCTTCACACACCTGAGCATTGAGTCAAACAGAGCTTGGATGGCGTGTACATGTAAAGCTGCCCATGCAGCTTCAACACAGTACCACATTTCTTCAAGAGTAGTGACTGGCGTATTGTGACGGCCCAGTTGCTCGGCCACCATTGACCAGACGTTTTCAACTGGTGAGCGATCTGGAGAATGTGCTGGCCAGGGCAGCAGTCGAATATTTTCTGTATACAGAAAGGCCTGTACAGGACCTGCAACATGCGGTTGTGCATTATCCTGCGGAAATGTAGGGTTTCGCAGGGATCGAATGAAGGGTAGAGCCACGGGTCGCAACACATCTGAAATGTAACGTCCACTGTTCAAAGTGTCGTCAATGCGAACAAGAGGTGACCGAGACGTGTAACCAGTGGCACCCCATAACGTCACGACGGGTGACACGCCAGTATGGCGATGACGAATACACGCTTCCAATGTGCGTTCACCGCGATATCGCCAAACACGGATGCGACCATCATGATGCTGTAAACAGAACCTCGATTCATCCGGAAAAATGACGTTTTGCCATTCGTGCATCCAGGTTCGTCGTTCAGTACACCTTCGCAAGCGCTCCTGTCTGTGATGCAGCGTCAAGGGTAACCGCGTCCATGGTCTCCGAGCTGATGGTCCATGCTGCTGGAAACGGCGTCGAACTGTTCGAGCAAATGGTTGTTGTCTTGCAAACGTCCCCATCTGTTGACTCAGGGATCGAGACGTGGCTGCACGATCCGTTACAGCCATTCGGATAAGATGCCTGCCATCTCGACTGCTAGTGATACGAGGCCGTTGGGATCCAGCACGGGGTTCCGTATTACCCTCCTGAACCCACCGATTCAATATTCTGCCAACAGTCATTGGATCTCGACCAACGCGAGCAGCAATGTCGCGATACGATAAACCGCAATCGCGATAGGTTGCAATTGGACCTTTGTCAAAGTCGGAAACGTGATGGTACGCGTTCCTCCTCCTTACACGAGGCATCACAACAATGTTTCACCAGGCAACGCCGGTCAACTGCTGTTTGTGCATGAGAAATCGGTAGGAAACTTTCCTCATGTCAGCACGTTGTCGGTGTCACCACCGGCGCCAACCTTGTGTGAATGCTCTGAAAAGCTAATCATTTGCATATCTCAGCAGCTAATTCCTGTCGGTTAAATTTCGCGTCTTTAGCACGTAATCTTCGTGCTGTAGCAATTTTAATGGCCGGTAATATATATATATATATATATATATATATATATATATATATATATATATATATATATATATACATTAAATAAAAACAAAAGTCAAGTAATATGGGTGACACAATGGTCCAGAATCTACACATTTCTCCAGATTGATGGTTAATATTTAAATCCACATTCTTCTAGTGCAAGCAGCAAAAAACAATCTAAATGAATGGAATGAGAATCGCGAAGCTTCTGAAACAGATTACCGTAGTGATTAATAGATCGTTCAAGAAATAGGAAAGCCTTAATATCGCAAGTATAATGGCGAAGTTAAAAAGTTCAGCAATTGTTAATGATGGAAGTAGTATTACGGTCATACAGACTATTAGACGCAGAGCAAAGATAAGCTGATCAAAAGGTAACCAATGTAGAAACACAGCAGGAGGCGTCGATAACAATGTAAACACACACCGATTTTAATAAATTTATAACACAAGGTGAGCTGCAAGACGCAGGGGACCAATGACCTCACTGTTTCTTCCCCTCCTTCAAACTGACTGAACGATAAGACATAGATGATGAAGTTTCAGATAATGCATCTGAAACTGTAGAGTCTGTAGTAGCCTGTAGTAAATGACTGAATAATTGTGGTGAAATGAATGGAAAGAAAACTGGACGCGAAAGAGATAGGACAGAGACAGAATATACACCACACATATATGTATCATTAAATGACTTTGTTGAAGGTGAGTATCTGTCTTAGCCTGCTACACTGATGTGGTACATTTGAATAATATCAGAGACACAGAATCTGACTTCAGTATTTCAAATGAGCCACCAGAAAATTTAAATAGGTTAAGTGATGACATCGAGACAAGTGAAGATGGTAGTGAGCAGAAGTAAGTAATGGGATAAGACGGGTTGTGGCCCATTTTTGATATCAAACTGATACCAAATTGATTATGAAATTAACTAATTGATCAATTAATTACCACTGATGATGTCATGGGATTTTCTCAGCTGGCACACGGGTCCTCCTCAGGAGAGTACAGAGTGACCCATTGTAAATACTGTTTGTTAGAGTTTAAAATAAACAATTCTACACAGGGTCAAACACACGATCTGTTCTGCAGTTGTATACTCCAGTCCCCCAGCTGGCAAAACAACGCCCTTTAGCTAAGGACACTTTGTAAAAAACTTAAGGTGGTTGCCAATAGCTTTGGGGTCACACCTAGGCTTGCGATCCAAGATACGTAAATTTATTACTCTACATTTGGTAGTAATATTAGGTTACCATTTAGAAGCCAGTTAACACACAAAGCAATACAACACTAGGAGGATCCCAGAGAGGGGTGTGATAGGAAAACGGCCAGGCTCTACTGACAAGGCCAAATCCTACATAAGGCCTTTTAAGATCTGTCTGTAGTCATATTAAAACTGACGTAACTATTAATAAATTAATTCAACTTCTCATTTCATAACACGCCATGCAATGAAGGTTCTTAAATAGGCGGTTTAAATAATTTTTGAAGTAGCACCAAAATTATAATTACAGCTAGGATGAATTTTCTGGAAAATGTTACTGCTCATAAGCAATTAGAATAATTCAGCCAGTGAAGAAAGCTAATAGGCAATGGTAAACAATTCACCCCTAGAAGCTCAGCTTAACACCAAGCTTACACAGGTCCTAATTTACTGACAACCATGAACCCACGATATAAGAAATGGCAGTAAGGGCAACGAATATGCTTACTTAAACCTGCTTATACATTTAACAAAGAAATATTTCTCAACTGCAAAACTCTTAAAAAATAGCCCACAATAAGGCGGCTGTTACGGTCTGTACCGCAATATCGATTAAGCAAGCAGAGTATTAATTTAAACTCACGTAGTTACTCGTGAATAGCACAATCTTGAGTTGGCCACAACCTTTGACCTATTCTAGTAGAACGGTTTGCGGTCCATCACAAAATAGCTGAACACAAATTAACGACCACAAGATTAATATAAAAAGGCAAAGTTTTAGTTCATTGCGGCAAGGTTCAGACAGAATATCCACAACAAGGCACTAACAGTCCACAACGTAAAAGAGATTCTCAAAGTGCACATCAAGTCTTCGACAGTAGGACGGACTGCTCGCCTCTGGCAGGCGATAGCCTCAATTCCAAGTTTCAGTTTATCCCTGATAAGCTTACTTCCCGAGACAAAGCCTGGCAGGCAAAAACAGCGGACGTGGCTCAGTCACCTTCGGGTACAACTCGGCTGGCCGTCCAAAACACCTGCCTGCCCCAACAAGCTCACAGTTCCTGCAGCTAACAGCACAGCGCCCCGTGACTACTTCCATTCCCCGACACCTCTTACTGCTGGGAACTCACCTTTAAACTATGGAGGTCCCACTGTCATAGTGCAGGGGCTCACACGGGCAAAGATGGCCACACAACGTACAGTCGACAATCGAGCGATCGAAGCGAGCTGCACGGGTCGTTAGGTCAAGCTACGGATGACAGCCACGTCCAGACGTCGCTGCTGCTGGCACATCTACGCCAGTCCCCGGCAGCTGTGTGAGGTAAGGGACTCATTCATCTCCACGCCTATGAGAAGTACAAAAATTTTTTGGAAGAAGAACATCAGAGGTATTTGTGTAACGTCCTAAAAATTGGTTTAAATATTGAGTTTTTATAAAAAGACAACATCTATAAAAAGAGAATAATTTGTGATCCTATGATAATACGGCACAGTGCTGACGCAACAGTTTCTCAAAACAACTACATGTGTTAATATTAAATTTTTCATTGCGATTGTAGGACTGCTCATGCACAATTGCACCAGAAAAAATATTACGTAAAATATTATTTCTAGGATTTATTAATGTAAATGAACTTATTTATGTAATACAGCCTTTAATACTAGATTTTGAAATAGTCGTGATCAAACTATCAAAATATGATTTTATTCAGTTGTGATAAAACGCTTGAAAGGCTAGTTTAAGGAAATAGAGCCTTGAGCAATAACACATTCATCATTAATTAACTAATTAAATGATAAAGTTCGATTTTACTGTATGATAATTCAAGTACTTGATTATCGTTCTCTAATATTGTTCGTTGAATTCGGAAGTTACACATACCAATTTTGGATATCAGATAGAAACAGAAAATGAATGTAATAAGACTGTTATTGGGAGACGCTTGCTTTTTCACATTTCTTCTTAATGATGCAAGTACTATTTCAAATTGTTTGCTGTCTGCGAGAACATTCCAGTCTTGAAAAGCCCACAAGGGAGACGATGTGTGACACTTCTGGCTTAATGAGCCATAATATTACACGCAAAACTTCGCTTCGTAATTTGTTTCAGGTTGCATAAACTGAGGTGTGACGTAAAAATTCGAGTGAAAAGCATACAAAAAATGGTACAGTGATCATCAATTCCGTGAGAAATTCCACCAGTTTTTTGTTGTCGTAGTTTTCACTCCAGAGACTGGTTTGATGCAGATCTCCATACTACTCTATCCTGTGCAAGCTGCTTCATCTTCGAGTAATTCCTGCAACCTACATCCTTATGAATCTGATTAGTGTATTCATACCTTATGCCTCAGAACGTGTTCTGCCAACCGATCCCTTCCTCAAGTTGCGCCACGAATTCATCTTCTCCTCAGTTCTATTCAGTACCTCCTCATTAGTTACTTGATCTACCCATCTAATTTTCAGCATTTTTCTGTAGTATCACATTTCGAAAGCTTCTATTCTCTTCTTGCCTAAACTATTTATGGTCCATGTTTCACTTCCTTACATGGCTACACTCCATACAGATACTTGCAGAAAAGCCTTCCTGACACTTAAATTTATACTCAATGTTAGCAAATTTCTCTTTTTCAGAAACGCTTTCCTTGCCATTGCCAGTGTACATTTTGTATCCTCTCTGCTTCAACCATCATCAGTTATTTAGCTGCCCAAACAGCAAAACTCATCTGCTACTTGAAGTGTCCCATCTCCTAATCTAGTTTCCTCAGCATCATCTTATTTAATTAGATTACATTCCTTTATCCTCGTTTTGCTTTTGTTGATGTTCGTCTTATATCCTCCTTTCAAGACACTGTCCATTCCGTTCAACTGAACTTCCAAGTCCCCTGCTGTCTCTGACAGAATTACAATGTCATCGGAAAACCTCAGAGTTTTTATTTCTACTTCATAGATTTTAATTCCCACTCCAAATTCATCTTTGTTTCATTTACTGCTTGCTCAATACACAGATAGAATAACATCGATGATACGCTACAACTCTGTCTCACTCCATTCCCAGCCATAACTGCCATCTGGTTTCTGTACAAACTGTAAATAGCCTTTCGCTTCCTGTATTTTCCCCCTGTCACCTTCAGAACCTGAAAGAGAGTATTCCAGTCAACATAGTCGAAAGCTTTCTCTAAGTCTACAAATGCTAGATACGTAGGTTTGCCTTTCCTTAATGTATCTTCTAAGATATGTCGTACGGTCAGTATTGCCTCGTGTGTTCCAGAATTTCTACGGAATCGAAACTGATTTTCCCCCAGGTCGGCTTCTATCAGTTTCTCCATTTGTCTGTAAAGAATTAATGTTAGTATTTTCCAGCCATGAATGATAGTTCGCTAATTTTCACACCTGTCAACACCTGCTTTCTTTTGGATTGGCATTACTACATTCTTCTTGAAGTCTGAGGTTTTTTCGCCTGTCTCATACATCTCGCTCATCAGATGGTAAGGTTTTGTCATGGCTAGCTCTCCCAAGGCTATCATTAGATCTAATCGAATGTTGTCTACTACCGGGGCCTTGTTTCGACTTAGGTCTTTCAGTGCTCTGTCAAATTCTTCACGCTGTATCATATCCCCCAATGCATTTTCATCTACGTCCTTTTCCATTTCCATAATATTGTCCTCAAGTACATCGCACTTATAATGGTGTAAGCTTCCGCGGTCAGTATCAGCCGACATTAAAGATTTCTGGGTATGGTAACTCGTCATTTGTACAGAAGTACTGCTGGAGAAAACCAGAAGAAGGCCGCTGCAACCGTGGCCGAAACGTTGGCTTTCTCCAGCAGTAGTTTTATACAATATGACGCGGTACGTTGCCTTGTGTAGACCCTCTATATACGAAGCTGAAAAAGTTTCTTGCATAAGGCGGAATTCCTCGTCGTATTTTCTTAGCAAGCACGGGAAATACGAAGAACTGCAACATCACAAGATAATTAACTCTATATACTCCTTCCACCTTACTGCTTTCCCTTCTTTGCTTAGGCCTGGTTTTCCATCTAAGCTCTTGATATGCAAAGGTCTCTTTAATTTTCCTGCAGGCAACATCTATCTTACCCCTTGGGATATGTGCCACTACATCGTTACATTTATCCACTATCCATCTCTGCACAGCCATTTTGCACTTCCTCATTTTTGAGACATTTGTATTTATTTTTGTCTGCTGCGTTTACTGCATTTTTATAGTTTCTTCTTTCATCAATTAAATTCAGCATCCCTTCTGTTACCCAAGGATTTCTACTAGCTCTCGTCTTTTTATCTACTTGATGCTCTTCTGCCTTCACTATTTCGTCTCTCAGAGCTACACATTCTTCTTCTACAGTATTTCTTTCCCCTGTTCTTGTCAATCGTTCCCTAATGCTCACTCTGAAATACTCCACTACCTCTCGTTCTTTCAGTTTATCCAGGTCCCACCTCCTTTAATTCCTACCTTTTTGCAGTTTCCTCAGTTTTAATCTATAGTTCATAACCAACAGATTCTGGTCGCAGTCCACATCTGCCTCTGTAAATGTCTTACATTTTAAAACCTGGTTCCTAAATCTCTGTCTCACCATTATATAATCTATCTGGAACTTCCCAGTGCCTGCAAGCCTCTTCGACGTATATAACCTTCTTTCATGATTCTTAAACGAAGCGTTAGCTATGACTAAGTTACGCCCTGCGCAAAATTCTACCAGGCGGCTTGCTCTTTCGTTCCTTACCCCATTTCATATTCACCTACTGTTTTTCCTTCTCTTCCTTTTCCTACTGTCGAATTCCAGTCCCCCATGACTATAAAATTTTCGGCACCCTTAACCAACTGAATGATTTCTTTTATCCCATCATACATTTCCTCAGTCTCCACTTCTCCATTCTCTATAAAACATATCATTGCCCTCTCTGCAGCTGCACCTTAAAGGATATCCATTTTCACGATAAGCTTCAGGAAAAACTGTTTCGCATTCGGTTACGTAACATCACATTCCATCAATTCTCGTTATGCCGTTATACCTATGTGATTCTACACGCACTCTCTGAGGGTGGATACCTAGCTTACGTCTTACACGGTTTTTAACTCCCAAGGAGTTCGCCTTCGATCTTGATTGTTCGGACCTTTGTGATCAATGAAAAATGGCTCTGAGCACTATGGGACTTAACATCTGAGGTCATCAGTCCCCTAGAACTTCTACTTAAATCTAACTAACCTAAGTACATCACACACATGCATGCCCGAGGCAGGATTGGAACCTGCGAGCGTAGCAGCAGCGCGGTTCCGGACTGAAGCGCGTAGAACCACTCGGCCACAACGACCGGATGTGATCACTGAGACGCACTATTTTTCATCTGCTGTTCATGGTGCAAGTTATGGGTTTGTTTTGGACATTTGTTTAATGTCGACGATGTTCATTTTGTGAAGTGTAATACATACGTCCCATAGAAGAATGGTCTCTGCACTTCCGAGACACTCATTTGTCATCCTCCTGATACACACGGTGAGTCATTAGCAGCTGATGTGTTTCCTGTCATAACCGTTAACACACCACTTTCAAATGAGTCTTACTAAAGACTGAACCTGTGATTTCACAGTAAAAGGATTTCCCTGTAAGACTTAAAGGCTCGTGATATGTTGATGGACACGACAATTTACACTAAACACGACAATTTACACTAACGGTATTTGTCCGATCGTTCACGACTGGATATATATGGCTCCACTGTGAAATCACGTTTACTTTCAACTACATTGTAGCGGTACGTAGCAAGTTTCGGTGGCAGACATGAACCAAAATCTATTGATGACTGACATCCTGGTGTTGTTACGTTTCTTGTGGTCTTCAGTCTGAGCTCAGGTTTGATTCAATTCTGCACGTTAGTCTTTACTGTGCTAGTCCCTTCATCTCTGCACAGCTACCCTTTGAACCTGTTCTACTGTACTCACACCTTAGCCTCTATTTACAATTTTTAACTCCTATATGCCCCTCCGCTATCCCACTGACGATTCCTTGATGTCGCAGGCTGTGTCCTGTCGACTACTCCCTTCTTTTACTCAGGTTATACAATACATTCTATATTTTCCTAAATTCGATTCGGAATCTATTCATTAGTTACCTTCCATTTATAGCGAATCTCTGGCCCAGATCAATGTCCCAAGCGACTGGAAAACAGCGTAGGTGACTCCTGTGTATAAAAAGGACAAAAAAACAGACCTTCAAAGTAGTAGACTAATATTCCTGACATTGGTGGGCTGCAGAATCCTTGAACGTAGTCTTGGGTCGAATACAATAAATTTTCTGGAGATCGCAAAGCTTATGTACTTGCATGAAAACGATCTTGGAAAGCAACACTCATGCTAAATTCACGAAACTCATTTTGCCCTTTTCTCACATGTTACACTGCGAACTATGGGTGAAGGGCAACAAGCAGATTCCATATTTCTAGGTATGAGGAAAGCACCTGACACGGTGCCTCACTGCAGGCTGTTAGAGAAGGAATAGGTTCACAGATATGTGAGAAGCCCGAAGATCTCTTAACTCATTGAACCCAGTAAGTTTTCCTGGACATTCCATGTTAATCAGAGGCAAGGGTTTAGTCTGGAGTGCCCCAGGGGAGGGTGATAGGACCGCTTTTGTTCTCTATAGACACAATTGATTTGGCGGACATTGTTGACAAAAATCAGCTGTTTTTTGCCATGGTGTACGGTAAGGTGTGGATACTGAGTTACTGTAGCAGGAGAATGGATGACTTAGAAAACATTTCTAGTTGGTGTGATGAATGGCAGCTACCTCTAAATGTAGAAAAATATAGGTTCATGCGAATGAGTAGGAGAGACAAACACGTCACGTTGGGATGCAGCGTTAGTAGTGTCCTGCTTGACACAGTCAAGTCGTTTAAATATCTTGGCGTAACGTTGCAGAGCTATCTGAAATGGAACCAGCATTTGGGGATTCTGGTATGGAAGGTAAATGATCGACTTAGGCTTACCGGGAGAATTTTAAGAAAGTGTGGTTCATTTGTAAAGACACCGCATATATGACGCTGGTGCGTCCTATTCTTGAATGTTTGGGTTCCGTATCACATCAGATTAAAGAAATACATCGAACCAATTCAGATGCTGGCTGCTAGATCTGTTGCCGGTAGTTTCGAACATGTAAGTGTTAAGGTGATGCTTCGGGAACTTGGATGGGATTCTCTGGAGGGGAAAGTGATTTTGTACCCAGGAATATTATTGAGGAACAGTAGAGAACCGTCATTTGAAGCTGACTGCAGAACGATTCTACTGCCTCCAGTGTACATTGTGCCTAAGGACTGCGAAGATAATATATGAGGAACTAGGGCTCAGATGGAGGGGTATAAATATTCGTTTTCTCCTCACTCTGTTTGCAAGTGGAACAGGAAAGGGAATGACTAATAGTGATACAGTGTACCCTCCGCCACCAAAGTCAGGTGTGTATGTAGATGTAGAAGTAGATCAAAAAATTCTATTCTATTTCTGAACGGTTCATAGTCAACGATTCAGTTCCAGTGCTACACTCCCGATAAATATCTTCAGGAAAGTATTCGTAACACTTAAATTTACATCAGGTGTTAACAAATTCCTCTTTCTCAGATATGTTTTCCTTGCTATTGCCAGTCTCCACAACATATCCTCTCTACTTAGGCCATCGTCAGTTACTTTGTTGGCCAAATAAAAAAAAAAAGATTAGTTACCACTTTTAGTGCCTTATTTTGTAAACTGATTACATCTGTCAGCACTGATCCATTTAGTTCCATTACATTCCATTGCCTTGTTTTACTCCTGTTAATGTTCATGTTGTAAACTATGATTAAAGTGTCACTATCTAGGCCATGAGACTAATGGAAAACCAAATTTTGGCAGATTGTATTTTGTAAGATGCAAAAACTGTGATAGTATGTTTGAAGACTGCAGCACACATTTTACCGAAGGCGGAACATACCTACCTATGGCAAATTTGTGGCGTTAGCAAACCATACCACGTTCCCTAAAGTTCCAGCCGCCAGAAGCTGTATGCTTTCCGCCCAGCGTGCACAGATTTGTAAAAGCCTGGAGCTTATGGGCGTACAACGGCGAGGTTATCAGCACCGTTACACATTCTGAAAGAAAGAAATGTGAAAACGACCGTCTTGCACAAACCCCCACCTAACTCACGTTGACCCACACAATGTATCGAGGCTGAAAGTTGCTACCCCTGGGATTAAAACAGAGTTAAATCCGCAGAAGACCGAAAAGAAAGGCACAGGGAAATGTGACAGGCTGATCACATATAAGAAACATGGATGAACCAGTCATCCTGTTAACACACTCAAAACATCTCTCTAAAATTTTAGAAATCATGCTGCGCATGTCACAAAATCTTAAACAGGTTGAACGTTGCTTTGCATAGAGGGAAGATCTGTCGGCAGATCTGCTGCTTCCCTGTGGTAGGAAAATAAAACCGTCCTCTCGCCGGAATCACGTGTCATCATAGGACTGTAGCCTATGCGAATACCAGTACGAAAAACCTTGTCCCATATGCATGGCTGCAAGGAGGCACGCACGACCGCGATATAGGCTTCACTAGTCGAAGCTTATTGTCTGTTGCCACCAGCCACTCATCCGATGCATGACTCCGTACCTCAACAGCGAGACGAGAGCATACAGGGGAATGGCACACTTAACTAACAGAGGATAACAACAAGTCTCCTTGGCTGCTACATCTGCCCTTTTGTCCCAGCATTATCCATGTGTCCTGGCTGTCAGAAGGACACCTCCATCCCTAGCTTTTGTAGTCGGAGGGAATCTTAGATATCCATAATTACTTTATCAGCTGGATACAGACATTGCAGAGACTGAAGGGCACTCTACGGTTCCGAACAGACGAAGAATTTAGCAGGCATCGCTCATGTCACCTGCTACAACACCCTCAAGTTTACGGATAGTTAGCATCGAATACATTGAACTCTGGAGGTAACTGAATCTCGAGGGCTCGTTCTATGAAAAGCAGGGCAACTATCGAAGTTCGCCTATTTTCACCCGCCCGTGAATACAGCTATATAGTTGTGGTGCTTATTTAAAATGTTGCAAAATATAGTGTAAAGAGCAGCAGTGCACTCTACCCTGTACTGCACTGAACCTAAATCACTCCGGTCTTCTGCACTAACCAGTGTGTCAGTCTTTTAAAATCCCGGATATGGGCTTGTACGTGCCCCACACCAAGGGGTTCCAGCACACGGTTCACATGGATCCCAAACGACTTCTTTGCCCGCGGACGAGTGGCAAAGATGGATTCCATAGCGGGACGAGCGACAGTATGACCTGCCGGGGAAGTGGGAGTAGTGAACAACTGACACACCTGACGCACAATCACAACCTGCCGCTGGATGGTAAATAGTGGTTCGTCGACCTCAACACAAACACTAGGTATGGCGCTGGTCTTAAGCACCTGCGACCAACCTGATCCTCTTCTGATGTACAGCGTCTATGATCTTCAGGCACGAAGACCTCGCTAACCCGTACACTGTGCACTCATAGTCCAGGCACGATCGATTTGTAGAATGAGAATTTGTACAATGACGTCTACATGTACATCCTCTGAAGTACATGGGCGAATCCACTATTCATTGTATCACATGTTAAGCGTTTCATTCTGGATAGAACATCAGTCAGCATACACTGAAACTATGCTTGAATGCCGACATTCGCCATGAGGTAGGATCAGTTGTTGGTAGCGATGAACTGGAAGATGTACGTTTTACAGACGTTTACATGTATTCGGGGCAGAAATAGCCTCAAGTATAATTATGATCATTATGGACGGATATTTACAGTTCCAATGGTAACTTACATGATCGTATTTTTTCTTTGTAAAAAAAGTATTTTACAATTGTATGCAGCTCTGCGGATGGCTACATGAGTAAGTGTACATCTCAATTTAAACAAAAGGAAATGCCGCGGGCCGGCCGGTGTGGCTGAGTCGTTCTAGGCACTTCAGTCTGGAACCGCGAGACCGCTACGGTCGCAGGTTCGAATCCTGCCTCTGGCATGGATGTGTATGATGTCCTTTGGTTAGTTAGGTTTAAGTAGTTCTAAGTTCTAGGGGACTGATGACCTCATATCTTAAGTCCCATAGTGCTCAGAGCAATTTGAACAATTTGAAACGCCGTAAGAACTACAGCGTTTCCTCGTTTTCCGGCTCGCAGTCTGAAGATACTGACATATACTTGATAAACGTTTTCTTGTGGAATCGGAAAAGGGAGAGAAGACTGTTACCTGAATTCCTGTCGATGGTGAAGTCAGAGATGGAGCTACACCTGAATTCCTGTCGATGGTGAAGTCAGAGATGGAGCTACATCTCTTGTTGGATGACAATGACGCAGTAAATCTATTAAAGCCTTATCATACGCATTCTATCTTGGTTTTCGCCGGAAGGGACACACGTTTATAGCAACCTCGACCTGGAAAAGAGCTTTCGCCAATGCAAAACTGTGAATGAAGCTCCTGTTTCCTATTAAGATAAGAGTACGTCTCAGGGAAAGACTTAATAAACATTTGTACAAAACTCAAGATAGCACGATAACATTGGAGGACCAAGTATAAAGTTCTCGTATTGAAAATGGTGTAACACATGGTTAAAAGGTTCAGTCTACACGTCGAAGAAGCAATGACGAAAGTAAAAGAGAGGTTGAAAAATGGTATGAAAATTGAAACCTCTGCTCGGTCCGCCGAGAAATACTGGAGTGGAAGGCTGGTGTTTATCCCATTCGCAATACTTAAATGATCTCTTATTGCAACACCCAAGCCAGGAATCAGAACAAGCAAGCAACTAGCGCGTTTAAGCCACACAGGGCCAACCGCTGTGACCGAGCGGTTCTAGGCGCTTCAGACTGGAACCACGCTGCTGCTACGGTCACACGTTCGAATCCTGCATCTGGCGTGGATGTGTGTGATGTCATAGGTTAGTTAGGTTTAAATAGTTCTAAGTTCAAGGGGGCTGATGACCTCAGATATTAAGTCCCATAGTGCTTAGAGCCATTTGAACTATTTTGAGCCACACGTGAATCATCACTCAGCAAGGCTTAAGTATGTGCACGTTGCACAACGTACTCAGAAATGTGACCCCAGTCAGCTCCATATATGGAGACAAACAGCTAAATACAGCAAGTGAGGCGCTTTATTCCACGGAACATATGTTGGGAATGAGCTCTACTACAATTCAGAAATCGCCATACACATGAGCAGCAAACGACAACCACTAACGGGCTAAGAGGAAAAAAGTAATCACAACAACAATTTCATCTCCGACTGAACACTCAGTCACTGCACTATTAATCAACTCCAAAACCCGATGACTACGAAATAAATGTAATCCGGAAACCAACCGAAGCACCAACGATTACTCAAACTTCGTGGTAAAATAAGAAAATTTGTGGTAAGGTCTTATGGGACCAAACTGCCGAGGTCATCGGTCCCTAAGCTTACACACTAATTCATCTGACTTAAACTACCTAACTAAGGGCGACACACAAGCACCCATGCCCGAGGGAGTACTCGAACCTCCGACGGGGGGAGCCCGGCGGATCGCGACAAGTCGCCCCCGACCGCGCGGCTACCACGCGCGCAAAAAAGGATAAACATGAACACCAACTTCTAGCGATCTATTAGAAAAATTTGGTGAACTAAACCCACTGATTTCCAGATGCCCCCAACATAACCACAAACAACGTCACTCTATTACTGCTTATTAACTTGCAATTTAAGGAAGTACTTCCAACCGAAATCAAGTCCCTTCAATGGATATCGCTATACAGGAATAGAAGTTGCTCCTCATGAGTTTTACTACCACCGACGGACTTGGACACGGTAAAATGACAATACTTACCAGCAGCGTGAGGGATCAGGCGGCAAGTTAATCGGCGCAGCACGTAAAACATAAATACACTCCTGGAAATGGAAAAAAGAACACATTGACACCGGTGTGTCAGACCCACCATACTTGCTCCGGACACTGCGAGAGGGCTGTACAAGCAATGATCACACGCACGGCACAGCGGACACACCAGGAACCGCGGTGTTGGCCGTCGAATGGCGCTAGCTGCGCAGCATTTGTACACCGCCGCCGTCAGTGTCAGCCAGTTTGCCGTGGCATACGGAGCTCCATCGCAGTCTTTAACACTGGTAGCATGCCGCGACAGCGTGGACGTGAACCGTATGTGCAGTTGACGGACTTTGAGCGAGGGCGTATAGTGGGCATGCGGGAGGCCGGATGGACGTACCGCCGAATTGCTCAACACGTGGGGCGTGAGGTCTCCACAGTACATCGATGTTGTCGCCAGTGGTCGGCGGAAGGTGCACGTGCCCGTCGACCTGGGACCGGACCGCAGAGACGCACGGATGCACGCCAAGACCGTAGGATCCTACGCAGTGCCGTAGGGGACCGCACCGCCACTTCCCAGCAAATTAGGGACACTGTTGCTCCTGGGGTATCGGCGAGGACCATTCGCAACCGTCTCCATGAAGCTGGGCTACGGTCCCGCACACCGTTAGGCCGTCTTCTGCTCACGCCCCAACATCGTGCAGCCCGCCTCCAGTGGTGTCGCGACAGGCGTGAATGGAGGGACGAATGGAGACGTGTCGTCTTCAGCGATGAGAGTCGCTTCTGCCTTGGTGCCAATGATCGTCGTATGCGTGTTTGGCGCCGTGCAGGTGAGCGCCACAATCAGGACTGCATACGACCGAGGCACACAGGGCCTACACCCGGCATCATGGTGTGGGGAGCGATCTCCTACACTGGCCGTACACCACTGGTGATCGTCGAGGGGACACTGAATAGTGCACGGTACATCCAAACCGTCATCGAACTCATCGTTCTACCATTCCTAGACCGGCAAGGGAACTTGCTGTTCCAACAGGACAATGCACGTCCGCATGTATCCCGTGCCACCCAACGTGCTCTAGAAGGTGTAAGTCACCTACCCTGGCCAGCAAGATCTCCGGATCTGTCCCCCATTGAGCATGTTTGGGACTGGATGAAGCGTCGTCTCATGCGGTCTGCACGTCCAGCACGAACGCTGGTCCAACTGAGGCGCCAGGTGGAAATGGCATGGCAAGCCGTTCCACAGGACTACATCCAGCATCTCTACGATCGTCTCCATGGGAGAATAGCAGCCTGCATTGCTGCGAAAGGTGGATATACACTGTACTAGTGCCGACATTGTGCATGCTCTGTTGCCTGTGTCTATGTGCCTGTGGTTCTGTCAGTGTGATCATGTGATGTATATGACCCCAGGAATATGTCAATAAAGTTTCCCCTTCCTGGGACAATGAATTCACGGTGTTCGTATTTCAATTTCCAGGAGTGTACTTTAAGTACAACTGAAGCAACGCTGACCACAGCTTAACGAACTTCAAACGAAATCGTGTCAACGGTAAGTATACAGACACAACAACATATTACCAACAGTGTTAAATTCTTACTCTTTGCTCGTACTGCACAAGGAGACAAAGCATAATTGAACTTGCAAACATCGCGACCGGAAGCTAATCTAGATATTGAACGATCTGTAACCAAGAAATTCTTCAAATCACATCGACCAACAACAAAAATATTGAAACATAAAAGCACTCGTAGCAAATCTCGAAGACAACAACGTGTCGATGGCCCACCGCACGCACCAGCGCGAAGGCTCCGTCCGACTCACTGCCCCATCGCTGGACCGCCACCGCCGCTTCTCCCCTGGCTAATGCTAGAGGGCACCGCCGCTTACCCAGTACGCAACCGTTTCCAGCAGCGGGTCTTTTAAACGAACACTACAGCTCACCGCGGTCCAAGGCGAAAGGAAAACTTGCTAGAGGTCCCTTACGGCACAAAATTCGGGTAAAAGGACACTGGCGATAATATTCGCTGATAACAGTGGTGTCCTCAGTGAAAGTTTAGAAGAAACACAAAACGTATTGAATTGAATAGACAGTCCAATGAGTACCGAACAGCGATTGAGAATAAACCGAAGAAAGACGAAAGTAGTTACGAGTGACTGAAGTTGGATTAATAATAATCTTAACATCAAAATTGAGGAGCGCAAAGTAGATGAAGCGAAGGAGTTGTCTCCGTGGAAGAAAAATCGCACATGACGGACAAAGCAAGGAGGACATCAAAAGCAGATTAGTAAAGACAAAGAGAGAGAGCATTCCCGATCAAGAGAAGCCTGCTGGTAGCAAACATCTGCCTTAATCTGAGGATGAAATTTATGTGAACGTGCATTTAGAGCACACTATTTTATGACCTTCAATCATGGACTGCGGGTAAACCAGAAAGGAAGAGAACCAAAGTGTCGGGATGTGATGCTATAAAAGAAGTTGATAGTTAAGTGGATAGTATGGATAAAAAAGCTTCTCAGAAGAATCGTCGAAGAAGGGATTATACCGAAAAAAGCGACAGCAGATAGGCAGAAGATGGTAGGACGGCGTTAAAGCATCAATGAACAACTTCCTTGAGACTAGAGGGAGCTGTAGAGAGTAAAAACTGTAGATGAAGGCAGGGATAATACATTCAAGAAATGATGGACGGCCTAGTGGGACGTAGGGCGCACATGCAACTCTGATATGAACAGTTTGGAAGAAGAGAGGAACTGGTTGGGGCCGCGTCAAATCAGCTCAAATAATGATGACCCAAGAGGAAGGAAACACAAATTTCGAATCTCCAACAGTGCAGTTCTGTAGTTAGCTAATGTAACTGCCACGCAGGTGACAACGTTTCAGGTCTCGCTTTTGAGAAACTGCAAACAAAGTACGTCACTCTCCTGACTTCAGCTGGTGTTCCATCTAGACTAATCACAGCGTCGAAAGTTAACACCAATAGTCAACAGTGCAATGCGATGATTGAAATGCGTCTCTAACATTGTCGTACAATGATGCGTTGACTGGAAGGAAAACAGCGATAGATCGACAGGCCTCTGTATTTGATGGCGTCTGGGGAATCTCATCCACCTTTTCCAATCTTCGCTGTACTTATTTCCTCAACAACCCTAAATACATATATGTGGGAACTAATCTTCTCAGATCTGTTTCAATTTTCTGATGTCTTGTCTAGTTGGCAGAAGCTCCTGTTTAGACGGTGGTGTCCAAGTTAATACGCTGATTTATGTGTAACTGCTCTGTCTTTCTCTCGGGCCTTACGTAATTTCTCGAAATGCGTTTTCTTTATGTGGCTGTATTGTTTTAATCTGCTTAAAAATAGGTACGTTCTGTTTTCATCAATACTAACACCATTATAACGATTAAACTGAAAATAGTTTGTGCGGCTGTTATTAGTTTCTTTCAAACCATCCTTTTCTTCTTTCATTTAATTTACTCATTCCTTTCGCTTTCTCGGATTATTCATTTTCTTATCGCACAGTCTTGCATGGTACTCTTTGTTATTCAGAAGAAATATTTGTAGTTCACACATCATCTCTGCATCCTTATATTATTCAATCTCTCTCTCTCTCTCTCTCTCTCCGTTTCTCTTTCATAGTTTTACTCTACCACATCAGCATCATTAATGTTAAATTCCAAACAGTTCGTTGGATTTAGGGATGGCTTGATGTCTATAAAGTTCTTCTTAATAGATCAACTGCAGCGTAATTACTGGGCTTATTTTACGTGGTCAGCGGATTTCATTATCTATTGTACTATATTATCTTATTACACTTTAGTTAGTGTACCTGAATGTACACAGAGCTAAAAGGTTTGAAAACGGTTAATAATTCTACAATCCGGTAAAGGCTGAAAGCAGCAATACTTAGTAAATTAAGCCGTAATTTACTAGCAATGTAAAAGATCATTTGTTACTTCCTGGTGTCACCACTTGATTCACTGAACATGACGGTCTTGCTCTCAGATTCTGATTTTACTAACATTGGTGTCATTATAAATGATGTGACGTGATTTGTAATATGCTGCACCTTATCTATTAATACTACTAATTACCTGTAGGTCAGACGTAAGAAATAACAACTCACTGGACTACTGAAACTGTGCTTTGGAGATGGAGTAAAATAAATTTCCCTAAAATTTCAACACATATAAAAGACAGGCATTTTGTTATTAAAACAAAAACGTCTGATGAAAGACGTAAAAAAAGCTAATGAAACATACTAATTAGAGACTGACTTAGACATGGCAGGCAGCGCTCGTCACAAATGGATAATTAAATATTCCATTAGTTCCCGAGAAATGAGAGATGAGCTGTATTAAAATTTTGTATAACGATGCTGGTGCATAATGACGCCAGTGTCATGAGGTAATTAAGCAGACGAAATTGCGTAATCAACTCACTACCCAACGAAAGTTTAATGACGTGAGTTCCGGTGCTGTCACTTTAGACGACTCCGACAAAATTCTACGAAGCGTTACAGCTTCCCAATCCGGATAAAAGCCGATTAACGACACATACTTTCAAAGCACATAGTCTTTTGTAAAGCTCCATACCGCAGTCGTTTATGGCTACATTTCAGTGAGGTTATAGCCTGTAAGTACTTAGATTTTCAGTTGAATTAGCTTTCCGATTCATAATCGCTGTGTTTAATTTCTTTAAGGTTATGACGTAGGTGCAAATAATTGTAATTTCATTGATTACATGCATAGACTTCACATATGGAATAGTAGGTTGACCGGATCTCTCACAACGAAGGAAATCAGGAATAGTAGACAGTTAAGCCATGGAAGAATGTCTGCAAATTTTTTTATAAAATTTGAGCTGTACGGTTAAACAAAGAAAGATACTTAATACCTATCGAAGGTGGAGTCCCCAATCTCTTAGTTACAGGTTCACTAGGGTTCGTGAAGATTAAAGAACAGATCGTAATGAGACGTACAGGTAGTATCGTATCCTTATATGAATGAAACGGCAATAAACGTTGATATGCTGTCTAACACAAAAATGTACCTTACGCCACTATATATGACTTTTTTTTATTTTAGTCATTGCAGTTCGTGGATTACACTTGTACGTCTTTTCTACAAATTGTCTATCGATCTCTTCCTTTTACAGCGTGCATTTCGTCTACTTCTTACTTTATAAGCAAATTCTACTTACAGAAGTTAACTGTGGCAGATTTTCAGTGTATTGTCGTGTCAGATCTGATATTTAATTATTCCGATGTTTCTGTTAACGTCAGAAGTTTATTTCTCTTTAGATTACTAAATGCTACGTATGTTCATAGATCCAGTTCTCCTCTATTAGTTATTGAAGTGTAGGTACGTTGTTCGTAGTTGATCTTCATTTATAATTGTTGCTTGCTCTTCAACAATGAGAAATTATAAAATTACCTTAAGAGTGACGTTTATTATTACAGCTTTTGACTTACGTAAGGATTTAAGAAAATATGTACCTATATCATTATCTCAAGCACCCTAGCCACCTTTCTTTCTGCCTACAACGCTTACCTTCTATGTTTTTCATACAGGTTTGCCGCAAGCTGCCTGTTATGCATCTTTGATTAGTTCACGTAACTTCTTTTTTCTTTGTGAGCATGAGAACTATGCTGTATGGCTTCACTTGATATACTCAGCCAGAATATAAATGTCACTAATATCAACGAAAACCATAGTATTTATTTAAAATGTCAGTGTATTCCTTTAACGGATTTTTTTTCTTTTTGCAGCTGATACTGTATGTTAAAGTTAGTTATACAATTATTATGTCATGGATAACAGGGACCTGGAAGCAATATTGCACTAACAGCCTGCTAACCGTGACATTGGTATATGTGTAGCGCCATAGCAAAGCCACCTGTCAGCAACGGCACGCATTAACCGTAAATACACCTTCCTGAAGAGCTATATGTCAAAGAATACATAATATGGTTACATTAGTAAACTGTTCAATGTAGATTACCCTCGTGTTAGCTAATTTGTGTATGAGAGTAAAATCGCTATTACATTTTATAATATTGTTGCGTTTTCATGATGCAAGATGTATGTTGGACAATGAAGTATTACGGCTCCAGATAACGAAAAATATATATAGCTGAACTGGTGTGAGATTGGCCCGCTGATGGTGGTAACATATTGAACTTTCATACTGAAATTTCTTTAATATATTTTGATTAGTTCATTCTCGGTTACCTGGGTAACTCATGAGGCATGAATATTTTTCAGATGATTCCTGAAGATGGACAGCAGTATTTATAGTAGTTGCAGGAGCAGTATCCAGATGATTCACTAAGTTGGGTTTGTGATATTACACAATATGCCCTCGATATATTTGTACTGCAAATAGTTGAACGCAATGGAAACCTATTGCCGTTAAATTTGTCAAACAGATGTTCTTGCACACCACTTAAGGACGATGCCATCCTCCACGGAATTGGAATGAAAACAAGGAAAGGATGTTGTTATCTGGACATGCACTGTCAGATCCACAAGCAGCGACATTGTCACGGATAAAACAGTGACCCGTATATACAATAAATTTCCTTTAGTTTACGTTTATGCTCACAAACGCTTTGTTAACAGATTACCGGTTTCGGTCTATACTGACCGTCACCAGATCTGCAGCAAAAATGGGAGAAAAACATAAATTCACTCACAGATTATCTACAGTTTAAAAACAATAAATAGATCATAATGAAAACCTGTAGACAATGTGTGAGTGTATTTATGTTTTTTTCCCATTTTTGCTTCAGATCTGATGCTGGTCATTATAGACCTAAACCAGTAATCTGTTAACAAAAAGTTTGTGGCTATAGAAGTAAATTAAAGGAAACTCAGTGTTAGATCCCTTAATCGGTTAGCTTAGTTAAAGAAACTAGATACTGTGGGAATTAGTGACATGTGGTGACACGAAGAACAGTACCTGTTGTAAATATAAAATCAAACTGGAATAAGCAGGAGCAGGTCGAATAATTAATAAGGAAACAGGAATGCATGGAAGCTATTATGAACAGCATAGCGAATGAATGATCGTAGAGAGTAGTGTAAGTTACACGCTGTGCAACTAATGAGGATATTTAAACAATGTGCGATTCTAATGATAGAGGCTGATGAAATGAATTAAAATTTGTGCTATGGTTCGGACCTCAAACCGGGACTCCTGCTTGGAGTGGAGATGTGTTAGCCATTCCACCACTACAGTAGTGTAAGTAACATAGCTGTCAGGTCCACCCTAGAGCAATGCCCTCCATAATACATACTACAATTCACGCCTTCAGCCTAGTTTCCCTTCTTAAATCACTAATTTCTGTAACTGATGTACTCGATAAAGGGATCTGACATTGCATGTCCAGATGACAACATGCTCTCCTTAGATAAAATGCCTTAACTTCAGTCTCTGGCAGGAGGTCATCAAACTTAAATCATGCAAAAGAGCGTTATTTCTTTGACGAATATAACGGCAGTAGGTTCCGTTTGCGTTAAGCTGTGTAGGATGTAAAACGGGCCGAATTGGAGGAGTAGAGGCACCACAGGACATTTCAATTTGCACTGTCTATAATTTTACAAATAAATTCGTAAAACTTTGTCAACATTTCCACGAAGGATTTAGGATTCACACTCATAGCAGTGGAAGTTCAAAAACATAACAAAATAATATATTTTTTTACGTGTGAAATTTCATTATTCTTTCAGTTACTACTGGCTACATTTGTTGCTACAGGTACACTTTTCATCATGAGTTATAGAGATTCTTCGATGAAGTTTGCACGCACAAACCGTACTTACAGGTGTATGAAAATCCAGGATTTATTTACTTTATGAAAAAATCTATGAGCTGCTACATTTTGAACTTCACATTTAGAGAAAACCTCAAATTTTATAATTAATTATCTCAATTTTTACCGCAGTTTTAAATATATTTGGAAAATTCTAGAGTTTCATACAGCTGTAAGTATGTTTTTTATGCTGTGCAAAATTCATTGAAGATTTCTCTCACTTTTGAAGAAAAGAGTACCTGTAACAACAAAGGCAGCCAATTGTAAGTGAAAAAAATGATGAAATTTCACAAGTAAAAAATTTATTTTGTTGTGTTTTTTACTTCACTGTTATAAGTGTAAATCCTGAATCCTTCCTGGTAATGTTGACAAAGTTTTATGACTTTATTTGTAGAAGTATAGACAGTGGAAATTAAAATGTCTGTGGTGCTTCTTCTGCTCCAAGTCACCCATTTTTCGTCCTAACCCGCTTAAGAAGGGTAAACTAGGCTGGATGTGTGAATTGAAGTTTGTGATAGGAAGGACACTAGACTAGGGTAGTCATGCAAATGTGTTACCTATACTGCTATGGAGTTGTAATGCCTGACACATCTACGTAGTAAGCAGAAGACGTGGGTTTAAGTCCCAGCTGTGGTACAAAATTTAATTCATTTCGTTAGTTTCTATAATTATCGAAGAGTAAGTTGAGGCTCTTGTGACTCAAGATAAATTTAATTGTAATGTGTGATGAGTTAGAGAAAGGTTGTTGATATACTGATAAGCAACGAAAACTTAATTGTGATGGGTAGGGGAACTCGGGGCAGAACGGGATATCGGGGCACAATGGGAAATTCCTCTTTTCTAAACTGGAGAGTACTGCAACCTGTTGTATGGGCATGTAACTATTTCTCCGAATGCAAGGGAAGTAGGGCAGCCATTTTGATTTAGTTTGAAGTGCGAGATCTAAGTGAATTGTTATCCGTCACGTTACCGCTTGCGTTGTTCTAACGTTTGGTGAATTTCAACGCCAGGTAAGCTGTTAATTGTGAATTGTGTACACTAAAATGACACATTCCCTTAAAGTGCATGGCATTTGTCATACTATACTTTAGTTATTTAATGCGTTTAAATACGTCAGTTATTACACCCCATAAAAGTTGTTAACCTCAAAAGTGCTTTTGGGGCGGAAAGGGACGGGGCAGAATGTGATAGTGTCCCGTTCTGCCCCGTCATATTTTGACGCAAGTAGAAAGCATACTGTATTCTTTTTTCTTTCCTTGCTGTTCCTGATGGTGGTAACGTACATGAAAAAGACTGATAGACAGCAATGGGGCGTAAAAGCGATGGAAATGGCACTTTCAGCCGTTTCATCTTCCCAAATGGGATTTTTAAAAGCATCTAAGCAGTTCAACGTACCGAAATCAACATTGGAAAGATATGTGCGCAAAGCTACGAATAATCCTGACTACATAATTGACAAATCAGATGGGAAATTTAAAAAGGTGTTTACTGCAGAAGAAAAATAGGAGCTGGTAACATATCTCAAGTAATGGAAACGAGACTTTCTGGTCTAACAATGAAAGATCTCAGATCACTAGCCTATCAACTAGCCTAAAGAAATGGCTCACCACACAGATTTGACAAACAAACATGTCTAGCTGGACAAGACTGGGTTAAAGGATTTATTACGAGGCATCCTACACTGTCTATTCGCAAGCCAGAAAATACTTCTGGTGCTCGAGCAATGAGATTCAACAAAGTAGCAGTTTCACAGTTTAACTCTCTTCTCAATAATGCTATTAATAAGTACAAGCTGAATGCTGACAAAATATTCAACTGTGATGAAAGTGGCTTAACAGTTAATCCTAAAAGTCAGTCGAAAATAATAGCACTTAAGGGAAAAAGACAAGTAGGAGCGGTAACATCTTCAGAACATGGAGAAACCGTTAGTGCAGTCATCTGCTTGTCTGCATCTGGGTTATACATGCCGCCCATGCTTATCTTTCCAAGGAAGAAGAAGAAACAAGAATTTGAGCTTGGATTGTCTCCAGGAGGCTGGTCTGAAGTTCACCCCCCGGGGTGGATCACTAGCGAATTATTTCTAGTATGGTTTATAAAGTTTGTGGGATTTTCTAAGGCCATGAAAGAATCACCTGTGCTTCTAATTGTTGATGGACATTCAGCTCACACTAAAAACTTGGAGCTGCTTGATATGGCTAGAGACAATGGTGTAGTTCTCCTTTGTTTACCGCCACACACTTCACATAAATTACAACCTATGGAGGTAACGTTTTTCAAGCCCCTAACTTGTTATTACAGTGAAGAGATAAAAAAAATAAATGACTACGGAGCCATCAAGGAAAAGTTGTCACTCTTTTCCTAATATCATCGCTATTTGGGGGCGCGTTTTTATGTGCTGCAACGATGCCGATGACTATAAATGGCTTTAAGAGAACTGGAATATGGCCGTCTGACCTGAATGTGTTTTCAGACGCAAGCTACCTCCCATCAGCGCTAACAGATATTCAATTCGAAAACTGCGAAAGTCCGACTACAAACTCTACAGAAGGACAATCTAACACATTGATTGCAGGCTCTCCAGTGTCTACTGAACCTGCAACTAATAGGCCTACGACTAAGACTGACCAAGGCTCAATCAATGACCCCCAGTCTGGATGTTCATGGATGCCTTACTCTCCCAACCAGCTATGTTCGCCGAACAACTCAGCTTTCCAGATATCACCTGAGGCTGTCATTCCAATCCCACTAATCTGTCCAAATCCTAGGCGGACTACAAGACGAAAAGGAAAAACCGTCGTATTAACCGAATCTCTTTATAAGAAGGAACTGCAGAATGCTGTCGCACGTAAAATGGGCCTACAGAAAGGAGGAAGGTGCACAAATATGAAGAATGTCAGTACAGAGACGTCAGGTGCAATGCAACTTAAGGCAAAATATCAAACTGTACACACAATAAAACCAAAACAGAGGACATCAAAGACCTTAAGAAAAATAGAAGGAAGAAAACGATGGAGAACAGAGAATCAGAGAGAGAGGATGCTGAGTGTCTCGACTGTGGGGACTTCTACTCCGTTTCTAATGAGGGCTGAGTCACATGCCAGAGGTGTTTCAAGTGGGCACACAATTCATGTACTGGCATAGACAGTGAAGATGAAGAGGAAATACTGATTTGTGACTATTGTCGAAAGGACTAGTAGTTAGTGGTTTGGTGGTTATTAAGCATCGTACATTTTTCAGGATGACATTAAAATAATTTCTTATTCTGAAGATTGACTTTTTAATTGTTGAAATTACACATTCCTTAGTCTGAATTGCCTTTTATACAACATTTTGTCATAGTTTAATACGATATTCGTAATTCAAATCCAACGTTCATGCAATAACTTAACAAAAAATAACCATATCTTATTCTGTCCCGTGGGTGGGACGGAAGGGGAAATATGCAAGACTTTCTTTGAAAACTTGTAACAAATGCAAAATGTATTGTTTTAAGTGATTTTAGAATAAGGTACATTAGATTACACTACAAGGTGTTATTTTATAACTTTAAGAAGTGCTTGCTTGTTACCTCTTACTTTATACAAATAGTTAAACATTAAGTGTAACGTTCCGCTCCGAGTTCCACTGTTCCAATTCTATACTGCAAGAGAAGAAATTGTTGTGGAACATGGACTATGGGAAAAGGAATGAAAGGAAAAGTCGCTCGGTAAAATTTTTGCACAAAGCTGAGTTCAACCATTTCCAACACTTGGTTTAAAAATCACGAAGAAAGGTTTTGCATGTGGCAAAGGTTTCAAGACTCAGGAAGATTTCAGGTAGATAGTATAATGCCAAGAAATTGATTTCAGAGCCTGATTTTCCACTGCAAAACAAGGTAGATGGGGACTCTGAAAAAATTTATTGTTAATGAAATGCAGATTAAAACTGAGAAAACACCACAAAGTTAAGAAATTAAGAGTATAGGACCAGGAATAATTGAAGCAACAAGTTGAAAGTTTCTGTTATGATTCTCGTCGTCAGTTGTTATGATGACATGTGGCCAATGCTAAATAGAAACATATATTGCAGATTTGGCAGTGAAGTCGGTAAGGAGCTGGCTGCTTAGTCTATAACTGCAACGACTGAAATAATTAGTAGTCGTTATTAAAAAATAATATATATTGTACTTGTGTTACAGGCATCTTCATATGGTGCATACATATAATTACAAACATATCTAGTGAGACATTACTTATGCCATTCTTGACTAAGCGCCTTCTTAGAAGTTCCTTCCTATCAGTTGAAGGCTATGCTATATTCCTAGTTGACGACCCGGCCAAGAGTGGACGAGAGCTCACTAGATACTAGTCACAAACCGTGAAGCGGCACTAGCCGCTACTTGCGGGTCCAGCGATATCTATTACAGACCGCGGTTGATATCTGCAACCCGTAACAAGTGTGGTATCGAACGTTGATGCAACAGTATCAAAGAGAATATTAAGCAATTACTGATGGAAACAGGGGAAAGAAATACAATGGAAACTAAATGAATTGCTTTGAGAGATGAGATATTGAAGCCAGCAGAGAATCAAATAGCCGAAACACAAGGCTTAATAGAGATGCTGGAATAACACAGGAACTGGGTAGACGAGAGGAGGAAATACATTCTAAGACAAAAAAAGGGACACAAATCAGTGGATGTGATTTACATGTACAGACAAGTTTCAGAAAAAATTGATGATTAATTCAACAGGAAGAACTTCACAAATTGAGCAAGTCAATAATGCGTTTGGCCACCCCTGGAAATTATGCAAGCAGTTTTTCGGCTTGTTATTGGTTGACAGAGTTGTTGGAGGTCCTGAGGGATATTGGGCAAAATTTTGTCCAATTGGAGCGTCAGATTGTAAAAAGTTGGCACTCGTGGTCTGGGAGTCACGTCGTTGACTAGTAATAAAAACGTCCTCGGATCCTGGGTCGAAGTCCGCCACCGCTTATGGTAGTGAATCGTGAAGTGGGGCAAAACAGACACAGAAGAGAATTGAAGAGTTACAGAAGAATGTTGGTCTTAGAAGGTAAGGACTGAGGATTCTCTCTTCGGAAACGGCGAAGAAAGAAGGGATGGAAAACACTGACAAGAAGCTGTCGTTGTGAATCGAGTGAAACAGGGTGCAGCCTATCCTTGCCGTCATTCAGTCTGTGTAATGAGCAAGCAATAAAGCAAACGTGGACTGTGGGATAACCGGAACAGGAGAGAATCGAAATATTTGAGAAGCGGTGCTAAAGATGAATGTTAAAAATTAGGTGGACTGATAAGGAATGAAGAGGTTCTAAAAATATCCCTAGATGGTTGGAGGATCCTGCCATTAAAACTCTCAAAGATTTCAACTGGGGAGCGATCCGGCGACCTTGGTCGCCAAGGTAGGGTTTGGCAAGCATGAAGACAAGCAGTAAAACCTGTCGTCATGTGTGTCCCCAGACAGCAGTGGGGCACCAACTGAATTCTGTCTGCCTTTATAGTTTACTTCTTCAGTTAGTCTTACTAGGATGGTTAAGAAGTGTGCTTGCTGTGTGATGAAGCAGGAGGAGCTGGCCGCAATTCGCGAACAGCAGAATGTGCTTGCTGCCGCGTTGGAGTGTAGCGGTGGCAGAGAATGTGCGCGTCATATGTGACCCCTCGGGTGTCGTTTGTTTCGCCACGCGCTCTGCTTCCGAAGCTCTGCTTTTAAGCGAATCACAGTTTGGTTTCCGAAGTGGCAAAAATTCGGAGTGACCGATAGTAGAATTCACAATAATTGTACCTGATGCTCTTGACAAAGATGATGATGACACACGCATGTTTTTGGATCTTTCTAAAGCCCTTGGTACAGTCGGCCACAAGATTCTCTTAAATAAATTTGAAGCATAAGAAATAAGTGGGGTAGCTAATGACTGGTTTTGATCATACCTAGCAGATAGGGTATAAAGGGTAGAGATAACACAAACTTCAGATGTATCCAAACATTTAGCAAAACACTTATTAGAACCAAAATACAATAATATAGGGGTTCCGCAAGATAGAATATTATGATCAATACTACCACTAATATGCAGAAATGACTTTCCCAGTAGTGTTACTGATGGCGAAACAATTCTCGTCGCTGATGACAGCAATATTATAGTCATTGAGAAAACAAGAGACCTCCTTGCAAAGAAAGCAACTCAAACTCTCAAGGAAGTTTACGATTGGTCAATAAGCGATAAAGTGCAATTGAACATAAAGAAAACTAATACCATGAATTTCAGTTTGAAGAGGGAAAATGACAATGTTAAATTACATGTAGATGGCAACTCTATACACTGTCTAACAAATGCAAAATTTCTGTGAATGAATATTGATTCTCAGTTCAAGTGGTGTGAACACATAAAGGTATTTGCAAACTGAATGTCATCAGTATGTTATGCCCTTAGAATTCTATTATCAGTGTGTAACATGCAGTGTCTTTTAGCTACATACTATTCCTATGTATACTCAGTTCTTAGCTATGGCATTCTGTTATGGGGAACAAATGCACAAAACATGAAGAGGGAAAATGACAATGTTAAATTACATGTAGATGGCAACTCTACACTGTCTAACAAATGCAAAATTTCTGTGAATGAATATTGATTCTCAGTTCAAGTGGTGTGAACACATAAAGGTATTTGCAAACTGAATGTCATCAGTATGTTATGCCCTTAGAATTCTATTATCAGTGTGTAACATGCAGTGTCTTTTAGCTACATACTATTCCTATGTATACTCAGTTCTTAGCTATGGCATTCTTTTATGGGGAACAAATGCACAAAACATGAACACAATTTTCAAACACCAGAAAGGAGCCATGAGAATAACAACCAAAAACAATAGTTGAGCTCATTGTATAGATCTGTTCAGAACACTAGGGATTTCAACTGATCTGTGTGAATACATTTACCAGTCAGCTACACATCAAAAATCACAATGATAATTACTGCACAAACAGCTCTGTCCATGACTTTGGAACAAGAGCTAGACTCAACTTATATTTACCAAGAAAAAATAAACATTAAACTCAAAACAGCAATTTCTATCAAGAAATAAAACTGTTCAGTAAATTACCAAAAGCGATTAAAGAAATATCAAAAATACACTTATTTAAAAATGCAGTAAAAAGTACCTGCTATGCAATACATTTTATACACTGATGGATTACTTAGTAAAAGAGAGTAGGGGTTTGGTAAAAAAGAAGTTATACAAATAAACAATAATAGTGATGGTAAACGAACCAACATTCCATATAACACCTTCACGCTGTGTTTTCTTTCCTTCTTTTTTCCGCCGGTTGCTGTGGCCGAGCAGCTCTAGGCTCTTCAGTCCGGAACCGCGCTGCTGCAACGGTCGCAGGTTCGAATCCTCCCTCGGGCACAGATGTGTGTGATGTTCTTATGTTAGTTAGGTTTAAGTATTTCTAAGTCTATGGCACTGATGACCTCAGATGTTAAGTCTCATAGTGCTTAGAGCCATTTGAACTATCTTTTTTCCTTTTATGGAAGAAAAAGCTATGCGTAGCACTATACTAATACATCTTCCTCTTTCTGAGCTCAACGTCTCACACATTACAGAGGGATGCTGACTCAATTTTTCAGGATAGAAAATGGGAAGTTTCGTTACAGGAAATGGCCTACAGATCACCAGCGTATGTGTGTTTGTCTGTGTAGTGAGTGAAGTGTCTTGAAACAATGTGTGTATAATGATTGCAGTGACTGATAGTGAGATATGAATGAACAGTGTGACATTACATTATTTAATAAGTTATTTGTACAAAAAATTTTGTATATCAGGAGTAAATCTAATGATTGTCTCTAACTAGAAGTCTGTAAATGTATGTGTATATGAATTAGCTTATTTTAAGTTGGTCTAAACTTGTAAATACTTTGAAATGTCCTACACCCTGTAAAAAGAGATCTACGGATGAACAAAGCTACTACTACTACTACTACTACTACTACTACTACTATTACAACTACCTCTACTTCCTCTTAGAGCACCCGCCACATTTTATCTGCCCTCACAGCAGGGTGAGCGGTGGGCGGTAACGTGTGCGCTTGGCTCTAGGTGGAGGGCCAGTGTGCACACTGGCCACCTGGCCTCGCCCATTCACCCTGAGAATGGACAGCAGGGTCCGAATAGGGTCCTAGTTACTGGAAACTCCAATGTTAAACTCTTAACTGAGCCGCTTAGGCAGGTAAAGCTTAGGGATGAAAAGAAAGCTAATGTGGACTCGGTATGTCTGCCGCTGGGCCTCATGTGAGATGTGCAGGCAGCCTTACCTGCGGCTATCGAGTGTGCAGGGTGCAGTTAGCTACAAGTTGTGGCTCACGTCGGCACCAACGACGCCTGTCGCATGGGTTCTGAGGCGATCCTCAGTTCTTACAGATGGCTGGTGGAGGTGGTTGAGACTGCTGTCCTCACGCGCGAGCTGCAAGCAGAGCTCATAATTTGCAGCATTGTTGATCGGGGTCGTTTGGTTCGGAGCCGAGTGAAGTGTCTCAACCAAAGATTTCCTCGACTCTGTGATTTCTGCAGATTTCTAGAGCTGCCTTTTCATATGGAGAGTTGTAAGCCTCTTCTTTACAGGTCAGGGGTGCGCGACACAAAGGAAGCAGCTACTTGGGTAGCAGAGCACTTGTGGAGTGGACATGAGGTTCTTTTTAGGATAGGCAGTGACGTGCTCTGACCGATTCGCCTGTCGATATGCAGGAAGGGAAGTCAAACGACATTCAGAATACAGACACTTCGATTGTCATAATTTTATCGGTAAACTGTCAAAGTATTCGTAATAAAGTTCCCGAGCTTACTGCCGCCCAGCAAAGTTCTCAAGCGCAAATTGTTCTTGGAACCGAGAGATGGCTGAAACCAGAAGTGGAAAGTTCTGAGATACTTAGCGCCTCGTGGAATGTGTATCGGAATGACAGATTAGAGACCACAGGAGGGGAAGTGTCCATTTTAATTTGCAAAAATAATGTCTCTAGTTGAGTTTGACAGTGAAGTAATATGGTCGCTTATGACTCGTGTAGGCACAACCAAGTTAATTGTTGGATGTTTTTACCGGCCGCCCGATTCTGATATGACAGTTATATTGTCATGTAAAGAAAGTCTGGGGTCAAAAGCGCCTAAATTTGGGATCTCTATATGATTCACTTGGGGGGGGGGGGGGGGGGGGCGGTACAGACAGTCAGACTGAGAACTGTCTTGAGCAACTAGCTTGGCAGCTCACATGCAATGGATATATCTTAGACCTTGTAGCTACAAACCAGCCAGACCTTATCGACAATCTACGTAAAAAAAACCGGCGATTAGCGATCATTATGTCATTACAGCAGATATGATAATGAAATATAATTAATCAGTCAAGGAGGCTAGAAAGGGTTTATGCTACATAGGGCAGATAAGCAGTTATTATCACCTCACTTAGACAGTAAATTGGCATCACTTAGTCCCAGTAACAAGGATGTAGAGGCATTATGGGCAAAGTTTAGAAACTTCTAAATCGTGCACTGCAGAATTACGTATCTAGTAAGACGCACCATGGTTTAACAACGAAATTCGGAGGATGCTGAGGAAGCAGAGGCTCTTGCAGTCACGGTTCAAAAGAAAACGCATAAATACCGACAAGAGAAGGTTAGTAGATATTCCCGCGCCTGTGAAAAGATCAATGCTTCAAGTATACAACAGATACCACCGTCACATCTTACCAAAGGATCTGGCAGAGAATCCGAGAAAATTATGGTTTCATGTAAAATCGCTAAGTAGGTCTAAGGCTTCCATTCAGTCTCTCTGGTGTGGCACTTGAAGACAGCAAAACAAAAGGCGAAGTGTGGTGTGCGTTCTGCAAGACCTTCGGTACACACACCATCAGATTATTTGACTTGTCGCTCTAACGAAGTAGGCGAGTGTCAGCAATATGTCTCGTGGTCTTATCGTGGCGAGTTTATCTTCTGCCGTTAGGTCAGACGATAGAAATGCCACTTGCACGCTTAAAGTAGCAGATTGATGGTGACCAACTTTAAACAGAACTAGATTAATTTTCACACACATTTATTAAAATAATAACAAGCATAAAAATAACTTAACTAGGATCTGGATGCTATTTACAATTGACATTCTGAAGTTCCTTTGGTCTTGGTACGTTAATCTTATTCTCACGTATCTCCAATACTTGACAAAATGTCTAGCCATTTATCTTCGTGGCAGACTGAAACTTGACTATAGACTGGTACTGACTAATGTAGACTAATGCAGACTAATGCAGACAGGTGCAGACAAATGCAGACTGACTAATCGGAGGTCTGTACACTCGTTATAATACCTCGCGCGTTCAGTTATCACTGCGCGAGTGTGATCTGCGAGGAGAAAAGGTTCTACATTAGCAGCAATCTCATTGGCTGCGTTACATATTAATACGCGGAATTTGGTCCGTCTTTATGGCAGCGCCATCTCGTAGAGCGGAGACGGACGAGCGCTGAGCCTGCGCTGTTCTGCTTAGCAGGGCGCGCTCTAATGGGAAAGTTGTGTACGCGCTGACTACGCAGAACTACAGAACTATGTACACAACACGAAGTTTTAAGTATTATGTTCAAGAAATCGTTCACAAAGGAGAATCATACAAACATACCGTCATTTTACCATCGGACAGACTCTCATATGGACGACTGAATAATAGGCTTCCTTAGCATAGAGAAACAACTTGAAGATCTGAAAGCAAACAAATCAACAGGACCGGATGGAATCCCAGTTCGTTTCTGCAAAGAATACTTTACGGCACTGGCCCCTTACCTAACGTACATTTATCGTGAATCTCTCGTACAGCACGAAGTTCCAAGCGACTGGAGAAAGGCGCTGGTGGCTATAGTATAAACACTGCAGGGCCAGGTAAACTGCTATTCCTGCCTAATATCGTGTAGGGCCACCACGAGCACTCCCTAGTGCCGTAACACGGCGTGGCATCGACTCGACTAAGACTGAAATACAAACAATTCTGTTGGAGGAACATCCGCAACTGAGCATTATACCATAGGCTGAAAATACCCTACAGTTGTAAAGTTCCTTTATTATCACGCGACCGGTTTCGTGCTCTTATCCGCCCATCTTCAGGTGGGTGTGTACGGGACACTGTGTCACAACATTGCAGGTAAACGTACACGTCCACCGCAGCGCTCGGGGGAGTCACACCTGAAGATGGGCTTATAAGAGTCTGAAACCGGTCGTGTGATAATAAAAGAAGTTCACAACTATACCGGTATTTTCAACCTCTGGTAAGTCTGAAATAGTACTGGAGGGAAGTGGCACCATGAATCCTGCAGGGATGTCCATAAATCCGTAAAAGTACGAGGGGTGATCAGACAGGATGATTACGTAAGTGTGAAGTGTCAGAGTCGCATCTAGACGTATCAGGGGTTCCATACACTCGGTCTCATATCACTCCAATCACTCCAACGGCTCACGCCAAGCAACATTACAGATCCTCCAGAGAGACTCCTCCGACAAGGCAACTCGTTTGTATTCATCAACAGTCAAATGTCGGTGTTGACGGGTCAAGGCGAGGCGTAAAGCTTTCTGCCGTGCAGTCATCAAAAGTACATGAGTGGGCCTTTGGCTCCGAAATCCAATATCGATGATGTTCCGTTGAATGGTTCGAACGTTGTACTTGTGGACTGCCCAGCATTGAAATCTGCAGAAATCTGCGGGAGGGTTGCACTTGTCATGTTTAGCGATTCTCTTCAGTGGTAGTTGGTCCCGTTCTCCCAGGATCTTTTTCCGACCGCAGCGATGACGGAGATCTGATGTTTTACTGGATCCCTGATATTCAAGGTACTCTCGTGAAATGGTCGTACGGAAAATCCCCAGTTCCTCGCTACGTCGGAGATGCCTTGTCCCATCGCTCGTCTGCGGACTATATCACCACGTTCAAACTCAATTTAATCTTGATAACCTGCCATTGTAGCAGCAGTAACCGATATACCAACTGCGCCAGACTGTTGTTGTCTTATATAGGCGTTGCCGACCGCAGCGCCATATTCTTCATGTTTACCAATCTCTGTATTAGAATACGCATGCCTAGACCAATTTCTTTACCGTTGCAGTGTAGGAAGGGTAAAAGAAAGGATCCGGAAGATTACAGACCAAGGTCCCCAGTTTCTGTTAGCTGCAGAATCCATGAACATAGTCTCAATTCGAATATAATAAATTTATTGAAACCGAGAAGCTTATGTCCATGTGTCAGCACGGTTTCAGAAAGTATTGCTAGTGCGGAACCCAGCTTTCACTTTTCTCACACGGTATACTGCGAACTATGGTTGAAGGGCAACAGGCAGATTCCATATTTGTAGATTTCTGGAAAGCATTTGGCACGGTGCCCACTAGCGGGTTGTTAACGAAGATAAGAGAATATGGAATAAGTTTACCGATATGTGTGTAGTGGCTTAGCAAGACAGCCACGCCACTCGGAAGTAGCCGAAAGGCACGCGTTAAGCTCACGCAGATTGGCGTGAGCTCTGAAACAGGATACGTAATGAATGCTATAAAGGAAAGTACGTAGCTTCTGGAATACTTAACTTTAATCCATCATTTGTATACATCGTTCTTGATGAGACATGCTTCATACGATAACTATCAATTGCTATGGCGCCTTGCTAGGTCGTAGCCATTGACTTAGCTGAAGGCTATTCTATCTATCTGCTCTGCAAAGGAGAGAGGCTTCGTCAGTGTAGTCGCTAGCAAAGTCGTCCGTACAACTGGGGCGAGTGCTAGTAAGTCTCTCGAGACCTGCCGTGTGGTGGCGCTCGGTCTGCGATCACTGACAGTGGCGACACGCGGGTCCGACATGTACTAATGGACCGCGGCCGATTTAAAGCTACCACCTAGCAAGTGTGGTGTCTGGCGGTGACACCACAATGTGAGCGGCTCAAAGTCTTTTTAAATAATAGAACCCAGTATGTTGTCCTCGACGGCGTGTGTTCATCGGAGACAAGAGTATCGTCAGGGGTTCCCCAGGGAATTGTGATAGGACCGCTGTTGTTCTCTATATACGAGTACGTAAGTGACTTGGTGGACAGGGTGGACAGCAATCTACTGTTGTTTTCTGATGATGCCGTGGTATACAGTAAGGTGTCTAAGTTGAGTGACTGTAGAAAGATACAAGACGACTTAAGGTTTCCAGTTGGTGTGATGAATGGCAGCTAGCTCTAAATGTGGAAAAATGTGAGTGAATGCGGAAGAGTAGGAAGATCAAACCTGTAATGTTCGGATACGGTTTTACTAGTGTCCTGCCTGACATAGTCAAGTCGCTTAAGTATTTAGGCGTAACGTTGCAAAGTGATATGAGATGCAGCGAGCACGTGAGAACTGTTGTAGGGAAGGCGAATAGTTCAGTTCGGTTTATTGGGAGAATTTTAGGAAAGAGTGGTTCATATGTGAAGGAGACCACATTTAGGGTGCTGGTGCGACCTATTTTTGAGTGTCGCTCGAGTGTTTGGGATCCGTACCAGGTCGGACTGAAGGAACCAAGGGTCGAAACAATTCAGGGGCGATCTGCTAGATATGTTACCGATAGTTTCCAACAAAACATAAATGTTACGGAGATGTTTCAGGAACTCAAATGGGAATTCCTAGAAGGAAGGTGACATTCTTTTTTAGAAACGCTAGTGAGTAAATTTAGAGAACCGGTATCTGAAGCAGACTGCCGAACGATTCTACTGTCACCTACGTACATTGCTCGAAAGGACCAGGAAGATAAGAGGAATCGGGGTGGAAGCTTACAGAGTGTCGTTTACCCGTCACTCTACTTGCGAGCGGAACAGGAGGGGAAATGACAAGTAGTGGTACAGGGTACCTTCCGTTAGGCACAGTACGGTGGCTTGCTGAGTATCTATGTAGATGGATGTAGATGTAGAACATGAATGTCGCCCGCCATACGGAGCGACAACCAGGAGTGATGGTCTGCGTTGCCATTCCTGTTCACAGCCGGATCCGTTTCGTTGTCATCCGGGTTGCCCTTACAGCGCAGCGATACGTTAATGATATTTTACGCCGTATTTTGCTGCTCTTCATGGCAAGCCATCTTAGGCTTACATTTCAGTAAGATAACGACCCTTCCCCACACTTCCTCCACCCCCTACACGGGGATAGATTCTACTACTTGTCTTTGTACATGACAAATGATACCTTGACCAGCTAAGTGTCTGAACCTCTCTCCAGATGAAAACTTTTGGAGTAATATCGGCAAAGCCCTCTAACCAAATCGGGATTTTTACGGTTTAACGCTTTAATTTTACAGAATCTGGATTGGTAACCCTCAGGAGGACTTCCAGAAACTATATCAGTCAATGACAAGCAGAATATCTGCTTGGATAATGGACCAACCGCGCTCCTGACCTGCTCAATTAGGGAAACTCTCTCTCTTCAATAAGTCATCCACTTCTTGTGAAATTGTACTGAGGTGTACATGTACATCCCATCTACCGATTTACATCCCATTCCGATAACTCCTTGAGCCGAAACAAGGGCTCGGAAACAGATGATATTCCGTCAGATTTAATGATACGTCATGGTTGCAAGATACTAACAGGAATTCGTTAAAGAATGGAAAAACTGGTAAGAGCGGACCTCGGGGAAGGACTTGGAGAAGACTTTGGACGATGTTGACTGAAATATTCTCTCAGGAATTTTAAAAGCCAACAGGGGTAAAATACAGGGAGCGAAAGCCTATTCACAACTTGTACAGAAACCAGACGGCCGTTATGAGTCGAGAGGCATGAAAGAGAAGCAGTGGTTGAGAAGGGAGTGAGATAGGGTTGTAGCTAATTCCTCAATCGGTCTGGACACTGAACAAGCAGTAAAGGAAACCGTTGACACATTTGGAGTAACAATTAAAGTTCAAGAAAAAGAAATAAAACCTTCGAGCCGGCCGTGGTGGCCGAGTGGTTCTAGGCGCTACAGTCTGCAACCGTGCGACCGCTACGGTAGCAGGTTCGAATCCTGCCTCGGGCACGGATGTGCGTGATGTCCTTAGGTTAGTTAGGTTTAAGTAGTTCTAAGTTCCAGGGAACTGATGACCTTAGAAGTTAAGTCCCATAGTTTTGTGGCGGTGTTCGTAGCGACAAACACTTGGCTGTAGAAATGGCTTACGAAGTCACCGCCACACTTTTAATAGCGGGCCGACCGGTCCGCTGGAACAGTAAACAGAAAGATGAAACCCCAAACACTCGGATTAAATAAGTCGGTACTTATCTTTATTCATGAAGATACAGAAACACAGTAGTGAACTCGGTGTCTACAAAAATCTGTCTAGTTCGAGTCGGAGCGGCTAGGTCAGCGTCGGCTGACGACAAACAACAACTCTGCTGCGATGAACACACAAGTGACTAGCAAGTACACAAATCGGTGGCGAGTATACAACTGAGCGGCGAATACAGAACTGTCCTAGCGCTCGCGACTCCAGCGCTTAAGAAGCCAGAAGCCAGCGGTGGCGCGCGCAGACTTGCGGCGATTTCCTGTATCGCTGGCGCTGCTTATACGGACGGCGTCCGGACTTTGATGCTGCCAACCTTTTGGCAGCGGGCTCGGTTGGCATTACTGGCTAGGACATAACACATAGTGCTCAGAGCCATTTGAACCATAAAACCTTCGATGTTTTTCGATCACATTGTAAATCTGTTAGAAACGGCAAAGGACGTGGAAGAGCAGTTGAACGAAAGGAGGATATAAGATGAATACCAACAAAAGAAATGCAAGAATAATGGAATGTAGTAGAATTAAATCTCCCATCAGGGAGAATCAGATCAGGAACGGGACTTTCACGGTAATAGGTGAGTTTTGTTATTTGGACAGCAAAATAACTGATGATGGCCAAAGTAGAGAGGATATAAAATGTAGACTGCAATAACAAGAAATTTTTTTCTGAAAAATAGAACTTTATTAACGTTGAATATAGATTTAAGGGTCAGAAAGTTTTTTCTGCAAGCATTTTGCTGGAATGTAGCGATGTATGGATGTATGGAGGTGCCACATGGTCAATAAACAGGCTGAAGAAATACGTCGTGAAGCGTACCGTGTGCTCACCAGGCACACATCACCGAAGAGATGTAATGTCACAAATTAATATGAACAGTTTTATTAGTGAAGTGACTGTTTGACGGTTTGCGATGTATGTTGGAATCAAAGATGCTATAATCTTGCAGAGAGATATGAGCAATACTATCGTCTCTGATTAATATATAATTTTTGTTGTCATCTGGACTGATTATCGTTCTTCGGACTATTGTTGTCGTGATTATCTTGAAACTACTTACTACGGTTGGTTGGTTGATTTGGGGAAGGGGAGCAAACAATGAGGTCAACGGTCCCATCATGTTAGGGAAGGATTGGGAAGGAAGTCAGCCGGGCCCTTTCACAGGAAATAACCTGACATTTGCCTGAAGTGATAAGGAAAATCACGAAAAACCTAAGTCAAGATAGCCGGACGTAGGTTTGAACAGTCGGCCTCTCGAATGCGACTCCAGTGTGCTAAACACTGCGATACTTGGCTCGATAAGAAAGCACTACAGATCTATAAATATATTGTGCTCTATCAGAAGAGGTGAAAGAAATCTCAACCGAGTAATATGTGAGACTCAGAATTAATTATTCTTCTAGTTTTGGGACTTAACTGCTAAGAGATTCAGTCCCTAAGCTTACACACTACTTACCTTAAAGTATCCTAAGGACAAACACACACGCCCATGCCCGAGGGAGGACTCGAACCTCCGCCGGGACCAGCCGCACAGTCCACGACTGCAGCGCGTAAGACCGCTCGGCTATTCCCGCGCGGCGCTGGAGGCGTGGGAACGATCCTGAAATCACACGATGATTCTTTGCATACTCAATAACTCGCAACTGAACAGCGTTAACAGCGCTTTACCAAACTTAAGTCACTCAACGAATTACGCAAACGATGAGCTTAGCTAGCAGTACATTACTTGCAAGCCAACAGTACAAACCAAAATCTCTTCCAAATAATATTCCAACACAACATAAAACACTACAAAAATGTGGTGATTCACTATCTATTGAGTACAGCATGAGCAATATGGAACAGGTCGCTTAGACTCTGTCACAGAATGAGGCTGAAGAAATACGCCCTGAAACGTACCGTGTGTCCACCGCCGACGCACCACCGTAGAGGAACACTTCAAAGCCCAAAAGAGAGGCCTTTTGCGAGTTACGTGACAATCCTCTGACAATTGTCCTTCTCGCCGACAAAAGGAACGCTATGGGAATGCTCCTTTACTCAGAATATGAAGAGAGAAGGATGGACTTCTCGAAACGCTGAGTAGCTAAATGAATGTAAGAGGAGATGATACAAGTCGTCTTCAGAGAAAAACCGTCTAACTTCATCTACTTTAATGCGAAAACCGTTAAGAAACTTCGACACCATCAGTTAAGCCTTGACGACTGTGAGGGCTGCAAAAACTCCACAAAGAGGGTGCTCCATTGAGCTTCGTAGTTAGCAATATACTAACAGCAACACACGGCTTGCTTAAACACCTGAGTGCCCTCCTGGTTCGAACATATGTAGGTTGCTGTAGTTGGAGATGAAGAGGCGTGCAGAGAATTGACTATTGCGGAGAGATCCATCAAACGTTTTCAGGCTTCATTCATTATTGTTGTGATACTGAATGAAGATGTTTCATGTTAATGGGGTGACATGTATTTTGTGAAAGTTTTCGAAACCCATTGTAAGTACGTGTACAATGGTATAACTCTTTTTATCTTACCACCAAAGCATGAAAGTGATACGCTGGAAGGAAAAAGAAGGCGTTTAGATTTCATGAATGTGTTACAACCATTACTAAGTTGAGCTCAGCCCACCAGGTTAGCCGTGCGGTTTAACGCACGGCTTTCCGGGCGGGAAGGAGCGCCTGGTTCTCGACACGAATCCGCCAGGAAGACTTGTGTCGAGGTCTGTCAGCCGTCCAGTCTGTGGATGGTTTTTAGGCGGTTTTCCATCTGCCTCGGCGAATGCGGGCTGGTTCCCCTCATTCCGCCTCAGCTACTCTAGGTCGGCGATTGCTGCGCAAAAAAGGTCTCCACGTACGCGTACACCACCATTACTCTACCACACAAACGTTGGGGTTACACTCGTCCGGTGTGAGACCTAGCATAGCAAAAATGTGATTCACCCGAAGAGTCGACACGTTTCCATTGATCGGCGGTCAAGTCCCCATGATGCCGTGTCCACTGCAGTCGTAACTGACGATATCGTTGGGTCAACATGTGAACACATAGGGTGGTTTGCTGCTGAGCTCCATGTTCAACGATGTGCGATGAACAGTGTGTTCCAAAACACTTATGCGTGCACTAACATAGTGATCTTTCTGCAGAGATACCACAAATCATCATCTATCCTACTTCAAGGAGCAGTCAAGGCTCCGAACCCCGTGTTCTGTGGTGGTCATGGACGTCCAACTATTTAGCGCCTAGTGCTTGTTTCACTGCCGCTCTGCCTCTTTCCATAGATGCTCACGACAGTAGCGCGTGAACATTCGACCAGCTACGCCGTTATCGGGGTATTCGTTCACAGGCTATTTGTAATAATAATCTATCCATTGTCAGAGCGACTTATCTCAATGGGTTTCCCCATTTGTAGCCCATAACTTCGGTAGGTTCATCCCTGGTCCCTGTCTGCTCCATTTATATACTTTTGTTACCGCGTCACGTGACCTCAACGCAACCACGCAACATCAAACATCGCGGAGGAGAGTGGTCGTAATGGTTTGGCATATCAGTGTATAGGAAGAAGATGAATAAGGGCTACTAAAACGTATTTCCTCCCTCCTCTACTTCTCCACTTTCAACGACTTGGGTACTGGATCACGGAAAACTATACCAAATGTTGATAGGTCCACACATTTAAGTGGTTAGCTCGTGTTGGAAGAAGGAAAATTTCGAAAAGCTTGATACAAGTGTACAGATTGGTATGAGAACTCCGCGTGGTAGTGTTTATATCACAACAGCAATATTTGGTCGCCTTGCTTTCCAATCTAGAATTCTCAATCCTTTTGTTTAAAGTTTTAGTGCCAGCATTAACAAGAGTTATATCATTGTATTTTGAAAAGCTTTCGAATGCGGCTAAAAATAATACACAATTCAATTAAAAAGATTACTTGCAGCATTATTTTGGAATGTGCTACAGCTAAGAGGATTAATTATAGAATTAACATTGCCTTGTACGTACAATAACTTGCCAGAACCTAGTAACTATATTTCAAGCCGATAGCGAAATAAACAGATGTTGCATCATACAAAACTCACACTTTATGTGCCCTTAATTTTCGATATGTCTGCATACGATTAACCTCAAGAACTACCATGTAGATGCTTGGCTTTTCGTACTTCAACTTACTAATTCTTGTAGCCCTCGCATTGCAATACCCATTGTGTCATCGTCTTGAATGATGCTGAGGTTAGGCCACTCACTCAAGTTAAATGTAGCTTGTTTTTGGTTATCCATTCTCTCAGAAAACCTATCACACTTGCGTTCACCATATTCAAGTACGTAAAAAACACTATTCTGTCACCAATGTATCAACTTTCTCGTACAAAGAATTTATCCAAGAAGAATCCGAAATCTGCATTTTACTCCTAAGTACCTGCTTCCATGCATGACGCATAAGTGTACTGGAATACACAGTGTCAATGGCCGTATCGTTGTATCTGATAATCTCAGACTCAAGGCACGCTCTGATTTCTCATTGCCTCCTGAACTAGAACCAGAGATGACCGGAGGAGGTTCACTACTCGCAGACTCCGAGCTGCCTCCCAGCTGGATTATTAGCTACACACTTGGTAGCATAATTTTAGATGTCGTACATAGCGAGCTTAAATATAAGCCATAGTAACTTGAAATTTCTTCAATATTCTGTTGTTTGAGTTCCTCTCAAAAACTGGGGACTTTTGTGTCATGTATTATCTTTTGTTGGATACGGTATTTCTCAAATATCTGAAACTGGTAAACGATTCCAATGTAGTAGCATATAAAAGGGGTAATTGAAACTGTTTCTTCGTTTATGGGATTGCACGATTTCTCGGCGAATTTCGCTGATGGAATCTCTTCGGGTTATCAGCCGAATCGTGGTGTCGTGTTTTCGCAACTTTTTTGACGAGTTGCCTACTGGTCGTCTTCAGGTGAGGTATTTTGTTCAAGCCTAGTTCGCTCCTAGACCGACAACTTTTCTACCGAGGTGGCAACGGTTGCAGCAGTCACGTGCGTTAGGTAGAGATATCGTCGGTTGGGGGTGGGAAGTGAGGAGTGAATCTGACTGTTCACTTGAAGATAATGAGTACGAAAGTCGTCGAAACGTTGCAAAAAAACGATACCACGAACTGTCAGATTTCAGCATCTGCTCCTTCGTTGCTGACTGTCACTTCCTTTTAAGCTCGAACTCACTGAAGTTGTTGTTGTTGTTGTTGCTGTTGTTGTTGTGGTCTTCAGTCCTGAGACTGGTTTGATGCAGCTCTCCATGCTACTCAAACCTGTGCAAGGTTCTTCATCTCCCAGTACCTACTGCAACCTACATCCTTCTGAATCTGCTCGGTGTATTCATCTCTTGGTCTCCCTCTACGATTTTTACCCTCCACGCTGCCCTCCAATACTAAATTGGTGGTCCCTTGATGCCTCAGAATATGTCCTACAAATCGATCCCATCTTCTAGTCAAGTTGTGCCACAAACTCCTCTTCTCCCCAATCCTATTCAATACCTCCTCATTAGTTATGTGATCTACCCATCTAATCTTCAGCATTCTTCTGTAGCACCACATTTCAAAAGCTTCTATTCTCTTCTTGTCTAAACTATTCATCGTTCATGTGTCACTTCCATACATGGCTACGCTCCATACAGATACTTTCAGAAACGACTTCCTGACACTTAAAGCTATACTCGATGTTAACAAATTTCTCTTCTTCAGAAACGCTTTCCTTGCCATTGCCAGTCTACGTTTTATATCCTCTCTACTTCGACCATCATCAGTTATTTTGCTCCCAAAATAGCAAAACTCCTTTACTACTTTAAGTGTCTCATTTCCTAATCTAATTCCCTCAGCATCACCCGACTTAATTCGACTACATTCCATTATCCTCGTTTTGCTTTTGTTGATCATCTTATATCCTCCTTTCAAGACACCGTCCATTCAACTGCTCATCCAAGTCCTTTGCTGCCTCTGACAGAATTACAATGTCATCGGCCAACCTCAAAGTTTTTATTTCTTGTGCATACTCTGAATTTTTCTTTTGTTTCCTTCATTGCTTGCTCAATATACAGATTGAATAACATCGGGGAGAGGCTACAGCCCTGTCTCACTCCCTTCCTAACCATTGCTTCCCTTTCATGTCCCTCAACTCTTATAACTGCCATTTAGTTTGTGTACAAATTGTAAATAGCATTTCGATCCCTGTACTTTACCCCTGCCACCTTCAGAATTTGAAAGGGAGTATTCCTGTCAACATTGTCAAAAGCTTTCTCTAAGTCTACAAATGCTAGAAACGTAGACTTGCCTTTCCTTAACCTAGCTTCTAAGATAAGTCGTAGGGTCAATATTGCCTCACGAGTTCCAACATTGCTACGGAATCCAAACTGATCTTCCCCGAGGTCGGCTTCTATCAATTTTTCCATTCGCTTGTAAAGAATTCGCGTTAGTGTTTTGCAGCTGTGATTTATTAAACTGATAGTTCGGTAATTTTCACATCTGCCAACACCTGCTTTCTTTGGGATTGGAATTATTATATTGTTCTTGAAGTCTGAGGGTATTTCGCCTGTCTCATACATCTTGCTCACCAGATGGTAGCGTTTTGTCAGGACTGGCTCTCCCAAGGCCGTCAGTAGTTCTAATGGAATGTTATCTACTCCCGGGGCCTTGTTTCGACTCAGGTCTTTCAGTGCTCTGTCAAACTCTTCACGCAGTATCATATCTCCCTTTTCATTTTCATCTACATCCTCTTCCATTTCCATAACATTGTCCTCAAGTACATCGCCCCATTCCTGTCAATTGTTCCCTTATGCTCACCCTGAAACTCTGTACAACCTCCGGTTCTTTCAATTTATCCAGGTCCCATCTCCTTAAATTCCCACCTTTTTGCAGTTTCTTCAGTTTTAATCTACAGTTCATAACCAACAGATTGTGGTCAAAGTCCACATCTGCCCCTCGAAATGTCTTACAGTTTAAAACCTGGTTCCTAAATCTCTGCCTTACCGTTATATAATCTATATGAAATCTTTTAGTATCTCCAGGGTTCTTCCACGTATACAACCTTTTTTTATGATTCTTGAACCAAGTGTTAGCTATGATTAAGTTGTGCTCTGTGCAAAATTCTACCAGGCGGCTTCCTCTTTCATTTCTTACCCCCAATCCATATTCACCTACTACGCTTCCTTCTCTCCCTCTTCCTACTACTGAATTCCAGTCACCCATGACTATTAAAATTTCGTTTCCCTTCAATATCTGAATACTTTCTTTTATTTCATCATACATTTCTTCAATTTCTTCGTCATCTGCACAGCTAGTTGGCATATAAACTTGGACTAGTAGTACTCACTAAAGTAATTATTCCTATTCAGCTTATACTGCACTCCAGATTCTCCCTATATCTGAATACTGGCCCAAAGTTCCTGGGCATTAGGATCTCTACACGATCAGCCCGAACTCTAAACACACAATTTATGATTTTTTTGGGGGAGATATTGTCAGAATTTAGGCATGGGGAACACAGGGCTCGTTACAAACTAATAATTTAAATACAATTTTCCTACTTGTTTCCCAATTAAAGTTTTGTCTGTGAAGTACCGTCCTTCCTCTGAAAAAGCCAGTAATATGTCACCGAAACAACATAAAAAAGTAATGCAACTCAAACGATAAGTATACTGACGTGGTTGCCATCGCCACGGTAACTACTACTCATAGTCTCATTCATAACGTCATTCAATAAACCCACTCACAAGGTGCTTGGCAGCCATGTCTTCACCCGTAAATCTATCTACACTGCTGTGTGTTACTGTTAACGTACAAACATTACCGCCGGAAAAACAAACACTAGTAGGAGTGCAGATAGTACAGTGCGAATTACTTTGGTCAACAACATGTACTGTGAGTGACAGGAAAAAGTTTGTGTTAACATAAGCCCCATAATGCATATTATAGACATTTTTGTCGTTGTCAACATCAACTACCGTTAGTGAATGAAACAAGGGTTTCGAAAGAAGGCGCACAGTTCATACTGCCTACATATGCATTCCTGTGCCGATATTTTCAGTGTAATACAAATAGAAAGATATATAAGGGAAATAAATCAAAGAAAATGTAACATACTCGGTCACGATCCACTGGCGATAATTGTTTCCACGCAATAAGAATCTCAGAAAAAGTTCATAACAAACTTCGAGATTTTGTCGATTGAATTGGGGTTCACGTGATGACAATGATTTCTTCCATCAGTGACAAATATGAATTGTGTTGAGATACCACTAACATTAGCGCTTACATCTTATAAGGAAAAATTGACCTCTTCCAACGAGCAGCAACCGTGGCCGTGAAACACGCGTCCACCCACAAGGTCTGACGTTACAAAACATCATGAGACCACAACAGTCAATGAAATGATAATGACTTGGAACATTTCCTATGATGTGACCGCAGGTGAAGCCACTCTCACGTATTTTACTCTTTTTTATTTTTTAGTAATACAGTGAAATGTTTAAGTTCAATATAATTTAAATACGAGAATGAGTCAAATGAAAATCTTAAATTTGTAATAACAAATCGAAATTCCGCGCCGTTATCCTGTAAGTTGGTAAGCGTGCTACAAACAGTGTGCAGAATGGCCTGTAGGTGGCAGCATAGTGCAGATACACACATACCGTCGCAGTATCAGTATAAAGATGGCCGCCCCACTTGCTACTTGACCAGGGAAGAACAGCGTTCTGTTATTCGGTTTTTGCGTAGTAAAGGTGTGAAACCTATTGAAATTCATCGACGAATGAAGGTTCAGTACGGTGATGCATGTTTGTCACAGCAGCAAGTCTGCGAACGGAGTAGGAGGTTAGCAAATGGTGTGACTTCAGTGGAAGATACTCCTCCTCCAGGTCAGGCATAACGAGTGACTCCATAGAACATTGCAGCAGTTGAAGCCATAGTAAAGGAAAACCGCCGAGTGACACTGAATGACATTGCAACATGTTTACAGATTAGTCATGGGTCAGCACACCACATTGTGCATGATGTGCTCCAGTTTCACAAAGTTTTTGCTAGATGGGTGCCACGGCAGCTGACTCTTGATGCTTGTGAAGAACTTCTTCGGCGCTTTGAACGAGAAGGTGATGGCTTCCTAGCAAGACTCGTTACTGGGGACGAAACCTGGGTTCACTTCCAACAACCGGAAACGAGTGTCTTCCTCATCCACCATACTCACCAGACCTTGCCGCAAGTGACTTCCATATGTTGGGACCACTCAAAGACGCAATGGGAGGAAAGAAGTTCCGTTCTGATGAAGGGGAACGCCACGCGGTGCATAAGTGGTAGCGCGGACTATGGAAAGAGTTCTCTTCTAAATGAATTTATGCACTTTGTAAGCGCTGGAGGACTTGAATTGAGCGTGGGGGAGATTATGTTGAAACATGATACAGCTATGTACCACTTCTGCACAATAAACAATATTTAAAAAATATTTAAGGTATTCATTTGACTCACCCTAGTAAAAGCTAGTCTTTAACAGTATTAAATAAAAGAATATAAGAATGTTACGTGGTAAATTATTTCCGTCTAAATAAGCTGCTACACGACTTTGTTAGCTCACTTCTTTTACTCTTATTAGTAGTATATGGTTATTTATTTAGTTTCTGGCGTTTTGGTTGAGACTAGAGTAAAAGTTTTATTTATCTGTGCTACGTAAAGAAATTATTGAAAACATAACGAAGTTTATTCTAAACAGCGTACGTTCTTTAATCAAAGGTATCCTTGCACCAAGTCGGTGCTAATTTCATCCTACGAAATAATTACTTCTCAAAGTTGAAACTGTGGAGAAAGAGAGAAATATTAATTAACAATTCAGTAAGAAGTTATTTACAGCTAAATAGTCTATATGAGTTTAAAAAGTTATTTTAATCATAATTTTTTGTGTCAACAGTTTGGTACGAACCAAAATCATATTAACAGTGACAGTCGCATGTTAACTTTAAAGTTCAGTACAACACAGATAATTAAATCTCTGGTCAAATTTTACGTGGGCTGGGGGAAACTTTTTTCTGAAAATTAATTAAATCATATTCCTGGGCCTTGCATGTTAGGAAAGACTAGGAGGTTTGAATCATAAAATTATTTAACTCAGTATTAATGCAGGCCATATTAAATAATCGACGCTGACCGTTATATAGCGTGTGTATAAACAGTGCATTAGTATGGCACCATTCGCAGCAAATATTAAAAACTATCAAAACAATCACGATAACGAACTGTGCTGCTTGGGGCCAAGTTGCGTATCTTGTTATGTCTAAGTAAGACCTGAGTAAATATTTACAAAAAGCGTCATCGCTATAAAGTAAAACAATAAGTAGATCTTTTCCATCAAAGTGATACATGAAGATCGCCGCTCCCGGCGATGCTTCTACTACTACGAAAGAACCCAGAAAATCACAAGAAATAAATTAGAAGACAGGACGGAGCAGGCGTCAAGGGGCAGACAGAGGATGCGCAGTGGGTAGCACACCAGACTCGTATTCGGTATAACTTTGGTTCAGATCTTCGTTCAGCCATGTAGTTTTCGATTTCTGTTATTTCCTTAAATCGTTTAATGTAAATGCCGTGATGATTCCGTTATAAATGCACCCTCATTAAAAATTTCTGCTTCATCTCTCATGACATCGCCGTCGACGCAAGACCGTACCAACGGGTTAGTAATATAGGCCCTCGCCTAGGGCGCAGTCAGTGAGGAGGTGAAAAGTAAACGAAAAAATAAGAAAGAGGGAAAGAAAATCTAGGAACGAACCAAGAAACGTGCGTGAGTTACCTCACCTTACCTGTCATGCTTTCGGTCTACGAGAAGAAGCGACCAGCGACTATAAATGAACACTGCTGTCACACTGTCGTTCCTTCAGTGTCGTCGTGTCCAACTGGCTTTATAAACAAACTTCTACTACTACTCCTGCTACTACTACTACCGAACAGATGTCTGTTACTCAAATGATTTTTAAGGGAACATAGAGTTTGGCTCACGCAGTTGCCGCCAACAGGGATCCCTCTTGTGCAGTAATCCCGCTACTACTTCCTTACAGTATTGTTGTGTCTTAAAGATCGGCAGACGGATGCTGAAAGAAGTGTGCTGTTTCACTGAATGTCTCAGATTTTTCTTAACTTCTGCTGACATAGGAATCTAGAGAGATGCGTCGGTGGAGAAAAACCAGCAAAAAATGTGTTAAAAAAGATTCAAGAATTAGCTTTCTGTAGCTGATTATTTGGCCGCGCGGGATTAGCCTAGCGGTCTCAGGCGCTGCAGTCATGGACTGTGCTGCTGGTCCCAGCGGAGGTTCGAGTCCTCCCTCGGGCATGGGTGTGTGTGTTTGTCGTTAGGATAATTTAGGTTAAATAGTGTGTAAGCTTGGGGAGTGATGACCTTAGCAGTTAAGTCCCATAAGATTTCACACACATTTGTAGCTGATTATTAACATTATTACACTTAGTGTTGCCGCTTTGCGCATCCACCATGAGCCCTTGTGCAAACGAACGTATAAACTAAATTCTAAGTTCTGCTGGGTGTTGCTGCAAGTCGTTGTACAAATTACTTTAAAATATATGAACTGTAATATATAGTACGTACATTAGTGTAGAAGGTACTTTGCATAATGATGTGGTGTACAGTTGATTTATTTTAATGTATTTTACTTAGTGACTCTGTGCAACACCCAAAAGAGTTTCAATCATCTTGACACCGACTGTGGGCGTCAACCAATTACGCCAGTGTATACTCTGTTCTTAGTAGTTCACTGCATTGCTCAAGCATCTGGTGTCGTAAGTGCTTATCAAAAATTTCCATTTCAGGGCTTTACTGTAGCTTGTATGCAACCCAGCGTGACTCCACTGCGGTTAAATAAGCACCGACAGGTAGACAAGAGATTAGTGTGACCTCCGAACGGAAACTTTTTGATCGCCTCTTTCATCATCACTTGGAGTTGGCCTTACGTATCAGATATTTTGTTTCTGTTCCAGCGCCAATATGTCTCTGAAACGTGCTAAACGCTCGAAAGCCATAAGTGTCTTTAATGAAAGGGATTAAACGAAGTTTTTGTATTGAATCTCGCAGGATAGTCGGTTTCGTTGTACACTCCGTCTTCAAGGCACAACTGGCTCATCGGGACCATCCGACCGCCGTATCATCCACAGATGTGGATGCGGATAGGAGGGGCGTGTGGTCAGCACACCGCTCTCCCTTTCGTTATGATGGTTTTCTTTGACCGGAGCCGCTACTATTCGGTCGAGTAGCTCCTCAATTGGTATCACGAGGCTGAGTGTACCCCGAAAAATGGCAAGAGCGCATGGCGGCTGGATGGGCATCCATCCAAGTGCCGACCTCGCCCGATAGCGCTTAACTTCGGTGATCCTACGGGAACCGGTGTATCCATTGCGGCACGGCCGTTGCCCGGTTTCGTTGTGCTTCATTTTTATTAAACTTCTCTTCCATTGCGGTGCATTTATCCAGCCGTTGCCGGGACTGGCGTAATACTTGGTTCCTTTTACGGACAACTAGGCATACCTGTATATATAATGAGTACACGTCCATCTTCGCTGCTTAAGAAGTGGCCATAGCTCTTAAGCTATGGATTTTAAAGCCCATACTTACAGGACAATCCTTTCTTGCTTTAGTCCATACTACCTCCTCCAAAAATATGGAAACCAAAGGGTTCGCAGTAGAGGAGATGTGCTTCAGTGTGTCGAAGATGAACAACTGCTCATAGCTCTTGTTTTGGTCCATACTACCACCTCTGAAGAGTGCACACCATACACTCTTAGCAAGGACAGAACCTGTTGTACAGTGAGGGCCGATACTGAATGGATTTATTAGTATAAAGTTTGATTTTTATTTTTTCACTTTATGTTCGTCAGTGCCTTCTGCCTGGCGGTAAGCTGCAGCATCTCAGTCACGTTGCCCAGAACCGGATAGAACCACCCTGACACTCAATCACGTGTTTTACCATCAGCAGCCGAACTCACGTGTTGCTGACGAGGTAACGCTACCGAACAACACGTCTTACGATCTGACCGACCAATTGGGAGGCTTGGAGGTGGTCAAGTGGGCGTAGAACCGCGGCCGGCTGCCGGTAGCGCACACGCCGTTCGCTCTCTTCCGCTGACAGCTTCCAAACCGATCAGACGTCCTCCTCACCTGCTCTCTTGGGTGGCTGCCCATTCAGTCTCGGCGGCTTCTCCAGGCCTGCCTTTCTTTACGGAATTAAAATTTGACTGGTTAAACGTTGTTTTATTCTTCACCTCAACTTGTACCTACCGCTTTCCCCTCCTGAACAATCCTGACGCATTAACAGTGTACATGTATTCCACTGTCTGATGTATCAGATCGATTTTTTCTTATAACTTTAAACTCGCTGGTTTCCGGACCAGGGTCTCTTAGATCAAATTGATACATTTATCCTCTCCATCACCGCTGAATATTAGTGACATCATCACGGTATTATCATGTACAGGCAATTATTACAATGAACTTTCTGCTCCCAAAGGAAATTTAAAGGTACTAGCAGCCCATCTTCCCACCCCTGGGAGGAATCGGTGTACCTCCATAGCCTGCGTTTAATGCAATTACCCGATCAAATGTGAAATCATGTTATAAAGCTTTTGTGCATCTTGTAACTGAGGCGGGACGTGGGAACTATCCCGATATTTACAGAGGTTGATATGGAAGACAACCCCAAAACTATATCCAGGTGCGTCAGTGCACCGTTCCCGTCGTCAATACGCAAGGTGGACTCGTTTCGGGATCGACGCGACTAAGCGGGTACCGAAAGAGGGCGAAATAGCTCGCTCCGCTATCCGGGCGTGTTTTCACTAAACTTGTTCGAAAAATTATGGTTCAAATGGCTCTAAGCACTGTGGGACGTAACATCTGAGGTCATCGGTCCCCTAGACTTCGAACTACTTGAACCTAACTAACCTAAGGACATCACACACATCCATGCCCGAGGCAGGATTCGAACCTGCGACCGTAGCAGTAGCACGGTTCCGAACTGAAGTGTCTAGAACTGCTCGGTCACAGCGGTCGGCTACAAAATTACAAAATTTAGCAAATCTGCGTAGAAAAGATTGGACAAACGTAGTTTTGTTCTCGAAGAGGGGTGCAGTATAGATTGTTCTGGTCATAGTTTTCTTTCCTTTTAGTATATTGTGACCAGCGTCTGACTATAACGGCGAGGTCTTATACTGCTCTGGGAAAAGTTTAATCAAACAAGAATACATTAAATATTAGTTCACTCTATTACATTACTGGATAAAGGATATACTTAACTTTGAGACACTTATTTATCACAGGATTGTTGCATATTATACAACTGTCACTGAATAACAAGGCATCATCTGATGCACTAATTAGTAAACTGTTCTCTTGAAGTACAGTCTTCCACATTTACGAAAGTACAAGTCCATCTGAAGGCTTAACGATTCGTTGGTTCTATACCATGATGCTGACTCCTTCGCGTGAGATTACGAAACGGGTTGAAATCATTCGCATGCTCAGCGCTTTATTGAGTTTAGAATGAGGGCACTGCTATGCTGGAAGTGAGGCGTAGTCTTTGGAATTTCTCCCACTGGTTGTTCCGGATTGTAGCAAGCCTTCACTAATGTGGTATCGATCCACGTTGCAGACCCACCCCGATATCTGGATGATACCACACAGGAGGAAAGTGAAAGGCGACTCATGTGTGCAACGCGTGAGCTAGGACAGAAGCTCTATAAAACTGCTTTTCTTAGTGGGGTGCTGACAAAATTTCCTCCGGCTCCTGAATATCAGTTCCTTTATTGAGGCCCCTTGCTACCTGCAGACTACGAGATCGCTGCCGTGAGCGCAGAGTGGCGACTGCCTCAATATTTCAGCGCCGCGGGCCGGCGTCGCCACCACGTCCGATAACTCAATGACGGCGGCGTGCGTCACAGCGCTGGACACTTGCCGGCTGACGAAACAATAGCCGGCGCACAATGGAGCCGCTGTTGCCCGCCATCCAAGTCACTCTCGCACTTTGTGGACGCAACAAGGCCGCGGGCCACTCTACACCGCTCTGCCCTCCACACAGGCCTGACCTCTCCCTGTCTCCCTCTCTGTTCAGTTTGCAAACACGTCGCATTGGCAGAGTGGAATATCTACCCACTACTATCACAAGCACATCATTTCAGCGATTTTATTTTTTCAAGGTACGTCTAAAAGTTTGCCCAATTGTATTGTAAATCAAAAAGAGAACGAGATTGCTCTCATTCCTCTCAGGTCATCACCAGCGGATACAATACACTTCTGTGAACTGACATTGCCATTGTGAGATGTTTCATTTGTGCTGTTTGATACTGCTTAGTTACCCGGTATAGGTTGGACAAACGGTTATTCTCGGATTTTTTTTTTTTCAGGAGAAAAGGAAACAAAATGACATTTTGTTTGTGGAAACGGTGACTGACTTACTGTTAGCTATTATATTTTTTCAATTTTGATTCACGCATTTTTTATGATAGAATCACAACCGACTACAGAAGACACTTGATGAACAAGTGTGAAAACGCATGTTGTCTATCAAATGCCGCTCATAATATCTGAAAGAGGTCTTTGAAGACCGAAACCGGTTATGATTGTCCGAAAGGTATAGTGTATTTACTAACACGAAAATTTGTGGTTGAAGGCGTTTTCTAATTCATACTTCCAAAACACTAGATCGCTTTATCCCACTTACCAATAAAAGATATACATAACTCTAACACACGTTTCTACCGCACGATTGCTGTATAATTTACATCTGCTACTGACTAGCAAAGCATCATCTGGTAGTATTTTGCGGCATTTGATGAACAAGTCTGCAAACGCATGAACATTTATTTATCACATACTGCCCAAAGCGTGTGAAGATGGCCTCTGAAGGCCGAATCTTTTGTGTTAACTAGCATCCTCTCCAAATCCTCTCCGCTTCTTCTTACATTACTTGCAAAGGTGAATCTGTGGATGCGTGTGTGTAAATCTGCCAATGAGGGATGAGGAGACTTTCTTGTCTTCTCCGTGTTGTGCTGCACCGATATCGATAGTTTCCACCGGGCGGGCTGGCAATGCAGCTTCTTTGAAAATTACAGAGCCTTTTTCTGTCCAAACCTTAGGAAGTCTCCTTCTCCTACAACAGAAAAAAAAAAGTTCTTTCGACATAACTGCCTAGGCTGCCTGTTTTGAACTGGCTGTTCAGGAGAGACTTTTGTTTCATTTCCTTCAGTTTTCCAGTTTGTTTCCGTGAGGTAATGCTTGAATTCGTACACTGTCTTTGTTCATACCGAAAGTGACCATGTACCGTTAGCATTGATCTCTGTTTAACTGAATACGTACCATGTACTGCTTAAGACATTTGTATCCTTCAAATGCCCAAGAATGATAATAATGGTTTAAATCGTTGTCTGTACTCCAGTCACATAAAGGTTTCCATACGACGAATTACATGCGGAGAGTAGTATTTAGATTGCACCTGTTTATTCGAGTTACTGCGCTCAGCAATAGCCCGTATTCTTGCTGTATAATTACGCGAAGCAAGCCGCGGAATTTGGATTTTGTTTTTCCGTTTCTTAGGTACGGCTCGTTGTGTGGCTTCATTGCCACGTGTTAATGAAGTATCGATAGTGCAAGGGTAGACGTTCGCACTCCGTAGAACGCTTCATTCATTTATCAAATAGAATGACGGCGACGGAATTTACCACTTTAATTGCAAAGACGTTGATTTTGACTTTGAGGCTCACCTCTGTAGTTTCGTTGGCGATGGAATGAACTTTTTCATTCAACTGGTAAGTTATTTATGTTTTATTTAAATATTGATGCAAGATTAGCCTCCTTCTACGCTGTTGCCAGTTTTTTTGGCCCCGTCTCTAAATTCGTTACGCTGGTTTCCTTGTAATCTTTGTTCCAAACGTAATCATTGTATAGGGACAAGGAAGGAACTGTTATTTCACATCCCATTCATTGTTAGTTCAATTTGATATGAGATGTGAACCACGACAGTAATTGCAAGTATTAATGATAACTGTTTTGCAAATACTGAACCACATCCAACAGTTTCCCCGTTCCAGTAATTTTTAAAGGGAGACATGTCTACGTTCAGTATGGCAATTAACAGAGTTTCTGGTGTATGTGACGCACACCGTTTAGTCGATTTAAAATCAGCGTTTCCTACAAATCGTTCCGTTCGGGCAGCACACACGGTGAACCAGGGTCATAGTTAATCTAGTTAAAACCATTTGTTTCTTCCCTTAACTGAGATAGGTAAATATTAAAGTCTATGGTATACGACTGCTTGTCTGTGTATTGGATACAGGATCCGTCCACCTACTTTGAAGCTGATTCATACGATCAAAAAGAAATAGCAGTTAATTTGCAGTTAGCAACACACAAGTTCTTGGGATGTTCGTCGTTATGTGACAATGGAGGTCCGCAGAAATTTTTCCAGCGGCAGAAAAGATTCTAAGACTGAAATTTTTTTAAAAGCAGTTGGTTCGGGTAGATTACCTGCCTACAAGTGCTTTTTAGGCAGGTAACAAACTGTTTTCTATTACGTATCCAACAATCCACCTCAAAGGTGACTTTGTCTTTTAAAATTTGTAGAGCAAATTTTGCGGCCCCGTAGGTAGGGCTATTTTACATATGCCGATTAGCCTTGCCAGGTGATCAGTTTCGTGAGTTTTCATTTGCGCATGTAGCGTAAGGCAGCGGGGTTTATGACAACAGTAAAGTTGCTGCGGAGGAATTATGAACAAGCAACTCTCAAGTTAAATTTTAAGAAACCTTGGCAGAGGCCGCTGTAGGGTCCGTTATAATACGGAAAAGCCATTTTCTGCAAAAAAAAAAAATTTCGACTGTACTTACATAACCTTTTCTGTAAATAAACGCACCGGAGTTACCTTTGTCATCCCTAATTAGAAAAGGAGTTTTTGTTTGATACCCGTTAAGATTCCGTGTTTTTGTGAAGAAGATGTTTCGTTTACTGCTCTCTGGATAATCTCACTCGCTTTGACCGCTAAACGGATAGCTTCATCTTTTTCAGTCGAGGCTTTATCCAAGACCAGTTGTACATCAGCGGCTAGAGAAGTAACCACTTTATTATCTAACAGTGGCGATAATTGGTATTTTAACCCTTTGTTTAACAGCATTAAGTGTGATCGGCTGAACGCAATGATCGCGAGATTCATAACAGGTCAGCAAACGGGAAGCTATACTGACACTCATCGAAAGGGATGGTAGAAGGTCTAATATACAGGGCTATTACAAATGATTGAAGCGATTTCATAAATTCACTGTAGCTCCATTCATTGACATATGGTCACGACACACTACAGATACGTAGAAAAACTCATAAAGTTTTGTTCGGCTGAAGCCGTACTTCAGGTTTCTGCCGCCAGAGCGCTCGAGAGCGCAGTGAGACAAAATGGCGACAGGAGCCGAGAAAGCGTATGTCGTGCTTGAAATGCACTCACATCAGTCAGTCGTAACAGTGCAACGACACTTCAGGACGAAGTTCAACAAAGATCCACCAACTGCTAACGCCATTCGGAGATGGTATGCGCAGTTTAAAGCTTCTGGATGCCTCTGTAAGGGGAAATCAACGGGTCGGCCTGCAGTGAGCGAAGAAACGGTTGAACTTGATTATCGGCTTGATGTCTGCCGAATCACTAAAGGGGCACCTATCGAACATTTGTGAATGACTAAAATAACTTTTTGAGTTTTTGTATGTGTGTGCAAAGCATTGTGAAAATATCTCAAATAATAAAATTTTTGTAGAGCTGTGAAATCGCTTCAATCATTTGTAATAACCCTGTATATGTGTCTATACTAAGCTTCTAACTATGACCTTCAATAACCTGTTGGTTTTTTCCCCGAAGTACATAATTTACCAGAACTGTTCAGATTGTCAAAAGCACTAACGTCAAAAATCTTAACAGCTTTAAGGGGACATTGTACGTGAAATTCATTGAAATTTGACATTTTCTGTTTTCTACTCCATAACGTACTTAGGACTTTCCTCAACATTTTGGTATACAATACATTAAAATCAGATAATTGTGAGACCTTCAAACAATATTTTGAATGAAACTTCCTGGCAGATTAAAACTGTGTGCCGGACCGAGACCCGAACTCGGGACCTTTGCCTTTCGCGGGCAAGTGATCCACCAACTGAGCTACCCAAGCACGACTCAGGCCCCGCCCTCATGCCTTCCAAACTTTACAGAAGCTCTCCTGCGAACCCTGCAGAACTAGCACTCCTGGCAGGAGTAAAGGTGTGAGGGCGGGGCGTGAGTCGTGCTTGGGTAGCTCAGTTGGTGGAGCACTTGCCCGCGAAAGGCAAAGGTCCCGAGTTCGAGTCTCGGTCGGGCACACAGTTTCAATCTGCCAGGAAGTTTCATATCAGCGCACACCCCGCTGCAGAGTGCAAATCTCATTCTGGAAACATCCCCAAGGCTGCGGCTAAGCCATGTCTCCGCAATATCCTTTCTTTCAGGCGTGCTAGTTCTGCAGGGTTCGCAGGAGAGCTTCTGTAAAGTTTGGAAGGCATGAGGGCGGGGCCTGAGTCATGCTTGGGTATCTCAGTTGGTGGATCACTTGCCCGCGAAAGGCAAAGTTCCCGAGTTCGAGTCTCGGTCCGGCACACAGTTTTAATCTGCCAGGAAGTTTCATGTCAGCGCACACTCCGCTGCAGAGTGAAAATCTCATTCTAGGAATATATTGAATGTTGACGTGTGACTGACAAATTTTGTGGCTACGAATATACTGCAACAGTTGAGCAGTCATGTCTTGCGAACTACACAGTCCAGAAGGCTGTGAATTGCTTTGTTTTGTGCCTGCTGCTACGTCTCAGAAGTTGGCATTACGAACAAAAAAATCAGTCCTTTGTTTCTGATACTAGTTTTCGTTTGAAAGTAGTGAGATTATCGGCTATTTTTGCAGTAAGCTAACTTCTTTCGCTTTTTGTACGTAAATAAAATGACTAAGCGTAAAAGTAACTTCAAGAAAAGCAAATTTTCGGGTAGCAGATATGTGAGACCTGCATTTTCTTCTGAAGTACTTGAAAACATGAGCACTAGCAGTGAAGGAAACGACGATAATGTCTCTGAAATGACCACACCACCTAGTGCATTGAAAAGGAAAGTAACTTTAGAAACGGGTGACAGGTAAAAGTAAGAATAAACATTCTTTTCCTTTGGCAGTAATGGAGGCCATAAAACCTATTTACAGAGATTTGGTAAATCCTGAGATACCAACAAAGTGTTTACTTGGGAAGACCCAGAATGTGAATGAGTCCTTCAATAATGTTGTGTGGTGTCGTGTGCCTAAAAATGTATTTGTTGGCCTTATGTCTCCAAGGTTAGCAGTGTCTGATGCTGTAACAACTTTTACTGGTGGGAATTATGAAAGACTTACGGTTCTGGAGAAGTTAGGGGTAAGATTTGGACAGAATACAGGTAACGGACGGCTGGAACTGGATGAGATTTGTGTGTGTGAAGCACAGTTAGCTGCTCAGCAAATGACAAAAGAAGCAAGAAAGAAAAGGAGGGGGCAAGCACTGGGCTGTTGTGACACTGAAGAAGATACAGACTATGGGCCAGGGCAATTCTAGTGCATAAAAGATACAGAAATGTAAGTCCGCATAAGAATTTGTAATAGGAAAGTTTTAAACCGCAGTATGTCTGAACTACATTTTTTGTAATATATGACCCATTTTCTAAAAAAATACTGTTGGTAGAGACATGAAATTTTCACAGCATTCCAAGTGTGAGATTCAACACATGTGGAATTAGAATAATTAAAATATCCTGAGTTGTTTTTTTACGTTAATTTATTTGCAAAGCACTGTAAAAAAATTCAGTAGTTGAAAAAAAAAACGATAACATGCTCCGAAAAACAATTTTAGTAATAATTCTTGTTCAGTGTATCTAGAAAGGTACATTCAATAATTATGGAAAATTGTAAATTGGTGACTTACAAAGTTTACAAGATAATGGGTCACGAAATTCGATAATTTAACATTGGCGGTATAGAACATACAATGTCAACTTAAGCTATTTATTCCTTAATCTTTGACCTGAGTTCCTCTATCAAAGCTGAACGTCTGTCTGACTGTTCTTCATTATGAATAATCGTTCGCACGCTATTAAACATGAGGCACCATTTCTAACTGAAGCTTCATTGATCACTTGTCCATAAACTTCGGTTATCCGTCTGCAATTTCGATAGCGGTGCCTTTTTCCCGCTGAGAAACCTTGTTACACTATCAGCCTCACTCTTGGTGGGACCGATAATTTTGTCACATGTTACAATCATCCTGGCGCCAAAATTTAGGAAGGTCTATGACACGGCAGCATGGTTGGGTGTGGGGAGAGAATAGAGCTTCTCGTCAGATTAAAAGGTTCTTTTCGTTTAGAGGTACCTTCGCATACTTTGCAAGCCACTTTAGTACAATTTGGAGGGTACATCATACCAATATCACTGCATTCCTTTCGTGTTTAATGCTCCTGTTTTGTGAGGGATAAATGAGTATTAGCCTGTGATAGTCTCTCTTACATTAGTCTTAGGTTCCTTGTACGAGATATACGTCAGTGACAGCATAATTGTCGCACAATCTTCTTAGAATACATGTTCTCTAAATTTATCCAATAGGATCTATGTCGTCTTTCATTTAAGGATTTCCATTTATGTTACCCGAACGCCTGTATTACACCTCCATATCGGCTAATCCGACCTGCTACGATCATAGCAGGCATTCTCTGAATTCATTCGATGTCTTTCGTGGTGTGGACTGAAACAATAGAAATGATCGCGCTAACGTCTTATACGCGATATTGTTTACATACCGGCATGCAATGAGTGTTCCCAGGCCTTCCGACTACTCTAATTCTTTTCTCCTTCCCCAATATCGAATTTATGTGATCGTTGCATTTCATATCGCTTCGTAGTATTTCACAGCAAAACGTATGCGACGTAAGGTGCTCACAGTCTTATAATCAGATGCCAAACGGCTCTTTATCTTTGTTACAGGCATCACTTTCCATTTACCCAGGTTTAAACAGAGCTGCCATTCAGCACACCAAGCGGAAATTTTGTCCGCGTCGCTCTGCAATTACTTAGGTTCCTGAATCGGAGATAGTTTCTCGATCACAACAACGTCAGAGAAGAATCTTATAGTACTGCTGATACTACTTGATAAATCATCCAGGTGACATGAAAACATTACAGGTACTATCTGATTCCTAGATCAACTGATACCAACTTGTGTCATTCTCTGAATAATAGTCATCTGTAGCGATTATGGATCGCTTCTCGTGCCAAAATCGTTCGAAAATCAATGGCGTCAAGAACTATATTAAATGCGGAGTAGAGGTTTTATAGCAGATCATTCGTGAGCAGTGGTATGTGGTGTTTCGATTAAGTTTGTGACGATAAGAGATATTTGACCTTTATCAACAGATGTGTCTTCCGTGGTTGCCAGCAGGGGGCAGGCAGGAAATGGGGAATATAGTGACGTACATGTGCGTGTTGTGCTCTCTGGCGACATTGCTCTTGGACCGATAACAAGTGGCAGAGCCTTGGTCTGCAAGCAATATAAACGATGTGTTTTCGACAGGAGCGCTCAGCTGTGTTACCGGATGTGGTCTAGTCCAGAAGAGGCCAAGTGCAGCATGGAGTGCAGTTGATACCTGGTAGTAACCAACAGGGATGAGTCTTCCTTCGACAGGTGCAATTCTTCACTGACTAGTGTCATAGTTGACGGATTTTTCTCTGTAGTGGTGTGCCTTGGAGAGAGTCGTTGTAAGTACAGAGCTGCAGTTTCACCGTGATTCAAAACTGCTGTCGGTCTCGCAATGGTTCCTACTATGATATCAGAACAGCTCATTCGAGCGGAATTGCATCGGTGTTTGAAAGGTGAACATCTGTTTTACTGCATTCTTTCAAGAAGTTATTCGGTTTGGTTCATGCAGACTATCAACCTATATCATTCTTATTTCCAGTCTCACCCACAGAGCAGAGCAATCAATATAAGCCGTATTTTGAGTGAAGCATAGTATCAAATAATATGTGTTCGGCTTTGCTACACGTTAGTCAGTGTCGTCATTTATTTAAAGTTGCTGTGTAATTCTGATCCGAAGAACACCTGAGTGCTATTGCCATGAAGCAACAGTGCGACTAATCAATACTTCCTTCTTTGGCCGGTAAATTTCGTGAGCCACTACGAAATTACTAAAAGCAAAGTACCTTATATTTGATGGTTCAATTATCTGTAGCTGCTGCCTAATAATTTAAAGATGTCTTCAAGTACTTACGGTTTATGAGTTAGGAATGATTCTTTTAGTGTACGAATGTGTTAGCTGTATTCGTGCTTATAAATATTTAGTGTGTTAGAGGTAGCTCATTTATTGTATTGTAAAAGCCTTGAAACCACAAGCGGTTGCGTGGAGGCTGTGAGGTATGCTGTAGTGAACGAAGGTTGTTTGTTGTGACCACATTCCCACTGGGTCTTTTACATGAGTGCTTGCATGGGTGACAGTTCTGGAACTTATAATTGTAAGCCTGTATTTGTTTCTAAAGAAACTTTTAAGCACTGTAGGTGTATTCTATTAAGGTTTATGCTCTAGTTTATGCTCTATAATTTCTGTAAAATTTATCTAAATAGCTTAAAGTTTTTAATTACGAATTTAATAATTGCTTTCGGATGTAGTTTTTATAATTAAATTTATTATTATTATTATTTCTAGTTGTCCTTGGTGGACTGGTTTTATTATAGAAGAAAAAGTCAATTCTGTTTCAACATTGTTGGTTTTTAAATATTTTAAATAAATTTGTTTAAATCATTATGTTTTTTATTAAAGTTCAGAACCTTGTCACTCCACCATCTACATCCCAATCATTTCAGTTTTTTGAAACCTCTTGACTGATTAAATAATGTGCTGAACCGGTACTCGCAGGCAGAACTTTCTCTTTTTTTTTGGGCGCAGTTCTCTTACCCACTGAGCTATCCAGCATGACCTACGACCCGCCCTCAGAGGTTTACTTCCTCCAGTACGTCTCCCCAATCTTCCAAACTATAGAGGTGTTTTCCTATATACGTTGCTTCACTAGTCCTGCTGGATGAAAGTATACTGTAGAGAAATGACTTCGCCATTGCCTAGGCGAGTGTTTCCAGAATGAATCTTTCTCCCTGCATCACAGTGAGGGCTGTTTTAAAACGCCTTGGCAGATCAAAACTCTGTGCCGGACTGATCACAAGATCTCCAGCGGAATAACATAGCATTTAATCTTTTTGCCTTTCTGTTGTGCAACCTTCCTTAATACATGGACCTCAATCATGTTCTAATGACGGTTTCAACTCTCTAAAATGTACGAAATCATCAACAAGTTATCCAAAACTGACTAGACAGTTGACAGTTTTTTTATCTGATCTAATCATACGCTATACATGAGAATGTTTATACTCTGGGGTGACGTCCAGTCATACTTTTAGGAGCCCAGCACACATCAGAATATTGAACGATGAATCCTTCTGTAGATCTGGAAATCTCTCGTCGTGTCATCTGCACAAGATTCCTCAAAATTTTTCCCTTAAGTCTTGAAGGTAGAGATGTCACTCTATTCGTTTATCAATCACAATCTGAATAGCATTGCTTACATTCATCACTATGTTGAAATTCGTTTCCAGGAAGTGAGTACATACTTGGTATCTACTTTATTAAAAATTTTCACTGCCGAAACGATTGGTGTGCTGTACATCGTATGACGTTCAGAATCATATCAGATGAACTGAGTATTGCCACAGCCACTGGTCAATGGCGCTGCATGCATATCTGACAGCATCCACGAAACGTTATAAATTTTCCCTGTTGTTATATCATATATTTGGGAATTCACATATATTTGGGAAGTTCACCATTGGTACAAGGTGAAAGTCTAAATAAACCCCCAAAACAACGCGTTTATTGTCGCACTCCGTTGGTTCCCTTGTATATCAATAATATCCCATTGTTTCTGTCGTCCTGCACGTATCATTTCTGCTGATGACCCGGAGATGTCAGTACTGGAATTGTAAAGACGAATGATGCTCTGTCGTCACTTTTTGGATGGACATAAGACCTAGGACTAAAGCTAACAGCGAAATAGTCCCAAGTAATTTTTGTACGGCATTGGAAGTTAATTAATTCTGATTTAACGAACAATGGGTTATTATTCTCCATCTCAATGTCATATCTGAAGGAAGTGAAGAACTCAGACATAATTCTGGAGGAGCATTTCAACTGCGGCCACATGCAGGCAGATTTCCGCTTGCCTCGATGCCTTCCAGGAGGCTCGAAACGTATATCTACAGGACGAGAAATGTGAATATGTGAAACCACACGTGCTGCTAAATCTCCCCTCGTTCTGCCAAATCTCATTATTGCGAAGTCATCCAGGACTTTACAAGTAATGAAAAAGTTGCACGGTTAGAACCAATCACGAATGCTTGGTATGTTACATCTGCAGCATCCGTCTATTTGGGCATGTAGGTTTGTACAGCCAGTTAGGCTGGTTGCAGCCCTGCGCAATTTGTACTTCGTCGGCTCCACAGTGCTCGTGCACACATATAGCTCGAGTCAGGGACTTGTGCAATCGCATCATAATCGCAACACAGTGTCTCATCCAGTTCCACAGCTGCGCTCATTCTTAGCAAAGATGTGGCTAACTCTTTCTCCCTCGCTATTGTCTACTTCCGGAATTGTTTGCTCTGTACTTGGCTCACAATTCAATGGCCTGTTCTATTTAAAAGCCGATGCACTTATTTTTTTAACATAAAAAATTAGCTGATATTGTCAGTTTCCAGAAATGTTTAAAACACGAACCAGGTAGTACCGCTAAGTCGATGATATTTCCGTAGTATGGACATACGGTGCAAAGGAATTGGGTTCCTTCCTGATACATCTCGACAGCATCAGCCCAAAAATACAGTTTACTGTGGAGACGGAGAATAATTGCCAATTGATTGTCTTGGTGATGCCTGATATAAAGTGAGGGGACGAGACATTGGGTCACAAGGTATAGAGAAAGGCCACGCATACGGACCGTTACCTCCAAAAAGATTCTGACCACCACCCCAGACATAAAAAAGGTCTCACTAAAATCTTTGTAAACAGTGCCCACAAAATTTGTGAACCGGCTTATTAAGAGATAAGCCTGAAGATCTACGGTCGACATTCAAGAAGAATGGTTATTCTACCAAGGAGAAAGATCGAACACTTCGTCCTAGGGAGAGAGGCAGGATCGACGAGGAGCAACGGCCGCTAAAGGAAAATTTTTCTTCCGTTTATCAGTACGATTACAGATCACATTGGTAAAATGTTGGCCTAACGTGGTATGGAAACTACCTTCAGACCCACCAGGAAGATAAAAGAATGTTTAAGATCGGCAAAAGATATACGACATCCTTTGGCTACGCGCTGTGTATATATAATTCATTGTAGTTGTGGACTGGTTTATATAGATACCACAAAAAGAAGTGTTTAGACCGCCTGGTTGAACACGAGAGGCATTGCCGCCTGGTACATAGAAATAAATCATAAAATTCACTGAGACAAATGTCATTTTGAAAATATCGCATTATAATGCATTTATGTATAGAGAGCCTATTGAGATTTATAAAAACATTAATAATTTTAACAAATGAGAGGAAGGTGTTAAATTAGATAGAATTTCTAGAATGAAATTTGGCTGCCAACATTGCAACGTAAGAATGACGATCTATTGTTCTCAGTTGAGAATGCTGGCACTACCAGAGAGAATCTCGCTGCCAAAGTCACGTGGTTGACTGTGGTGCCCTCGAGTTCGGATTGCAGTTCGCCACTTTACCCCTGAAGATGTCTCCCGCAGTCTGAGAAGAAACGTTAGTTTTATACATCGACCATGCTCTATTAGCCTGTAAGTTTCAAGGGATGTGATTGCGAGTTTCCCTTTGTCAAAATGTAAAGCAAACACTTAGATCTTCTCCCAGCTACGCATCTTTCTCTTTTGAATTCAAACGATTATGTCCCATTCCCCGTCTTCATTTCTTATTGTTTATGATGTTTCTGTCTTCCTCCTAAAACACTTCTGAAATTTACACTTTTTCTAGTGGTCACAGTTTAAATGATCTACTTTTATCCAAACTATGAATGTCGTAGTAATATTTAAGTTATGGATTCTATTTGAGATGTAACTCACTACACGTTTGCGTAATGAATGAAACTTAAAAATGTAAAATGTACTGTCAGATTTAATAGAAGATCTATTTTCCCTGATCTTGATAAGATAAATAAATAAATAAAAGTAAAATATATGAATAAATGTTTACTTTTGAATACATTTTGGGAGTGAAGAGTGATCAATGTTGTTAAAAATATTTATTATCAAAGACAGTCTTGATCACAATTTATTCATTCCGGTGGCCGGTTTCGACCACTACTGTGGTCATCCTCAGACCAATGAGTAAGAACCTCCTTCAGGTGGTAAATCGCTACCACCAGAAGGAGGTTCTTACTCACTGGTCTCAATATGACCACAGTAGTGGTCGAAACCGGTCAGCGTAATAAATAAATTGTTATCAAGACTGTTTTTGGTAGCAAATAAATGAATAAATGTTTGTTTACGAAGATTTCACTAGGAGCAACATTTCCATTTTAGTGACGGAAAGTCCAGGCTGCTTTTTCTTCAGTACCTTAATTTGCCTCCATTTAATTCACGTCGACGGGACGCTTAAATCTTAATTAACAATGGCACAGCGTAATATTAGTTAATTAAACGTTACTATTTCTGTAATGTAACACATTCTGGCTTATCCTCATCTTCTTTCCACGAAAACAAAACTTTTCTTTTTATTGAGTGATATATTACTTAATTAAGCATTAGGATCTCAGTACTGTAACTCGTTCTAAATTATCCTCGTGCACTTTCCACGAGACAAACATTTTTTTTTAATTGACTGATGCGAGTGTAAAGTAACATTTGTGTAACTTGCCTTGAGAAATAGGATTAAAAGATCTGAATCCATAATACGAAATGGTTTTCAGTTCAGGAAGGAGTAGTCAGTTCATTACAGTTGCTTTCTATCGCTGTTAAGGTATCTTATCCTCATCTAGTGGTCTTACGCAGTGTGTCACCGAAACTAGAGTTTCACGGTTTTCCCACTAATCCGCCCAGAAATATAATTTCACGACCGAATCGTTTTCGCGGAACCAATTAATGTCTCAAAATCGGTCATATCTGATTCACATTTTTTAAAAATTGTATTGTTCTCGCTTTCACTCATTCTGAGACAGCTGGACTAACGACAAACCACAGCACTCAGACGAAGTGTACTTTTGCTCATGTACATGTTATAATAGATCTTTCACTTCTTACTTCACGTGTGACGCCATAACGTCAGCTGCGCTCCAGTATCGGAGCAACGTAATACAATTCCTGTAAGTTAGTTTGTTTCTTTATAGCCTGAGCTTGCTAATGGTGTTTAATTCTTCATAGAAGTTTTCTGTGTACGCGTTTTCTGTGTAGGCCAGGCGCATTGACAAAGAGTGATTCCTTTTATTTAATAACAGAACAGGGACAAGGCGATAAGTTGTCGATCTGGCTTCGCAAAATTGCCTATTTTTCTGTCTGAACACTTATCCAGTGAGCATATTCCAACCTTGCAATTATAATCTTTAAGGGTCAGCAAAACCCCTTTCTATGAGTAACTCTATTGAACCGAACCTTTTCTGAATCACAGACATTACTACAGGTGAAAGTATTTCGTCCAAATCTATGGTTTCCTTATTGTCTTTCTGAATAGGTGCATACTCCTGTATTGCACAGGTGGACCAATACGTTATTGACTTTCTCAATTTGTGAAGCTCCTTTTCTTGAATAAATCATCCAGATTTTCTGAAATGGTAATTATTTGTTCGTCCGTGCTTGTACATCACATCTATTGATTTCTGTCGGATTTGAATAATTCTTGTCGAGTGTATTCGTCAATTAATGTTTTACTTATTCCAAGATGATCATAGAAGATAATCTTTCCAGCATCGCAGAAATCACTAGTTACAACTTCAGTGACAGATGAAATCAACTTCGACCTTCTTGGCACAGGTTATCAGCCACCATCCTCTACTCTGACCTCTGTTTCATGTCTGGCGTAAATCGTAGGAACCATGTCTTACCCATAGTTTTAGGAGATTTAAAAAGTAAGCTGAGTATTACCTAGAGAGTATTTGAGATGTTCGCTTTCGCATTTTGCTTCAGTCAGCATTGAAGATATGCGACACTTACCTTGCGTATTTCTTTGCATTAGTTAATTCTAATAATTTACATACCGCACTCTTTCTCCCGATATACATAAAACAACATACATTAAAAATATGGAGATTAGGGTTCAAAATCTGTGCACGACTGTTGTCGTTCTACTGAAGAACACTATACAGGGTGTAAAAGAAAAATCTGTAGAACGTATCATAGTGGTGTACGTGAAGTCGAGACGAAGAATTTGATAAGAGACACTAGTGGCCTATCAAGTCGAGAATAACCTCTAATTGGCCTACGAAATCCATCTAAGTTACAGCGCAAGCGCGCCATGCATGATTTTCAATAACCATTCGTCCTATTATGCCTCCGTATTTCGTTAAGGTTTGTAAATTAGCGTTTACTGTAAGGGCAATGAAAGGAATAAACTTTTGAGCTAATGATGGGAAAACTATTTGTGTTTCGAATTAGATCTAAACTTAACATTTGTAGACACAGTCGTTACGTGGTAATACTTCGAGAGAAACTGAACGATTTAATTGTTACTTTCATTGCTGTATCTGTTGTTGTGGTCTTCATTACGAAGACAGGTTTGATGCAGCGCTCCATGCAACTATATCTTGTGCAAGCCTCTTTATCTCCGAATAACTATCGCTACTTACATCCTAATGAACCTGCTTCCTGTATTCATCTCTTGGTCTCCGTTCACAGTTTTCAGACCCCACACTTCCCTCCAATATAAAATTGGAGATCCTTTGACGTCTCAGAATGTGTCCTAACAACCGGTTCCTTTTTTCCCTTCGAGTAGTGCCACAAGATGCTTTTCTCCCCAACTCTGTTCAGTTCCTCCTCATTAGTTACGTGATCTACTTCCGCACTCTTCAGCGACTTTCTGTAGCACCACATTTCTAAGATGCTATTCTCTACTCGTCTAAACTGTTTATCGTCCATGTATCACGTCCTCACATGGCCACACTCCAAGCAAATACTTTCAGAAAAAACTTCTTAACTCTTAAATCTATAGTTGATATTAATAAATTCCTATTCTTCAGGAACTTTTTTCTTTCCACTGACAATCTACAATTTATATCCTCTTTACTGCCAGCCGGAATGGCCGAGCGGTTCTAGGCGCTTCAGTCTGGCACCGCGTGACCGCTACAGTCGTAGGTTCGAATCCTGCCTCGGGCATGGGTGTGTGTGCTGTCCGTAGGTTAGTTAGGTTTAAGTAGTTCTAAATTCTAGGGGACTGATGACCTAAGCTGTGAAGTCCCATAGTGCTCAGAGCCATTTGAACCATCCTCTTTACTTCGGCCATCACCAGTTATTTTGCTCACCAAATAATAAAACTCGTCTACTACTTTTAGTGTCTCATTTCCTAATCTAATTCCTTCAGCACCACACAATTTAATTAGACGACACTCCATTATCCTTGTTTTGCTTTTGTTGATGTTCGTCTTATATCCTCCACTCAAGACATTATGTATTCGTTTCAGTTGCTCTTCCAAGTCTTTTGCTGTCTGTGACAGAACTACAGTGTCATCGCCAAAGCACAATTTTTTTTTTTATTTTTTCATCATGAATTTCAGTTCATAGTCTAAACTTTTAATTAGTTTTCTTTAAGGCTTGGTCAGTGTTCAGATTGAATAACAGTGGGAATAGGCTACAACCATTGCTTCCCTTTCATGCCTCTCGACACTTATGACTAACCTTTGGTTTCTGTTAATTTGTCAATAGCCTTTCGCTCCCTGTATTTTACCCCTACTATCTTCCAAAATTCAAAGAGCATATCAGTCAACATTGTCAAAAGTTTATGCCTCCTGGGGGATGGTGAAATGGCGTAGCTGCCAGAGTGCCATCGTGCCTACCCCTTAATATGGACTACTCACAGACAGAACCCAATTTGTGGAGCAAACGAGTAAAATAAGCAGGAAACATACCACGGAGACGCTATCGCACATCCGATAGCCAACTCAGCGAGTCTGAAAGGTGTCATATTGTGAGTTACCGAGTGGCAGGATGGTCCTTTCGGAGAACTGTCACCCAAGTTGGACATGCCGACATGCTGCTCAAATGGTTCAAATGGCTCTGAGCACTATGGGACTTAACATCTGTGGTCATCAGTCCCCTAGAACTTAGAACTACTTAAACCTAACTAACCTAAGGACATCATACACATCCATGCCCGAGGCAGGATTCGAACCTGCGACCGTAGCGGTCACGCGGTTCTGGACTGAGCGGCTTAACCGCGAGACCACCGCGGCCGGCCCGACATGCTGCGTCAGCTGTGCAACAGTGCTGGTGTCGGTGGTCAAGTGAACATTCTCGCACCTGTGGACGAGGTTTTCGACGAACACGCAGCAGAGACTCTCTCCACCATCGTCAAACTGTATGAGAAGCAGCGGCAGATCGTACAGCTTCTACAGCACAGAAAAGAGGACTTGTGAGACCAGACGTGCCCACACGAATTGTTGCTAATCGGTTATTAGCAGTGGGACTAAAGGCACGTACATTTGTAGTCCGTCTTCCACTCAAGCCACAGCATCTCCACGCACAGCTCGACTAGTGCCATCAGAGGATCATTTCTAAGATGGAATGGCACGACATGGTCTTCAGCGATGAAAGAAAATTCGGCCTATCGGCAAGTGATGGCCGTTTGCAAGTACGATATACACCTTCTGAACGGTGTCTCGTAGAGTCCATTCATCCAAGGCACAACGGTCCCAACCCAAACTGTCTGGGGTGCGGCAAGCTACAATTCTCGTTGACCTTTGGTGTTTCTGTAGGGGACGCTAACCATCGCTTGGTACGTGGAGAATGTAGTCAGACCCATCCTTTTGACGTTCTTGCAACATGAAGGTGATTCAAATTGGATAATGCTCGACCACGATCTCCCCGTGAAATTCAATGTGCTCTGCAAGACGTGCAGCAACGTCGCTGTCAAGCACAAACTCAGGACTTGTCTTCAATCGAGCATATGTGGAATACAATGGCACGAGAAATGACTCGTTTCACTCGTCAGCCAACAACACTTACAGAGCTACGTGAAAAAGAGGAGCAGAGGTGGAATCAATGACGTATCCTAGGACAGTATTCACCATTTGCACAATCGACTGCCTGCCAGAGTCAGCGCCTGCATTCCTGTCCACTGAGGCTACACCACCTACTAATGCAGGTGTTTGAACATGGGCCGATACCTGGTACCTCAGAACCACTGTAGTTATTGATTTGTAAATAAATAATTTCATGTACTCCATACCCACTTTTGCAACAATAAATATTGAGTCAAATGGAAACCGCTAAAACGGTGCACATGCTTTTTTTCTGGCAGTGTATGTTGTAATTCGTTGTACTGATTTTGATTAGTTTACAAACGTTCTTCGTTTTTCATCAGAAACATTAAATTATTGGTTTACAGTTCCAATCTTTTTTTCTTTTGTTGACAGTATCAAAGTTAACGGTCAACTTGAGCAGACTGCATCTAGTAATACTGCAACGAAACTGTTTCTAAAACTAAGCTGCTCGCTGATGAAACATAACGATTAAGTCCAAGGAGCTTAAATCGAGTTTGTGGAAATTTGATCTTTTGGAATAATTCATTTACAGTTTAAGTTTGTGTATCTTATCAAGAAATGTGCTTAAATAAATCATAAATAATTTTTTGTGGCATTAAAAATTATATTAAAGCAAGAATAATAATAGTAATAATATGAATAATAATAGTAATATCTGGTTTAAATCTGGGAGAAGCACAAGCATAAGCCTTATTTGCAAAATCATAAGGGCTACTTCAAAATGCAGCGTATGTATGAAAATGAAAAAAAAAAAAGAACAAATCGATACCATGTTGTGGTAACAAATGAACAGAGCTATTCCAAATGGAACGAAATCCTATTTATCTATAAAGCATTAATGCGCCTATACACAATCAAACAAGTAGTCAAATTTTACTACAATTATCAGATATGCGACCGTGTACGGCGCTGTTTTAGCTGTTTATGGAACATAGACACTATTTTGAGTGAAATTTTGATTGACCGTATGTTTTAGAAGATGGTGGACGTTTCCTGTGGTGATGTTCTGCCGCATATGTTTGGAAGAAAATAGCTTTATTACAGTTTATCTCCCTATATATAGTGAGTTTCCACAACTATGGAAACTAAGAGCAAAGATAAAAGTAAATTAGCATTGGACATCACGAAAGTGGTAGAGGTGGCATGTCTTTCCCAGCCATATATTACGCAAGAAGAGGTTAAGAATAAAATGAATATTCTGTTGAAAACTTCCACTGTCCAGTCCCATTAAGGTGGCCACTGCCTATGATGGACGACAACGAGCAATAACCACCCACAGATGGCAGGTGGCAGCACTAGTAGCGGAGATGATATGAAGCATGACGAGTAAGACACGGAAGACAGTATACTAGTTGTAATGCGGAAACGGAGCGACTTATTTGAAGTCAAAACGGGAGTGATCAATGCCTTTCGGGTCAAGGGTTGGTAGCATTTCCTAGACGGATAAGTCTGTAAACCGTTGAAGTCTACTGAGCGTGGCAAAATGACGCTATCCAAAACCGGCGCCGAGGCCACCGTGGTGTTCCGCAGACCTTAAATGACAGGAGTGAACGATGGCTGTGGAGATGTGTACGGGCGATCAGACGTGCAACTATTGAGCAACTGGGTGCCCAGGTGAACCATGAGTCTACCAACTTTCTAATCAACCACCGTTCAGCGGTCGTTTCTGTGTTTGAGCATCCGCAGCATGAGCCTGGTTCATGCCACCATGCTGACTGCTATTTATAGGCGACGAAGGCTGGGAGTACGTAGCGTGCCAAAAGTGCAGCTGCACGTCCACTGAGTGGCGACAGACGACCGTTTCAGATGAATCACGTTATAAGCTCATTTGGATAGGTGGCCGTTTACGTATACGACGTGAAACGAACCAAATGAAGAAGGAGTGTTATGATCTGCGAATGTTTTCGTGTCGATCCCGGGGTGATCTCATCATTCTGGAAGGCACAGTGGATCAATATGCATATGCATCTACATTAGGGCACCATGCCCACCACTACATGAAATTGGTCTTTCACGGCACGATACCACCAACCAGCAGCAGTGCATGTGCGGGGTTGAAAGAGCATCAGGATGAGTTTACCCTACTCTCTTTGCCGCCAAACTCCCAGACTTTAAACCCAAACGAGAGTCTGTGGAACCACCTCGATTCGGGTCTTCGTACCATGGATCCTCAAGAGAGAATCGCAGGTGGCCACGTCCCAGGAGATGGCACGACTCCACATCCCTGTCTATACTTTCCAGAACCTCATTGACACTCTTCCTCCACGTCTCGCAGCGGTCCGCGGTGTAAAAGGTAGTTATTCAGGCTCTGGACAGGTGGTCACGTCAATGCGATTGGATGGTGCACAAGCGGTGGTGCAACAAATATAAATAAAATAAATTTAAAAAAATAAAAAAGTTTAATCTCTCCGATACTTCCACGAACGATGTAGGCTATGTTTCCAAATTGTAGCATTTCAACCAACTGTCATTACAGGACTAAGTCAAAAGAATAAACTTTCGTATGCCATTCTTCTGTCTTTTTTTTCAGTGTGAGGGCGATGTAACTCTAAACTAATTAGAAATTTTGCTGTCCTTTCGTAGACGTAGTCATCAGGTTATGGTTCAAATGGCTCTGAGCACTATGGGACTTAACATCGGAGGTCATCAGTCCCCTAGAGCTTAGAACTACTTAAACTTAACTAATCTAAGGACATCACACACATCCATGCCCGAGGCAGGATTCGAACCTGCGACCGTAGCAGTCGCGCGGTTCCGGACTACAGCGCCTAGAACCGCGTGGCCACCGCGGTCGGCCATCAGGTTATGAGTGTAACATTCTCTTTAACAGGTTTTCGTGTATATATGGGGCGAACGACATAAAACTTGCACCGCAAATATTGCAGAAATGAAAGTTCTATTTCACAGAACGGAATGTTAGTCAGGGGCTCGTACTGTTAGCCAATAAACAAATGCTAATCATAACCGTAATGTCTATTTTTGTGCAAAGATACATTTTTAAATGTGAAAATGCCTATTGACATTAGCAAACGAGAAGTGGGGTAAATGAAGATTTCGGTGGTGTTTTTACAGGATTTTAGTGCGAGCCGTTTACAAGACACCGACACTTGTTGGTGCCATTCAACCTGCGTAGTTGATAGGTACAATGTTGTTGTGATGTCTTACAGTGTTATTGTGCCTTCCTTGAGTGCACTCCGAGTTACTGGTCAATTAGTTTGTGACAGTCCAAGCTATAGGTCGGGAATGGAAGATGAGGTCTTCGAATGCAGGAAAAACCGACATGCTCATGGTGTATTGCAAGTGTAGGAAGAAAGAGATTCGTTCTTGTACGGTGCATGTTGCACGATATTCAAATAGACGCCAACCATCTAGTCAGTTATTTTAGCCTTTTCTACCAGTTACGTGAAAGTGGTAGTATAAAACCTAGACAACATAACAGAAGGAAATAAGTGACCACAGACGAGAGGGAAATTAACGTTCTTGGCTGTGTTGCAGATGATGCGCAAGCTACCTCACGTGCAATTGCACGAGGAAGTGATATGAGTCAGGCAAGTCTCCTCCAACAACATATGTTCCATCCCTATCACATTTATCCCTCAAGAGCTCCGTACAAACATGTTATCTTCTGTACATGGGCATTAAGGCAGGATACTCCACATGTATCATGAATTTTGTTTAATGATGAAGCCACATTTACCATGGCCAAATAAACCACCGAAACAAGCACTATTAGTCCGCCGACAGTCCCAGTTGGCTTATTCAGGTGAAACGTCAGAGTTCATGGAGTCTAAACTTGTGGTGTGGGATAGAAGATCATCAGATGATATTCCCGTTTTCACTAGATGGAACACTGGACACACATCTTCCCTCCAAACGGACCATCTTCCATGGAAGCTAGATGACGTTCCTCCTCAGAATAGGAGAAACCTGTGATACCATCATGATGGCAACCAGCCCCAAGTACACGAAGTTCAACAGCATGTTGAGGCATGGCGCCTCATATCGCTTCTGTCTAGAGCCTGGGTATCGGGAGAATTACTCATGCGTGCACAGTGACAGATGGTCTGAAGCGGGTTCAGTCGAGTACTGGTACATAGATCTAATTTTCATACATCAGAGTATAATAGTGCACAAAGACATTCAAGAAACAGGTCAAGAGAATGTTGTTGTGAATTGTTGTGTTTCTTCCTGAAGGATTTTCTGTTTATTTATGTTTGTACGGTATTGCGTATGCTTTTAGTAGTCTGAATGATGCGTGAATGTGGTCTAAAGTAAATATGTAGATCATTGTTCTACTGGCAAATGCTGTACGAACTAGCGTAAGAAATTTTTAAGACAGTGTGAATACCGAAGAAGGGGGATTTTGTATCATTATATGTTAACTGAGTTTATGGTAAAGGGAAAGCTAATTCGAGTGCAAATGAAAATAGTTAATAACGTAAACTATAAACAAAATGTCAATATGTTAAATATTTATTTCGGGAAAAAATACAGTTCGAAAGTGTGTTATTTGTTGATCGGTGACATGAAAAGCGTGGACTAACGTGGGAGAATAATGTTTTTCTATTGGCCTTCAAGAAAGTTGACCAATCAGAACGGAGTATTCTTCGCGCGTCTTCTCTCTCGGAGATATAGAATGCTTACGGCAGTCGGAAGTAGTCGGAGCCTAGCCTTTAAATGGTGCGGTCGTGTGTAGTATGAGTTCCGAAGGAAGTCATAATTTGTCGGTTTTAGTTGTGTATGTGTGTGTGTGTGTGTGTGTGTGTGTGTGTGTGTGTGTGTGTGTGTGTGTGTGTGTGTGTTGGGGCTTACAGGCGCTCAACGTCGAGGTCATCAGCGCCCTGACACACATTAAAAAAACGAATGTGGATAAACTTATTAAAAATGCAAAGAAAGCGGGAAAATATGAAAAATGCCGTATAAGAAAATAATACGTAAGGAAAACGAGAAAGGAGCGTCAAATATGCCACGGGAAATTGTCACTGGCTGGCCACTTTCGTAAAATATACGCGAGCCACTCACCCTGTGAACTAAGTAAGACCCGCTCCCTAAAATGTTGGTGAAAACATTGGACAAGTCACAGAAGTTTAAAACGTTAACCACATTCGTATGAGTATTTCCTAAAAGAGATGGCAGATCCGGTGGCACGTCAGCCGCAGCCCACTGGTTAGAAAATTAAACGCAATCCAATAAAACGTGGCGCACAGTGTCCTGGACGCCACAAGTGCCACACATTGGAGGGTCCTCACGCCGGAGTAAGAAGCCATGCGTCATAGGACTGTGGCCTATCCGAAGCCGAGTGAGAACCTCGTCCAGTCTACGAGGCTGGAAGGAAGTACACCACACACGCGTTGTGGGCTTGACTAAACGGAGCTGATTGTCAGTCATTTCCAGCCACTCATCCTCCCACTGACGCATGACTCATGAGCTCAACAGCGAGATGAGTGCATGCAGGGGGGTGGCACACTGAAATACTTCCGGATCTAGACAAGCCTCCTACGCTGCGAGATCTGCCCTTTCGTTCCCAGCAATGCCGACGTGCCCTGGAACCCAGCAGAAAGCCATTTCCATCCCCAGTCATTCTAGTTGGAGGAGGTCATCCTGGATGGTCTGGACTATATTATCTGCTGAATAGAAACGTTGCAATGAGTGAAGGGTACTTAGTGAATCGGAACGGACAAGAAATTCAGTACGAGAAGAGCGTCTCATCTGCTCCAGTGCCCGCAAGATCGCAGACAATTCTGCACCAAAGACAATAAACGCTTGAGGCAGTCGGGCCTTGAGGACACGATCAGTAAAAACAACAGAGCAACCAATGGAATCCCCCTGTTTCGACCCATCAATAAAATTATCTTCATAGTCGTGGTGCTCAGATAAAATGGCAGAAAACATAACATTAAAAACGGTTGCAGGAGTGCAATCTCTCTTGTACCGCACCAAATCTATAATCACTGAGGGCCTCTCCAGTAACCAGGGTATCAGGCGGTTAAAACCCTGGATTTGAGACCGCACGGGCTCCACACCGAGGGAATCCAGTACACGTTGCACACGGATCCCAAACGGCATCGTGGCTCGGGGACGGTGGGAGAAAAAGAAAGTCCAGAGGCGGATGTGCAACAATATGGTAAGTGGGTGAGGGTTGGAGCTGCAAGAAACTTACACACCTGACGCACCAGTAGGAGCTGCCGCCGGATGGTAAATGGCGGTACCCCGGCCTCAGCACAGAGGCTGGGTATGGGACTGGTCTGATAAGCACCCGTGGCCAGTCGAATCCCCGCATGGTGGACAGCGTCAAGGATCCCCTAAAAAGAGGGCCTCGCTGACCTATACACCGTGAACCCTAGTCCAGCCGCGAACGCACAAAACCCCTATAAAACTGGAGTAGACGCGCCCTGTCCACTCCCCAAGACCTGTAGCTGAAGCACTTGAGAATTTTCAGTGCCTCCAGGGTTATGGCTTTCAAGTCTCGCAGGTGTGGTAACCATGGCAATCTAGAGTAAAAAATGGGGCCCAGAAACCGCAACGTGTTTCTAAAATGTCGGCTAGTGTCACCCATATACAAGGCAAGCAAATTAAACGGACGACGAGAACGATTAAAATGAACACACATTTATCGGCAGAAAACTGAAATCTTTCTTTACAGCCCACGCCTGTAACCGCCGTACTGTAAGCTGCAACATAAGGGTCACCGGTGCAATACTGCAGGAAGAACAGAAAACAGCAAGGTCGTCCACAAATAAGGAGCACTGTACTGGACTCCTCACTGCAGATGTTATACTGCCGATGGCTATGGAAAAGAAGGTAAAAGTTAAAACACTGCCCAGGAGACCACCATTCGGTTTCAGTTGTGCTACACGCCTCAAAAGTTCTTTAAACTGAAAGCATATTTATTCCGGCGTGTTCCTTTAGAAAGTACGAATTTTTAAAGTAATTTTGTGTATGAGAAAAGATAGTAATTCCACGTGGTATATTGAGGAGATCGGTAACTAAAAACTTGAGTGAATTAGACACCGATGAACTTAATCGTGTGGCAAGCGAGCATTTTCAGTTAAGAACAACCCGTGCATAGGAGTTGTTCAGATTTCGGGAAATACGTTACCGTGAACTTGCTAACGGGAATGAAAGGGTTTGTGCATGACTGTGTCAAGATTAGTACGGGCTTGCCAGTGAACGTGTAAATTATCAAAATTCAGAATATACCGAAGTTTTGCCAGTGTGGTTCAAACGGTTCAAATGGCTCTGAGCACTATGCGACTTAACTTCTGAGGTCATCAGTCGCCTAGAACTTAGAACTAATTAAACCTAACTAACCTAAGGACATCACACACATCCATGCCCGAGGCAGGATCGAACCTGCGACCGTAGCGGTCACGCGGTTCCAGACTGAAGCGCCTTTAACCGCACGGCCACACCGGTCGGCTTTTGCCAGTATCTTCACCTTTTATTCAGAATTGAGACCTTTTCCAGGTTCTTAGAATAGTTACGCTGGGTTGCAGTACGGTAGGTTTCTGCTCGGCTTTCCTACCGGCGATCGGTTGCAACGAGTTCACAGGTAGGTGCTGGTAAAAAGGACGACAGGAACCGCGCCGCCACAATGTCCTCACGAATTGTTTCCGAACCGTTGGATTGAACGCAGAGGACCTGTACCTTAGCCAGCTCGTTCCCTGAAATTGACGCCTGTAGACTGTGGGCAAAGCTAAAAGACAATGACCACAAGGACAGACCAACTACGCCCGATGGTATGCAACGACCTATTACTGTAGACTGCGCGCACACCTTCGCGGAAATTTAGCAAATGTGCGGCAGTCATTCCATAGCAGACAGAATGAGTACATTGCTTCTGACATCGGTCATTTTGAACACAACTTGTGATGGTCAATTGTCTCATGACTGCTCAGAATCAACATATTTAGCGTAAGCAATTGTGTTCTTCTTTAGCGTGCGCTACCACAGGTATTGTACAAGTGTTCGTGTTGGAACTTTAAGGAGACGGTATCTCGTAAACGACTCGCACTACAGTCATGTGACAAACACAACTGACACTCAAATTTACCATACTTTTAGGTTTTTCAATGTCAGCAAGGATTTTTTCGTTTATGAAAGTGTGTGTTTGCACAAAGATTCACTTTAGAAATACTATTACAATCTGTTGATTGGTTAAGAATACCAGTCCTTGGCTGCTAATCGATTTGCTGATCCTGTTTCCGGTGATTCACCCTGTATATCTCTCTCACTTTAAACCATTCCCTGGGCCATCGTCTTGTTTCCTTTTTCCTCCTCCTTTTTCTTCTTATTAGAAATGCTTTATCTCCCGCTATATTCATTCCCACTAGGAAGTGGGGATATAATGACAACCTTGTTGGATCGTGTATGGGCTTGTATAACAAATCCATAGATTATTTGACAAATAAGTTGGATCCTGGGCGGGGGTCTTTACAAGTGGCAAAATGTGATATATACATTATGCCATCAAAAGTATCCGAACACCGGGCTGAAAATGACTTACAAGTTCGTAGCGACCTCCATCGGTAACGCTGAAATTCAGTATGGCGTTGGCTCATCCTTAGCCTTGATGACAGCTTCCGCTCTCGCAGGCATTCGTAGAATCAAGTGCTGGAAGGTTTCTTTGTGGAATGGCAACTCATTCTTCACGGAGTGCTGCACTGAGGAGAGGTTTCGATGTCAGTCGGTGAAGCCTGGCACGGAATCGGCGTTCCTAAACATCCCAAAAGTGTTCTATAGAATTCAGTTCAGGAATCTGTTGAGACCAGTCCATTACAGGGATGTTATTGTCGTGTAACCACTCCACCACAGGCCGTGCATTTTGAACAGTAGCTAGATCGTGTTGAAAGATGCAATCGCCATCCCCGAATTTCTCTTCAACAGTGAGAAGCAAGCAGCTGCTTAAAACATCAATGTAGGCCTGTACTGTGATAGTACGACGCAAAACAAGAAGGGGTGCAAGCCCCCTCCATGAGAAACACGACCACACCATAACAGCACTGCCTCCGAATTTTACTGTTGGCACTACACACGCTAAATGGTTCAAATGGCTCTGAGCGCTATGGGAATTAACATGTCATCAGTCCCCTAGAACTTAGAACTACTTAAATCTAACTAACCTAAGGACATCACACACATCCATGCCCGAGGCAGGATTCGAACCTGCGACCGTAGCGGTTGCGCGGTTCCAGACTGAAGCGCCTAGAACCTCACGGCCACACCGGCCGGCACACTACACACGCTGGCAGATGACGTTCACCAGGCATCCGTCATTCATACCCACACCCTGCCATTGGATCGCCGCATTGTGCACCGTGATTCGTCACTCCATACAACTTTTTTCCACTGTTCAATCGTCCAATGTTTACGCTCCTTATACCAAGCGAAGCGTGGTTTGGTGTTTACCAGCGTGATGTGTGGCCTATGAGCAGCCGCTCGACCATGAAATCCAAGTTTTCTCAACTCTCACCTAACTGTCATAGTACTTACAGTGGATCCTGATGCAGTTTGGAATTCCTGTGTGATGGTCAGGATACATGTTTGCCTATTACACATTATGGCCCTCTTCAATTGTCGACGGTCTCTGTCCATCAACAGACGAAGTCGACCTGTGCGATTTGTGCTGTATGTGTCTTTTCACGTTTCCACTTCACTATCTGTTGTGTACATTGTTCCGCGTAGTCAGCGCGTACACAACTTTCACACTAGAGCGCGCCCCACTAAGCACAACAGCGCAGGCGCAGCGCTCATCCGTCTCCGCACTACGAGATGGCGCTGTCTTAGAGACGGACCAAATTCTGCTTCCATCGATCCGGGCATTAATGTGTAACGCAGCCAATGAGATTGCTGCTAATGTAGAACCTTTTCTCCTCGCGGATCACACTCGCGCAGTGATACCTGAAAAGTTGAGGTATTATAACGAGTGTACAGACCTCCGATTAGTCAGTCTGCATTAGTCTGCATTTGTCTGTACCAGTCTATAGTCAAGTTTCAGTCTGCGCCTAATAAGATTACCATATTCCTGTACATAGCCATGAAGAGAAATGTATAGACACTTTGTCAAGTATCAGAGATATGTGAGAATAAGATTAACGTACCAAGACCAAAGGAACTTCAGATCGTCAATTGTAAACAGCATCCAGAACCAAGTTACGTAATATCTATGTCTTTTTATTATTTAAATAAATGTGTGTGAAAATTAATCAAGTTCTGTTTAACGTTGGTCACCGTAAATCTGCTACTCTAAGCGTGCAAGTGGCATTTCTATCGTCTGACCTCACGGCAGAAGATAAACACGCCACGATAAGACCACGAGACATATTGCTGACTCTCGCCTACTTCGTTAGAGCGACAAGTCAAATAATTTGATGGTGTGTGTACCGAAGGTCTTACAGTACGCACACCACACTATCACATCGGAAACAGTGGCCCTAGGGATGTTTAGAAATGCGAAAATTTCGCCGACAGACGTATGAGGCAAGTGACACAAAATCACTTGACCAGTTTCGGGATTGGTGAGTTACGTGGAGCGCCCCAGTCTGCTCTCTCAAAATGTCTGTTCTCTGCCGTTGTAGCTGATACGGAGTACCTGGCAGCAGGTGGCAGCACAATGCACATAATATGAAAAACGTATGGTGTTGGGGATGTCCGGATGGATACCTTTGATCACATAGTATATCAAAAGCACCTAGCTTGCCAACAGAGCTCGGTAGACCGGATGGTCACCCGCCCTAGTACTAGCCCAGCGCTTGACTTCGCCTAATCTGAGGGGAACCAGTGATACCACAGCGGCGAGGCCTAACGACGCCACTACTCATAAGCTGCTCTGGGTGAGGCCCGGCAACGTGGGTTGTCTAAGGCAGCCATAAAGCCAGCTGGGAGCGTGTCACGGTAGTCAGCACCCCTCGGTGCCAGCTGCAGGTGGCGCGGTACCCACCGAGTGCCCCGCCTCGGGCCGCCGCTGCTCCTCCAACCTGAGGAAGCCGCTAATTAAGGCGAGTGCCCGCCAGGCCGTGACGTCACGAGGTTCGCACCACCCCGCGGGCCCCAACGTCGCGGCCCTGACCTGCCGTGCCAGGCAGGGACGGACCTAAAGGCGGTGCCCACTGAGTCGTACTGAGCCTCAGTTGTACTGAGTCGTCTCTTGCCCTATACATGGTGTTACAAAAAGGTACGGCCAAACTTTCAGGAAACATTCCTCACACACAAAGAAAGAAAATATCTTATGTGGGCATGTGTCCGGAAACGCTTAATTTCAATGTTAGAGCTCATATTAGTTTCGTCAGTATGTACTGTACTTCCTCGATTCACAGCCAGTAGGCCCAAGTGAAGGAAGGTAATGTTGACTTTGCTGCTTGTGTTGACATGCGACTCATTGCTCTACAGTACTAGCATCAAGCACATCAGTACGTAGCACCAACATATTAGTGTTTATCACAACGTGGTTTTGCAGTCAGTGCAATGTTTACAAATGCGCAGTTGGCAGATGCCCATTTGGTGTATGGATTAGCACGGGGCAATAGCCGTGCCGCGGTACGTTTGTATCGAGACAGATTTCCAGAACGAAGGTGTCCCGACAGGAAGACGTTCGAAGCAATTGATCGGCGTCTTAGGGAGCACGGAACATTCCAGCCTATGACTCGCGACTGGGGAAGACCTAGAACGACGAGGACACATGCAACGGACGAGGCAATTCTTCATGCAGTTGACGATAACCCTAATGTCAGCGTCAGAGAAGTTGCTGCTGTACAAGGTAACGTTGACCACGTCACTGTATGGAGAGTGCTACGGGAGAACCAGTTGTTTCCGTACCATGTACAGCGTGTGCAGAAACTATCAGCAGCTGATTGACCTCCACGGGTACATTTCTGCGAATGGTTCATCCAACAATGTGTCAATCCTCATTTCAGTGCAAATGTTCTCTTTACGGATGAGGCTTCATTCCAATGTGATCAAACTGTAAATTTTAACAATCAACATGTGTGGGATAACGAGAATCCGCACGCAATTATGGAATCACGTCATCAACACAGATTTTCTGTGAACGTTTCGGCTGGCATTGTTGGTGATGTCTTGATTGGGCCCTATGTTCTTCCACCTACGCTCAATGGAGGACGTTACCATGATTTCATACGGGATACTCTACCTGTGCTGCTAGAACATGTGCCTTTACAAGTACGACACAACATGTGGATTATGCACGATGGAGCTCCTGCACATATCAGTGGAAGTGTTCGTTCGCTTCTCAACAACAGATTCGGTGACCGATGGATTTGGTAGAAGCGGACCAATTCCATGGCCTCCACGCTCTCCTGACCTCAACGCTCTTGACTTTCATTTATGGGGGCATTTGAAATCTCCTGTCTATGCAACCCCGGTACCGAATGTAGAGACTCTTCGTGCTCGTATTGTGGACGGCTGTGATACAATACGCCATTCTCCAGGGCTGCATCAGCGCATCAGGGATTCCATGCGACGGAGGATGGATGCATGTATCCTCGCTAACGGAGGACATTTTGAACACTTCCTTGAACAAAGTGTTTGAAGTCACGCTGGTACGTTCTGTTGCTTCCATTCTATGATTAATGTGATTTGAAGAGAAGTAATAAAATGAGCTCTAACATGGAAAGTAAGCGTTTCCGGACACATGTCCACATAACATATTTTCTTTCTTTGTGTGTGAGGAATGTTTCCTGAAAGTTTGGCCGTACCTTTTTGTAACACCCTGTATACTAGGAACTGCACACAGTATCTTGCGTGGAGGAAAGCAACCTCGTAACAAAGTGGGGGATACCGAATCGTTGTAAAGTTTCCAGATAATCTCAGGACAGAAATACACTGTTGTGGATCTACGTCCATAAAGCTACAGCCTGTAAGTGATGAGCGTGCAGATGAATGTGCATTTAAACAGGATCTCCATCCTTAATACATGTTATGGTAAAGATCACATTTCCTAATTAAATTAACTAAAGAAAATCCGATGCAAAAGTAATTACGTTTGATAAAATATGTGACATATTACGTAACCTCGTATTTTCGGCGAAATTTATTCCTGGTTTAGTCCCAAATTAATACTAATCATTGTCAGCTTTGGAAATCAGCTGCGGTACTATGTAATTTAAGAACACTGACATAAAAAAGTCGCAACACCATAAGGTAATTAATGCAGAGTAACAAAATTTTGGGAATACACTTGTCTAGATAACGTATTTAAGTGATTAATGTTACAAGATCACAGGTAATTTTGGCACGAGACAAGTAATGGCAAATGTGAAATGTTGGTACAGTAATAAGGGATGTAACCGCCAGACTGTTGAACGTAAGCATGTCAACGTGAGAGCAGTGTGTTGTACAAGTGACGGTTGTCAGGTTGTGGGATGGAGTTCCCTGCCTGCAGCACATGGTAAGTTGATATAGGGACAGTTGGTGGTTCTTGTGGATGACGCTTGAGTTATCGTCCTATGATTGGTTTGCATACAGGTCTAGTGACCAAGGAGGCCAAGGCGACATGTCGGCACTCTGTAGAGCATGTTGGTTTACAATAGCGGAATGCGAGTGAGGGTTATTCTGTTGGAAAACACTCCCTGTAACGCTGTTCGTGAATGTTAGTACAATTCCTTCTTGGTGTTACGATTTTTTTTTTTTTTTTTTTTTTTTTGCGTGTGGGTACCTGATGATAATAGTACAACCGAAAACCGGTTCCTAAAATAAAAAGTTCTGTACAATATTATGACAGAGGCGTGTGTTACTTTTTTCATAATCGTAAAAATATTCTACAAAGAACCGATGGAGCAATCAATTAATAGAATCTAGTTTAATTGGTTTTCTTGAATGTTTGACTGCTCAATATCCGATTTGCTCTTTGACACGTCTGCTAGCTCGCATTAACATTATTGCTTCCTCTGTTTATTCAATATATTTTCTCAAGCTCGTTGCGAATGTGTCTTTGAATGTTTTTTCGTAATTTTAATCATTGTAAGAGTTCTCGAGACTATAATTTTGGCAATAAGTTGTCATACGTTGTAAATCTTTAATTTTTGGCCGTATGAAAGCATAGCGTGAGATTGGAGCTCCCATCTCGCTTACGTCAGTAAACTTAGAATTATGGTTATTGATTACACGCACCCATAATACAGACGCATACAATTCAGCAGTCCTATCTGTTCCTTTCCCCCATTGTCGTGATCTTCCTTTTTTGTAATGGATGCAACTACTGGTATGTAGCATTGCATTCATCTAGTACAAAAATGGTATTTTTTCTCAGCATATGAGGTAAGTTTGTCTCTGCATGAGTCTACGAGAGCACCACCGCTGCACAGAATGATTTCATATCACCCAGTGCTATTGAGTGTTGAATCAAATGGCTCTGAGCACTATGGGACTTAACTTCTGAAGTCATCAGTCCCCTAGAACTTAGAACTACTTAAACCTAACTAATCTAAGGACATCACACACATCCATCCCCGAGGCAGGATTCGAACCTACAACCGTAGCGGTCGCGCGGTTCCAGACTGTAGCGCCTAGAACCACTCGGCCACTCCGGCCGGCGGTGTTGATTTATTTTGAGGCTATATGAAGGATTGATAATGTGAATGTTACAGGTGAACTGTGAACTCCAGCATTTCATGGCATGCCTATAGCTGTGAAGTACAAAGAAATTTATAGATTCAGTTATGCATTTGTAATAAATTTTAGAAAACTATTTTTCAGTTTCTTTGTAAAAAAACTAAATTCCGCCGGAAGAGGCCTTAAAGGCCCAACGGTACCGACCGGTCGCCGTATCTTCCTTAGCCCACAGGCGTCATTCGATGTGGATATGGAGGGGCATGTGGTCAGTAGACAATGCTCTCTCCTTGCCGTTTGTCGGTTTACGTGACCGGAGACGCTGCTTGTCACTGACGTAGCTCCTCAGTTTGCCTCACAAGGGCTGAGTGCACGACGCTTGTCAACAGCCCTCGGCAGACTGAATAATCACCCGTCCAAGTGCTAGCCCAGTCCGACAGCGCTTGACTTCGGTAATCTGACGGGAACCGGTGTGAGGAAAAGTCGTTGGCTTCAAATTTTATTGAATACCTATAATTAAAAAAAAAAGTTGTGAAACACATCCACTTTAGCCTAAGCCAATTTTTAGGAACACAAGTTTGCGATCATTTTCGTATTTTAATTCAACTTTCATTAAATACGCAAATTTCTGCTTCACTGTAATTTTATGCTGCGCCAGTGACCATTTCCCATTTTCAGAAATATACAGGTCTTTGAAACGACCGATAAACCAGCTGGGCAGAACAGGTAATAGGAGTGTGGAAAGGGCCAAAGGTTGAGGTTAGTTTCTCCTTCTAATTGTCATTTACTGTAATTTAATAACCTTTACAACCAAAGCGGCATCTAGCCGGACCTTTACCGAATGCAACTCTTTCACGGCTGAAGGCCTCCAAACAAGAAATCTTAACAAATCAGCAAGATAAAAATGCAAGTAAGATAGCAATAAAATAATTTAAAGAAATACAGCAAACATATGCAAAGTGCAATACAAATGACTGAGGGCCACAATCAAATTTCATAATTTTAGCATATATTGCCATAATCTTTTAAAGGCAGAAGGCCGCAATGTTTAAGCTTGAAAGATAAATTTAAAAATTAATTTTGCAAAATTTTTACGAAAATAAAAAAATAACCTTAAGCCTTGAATTTAAAGTAGCTGAAAACAGATAATGAAACACCGGTGGCACTCAGAAGCCTCCAGGGAGGTCGGACTGCCCTCTTTCACTTGGGCGAGACAGGTGGTGAGCCCAACTACACTTGATCCGTGGGAGCTCAACGAATGGACAGCCACGGACCGACCGACAAAAGGACTTACTTGCCACCAATCGGTACATGAGAACTCAAACACAAAATGTTACGGACGTAATTATCCACAATCAAATTTGTAGAAACACTCGGTGTTGCTCACAGGAAAACCTCCCCTACAGCGAACCACCGAAAGGAACCACAATATGCTTGGACGAGTCGCCACTCAACTTTGACGTCCTGGGTCGGTAAACTACGAAGATCATAGCAATCGGACAGCTCCACAGACGCTGCGACACTGCGCAGGGCCCGGCAGCGGACCCAGACGACTGCACCGCACGGAGATGTTCTCCCTGGTCCGCACCAACCGACCGACTGCCTGCTGATCCGTCCGCGACTGCATCTCCGTCGCGACTCCACTGCTGGTGCGACTCACTTCCAGACACACGACGGTGGAAACACTGACTTGGACCCAACCATGCACAGGAAACACGCCCACTGCCTAAACGCATTCCCTGCACCAGGAAAGGACCAACCCAAGTTCCACAAGATGGTAATTGAAGGGGATCAGAAGCGCTCAGAGAACCAGTTACACGTCGCCCGATGAGACGACTGACCTCTCAGAGCCAGTATGCCAACAATAGTTAAAATAATTTGTCAAAGGAAATTACGCCAACTACACACACAACCTGACAAACACTAGCACGAAGACTTGAACGATACCCAGCGGTCACTAAGTACACTCGAAGACAAATCGGGAGTCAATGCACACACACACACAGAGCCGACTCATGAACGATCGGCGAGCCAAACCGCGTACCGAGCGAGGTGGCACAGTGGCTAGCACACTGGACTCGCATTCGGGAGGACGACGGTTTAATCCGGCGTCCGGCCATCCTGATTTAGGTTTCCGTGATTTCCCTAAATCGCTCCAGGCAAATGCCGGAATGGTTCCTTTGAAAGGGCATGGCCGACTTCCTTCCCTGTCCTTCCCTAATCCGATGAGACTGATGACCCCGCTGTCTGGTCTCCTCCCCGAAACAACCCCCAACCGAAAATGCGTCGTCCAGTAGGACGACCTACCGACCATCCACCAAGACGGTGGCCCGGCTCAAGTGATGTGTGGCGGCAATGGTCGGGTGAGCCATGTCGACGCAGACCTCGCTGCTGATCCAACCCGAATGCACTAGTGCCGCACTGCAACTCTCCGACTGGCAGGTCCGGACTGCGCTCCAGACGCGTTCCAACTGACTGGCAGCCCGAACTCGCAACCTGTACTGCATTCCGAACTGTGACCAACTAACTTAACACAGACAACGAGCGGGAAGTAATAGCAGTCGAGCAAAGATACTACGAGAGGGGATATATCGATAGGCGCTGTTAACGCTGCTCACGGTCAGGCGAAGCAGCTACTCAGTGATACCAGTAATTTAAATTAACGTAGTTAGGTGGAAGTACGTTAGAAACAGGGTGTAAAGTACATAGTGGCGGGAACACGAGCGACACACAGCTCACTGTTTTATTCATTTCCTTCGAAAAGAACGAAATAAAACAAAAAAGCTGAACATCTGGTCAAAAAGTGGTAGGCATTCTATACAATACCTTGATATGACAATATGGGGATATCATATACTGCCTGTTATGTAAGTTGACTATTTTGTGGGAGGAAAGGTAAAGGACTGATGCTATCAGATGCTTCAGGACTTTGTGTGAAATTAGTGGCAACCAGTGAAAATCTGGCAGGCCAGGACTCTAAACGGGGATCTCCTGCCTACTAGGCAGCTGCGTGAACCACTGCGCCCTCCAGACACATTGCTTGATTGCAAATGCATAGACTGTCTAAACACGCTCCACGGCTGACTCATATTACCACCTAGTGTCACTTGCCTGCAGTCTCCGTCCGTGCTCTCGATACTCGCCAGTTTTTAAATTCCCGCTGGAGGTCGAGCTGTAATCAGGATTAGCACTGAAAGTTGTGGATTCATTACCCAGCGAGGCGAATCAATTGAATGAATGCGTAGTGTCTGTTCTTTCGGATAAGTCTGAACTATATTAGCCGCCCTCAGTTAAGGCTGTGGAATCCTTGCTCATCAGACACGTGCGATAGAATAGACACACTGCGGATAAATGGCCCTAGAAGGGAATACGAGTTGGCTGGAGAGCGCGGCGAGACAGTCCACGCACTTGCGAGAAGCAATTTGTTCGGACGGCGCCTTGGTTAACACTACTCTTAGTAAGCAGAAGATTACCAATTCGAGTCCCGGTATGGCACACATATTCATTTGTCACCGCTGATTCCGGAAGAAGTCCCGATTCAACTGATCTCATCACTTCTTCCCCTTCCCTTTCTTTTCCTTTCCCTTCCTTCCCTCTGCCATGTGGAAAACGGCGAACGTAGTAATTACCAAAAACTCAGAGAATCGGGACTCGGAGACTAACAGAACCTTCTTCTTCTTGAACATTTTCACTAAGTTACAGGACGGGCTTCTCTGTAAACGACTACGGTTACACAAGAGGCCCTTCGCCCTTAGTCCACTTTCATATTGCTTTTTACCCAGTCGCTCAAAACACGATGCAGTATCCGTCTGCTGGAAATTATACAGGACACGCAACAAAATATCCAGTAGCAAAAGCAATGGACATTGCCGTCAGCCGGCCGCGGTGGCCGTGCAGTTGTAGGCGCTTCAGTCCGGAACCGCGAGACCGCTACGGTCGTAGGTTGGAAACCTGCCTCGGGCATGGATGTGTGTGATGTCCTTAGGTTAGGTAGGTGTAAGTTGTTCCACGTTCGAGGGGACTGATGATCTCAGATGCTAAGTCCCATAGTGCTCAGAGCCATTTGAACCATTGTCGGCCACCTCAACAATCTCTGGTCGCCTGTCTTCTTTGCAAGGATACGAGTGATGCAGATACCAACACTCCCATACAGTAGCATCCTCGACTCACACAAATAAAGGGTGGATAAATGACGAACAGGAAAACAATAGGTTGTCAATAAAATAACTAAAGGATCCGCACAAGACTCCATAGCCGGGTCAATGTTCTGGACTATTTCCATAGAACCACTCCAAAGCAAACTGGACGATGATCATAGCGTTAAGGGTACACTAAGTAACCTGTGCTGACGACTTGCTACTAGTAATAACTGCAAACTCTATAGCACAACTTGAAAGTAAGGCTACAGAACTCCTGGTAAAAATAAGCAACTGGTGCAGCCATAACAAGCGCGTGACTGCGGCAAACAAGACGGTATATTTAGTGGTCAAAAGGGGACTGCAAGGAAACCGCACCAATAGACTGAACGACACCAGCATACAGACAAAGCCGGCCGCGGTGGCCGAGCGGTTCTAGGCGCTTCAGTCCGGAACCGCGCGACTGCTACGGTAACACGTTCGAATCCTGCCTCGGGCATAGATGTGTGTGATGTACTTAGGTTAGTTAGGTTTAAGTAGTTCTAAACTCTAGGGGACAGATGACCTCCGATGTTAAGTCCCATAGTGCTCGGAGTCATTTCAACCATACAGACAAAAACAACAATAAGGTACTTAGAAATATACATCGTCGAACGATTAACATTCAAAGAGCACGTAAGACTTACAATTGAAAAAGCAACAAGACTGATGCACGAACTTGCCACTCTAAACCCAACTCACTACAGACTACCACTGCAGACACTGCGAATGTATCATACGCCCTCTTTGAGTCTATTATGTGTTTCACAGAAAGTGCCAGGGCTTATCGACTGTCACGCACGCCGAACAAAATTACTGTGAGACGTGAACAATGAGGTGTGTGTGTTGCTCAGAATGTCAGCTGCATTTGGCACCACGTCTGTACAAGACCTATGAGCTGTACTTCAACATACCCCATTGACACAACGATTAGACACAGAAAAGCAGCATACTGGCTCAAGACTGGACTAGTTACATAACAAAGGAGTATATTACAGAAAAACACCAATTTAATCTTTGAAAGTTTGAGGCATGACAAAAGGGATGAAAAACATCTGAGAAAAGTCGTCGGGGCCTCTCCTTCTTCCTGAACATCCGCGAACGTTTCAAAATCAGACATGTTGATCCAATTCGTGATGTGGCACAGTTCCTGACGGACCATTGGCTTTAGCGTGCTTACCTTCACCTCTTTGTCCTTAGCATGCATGTGACAGTGGGGAACCTGGATCCGCCGAACATATAATACTAAAATTCGGCTCACACACACACGCACACACATACAGACAGTCACACGTAAGACCGATGACAGAAATGGAAGACATAGGACAAGCTTTAAGAGATCCAGATAAATGGAACACAAACGGATCGCTGATGAAATACCACGAGCGTTGCACAGGAATTAGCAACGACCATATACAATATCACGACCAGACACAAACGCTAAATCATAACATGAATAAAGATTCAAAAACTGACACGGAAACAGTTGATGGCATGAACACATCAGTATGACCAGATACAGATTCGGATACTGCATAGAAGCAAATCACAAGACTGCAGCAATATTATTTTCTAACATTTAATTGTCTAACATGTAAACCGTGCAAGACGGAAACTGTATAACCATACACATATCGTATCATAAGAGTTAACTACTCGAACACGAACACACAACATAAATAAAAAGTGCCTCTCTGGGACCGAGCGGGGTGGCGCAGCGGCTAGCACACTGAACTCGCATTCAGGATGATGACGGTTCAAACCCGCGTCCGGCTATCCTGATTTGGATTTCCCGTGATTTCCCTAAATCGCTTCAGGATAGTGCCGGGATGGTTCCTTTCAAAGGGCAAGGCCGACTTCGTTCCTCATCCTTCCATAATACTTTGGGACCGATGACCTCGCTGCTTGGTGCCCTCCCCGAAACCAGCCAACCAACCAACCAACCTTTCGGGCCGACGAGGCTCGAGGCCACCCTTCCGAGGCTCCTCTCCCGCTTATTGCGCCGGCAAACGGAGGAAGTAATTGCAGCAACAAATTGTGCTAGTAAACCTCATACATAAACTGCGTAGAGTTAATCCCAGAAGATACTTATGTATCGTAGTATCCATAGTAGAATAGAATATGTAATGCAGACGTGACAGGCTCGAAACGTTTACCGAAGCCCTCCCACTTGAAATAGTTAGGTAATATGACAAATTTTAGTATCTAAATGTTCCCCTTGTTCTATTATTTCTACTTAAGAATATAGTAAAAAATTATTTCCCCTCCAAAAATGTATTTTATGTGTCACATGTTTTATTATTAACAATGTGATTATGTAAAAAATAACAACATTAGAGAAACTGTAGAAAAAGACGATGAGTTTGGCTCTGAAACTTGTTACTAATTTTCAGCAGAAAACGACCGATGGTCGCTCTCTAATGTTTATATCTATATAAATGAGTAAATAAACTCCTTCCCCCCTTCACCGTCAATTTTCATAATATGTATCACAGCTGTGAATTCCGCGTGGTGTCTGCTCATCCGGACATGTGCGAAAGAACAGACAATCGCCGTTGCTGAGCTATTTAACATTGAAGTTTTCCAGTCATGTCGTTGTGGCGAAAATTCAAGCCCTTACAAGTGCTAAAATACGTTAACGCACAAACATGTGTTGGACCGTGAATTAAGACTTCTTGAAATGCTCATTACCAGTTGAAAGGTGCCTTTTTCGGAAATGATTAATTTAAGCTAAGTGAGCAAAAGCTACATTCGTTCTGTTTGAAGAAATCAAACGAAGAACATGTTTCGCGACATCGTCTCTAACAGGATGTTTCAATTTGTGATCGCTACGCGAGTGGCTAACTTCAGTGCTAAATAATTCTTAAACAGCGCAACGTATCGATGTCTTTTCTGAATATTTGTTTATCTGTACAACCTTCCCTGCAACAGCCTTACAAACATTTCGGACTGTTTCTGACCATTGTGTGCAAATTTGTTTGAGTAGGAAAGTTTCATTCGGTTAACAGTAAGAAATCAAGTACACAAGTAAAACCATGTACATTTTATTGTTGAGCCGTTATAAAACGACAGCAATGAGTGAGGGGCTCACGGATGTGTGTACATTCATCCTAACTTACCCCAGAAAAATATTGTTGTGGTAATGAGTGCATTTAATAACTAGCTGAAGATGATGGGTTCATGGGACACAGTGAAAGACAGACTAGTTTCAAGTCCTATCTATTCCGTTGAACGATAATTTTCTCTGATCCTTAGTCTGTAAGGCTTGGCAATGAAATCAACTATGCTTTGTGTACCGTTCTGTCGTTAATTTGTTAAGACAACAAGGTGTACTGCAGAAGCAGTATTGCAGTAAGTTAGTCGACAAGTGTAGCGTTATTAATAATGAAATTTAGTTGTGATATATTTCATATTTTGCTAATGTAGAGTCGTGAATGAAGTTTTATTATAATAAGTGCAACAGATCAGTGTGATCTAAGAGCGTGGTGAAGAAGAAATCAAAAGTTATACAAGGAGTGGCGGCTGTAATCTTGGCGTAATGGCTTTCCACTGACGCCAGTAACTACTAAGTTTGCTGATATCGATTCGATCGCGTGTCGCGAGCTAAGGTTTTTGGTCGAGGAGTGTATGTTGGTTTGGCGGCGCCTGGAGAGCAATTGGATAAAGGAGACGTGGCTGAAAAGCTTGTGCCTTTTGGGGTACTCTGACTGCTTGGCGCGGGTCTCGAGCAGCCACATAAGATTAAATCGGTTGGGAGCAAGCCTGGCCGGCTCGCTTGACTGGTAGTGGCGGGCGGCGTGTGCAACGTGGTTGCAAAGTTCACGGCTTAATCTGTAAGGTAAACGTATATGGGACCTCGACGATCGCCTGTATGGTTAGGAGGTAGTAACACCCCGACTGCACAGTGAAGTTAAATGTTGCTTTCTTATTTCAGTACTTGGTATTCTAAGGCCATTTGTATCTGTGTTATGTGGAATTATAATCGTTCCATTAACCCGCCTACGAGTGATTGAGCTCCTTGATCATCGGTCAATGTTACTAACTGCAGTTTGTGTTCCTGGCCATATGTCGTGTAAATGTAAGTGCATTCCCTGTTATGTCAATTGCAATATAATCTGCGTGGCAGGCAAGGCAATCTTGGCACAGGTTTATGCTTCAGTTATTGCATCAGCAGGCGCTGATGATTTCGTTTCTGAATAGTAGTAATTTTAAGGAGTGTTAAATTTTAACTTATTGGCACCCGCTTTTGCCATTATTTCACATTTTTTATTCCTTGGCCATTCTTGTGTGAAGCCTTATAGTCGCAAATTACTTTTCCCTTTTGATGTGTGTTATCAGAGTAGCTTTGGCGGCAAACAACGCGTTTCTGTTCCCTTGGCCCGAAGCAGGGGCGTGTTAGTTTTTTGGCCCTGCGGGACTTCCGCCGTCGCCCGGCGTCTAGGTTGACCGGCAGTCGGCCACACCTACCAGTCGCGTCGTGGTGGCTCAAGTTATGTAAAGTGATCGTTTGATGTCTGCCACGGCGGAGTGTCGCCGTTTAAGCAGGAACCAGTATATGGATCTATTTGCTCAGTTTAAAGCGCTCAGGAGGTTAAGGAATGTTTGCCAAGGCTGAGGTTCTCTCTGATTAGACTCCCGTAACTATTCGTTTAAACTTTGCACTCTTATTACTACTACTTCTCACCGTGTAAAAGCAGTATTACTTATTAATATAAACTGCCGAATCTTACCTAGACCCACAATCATTAGCTAGAACACTTGTGAAATTTGGCTGCTCTTTCCTTGCTGGTTGTGATTAGCCGTCTGCTGTTGCTCACAGCGTACTCGGAATTTTGGGCATTTGTGTATTTATTAAAGCTTGTGTCAAAGTTACTGCTGATGTGTAGCAGTTGGAAGCACATATCAGTTGCATGTACTTCCAACTTACCGCGAATTTTGAGCAACTGTATATTTATTAAAGGTTGTTGCTTTGGAATATACGGACGGGCATTTGTATTTAAATTTTATACCTTTCCAGTTTGTCTGTTTTGAGGGACTGTGTATTTTATTGCTTATGGATTTTCTATTAAGTGTTATGCTTTGCTAAGCAGCCTTCCATCAGCTACAATCAGTGTCGTTTCTTGTGATCATTCCTGTATTTGGATGAATGTTGTCCAGTTGTGTAACGGTTACCTAAGATTGAAAATTTTTAGTACATTTAATGGCAGTTATTGTAATTCGTTTGGTTGATAAAATTATTTGTCTAACTTGCTTGCAGCCAGGCCCAGTTAGTGTGAATTTTATGGTTTTTGGGAACTGTGTACTTCTCATTCTCATACCCTGCTCTTAATGGTACAATTGTTGAAGTTGGTTTCTAATGAACTGAACCTGTTCAAATTTTGCTGAGTACTCCTATTATTTTAATAAGTTTTAAATTGTAATGATTATGTACTATACGAAGCGACAAATGATGAAATATGTGGGTTCACCTTCAAATGATCAAATGTGTGTGAATTCCTAAGGGACAAACTGCATAGGTCATCAGTCCGTAGACTACTTGAACTAAGTTAAACTAACTCATGCTAAGAACAACACACACACCCACGAGGGAGGAAGACTCGAACCTCGGGGAGGAGTGGCAGAGCAGCACGTGACAAGACGCCACAAACTACGCGGGCACTCCGCGTGGTGGTCCATCTTCCATGTGTTTTCCTTAGGGCCATCCCAACCCTACAGTGAGGTATCATTATATTTTAAACCAGTCTTTTAAAATCACACTTCTTACAGAAAATGCACAAAATTCCATACCGCAACATCTCTACAAAATTTATATCCTGGCAAAAATGATTGTTTCTCCCTCTCGAAAATTCTTAGCATGTTACTAAGGATTATAGAACAAAACTTCACTCCTACGTACCTCCATAAACGTTCGCTTCCGAAATCGAAGTCCCATACTTTTAACAAAGTTCTGCTACAACTGACAGAACGCGGAGAGAGGCAGAGATAGCGCTTGCTAATTAACCATAGCCTTCACTTGCATTCTGCATAGGCAGATCACATTGACGTGGGTGAGCAATTAGTTCCCATTTCGCATCATTTCATCCCATCATCATCGACGAGGAAGTCGGAAAAATGACATCAATGGTCCGCGAAACTTAAGGGGGAATGTAGCTATTGCGTGATATACCACTGCTAAATAACATACCTTGATAAATTTGAACCATACATAGAAAGAACAACTACAGTGTCGTATAGAACTGAAGGAAATGCGCAATGAAATCAACAGAAATGACACTTTAAAAAAGACAAAATTTCATCGAAGTCACTGCGGTTGATGACTGTTCCGTGGACTGAGTCAAGTGCCACAATAACATTGACTGTTGAGTGTCCTATGCTCAAAGACTTCGACATGAGTAAGCACAGCCGACATTACGTCTCCCCACCTCATGCACCTGGACCACCAAATCGATCTGATTCGACGTTGATCCTGGGTGCATACCGTGTTACCAGCTGTCGTCATATGGGGTACGTAATGCAACCTTGTAGATTGTCCTTCATGATAGTTTCAGTGGTCCAGTGTTATGCTGCGAGGAAGCATGCTACTCTATAGGCGTACTAACGTCCAAACCATTGAACATTGTGCACTTGCCTGTCAACATTAGTGCTATACACCCTCCAAACGTGCGTCTCTTTTATGGTTGAATTCGGCCTGACGACGTCTTTTATGGAGGACAATGCATGACCCCATTGAACAGCACATGTGAGGGAGCTGTTGGAACGAGGGGCTGTTCCTCAAATGGACTGGCTTACCCGGTCCTCCAGTTTAAAATCCATTGAGCACATTGTGTATACATTGGGGACATGCAGTGTAGTTTGTCCATGGTCGCCAATAACCATCCAGCAGTTGTCAACCATGCAGGTGGAGGTAAGCAGGGGTGCACCCCACATTGTGGGTTACTTACATCAGGGGCAGGTATGCACTCAGGGGAAATCCTATTCATCTCCTTTGACTGATAGGTCATTAACCTGTTGTTGTGCTAAGAGGATTCCTCCTTTTGAATGACAGTTCATTAACCTGTTGTTCTGCTAAGAGGATCCTCTTAGCAGAACAATAAGGTAATGACCTGCCTATTAAAGGAGATCATTAGGTTTGCTCTGAGTGCATACCAGCCCATAATGTAAGCAACCTCAATGTGGGGCGATGTCCTTGTTCCCTCTAATGAGGTATGTAGCATCCTACCACAAGAGCTTGTTACCAGCCTTCTGATCAGCACGAATATGTTGGAGGGCATGCATTGCTGTCAATGGTGATCACACACCCGATGAAGATCACTGTGCTAACTTTTATAGTGTCCACGAGGACCATCATAGACCATATTCACTTCAGTATAATTTTTATTCTCTGAATAGAAGTGTCATTTCAGTTTGTCACATTGCTTATTTCTTTCAGTTACCTTCTGTACTACACCATAGCAGCTCTTTCTACATATGGTCCATGTTTTATGAAGCAGTGTTATTTGCTGGTGATACATCGACCAATAGCTACTCTCGTCCTTAAGTTCTACATCTACATCTACATCTGCATTTATACTCCGCAACCCACCCAATGGTGTGTGCCGGAGGGCACTTCACGTGCCACTGTCATTACCTCCTTTCCTGTTCCACTCGCGTATGGTTTGCGGGAAGAACGACTGCCGGAAAAACCTCCGTGCGCGCTCGAATCCCTCTAATTTTACATTCGTGATCTCCTCGGAAGGTATAAGTAGGGGGAAGCAATATATTCGATACCTCATCCAGAAACGCACCCTTTCGAAACCTGACGAGCAAGCTACACCGCGATGCAGAGCGCTTCTCTTGCAGAGTCTGCCACTTGAGTTTATTAAACATCTCCGTAACACTATCACGGTTACCAAATAACCCTGTGACGAAACGCGCCGCTCTTCTTTGTATCTTCTCTATCTCCTCCGTCTGACCGATCTGGTACGGATCCCACACTGATGAGCAATACTCAAGTATAGGTCGAACGAGTGTTTTGTAAGCCACCTCCTTTGTTGATGGACTACATTTTCTAAGCACTCTCCCAATGAATCTCAACCTGGTACCCGCCTTACCAACAATTAATTTTATATGATCATTCCACTTCAAATCGTTCCGCACGCATACTCCCAGATATTTTACAGAAGTAAGTGCTACCAGTGTTTGTTCCGCTATCATATAATCATACAATAAAGGATCCTTCTTTCTATGTATTCGCAATACATTGCATTTGTCTATGTTAAGGGTCAGTTGCCACTCCCTGCACCAAGTGCCTATCCGCTGCAGATCTTCCTGCATTTCGCTACAATTTTCTAATGCTGCAACTTCTCTGTATACTACAGCATCATCCGCGAAAAGCCGCATGGAACTTCCGACACTATCTACTAGGTCATTTATATATATTGTGAAAAGCAATGGTCCCATAACACTCCCCTGTGGCACGCCAGAGGTTACTTTAACGTCTGTAGACGTCTCTCCATTGATAACAACATGCTGTGTTCTGTTTGCTAAAAACTCTTCAATCCAGCCACACAGCTGGTCTGATATTCCGTAGGCTCTTACTTTGTTTATCAGGCGACAGTGCGGAACTCTATCGAACGCCTTCCGGAAGTCAAGGAAAATAGCATCTACCTGGGAGCCTGTATCTAATATTTTCAGGGTCTCATGAACAAATAAAGCGAGTTGGGTCTCATACGATCGCTGTTTCCGGAATCCATGTTGATTCCTACAGAGTAGATTCTGGGTTTCCAGAAATGACATGATACGCGAGCAAAACACATGTTCTAAAATTCTACAACAGATCGATGTCAGAGATATAGGCCTATAGTTTTGCGCATCTGCTCGACGACCCTTCTTGAAGACTGGAACTACCGGTCCTCTTTTCCAATCATTTGGATCCTTCCGTTCCTCTAGAGACTTGCGGTACACGGCTGTTAGAAGGGGGGCATGTTCTTTCGCGTAGTCTTTGTAGAATCGAATTGGTATCCCATCAGGTCCAATGGACTTTCCTCTGTTGATTGATTTCAGTTGCTTTTCTATTCTTTGGGCACTTATTTCGATGTCTGCCATTTTTTCGTTTGTGCGAGGATTTAGAGAAGGAACTGCAGTGCGGTCTTCCTCTGTGAAGCAGCTTTGGAAAAAGGTGTTTAGTATTTCAGCTTTACGCGTGTCATCCTCTGTTTTAATGCCGTCATCATCCCACAATGTCTGGATATGCTGTTTCGATCCACTTACTGATTTAACGTAAGACCAGAACTTCCTAGAATTTTCTGTCAAGTCGGTACATAGAATTTTACTTTCGAATTCACTGAACGCTTCACGCATAGCCCTCCTTACGCTAACTTCGACATCATTTAGCTTCTGTTTGTCTGAGAGGTTTTAGCTGCGTTTAAACTTGAAGTGAAGCTCTCTTTCCTTTCGCAGTAGTTTCCTAACTTTGTTGTTGAACCACGATGTGTTTTTCTCGTCCCTCACAGTTTTACTCGTCACGTACCTGTCTAAGACGCATTTTACGATAGCCTTCAACTTTTTTCATAACACTCAACATTGTTAGTTTCGGAACAAAAATTTTCGTTTTGATCTGTTAGGTAGTCTGAAATCTACCTCCTATTACTCTTGCTAAACAGATAAACCTTCCTCCCTTTTTTTATATTCCTATTTACTTCCATATTCAGGGATGCTGCAACGGCCTTATGATCACTGATTCCCTCTTCTGCGCTTACAGAGTAGACAAGTTCGGGTCTGTTTGTTATCAGTAGGTCCAAGATATTATCTCCACGAGTCGGTTCTCTGTTTAGTTGCTCGAGGTAATTTTCGGACAGTGCCCTCAGTATAATGCCACTCGATGCTCTGTCCATACCATCTGAGTGTCCCAGTCTATATCTGGTAAACTGAAATCTCCACATAAGATTAAAACATGCTGAGGAAATTTATGTGAAATGTATTGCAAATTTTCTCTCAGTTTTTCTGCCACTAATGCTGCTGAGTCGGGAGGTCGGTAAAAGGAGCCAATTATTAACCTAGCTCGGTTGTTGAGTATAACCTCCACCCATAATAATTCACAAGAACTATCCACTTTTATTTCACCACAGGATAAGCTACTACTAGCAGCGACAAACACCGGTTGCATTAAATCTATCCTTTCTAGACACCGTCTTGGCTTTTGTAAAAATTTCTGCAGAATTTATCTCTGGCTTCAGCGAGCTTTCCGTACCAATAACGATTTCAGCTTCGGTGCTTTCTATCAGCGCTTGAAGTTCTGGTACTTTACCAACGCAGCTTCGACAGTTTACAATTACAATACCGGCTGCTTGGTCCCCGCATGTCCTGACTTTGCTCCTCACCCTTTGAGGCTGTTGCCCTGTCTGTACTTGCCCGAGGCCATCTAACCTCAAAAGCCGCCCAGTCCACGCCACACAACCCCTGCTACCTGTGTAGCCGTCTGCGATATGTAGTGGACTCCTGACCTACCTTGCGGAGGCCGAAACCCCACCCCCATATGGCGCAAGTCGAGGAATCTGCAGCCCACACGGTCGCAGAACCGCCTCAGCCTCTGATCCAGACCCTCCACTCGGCTATGTACCAAAGGTCCACAGTCAGTTCTGTCGACGATGCTGCAGATGGTGAGCTCTGCTTTCATCCCGATAGCGAGACTGGCAGTCTTCACCAAATCAGATAGCCGCCGGAAGCCAGAGAGGATTTCGTCTGAGCCATAACGATACGCATCCTTGGTGCCGACATGGGCAACAACCTCCAGATGGGTGCACCCTGTAACCTTCATGGCATCCGTAAGGCCCCTTTCCACATATGGAATGACTCCCCCGGTATGCACACAGAGTGCACATTGGCTTTCTTCCCCTCCCTTGCAGCCGTATCCCTAAGGGGCCCTATTAGGCACCTGATGTTGGAGCTCCCAACTACCAGTAAGCCCACCCTCTGCGACCGCCCGGATCTTGCAGAGGGGCAACCTCTGGAACAGGCAAGCAGCCATGTTCAGCTGAAGATCAGTATCAGCCAGAGACAGAGCCTGAAACCGGTTCGTCATACAAACTGGAGAGGCCTTCCGTTCAGCCCTCCGGAATGTCTTTCGCCCCCTGCCACACCTTGAGACGACCTCCCACTCCACCACAGGGGAGGGGTCAGCCTCAATGTGGGCAGTATCCCGGGTAGCCACAGTCGTAGTCCGATCGGGGGATGCGTGGGACGAGCTGGCCGTCCCCGACAAGCACCTGTCCGGACCTGCACAGTGATGCCCATTGGCAACAGCCTCAAGCTGTGTGACCGAAGCCAACACTGCCTGAAGCTGGGAGCGAAGGGGTGCCAACTCAGCCCGCATCCGAACACAGTAGTCGCAGTCCCTATCCATGCTAAATACCGTTGTGCAAAAAACGTCTGAACTAATCTACAGATACCACAAACAATTCGACCCAAAATTTAAACGGTTATTAAAATACAAGATTGCGTAGTAAATGCAGTAATGCTGCTACTTGCGCGCTGCTGACACACTGCTCAGCGGCAGAAGGCTAACTGTACTGTCAGTAACGTACAAAGACTATTTGAAAGGAATAAACAAATGACAAACGACTACGCGACTTTACACGTTACAGATATTAATATACACCATGTAGAATGACATGCAGTAGGCTGCCGAATCTACCCAGATGGCGTCTCCTGGCCAATAATACCAAACGATGATTTCATTTAAAAACTGGTCATTGCCTTCCCATTTGCGACTTAGCAGTAGCATCACAATTCTCTGCTAGAAGAGGTCTTTTCCTGAGCGAGGCACCTTTCTAACAATCACCCTATCTGGCAAAAGAAAGCCGGTGAAAACTTTTAAAAACGTGATGTGATCACCTGGGTCCTCTGTAAGGACCTTTCATGTGTGGACTTTGGCAGAAATACTTACCACAAAATTTCCGGATACCACATCACAGCAGTAAAAGCTCGTCACTACAACAAGACAGACGCCTTACATACTGCAGGTGGACGAGGTGGAAGGTCAGCATGGAGAAGTTTACGTCGGTGAGCGAGACAGTCCAATAGCAACACGCATTTGAGAGGATGAGAGGAATCTTCATTTGGGGCAGCACAGCAGGTATCCAGTAGTCGAACATCAGCGTGACTGCAGCAAGGAAATCAAATTTAACAAAAGCAGTGTACTGCCTAACAGGCTGGTCCTGACGAAATGCGAAATCAGAGAAGCCATAGAACCTATAAAACACCCTAACAACGTGAACGGAGAAGCTGAATACAGGCTTGCCCCATCCTAGCTGCTAGCCCTCAGAGTCCAACAGACCCCACCAGAAACAGGTGAAGTGAGCGGTACCCACAAGTAACTGCCGCCGTGTGGCCTGCATCCAGCAGGAGGAAAACAGGAGCACACGTTGTATCACTCCCCGATGACTATCAATCACGGCACACAGTGGAAGAAGTAATATGCATCAGCAGATCAACACTCCTTGCATCGTAGCAACTTATTACAATGAATTTCCGTCTTCTTCTGCCTCAAGTGACCAATTATAATAACGAGTGAACAGCAATGATAAAATATAAGCGACTGCACACAGGAACATCACATCAGTAGACCCAGAAGAAGGAAACTGTAACCGTGATCGAAACGTTGGTTTCTCCAATGTAGTTTCTTACATTATGACCCCAGATGATGTTCAAACAGACCGTTCAAAAGAATTACGGAAAAATCTGTCTCAATATCCGGTGTGTTAGATCTGTTTTTACATGTGGTCATATTGCGTGACTTGAGATTTTCGCTTTAATTGTAGGAAACAGTTACGGTTGTATTATGTATTACAGTGTCAGGAGTCCATCCAGAAAAAAGTGCATATGGGTGCCTTAGTGATTTCAAATGAGGTAAAGAGATGGAAGTTGTCATTTGTGGATATTGTGTTCAACGAGGCACAATAAATGCGACATCTCAGGGCATTGAAAGTTGCAAGGGCTGTCTGTTTGATCCAAAAGGATGAACTTTCTGTTGTGTTGCTGCAAGGTGCCAGTGCCTCTCCATGTGTCTTTCATAGGTTGTCGAGACGCTACAGGGAGACAGGTCAGTACTCAGGGTAAGTTTAACGCCGACGTATTACAAATTCAATTAGAAACCGATATCGGGCCTCCCTGTATTGCGGGCTCGTACAGATACCACCAAGCACTTGAAGACGATCTCCGAATGCCATTGGAGAGGCTCTGTCCGATCAGAGAGTAATGAGCAGGTTACAAGAAAGGACCTTACGACTCAGACGTCCTGTTCGAATACCCCGCTAGACACAATAGCATGTTTCAGCTCGCCTTCAGTTCTGTCTGTCAACTGGCAACTACGTCACTAGAGAAACGTGTTATTCAGAGACGATTCCAGGTATCCTCTGATGCAGAGTGATGGCTGTGTTCGTATTTGGAGACCGTGGTGAGTGGTACCTGCCAATGTTGTCCAGGAAATCGACAATTTCCTAGTTTCTGTGATGCTTCATTGTTGACAGCCTTACGGATCTTGTCGTTGTCCATTTTCGACTTAACGCCAGGCAGTGTATCAAAAAGATCCTGTTGGACCGTGTGGTGGCTGCTGCATATGGTGATGCCCCTGAATTCCTTCTAATGCCAAGGCATTTGTGGTGGGCGTCTTGCGAAGCCAGGACATTGAAGTAATGGAATGGCCGACCTAATGCCGTGTATGTATGTGGGTCATACTTGTCAGGCTTGTTCGTGATCTTCCTGTTCCACCACAAAGTCTTCAAAAACTTTCATGTGCTGTCACTGCAGAAGACACATTGGTAGTGGACAGTGATGAATGCTCACAGAAGGCATATACTTTAATGAAGCTCTCAAATTCCGATAAAGAACACCAACAACCAGGGGATGAATGATTGTTTCCTCTCTGTTTTCGACACCTGACGGACATTTCAGTTCTTTTTATGTGATTGAGGATGTGAAATCATTTGGTTGTGTACCTAATTTGTGAAATATGAAGGTATTGAGAGAGTACAAGTTCATGAAGATTGTGTCACAACGCGAGACTCTAGAAAGTTAAAGGCCAGAGCAAGCATAGATGGAGCCTGGTAGGGTGCTAAAAGCATGAGGTACTTTTAAAGTTCTTAGTAGAAACGGCATGTTGGAAGTTGAAAGCAAGTGGCGGCGAGCCCATCCCTGAGTGAATCTTGCCGGACAGGCCCACAGCAGCACAGGGCAGACAGACCACCCTCTAGCCGAGAGAGGTTTCCAGCAGGACAATGCTGCTATACCTACATTGGCTCCAGCCTAAGGCTGGGCTGGGGGCGACAGACTGATGGGATGCATCTATACAGTGGAGTCATAAACTGGGGATTGTGTGCAGTGCCATGCCTAATAAAAAGTCACAAGTTTTGGTGTTCGCTGATACTGCAAATAGGCCTGTGACCCGCTTCCATCAGCCGCCTCGGTCGTATAAGAAACTCTGGCATCTGAGAAACGTTTACAGATAGAATCTTTATGACAACTCATAGCTAGGATTGACAGGCTGCAAGGCACAGGCGATTTAGTAAAAAGATCTTTAAGACTGTATCTGTTCGCTTGTTGCCGTGGAAGGCAACGCAACTTCGGAGAAAAACATCTTCTCCCACCTCGAAAAGTTTAAAAAAAGCTAGTAACTGGCGGTTTCAATTTTTTTCCAGAGACGCAAGTTTCTTAACTCTTGTGCTGGTTGGACATGAGTTTGTGCTGTCATGTACGAGAGGAGACTCAGCGCCTTTAAAGCCCTGTGATTGGCACAAGACAGGGTGAAGGTAGTGTTGTTCGTCCCCTTTGCAGAAAAACGGAATTTTTTTTATCTGGAGAGGTGCGAGGCACTCGGGCTCTGGACTTCGATGTGGAAGCATCTTCTGGTTGAAGTTTTGGCATGTGTGGTTGGTACTTGGGACCTGTACTATTACTGACTTCACTTTCTGGTGGTTAGACTGGGGAGACTGTGGTGAAGTTCTTACTGTACAGAGTGTGACTTCATACGTCTCGGACTACTCGTTTGCCGAGCGCACACTTATTAGTTTTCGGTTTACCAGTCTTGACGTTTGGTGTACTTGTGCGCTCTGTTGTATAAGAGAGCCAAATTGGTCCTTGGCGTGACCAGTGACTGGTTGTGTCACACAAGGTGGTTTGCCGTGATTTCTGGGCTCCACTGGAGAGTAAATTGCGATCCGCCTGCCTGTTCGCTAGATCGTTAGATTTTGCATTTGTGTCGTAGCCGCGATCGATTCACAGGTGCCGCCTTACGCCTCGCCCCCACCGCACACATCTCGCCAGCTGCAACTTACATCGCTGCACGAAGCCAACAGGGTAACGTACTGCTGCTTCGGCCTTGTCAGGGCGTACAAATCACAGAAATGACAGAAATTAATGTCTGGGTTCAGGCCTACCTATACGTTAACAAAAATGACAATCTTAGATTTTAGTTATTAAGGTTTATTTCTCCTCTTAGTACGACTTCCTTGTTCTCAGCTGCACCAATATAGACTTCTGTAGATTGTCGATCAAAGTCTGCTCAGTGTCAGATCAGTTCAGATTGCGTTATCCACATTTTTAGAGCCAGAGTACTTGGCTCACTTTTGCCACCCAGGATCCTTGTCCATTGAGGTCTTAAACCACCTGTAAGTTATTTACGATATTCTTTCATTACGTGTTTTGCATAAATTATGTCATTCTTTGTTTTGGGGAAAGTAAATGTTGACAGTAAACTGGATCTTGCATACATTTTCAATCATCATTTTTTTATGCAGCTCCCAAACTGGTTAACTTTCATTGAGGCATCCCATGCTAGGATAGCTTTTAGTATCATTTTGTAACTCAGTCATTGATCAGTGGACTATGGCAGTCAGTCAGTCAAAGTCATGGATCCCTGTTCTTTTGTGCAGTATATGTTCTGTATGTTCGTACACAGTAAAGTCATTATGAAGAAATTATTTCTTTAGAATGATTGCACAGTGAAACGAATTTCAGGTGAATACTCTGGGCACGGACGGTGCTAGGTAGCACTTGTTCTAGCAGTAAAATCCATTTGACTGTTGTGACTGATAACGAAATGCGTTACTGTATTATCAAGTGAAGCACGGAAGGCTGTATAAACTTTCTAACATGTGTGAGACTGGTTCTGATCTGTCTTCCTACCACAGTTGCACAAGGATGCTCCATGAATGTTTTAGGAATTTGGTGTTGAACCTACGACCTGGAAGGTAGGAAGATACCATTTCACTCTTGCGGAGCTCAGAAGAATGCAGCAGTATGGACAATTATGTAATCAGACAATGATGTCAATGTCAGTTCCAATACACTCCCTTAGAGGAAACGTTATCACTAACAGAAATTAATGTATGGGTTCAGGCCTACCTATATGTTACCAAAAATGACAATCTTAGATTTTCGTTATTAAGGTTTATTTCTCCTCTTAGTACGACTTCATGAGATAGCAATGTTAGCAAAATTACGCACAGGATGGTAAAATATTGATACTGGGTGTTCATAACCGTGAAGCGAAATTCCAAACTATTGAAAGGTAAGATGGTTGATGACCATAGCTGGACGTCCATAAAAATACAAACAAATTAAATAAAATTGGGGCCAGATATATTAATTACGCTAAAATGCACGATGAAAATACCAAAAATTGAATGGGGGTCGGTAAACAGCAATGAAAATGAAGTAGACAGTTAAAACAATTCTATAACTTAAGAGTATGAAGCACCATAAAGTGGCACATCAATTCTTTCGTTGAATCGGATATCTCACGTTTGTGCTTCAATTAAGCCCGACAATGGTGAATATGTTCAACTGCAGGTCATAGCTGAAAAAAAAGCAAATAGTGGAGACGATCGCATTTCTGAGTGTCAACTGAATATCGCTTGCTGGCATAGCAAAAATGGCGGTGGCATTTGGTGGCTGTCGGCGTGAGCTGTGAACCTGAGCTTGGCTTGTCCACAGTCCCTGGCCATGTCCTCCATGCTCGCTACATAAGGAGTCCCGCAGGGGATCAGAATTAATTGTGCATCCCCACTGAAGAAGGTGGAATCGTTTCCCATCGAGGCGAATCAATTATATGAATGCGTGGTGTCTATCCTTTCGGAAATGTGGATACAATTCTGCGGGCTTTCCCTGCGCTTTAGAAGATGCGGACAAACTTTCGGTTATCGCGTGGCGAATTTCAGGATTTTTTCTCTCCAAGTGATGGCGTTGATGAGCAGCGTTGGAACAAGCGTGTGTAACACATTTTGTATTTACCGTTCGTGAAAGTAGGGGCGTCGTTTCGTTGCAGAGATCTCTAGAGGTGTAATTCCCAGCCTGGCGCTTCTTTCACTGCTTTTTTGAGTAAGTGTCACGTTCAGCACTCACGCTGCTTTTCCTATATGCAACACACTGTACTGGGATCACGAGCTAATTTTCTCCAGTAATTTTGAATTTGCTAGCTGCTCGGAAAAGTCATTTTCTTCGTGAGTAATAGTCTTCCACACAGCATTCTGATGTCTTTAGCATTTACTCAGTGCTTTCAATATAGACAGGAATTTTATCTCACTACTGATTAACATAAATATGTTAAATACGTTTGTAATTCCAAGGTCACTAATTTTTATCCTTAGCATAGTGAACGGCAGTTGTCATTTCCCTTGAACTCAGAATAATTTTTAAGAATCAATGAATTAACGGTTAATTATGATTTTCTGTCCTACAACTATCTGATAAGGCGATCTTTTTCTCTTAACAAATATCGTCAGTTGATTCAATAAGACTGAACTGTGGTCTCACTGTGTCAGCGTTTCAGTGTAAAACAGGTGCAGTTACTACAAACACTTTTGATTAACCGGGGAAGTCATTTGTTTTACTTCATTTTTAGGAATTTTTTGAGTATATTTATTGGAAATCAAACTTCACAAGCATCTGCACTGAGCACCACGAATACTCAACATTTCGACCGTCATTCTGTAGTGTTGTAAGCCTACATGGTGTTGAATAGCTTGTAGAGTTCATCGTGTTTTACAGTTCGCAAGTGCAGCAGGTAGCTTGCACCCACTACTGTCGAACCAAAGACGACTCGCACGAGCCGTAACGAAAAGTACCCGTAACTGGCACATTACATTATTCACAACCTAATTCATCGTTCTGGGGGCGATTTTGAAGTTAAGTATTCACTGTGGACATTCGCCTGTTGATTATGTTAATGCGCCGGCCGGAGCGGCCGAGCGGTTAAAGGCGCTACAGTCTGGAACCGCACGACCGCTACGGTCGCAGGTTCGAATCCTGCCTCGGGCATGGATGTGTGTGATGTCCTTAGGTTAGTTAGGTTTAAGTAGTTCTAAGTTCTAGGGGACTTATGACCACAGCAGTTGAGTCCCATAGTGTTCAGAGCCATTTGAACCATTTTTTATGTTAATGCAGTGAATATCATTGCGAATAAGATTTTACTCAAGAGGCACCCACGACGTTATTTCGAACTACCGACCTTCCTCCCATTCTTTAGTTGTGAACCAGCCACGTCTCATAAAGTGATAAGCATGTGGTGAGCTGATCACTCCAGTCGATGTCATTAGATACCGACAAAAATCTCGGATTGGAGCAGGATGGGAAAGTTAATCGGCTGTGTCTTCTTCTAAGGTGTTATCCCAGCTTTTGCCTAAAGTGGTTTGCGAGGAACAAGCGAAATCTTTATCTGGATGTACAGAAGAGGATATAAACCGCCCTCCTTATGACTGCGAGTTCCGTCTGACGCTGCGCAATCGAATGATCTTTCAGTTCAAGCACATGGCCCGTGGCTGCATACCGAGCAGGACACATTTGGAAATATTGTCGCCACATCGTGACCATCAATACAGGCTTCTCTAGTGGTGGTTGGAGGGGTAATTTTTGTGTTTTACTGCTCTCAGTCCTGTAGCACTTTGCCAAAAATGCACAGGACCTATCCTGTCTGCGCGCAGGAGACTGGCGTGTATGCTGACACAGGTTTAGACCAAGTTTCATTGGTTTTGCTGTCTACCTGCTTAGCTGTGTGGTTACCTGCTTGTCTCCAATGCAAGCGGGCCCGGGTTCGATTCCTGGCCGGATTGGGGACTTTTATCCGCTCGTGAACAGGGTGTTGTGTTGCCCTCATCATCATTTCATCCTCATCACCGACGCGCAGGTCGCCCAATGTGGCGTCGACTGAAATAAGGCTTGCACACGGCGACCGAACTTCCCCGGATGGGGCCTCCCTGCTAACAATGCCATATGCTCATTTAATTTTTTATCATTTCTTTTGCTGTCGGAAATGGTTGATACTGAAACTGGTATAGAAATAGAAATAATTTACGTGAGTTTTTGACTTTCATGGACAACTGAAAAAAACATTATAATCCATCAAGGGTCTACAATCTGGCTGAAATCTCGTCAGTGAGACTGCAGAGCCGTCACTTGTCTTTTAACCAGCGCCTCCAGTCCTTTGGCTGCCTGAAAATAGGATTGGATGGATCCTCCTCAATGAAGACCCTTAACGGTAGAAAACCTAGTTACCAAATTCCTGGGTTCCAACCTTCCTCGTTCCATCGGGCGCGCACTCAACCGAACTGGATATGAGACCGGGAGAGAGCTGCGGTCCTCTGTAGCAGATATGATGAAGTTGCAACGAACCGTGAGTGCAGCAAATGGTGCATATCTTTCAATATCGAGCCTTGCGTGCTTTCGGTGGTTCTCAAGAAGAGCTTTATTGACGTGCTAAGGACCGAAAGCACTGTTTTGAGGTATGACATGCGAAATTAGCACGCACGTATTTATGATATTAAATAATTATTATCGTCCAGGACACATAAATTATAGTCCAAGCTGAGAGAAAATTGCACTGTACACCTCAGAAAAAGATATCAAAATTTTGGCAGCTATACATTACCTTATTCCAACTAAATGGTACAACAAAAATACCATGCTATAATGGTTGACCAATCGTAGTCAAATATACCTGTAAATATGTTAAGTCATGTACACAACACGAAACCAAAATGATCAGTATGCATTATCATTAAACAAATCAGTAAAGAAACTGCCGATGTCAATGTGGTATAAAGCGTACCATAGTAAAAGCACTCCGTCTTCAGGCCACAAGTGGCCTTTCGGGACCACCCGACTGCTGTGTCATCCTCAGTTGAGGATACGGATAGGATGGACGTGTGGTCAGCACACCGCTCTCCCAGTTGTTATGATGGTTTTCTGTGACCGGATACGCTACTATTCGGATGAGTAGCTCCTCAATTGGCATCATGAGGCTGAGTGCATCCCGAAAAATGGCAACAGCGCATGTCGGCCTCGATGGGTGCTAAATACGGTATTTATATGTGTACGTAGCTTAATAATGCACGTTATAAGAAGCAATCTAACGTGGATAACACAAGGCAGTGCATTGTAAGTACCTAAAATATAAACGTTCGGGTTTGTAAATGTTTCGTCACCGATTCCGTCATATCCGGCAGCAGCACTAGCATTGCACCTAGCTATACTTGGTCTACAACATAATATTCTTGTATCACCTCCATCTGAGAATGGGCCTGCAGTGGTTCCAAAACATGTTCAGGGTTGAATAAATCGTAAAAAGCGACTGTTTGCATATTTATTACCAGATAAGCGTAAATTTAAGTCACAGTCCCAGTTCGTCATCCACAACTGATTTACTGAAAAAAAAAGAGATTAAAACGTATCCATTAATATGTTTTTACTTTTTCATAAAAATGAATTGGCAGCGCTAGAAAATGGATATATGCACAATTCACTTATTACATTAGGTAGTTATATATACACAAATATGTTTTCTTATTATTTTAAAAATATGAATGAGCCGCACTAGAATATGGAAACGTGCTCATTTCAATTACACTCCTGGAAATGGAAAAAAGAACACATTGACACCGGTGTGTCAGACCCACCATACTTGCTCCGGACACTGCGAGAGGGCTGTACAAGCAATGATCACACGCACGGCACAGCGGACACACCAGGAACCGCGGTGTTGGCCGTCGAATGGCGCTAGCTGCGCAGCATTTGTGCACCGCCGCCGTCAGTGTCAGCCAGTTTGCCGTGGCATACGGAGCTTCATCGCAGTCTTTAACACTGGTAGCATGCCGCGACAGCGTGGACGTGAACCGTAAGTGCAGTTGACCGACTTTGAGCGAAGGCGTATTGTGGGCATCCGAGAGGCCGGGTGGACGTACCGCCGAATTGCTCAACACGTGGGGCGTGAGGTCTCCACAGTACATCGATGTTGTCGCCAGTGGTAGGCGGAAGGTGCACGTGCCCGTCGACCTGGGACCGGACCGCAGTGACGCACGGATGCACGCCAAGACCGTAGGATCCTACGCAGTGCCGTAGGGGACCGCACCGCCACTTCCCAGCAAATTAGGGACACTGTTGCTCCTGGGGTATCGGCGAGGACCATTCGCTACCGTCTCCATGAAGCTGGGCTACGGTCCCGCACACCGTTAGGCCGTCTTCCGCTCACGCCCCAACATCGTGCAGCCCGCCTCCAGTGGTGTCGCGACAGGTGTGAATGGAGGGACGAATGGAGACGTGTCGTCTTCAGCGATGAGAGTCGCTTCTGCCTTGGTGCCAATGATGGTCGTATGCGTGTTTGGCGCCGTGCAGGTGAGCGCCACAATCAGGACTGCATACGACCGAGGCACACAGGGCCAACACCCGGCATCATGGTGTGGGGAGCGATCTCCTACACTGGCCGTACACCACTGGTGAACGTCGAGGGGACACTGAATAGTGCACGGTACATCCAAACCGTCATCGAACCCATCGTTCTACCATTCCTAGACCGGCAAAGGAACTTGCTGTTCCAACAGGACAATGCACGTCCGCATGTATCCCGTGCCACCCAACGTGCTCTAGAAGGTGTAAGTCAACTACCCTGGCCAGCAAGATCTCCGGATCTGTCCCCCATTGAGCATGTTTGGGACTGGATGAAGCGTCGTCTCACGCGGTCTGCACGTCCAGCACGAACGCTGGTCCAACTGAGGTGCCAGGTGGAAATGGCATGGCAAGCCGTTCCACAGGACTACATCCAGCATCTCTACGATCGTCTCCATGGGAGAATAGCAGCCTGCATTGCTGCGAAAGGTGGATATACACTGTACTAGTGCCGACATTGTGCATGCTCTGTTGCCTGTGTCTATGTGCCTGTGGTTCTGTCAGTGTGATCATGTGATGTATCTGACCCCAGGAATGTGTCAATAAAGTTTCCCCTTCCTGGGACAATGAATTCACGGTGTTCTTATTTCAATTTCCAGAAGTGTATTATATTAATTTCTTATAGATAGAAAGGTTACAACAGATCATAAATATTTGTAGTTACATTTATGCCTGTGCATTAATGTAATTACTCCCATTCATCTCTCCGTAAGTAGCACCTAAAATAAATATGCATGACCTGTTGTAAACTTTTTATATATAAGAAATTAATATATCAATGAGCAATAACAGCAAGGAGGAAAATCTATTGAACCGGACGAACGTGATCGAAGTTTGTGGATCGACAGTTGAGAATGCCACTAAAATACAGTGCATGTTAAAGGAACTTATTGCACAGACAATACTTCAGCTCCAAGGACACGGATATTGGCAACATTCAATGTCTCGGTAAAGGCCTACTACATGGATAATCAAACTAATGGCGGAATTGTTTCCATTCAGTTATGAAACCAGCTGCTTCAACAAATTTTCCTCTGCAGACTGTGGACAGGTCCATAATTTTTTTTTGTTTTAATTTCTCTGCATAGCTAATTTTCAGATAAGTACTTAAAGAAATGATCTTGTCACAAGTGTGACGGTTGGAGCAGAGTCCAGCTTATTCTGCTGGGATTGCTGCTTCAGCACCCGTACTATTCTGCTTAGCAGCAGACTTCCACTTAGTATGTATGTGACAACACTAAGATTAGTGTACAGCTCTGTGGAAGTACTCTGCACAGTTTTCTAATTTTTATCTTTTCTAGTGTGTTGCTTTAATTTAAGAAGTTACGAGGCTTCATCATGTGATTTGGTTTATATAAATTCAGCAGCGAGTATTCTTGTCTTCTCATTACATATCGTGAACAATTTTTTTCTGTCCCCTTGTGGAATACTTAGACAATGTTTTTATTAGGTTATAAAACCTTTGAGAACTCTGTGGAACTGCTTTAATCCGCCTCATACTAGCATCAATGTATTTGCATTAGGTCCCACAATATACTTTTTATTAAATACCTTTCGGGTTTCTGAACAGGTGTTACAACAGTGATCGGAACTACAGTTTTACACATAAAGTTTCTGTAATGCACGTTTTCAGAAATACTGATGAACCTGTGAAAAGTATTATATATTCTCCTGAAATATGTGCTATGGACGACGAAAACTTAGTTGCACATTATTATGGCAAGGTGAGTAACTTTTGTTGAGTGTTGCACTACACCTAAATGTTCCACGTACACAAGACACTATTTTTCAACATAGTCACCAAGTCTCGGTAAACAATGGTCGAAACTTTCTGCCAATTGTTCTGTTCGCCGACGAAAGATGTCCCCTCCTCGGTCACTGAGCCCTTCTGCTGTGTGCACATTCTCACTGTCGGAAATTCTGCGAATCAATTCCTCGAATGTCGGACATTGTCAGCTGTAGTCGGTGTAGATGGTCTTCGTTCCTGATCAGCATTACCCACATTTTTCCGTCTTAGTTTAATGGTTACCACTATTACACTAATGCTGAATACAAAATTGTATTTGGTTCATATACTGTCGGAATTTCACGGTGAATCAATGTGCCATTCATAAGTTTTGCCAGTGACGTTGCTTTCGTGGGTGGCACCCTGCGTAAAAACAGATACGTGTCAAGCATGATTTTAATGTCATTAACATTAAAATATTATAGGTATAATATATTAGCATTACGCATTATACAGTGATACATAGTATTATACACTATACTTTAGTAAACATTCTTCAGAAGACTAGCAGCTAAAGCGAGCTACAAACAACTCCCCACACTTTTCTAGTTTTGACAGCTGCGAACTCTGAAATTATATTTTCAAATTCATATCTTGTGTTGACCCATGCTCGAAGTTACCGAAGCAAGATTTTTTTAACATCGAGTCGCTCATTATTGAGCGTATGTAGATTTTAATTAATTTAATTTACTAAAGCTCCTCTCGCACGCAGCAACTGATACGTAAATTATCATAAATAACTTCAGGGTGAGCATAGGACTTGGAAGAGAGTATAATCCGTTTTTACAAAGAATTTCAAAAAATCTTGATATACCCAACCAGAAATTGTAACGTTTTCTGCTTTTAAATGTCTTTTAAGCTCTGCAGCCTCAAAGACGAATTCTGCGTTTGACACTGCGTAAAAAAAAAAAAAAAACAGTAATTTTTGAAACAGCTGATTCAGCCCCCGAGCATTTGTCACAACCAAAGTGTTTGGCAACAAATCCTGGAACAGTGAGGTGACACCTTAAATAACTCTGATCTATTTAGAAGTTCAATATTGAATAGATCTTAAAATTGCAACACATTCTTTTGACGCTCAGCTCACAGAAGAAGTCCTGCAGTAGTGAAAGATTCGCTTGCCATTCCTTCTTTTACGAGGGATTCGTCTCTGTATTGGAATGCTGTAGTTCTCCAATTTTTTCGCAGCAAGACATATTGCCTCTTCTACAATATGAACCCCTTTTCGTTTAGTATAAAGACATCGTACTTCTGTTTTTATAGCTAACTTTTCTAAACCCATGTCTTTACTTTGTAATGCAAGCTAACGCTTACTTCGCTTAGTAGATCACTACAACAGTAATAATAACAGACAAATGTCGAATTACATACAGCAGGCATCAGCTTTTGTCCAGAACCTCTGGTGCATAAATATTCTTGTTGCTCACATAATACGTCAATTGCAGTGTTATCGAGAGTATTCTGGCAGTTGCTTTGCTGTGTTCAACAAGATTTTCCGAGTGATTAGTGGAAGCTGGAAACAACGTAAAAACGGTATCTAATATTTCAAAAATGTTGCACAAGACACATTTTGTACAGGTAAGAGTTGGCAACATATACTAATTGAATAACCAATTCATCCAACAAGAATGGCTTTATTATTATTTTTTACTTTATTGTTAACTTGTACTCCTCCATATACGCGGCTAATAACAGCTGCGTTGTCAGAAACTTCAGAACGGCCCAGCTTAACTTCTAAACCACCAATATTAAGAGTCTTGAGAATTTCGTCAGTTAGAAGAGCGGATTTTTTTTAGGGTTCCTTAATACAAGAACACATTGTTGCCCGTTTGTCTGTCGGAATGATAAAAACCCATTTTCTGAGGAACTAGTAGACCCATTGAAATTTTTGTCACATACTAAGGTCTACGGTCCCTTGTTGGTGTAATATACGGAAGCTTCTAGGTGAACGTAATTAAAGGATACGATCATTTATGTGACGTATTTTGTTGTTCGAAAATACACTCATCATAACCTGTAACGTACTAGCGTTTGTTTTAGGATCATGTAATTTGACAGGAAGCAATGTTTCACAGTGAAACTAAAGGAACAAATCCGTAAACTGTTAATCTGTAATTTATCACAAGAAAAAAATTTTCATTTGCTATCTGACTGTCTGTCCGTCCATCTGTTAATGACGCCCTTTTTTTCGCATGAATGGGCCGGTGTATGAAGTTGACATTTATTATATCTATACTAAGTCTATGGTCCTTTGTCGGTGTAAAAATGTTAAACCTATAAGTCAATAGAATCAAGAGATACGTCTACGTATGTCACATATTTTGATACTCGCGAACTCACTCAGCAAACTCTGTTGACCTTGATGCATGAAGTTTGGAGAAAGTAAGGTTTCACAGAACAAGTAAAGGAAAAAAATCAGAAAGCTTTTAATTTGTAATAATATCATACGAAAAAACATTTATTTTGTCATTTCTGTTCTTGTCTGATGTCGTCGTTAAACTGAAACGTTCTCGAAAGTCTTAGAATTCCCGGGATTGATATCTTGCAAGAACCAATGTCGGTAACCGATAAAAATAGTCGAGATTCTAGATCCTCGGGTTGGTCGGATAGTCTATATACATTTTTCATATTTGTGCGGAACCCTTAGAGCGCGATTCTTACTCGCACCTGGCCAGTTATATTTCCTTTCAAAGTAAAAAATCCAAAGGATATTTTTTTAAATTCCACTTTTTATTGTGTTTTCCACAAAGCGAATCAATTCAGACATTTCATCAATATGTCAATTGTCAGCTGTGCTATCAAACATAATACCAAAACATTAAGCCGATTTAATTTCGTTGAGAAGCTTAAACTTTATGTGGTTGGCTAAAACATTCATTCTGTTCCTCTGGCGAAAAATATGATACGTTTTATGATTAACATGGTTCCAAGACCTAAAACCGTTCTTTCAACTATACATCATACTTCTTCAGCAGTTTGACAGGTTCTAATAAATTGCCTGTAGTTGTAGTGCCTTGTCCTTCGTCATGCCCACGAAATGCTGGGTTTTGTCTAGCCAGAAACAAAGTTACATTCAATAATCTAGATAAAAGGTGCTTCCACTTCAGTTTTCTAGTAGTCATTAATTAAAAGGTTGTGTGATCTATTTTAGGCTAATTTCCAAAATTGTCCTCTTTCCAACATCTGCAGATGTTCATTTGTCGTTTCATGGTCGGCCACTTCAGGACTGAGTTTCCACTACTTCTGAAATCTAGACATAAATGTAGATCTTGCACTATTACTATTGGTGACAGCAACTAAACGAGAGCAGAGACAGTAAGTGTTATTAGTTACGTGAGAGAAAACTACCAAAGCCTGTTGAATTTTTTCACTGTTAAGCAGAACCTCATGAAATAATACTTTTGCAAGATGCCGTTAATCATCTTTTGTTTTTGATCCGTGCCTAAATGCAGTGCCAAATGGACCCCTCTCTGATTTGGAAATCTATCAGGAGGGTATGCTCCAGGGAAAGACACCTCTCAGGCCCTCAAGTTCACATTGTTATTGTCTTTGATAGTAGCGACATTGTCAATGTTATCAAAGTCATTTTCAGTTGTTTTTTTTTCTAATTCGTCTTCTTCATGTGTTATTATCAGCTCTGTAGCATCACTGTTGCCTTATGTAGATGTGCTGATATTATCTGAGCCATTCCTCCCAGAAATAAAGTTGTCAGTTTCTTTTGATTAACGTGGCTCTCATCAGTTTTTGTAACATATTTGAAAGTGGCTCCAGATCTGCTTTGAACTGCAACGGTTTCAGCCTGTTTTGCTTTTCACTGCTGAAGTACACCTTTCTTTTAGATGTACGAATCTCTAGAGGATATTTTTACGTCTTCCGTACACGTGCCTAAGTAACAGAGATAATCTCATTTCGTGTAATTGACCTTAGGTATTCTAAATATAATTACTCGTAGGCTTATAGGTATTAATTTTATAATAAAGGCACTTTTTAATGAATAAATATACAACCCACGTTAGCAAATAAGTTGTAACATTCTCCATACGCGTTATTTGTTCATATGTACTGTGAAAGTAACTTTAGTTATTTGTGTTACTCTGCGAAAAAAATGCGCTGGAAGGCAATGAGTAACAGATACTACTTAAAGTTTCTGAGTTTTTCGAGAAATGCTAGGTTGGTGCGCCACTACCGTTTCGTAATTCTTAAACAATGGCCTCTTCTCAGAGCAGCCTGTGCTCAAACAAAGAGATTTCACTTATCAAAGCAGAAATATGGCTCTCCTAGCTGCTTAGATCCACTACACGAAATGAAATATTCGTTGCTACGTGTCTTTACGAAGCGTCACATTACATATCAAAAACAATTCGGTAACATTACAACTAATATCGGTTAGGATACGCTGTCCACATTCAAACGTTACACCATGTGATTAAGACATGTTTGTACGTGGGTAGCATAACTCACCAACATAACCTTAACAGAAATGACACTGCCAGAACGCACGAGCTGCATGCAGAATGGTTAATTGACAAGTCATTATTACCACTGCTGTTATGATTTATGTATGTGACTATGCCGTCCACGCACAGACTTGTCATTATACTTACCCATGCAAGTTTTGAAAATTGATAGCTCACGTTAAACGAAACAGGCCAAGAACAAATTCCATCTCAAGTGCAACTCGTGGCTGTATTATCACTCCTGAATTGCAGGGTGGCAATTATTGAACTATTTGAAACATAATCGTCATAACTTCTGAACGGTTTGCGTTAGGATGTTCAAACTACACAGTTGGAATCAGGGCATGGTGGGAATTAGTATGATTGAGTTTAGCGGCGAAGTCCACTCCGTTTGGATGGGTTAGCCAGTAAACAAAATTTGCGCATCTGTGGGGCTGACCATCCGTACTCTGCGATCGAGAACTCTCTTCACCCTCAACGGGTGACTGTGGAGTGCAGTGTCCAGTCACGGAATAATTGGTGCGATATTCCTTGATGACACGATGACTGCCGAACGGAACGTGAAGGTTTTGGAAGATGATTTCATCCCCATTATCCAAAGTGAGCCTGATTTCGACAAGTTGTGGTTCATGCAAGACGAAGCTCGACCCCATCGAAGCAGGAGAGTGATGTCATGGAGGAGACTAGCATGAGCCTCGATTGGCCGCCATATTCTCCCGATCTGAATACATGCTACTCCTTTTTGTGGGGCTATGTTAAAGGTGTACAGGAATAACCCGAAAGCCATTGCTGAGCTGGAAATAGCCATTCAGGAGGTCATCGACAACATCGATATTCCGAAACTTCAGCGGGTCACAAGGAATTTCGCTATTCCTCTGTGCCATATCATCGCCAGTGATGGCAGGCATGTTGAACATTGCCTACAACCTGAAATATATAGTGAAGTTTACATGTTCAATAAAGCGTGTGCACGCCATAGTATGTAACTAATTCACGTTTCTTTCATATAGTCCAATAATTGTCAGCCTGTATATGACAGTATCTGAAGCTCTTTCATAATACGCCATCGAAAGAACAATGATTCCCTCTACGTCAATCACAGGTCACAGCTCGAAAGAAGCGCGAAAGGAAATAGCCGACAAGCAACGACGGTTCTGGGATAACCCCAGTCGAGCCACGGAGCTATGAAAGTAAAAACAACAGACAGGGTGTCCATTTCCGTCAGTCCACTCCACAGTGATCTCGAACACATAAAGTGTACCTGTTGAACATACAATGAAATTCTTCCAAGGGTGTTAACTATGTAATACTCGTATACAGGGTGGTCCATTGCTCGTGACCGGGCCAAATATCTCGCGAAATAAACGTCAAACAAAAAACTACAATGAACGAAACTTGTCTAGCTTGAAGGGGAAAACCAGATGGATCTATGGTTGGCCCGCTAGATGGCGCTGCCATAGGTCAAACGGATATCAACAACGTTCTTTTTTAAATTGGAACCCCCATTTTTTATTACATATTCGTGTAGTATGTAACGAAATATGAATGTTTTAGTTGTACCACATTTTTCGCTTTGTGATAGATGGCGCTGTAATAGTCACAAACGTATAAGTACGTGGTATCACGTGACATACCGCCAGTGCGGACGGCATTTGCTTCGTGATACATTAACCGTGTTAAAATGGACCGTTTACCAATTGCGGAAAAGGTCGATATCGTGTTGATGTATGGCTATTGTGATCAAAATGCCCTACGGGCGTGTACTACGTATGCTTCTCGGTAACCTGGACGACATCACCCAAGCGTGCGGGCCATTCGCCGGATAGTTACGTTATTTAAAGAAACAGGAAGCGTTCACCACGTATGGAACGTCAACCACGACCTGCAACAAATGATGATGCCCAAGCAGGTGTTTTAGCTGCTGTCGTGGCTAATCCACACAGCAGTAGCAGACAAACAGCGCGATAATCGGGAATCTCAAAAATGTCGGTGTTGAGAATGCTACATCAACATCGTTTGCACCAGTACCATTTTTCCATGCACCAGGAAATGCATGGCGACGACTTTGAACGTCGTGTACAGTTCTGCCACTGGGCACAAGAGAAATTACGAGACGATGACAGATTTTTGCACGCGCTGTATTTAGCAACGAAGCGTCATTCACCAACAGCGGTAACGTAAACCGGTATAATATGCACTATTGGGTAACGGAAAACCCACGATGGCTGCGACAGGTGGAACATCAGCGACCTTGGCGGGTTAATGTATGGTGCGGCATTATGAGAGGAAGGATAATTGGCCCCCATTTTACCGATGACGATCTAAATGGTGCAATGTACGCTGATTTCCTACGTAATGTTCTACCAATGTTACTACAAAATGTTTCACTGCATGACAAAATGGCGATGTACTTCCAACATGACGGATGTCCGGCACATAGCTCGCGTGCGGTTAATTCGGTATTGAATAACATATTTCTTGACAGGTGGATTGGTCGTCGTAGCACCATACCATGGCCCGCACGTTCACTGGATCTGACGTCCCCGTATTTCTTTCTGTGGGGAAAGTTGAAGGATATTTGCTATCGTGATCCACCGACAACGCCTGAAAACATGCGTCAGCGCACTGTCACTGCATCTGCGAACAATACGGAAGGCGAACTACATGCTGTTGAGAGGAATATCGTTACACGTATTGCCAAATGTATTGAGGTTGACGGACATCATTTTGAACATTTATTGAATTAATGTGGTTAAAAAATGGTTCAAATGGCTCTGAGCACTATGGGACTTAACTTCTGAGATCATCAGTCCCCTAGAACTTAGAACTACTTGAACCTAACTAACCTAAGGACACCACACACACATCCATGCCCGAGGCAGGATTCGAACCTGCGACCGTAGCGGCCGCGCGGTTCCAGACTGTAGCGCCTAGAACCGCTCGGCCACTTCGGCCGACCATTAATATGGTATTTACCAACTGTTCGTCTAAAATTGTGAGCCATATGTTTGTGACTATTACAGCGCCGTCTATTACAAAGCAAAAAGGGTGGTCGAACTAAAACATTCATATTTATTTACGTACTACACGCACGTAGTCCGTGTATGGAACGGGGAGGAATAAAGGAGCAAAGTGACAGATGGAATACTATATGCACGCTTTACAGATCTTACGGTAACTGCCGGAACACAGATGAAGATGCTGGAGCAGATCTCCTTTATTGTGAGCACAGTGAGTCACACGCAGGACGCTTATCAGGCAAAGTAAGCACAAGATTTGTGACGCTGCTTGTCTCTGTCTCGTGGACTGTCCTCTTCCTCCCCTTCTGGTGGTAATTAAGATTCGCAATTAATCAGAGGGTATTACTGGGGGTGCGGGGCAGCCGCCGGTGCTTAGCGATGGGGTCGGCGCGCCCCCATCCGCGCGCGCCTGTCCGAGTGTGTCTCGTAATTAGCATGAGCTTAGCAGCGATCAAAGAAGGCGCTTCTGCAGCGGCTGGTAATCCCTGTTAATATGGCCGCCGCGAGGCGCCACTATCGGCCATGGCCACCGGTTTCGCAGCCGTGGTTGATGGCGAACCGGGGCGGAGGGCTCTTAATTAGGACTCCACCACTATCTGTCACGTTCAAAAGGCTCCGAAACGGCTGCTACTCCGACCATTACGAGTGTATATGCCGTGGATATTTTCAGACCCGACTTATGAGGTGGATCGTGCATCGTCATATACAGTGCCAGCAGAATTGATAACGAAACTTGAGACATCCACACCTCCGCAAGGCAATACGTGGTCCATGGCGTTGTGTACTTTCTACCACCCCTAGCTTTTTCCTTCCCTTTAACACTTTCAGTTGGAGAGAGTGGATAACGGCTATATGCTTTCTCGTATGTTCGTGGTCCCTACGCAAGATTGCGGCGGTACATCCGCCCTGAAGTCTGTTACAAATTCCGGTTTTCTAAACTTTCTCAATTAAAATAAATGTTGTCACCCCTCCAGCGATTCCCACTTGACTTCACATAGGGAGCGAATCCGTAGCACTTGGGTGTTGATCGAACTTACCGGTGACAAATTTAGAAGCATGCGTCTGAATAGCTTGGTAGTCTTCGTTTAATTCGTCCCGATGCGGAATTCAAACACTCGAACGGTACTCAGGAATGGATCGCACTAGCGTTCCGTATGAGGTCTCCTTTTTAGATTAGCAACACCTTCTTAAAATTATTACAATAAACCAAAGTCGACCATTCGCCTTTCCTACAACCCACCTTGTCGTGCTCATTCTATTTCGTTCAGTTCCATTGTGTCTCGATATTGAAACGTCGTGGCTGACTCAGGCAGCACACTAGTAATACTATTCAAACAATAGATAACTGTTTTTCTCACTCATCTGTTTTCACATAAAATTCACCACATTTAGCGCGATCCATCTATCAAAGAGCAATTATATAACATCATCCTGTATTCTCCTGTCGTTGTTCAATGACGACAGTTTCCCGTCCACTACAGCATCATCAGCAAACAGTTACAGATTGTCGCTCGCCCGGCCCGTCACATAGTTTAGGTATCAGATTGATGCATACGTTCATAGAGTTATTTAATTTGCATGTAGTCAGTCCGGTTTCTAAGGGTTTATTTATCGATTCTCATTTTCTATCTGCAGTTCACTGTTGCTATTAGAATTTACATACTGTCGTTTTGTCATCTGGAGATGGTGAGTGGAGCTACGGAAGTGCAAAATGGAGAAAGCTGGAACATATTCTTCTGTCTGAGTTCAGTAGAGGGATAACAGCAGCAGAGACAGCCATAAAAATTTCCCCCGTCTGTGGGGATCATGCCACTGGACAGAGCACGACAAGAAAATGGTTTTCGCGTTTTAAGAACGACTATCTTGACATTAGTGACTCTCCACGTTCAAGAAGAGCTTCGGGGTTGATTATATATATATATATATATATATATATATATATATATATATATATATATATATATATATATATATCAATTTCTTTTTTTTGGCAGATTTGTGTTAAGATCTTATGCTACCAAACTGCTGAGTTAATCGATCCTTAGGCTTACACACTACTTAATCTGACTTAAACTTACGCTAAGGACAACACACACACACCCATGCCCGAGGGAGGACTCGATCCTCCGACGGGGGGAGCCGCGCAGACCGTGAAAAAGCGCCTCAGACCGCTCGGCTACCCCGCGCGGCTTTGATGCATTAATCGACAATGATAGATGTCAGTGTAGACGACGACTGGCAGATGTGATGAACTGTGATCAATCCACCATCGTGTGACATGCAGATGAGAAAGCTTCCAAATTCGGGTGTGTGGGTACCGCATACCAAAATCACTAGAATCGGGGGTGGCCATACATGCATGTCTACTTGGTCATCATCAGTTGGCTCGATGAACAGCGCCAACCATTCCTATTCTACATTGTTACTGGTGACGAGAAATGCTGCCTTTTTTCTAACATAAAGAATAGAAAGGAATAGTTGAGACCAAACAAAGCAGCAACTCCCAATAAAAAGACATACTCACATCCACAAAAGAAATATGCATGTTGAACAACGACGGTGTTGTGTACTACGAATTCCGTCCTCGAGATGTGACCATTATGCAGACATTTATTATCAACAAATGAAACATCTTGCAAACCCAGTCCAAGAAATACGACCAGTAAGACTGCATGAAGTGTTGGTACTTCACGATAACGCTCGGCCTCGTTCTTCTAGGCTGACAAAAAACACTATACGGGAGCAAACACTATACAGGAGAAATATCAGCACAGAATGTCCGGGGTGGCTAACGTTACAAGGCTAGGTGAGTCAATCATCCAGACTGTTGTCTCTGCAGCAACTGAAAAGGCTCCTGCGCCTCTTCAGGAATCGTAGGTTAAACTGGCCTCGTCACAGATAGCCTTCCATTGACTACTCGAGTTCCAGCACTATTTCCTGTTTAATGTTCTCGGGCATTATCATCTACTGTTTGTGATTTTAACATGTGTACCAGGTTTGTTGATGTCGACGTTCATATGGTGTCGTTTCTGATAAGAATAATGACTTCACTGTTCATAGTAAATCACTCTTTGCCTTACCTTCCTATTCATGACAATTCCTACATTCGTTGCACCATTTTATGCTACTATTGATAATAACCTATACTCATCCTACTAGAAATCCGTAAATTACTTCCAATTCACTAACTCATCCTATATCTACGTCGAACCATTGCATTTCATGTTCATTCCATCTTCCCCACCGTATGCTGATTTATGACATTAGAGTCTTCTGATATTTCTTAAGACTTTTTATTTTTTTGTTGCAAAGAGTTTCATAAATAATATCTTCCAGGCCAGTCTCGTAACCGATCCTGAAGAGCGAAACTCTCGATTTTATCATACTTAGGTTTTTGAATTTTTGGTGCCAGATTGTTACTTGAGATTTATTATTTTTCGAATGATATTTAAGGACCTAGTTTTTCCTTTCTTACTTTAAAAATTTCTACTTCTTTGCTGTTTGTATGTAATCATACAGAATGGTCAGGAAGTCTCATATCGGTTATTCTTAATTTGATATCTTCGTCAGTTTAATCTCTGAGGATGTAGAATGCAATGGAAACCATAGCATTAAAGACGTATAACGTGAATCCACAGAGCATGTTGCCTGTAATTGTAAAAAGTATCATGGTGTTCTCTCAATTTGCAAAAGATTCCGGACTAGTCCCCCATTCGGACCTCCAGAAGGGGACTGCCAACGGGGAGAAAAGCACAAGAAAAAGGGTGGATAACCAAGGAAAAGATAACATTCTACGAGTCGGAGAGTGGAATTTCAGAAGCTGATCGTTGTAGGAAAGCTAGAGAATCTGAAGAGGGAAATACTAAATCTCAATCTAGATATAGTGAGGGTCAGCGAAGTGGAATGGAAAGAAGACAAGGATTTATAGTGAGAAGAGTATAGCGTAAGGCCAAAAGAGGAAATGGTATTACGGGAGTAGGCTTCGTTATGAATAGGAAGGTAGGGCAAAGTGTGTTAAACTGGGAACATTCAAGTTAAGTGGTTGTTCTTATCAGAATCGACTGAAAGCCAACACCGACAATAGTAATTCAGCTATACATGCCGACTTCCCAAGCAGAGGATGAACAGATACGGAAAATATATGAGGATATTCACTGGTAATTCAGTACGGAGGGAAGATGAAAATCTAGTAGTGATGGCGGACAGGAATGCGGTTGTAGGGGGAAGGATTAGAAGAAATGGTTACGTGAGAATATGGGCTTGGTAGTAGGAACGAGAGAGCAGAAAGACTAGTTGAGTTGTGCAATAAGTTTCAGCTACTAATAATGAACACTCAGTTTAAGAATCACAAGAGGAGGGAGTATACTTGGATAAGGCCGGAAGATCCGGGAAGAAAAAATTGGTTCAAATGGCTCTGAGCAGAATGGGACTTAACATCTGAGGTCATCAGTCCCCTAGAACTTTGAACCACTTAAATCTAACTAACCTAAGGACATCACACACATCCATGCCCGAGGCAGGATTCGAACCTGCGACCGTAGCGGTTGCGCGGTTCCAGACTGTAGCGCCTAGAACCGCTCGGCCACTCTGGCCGGCTTAAGATAGTGATATAGTCTTTCACAACTACAAGAGAGGAAGGAATATATGGAAAACATTGACAAGAAGAAGGGACACGGTGATAGGAAATGCGTTAAGATATCAGGGTTTAACTTCCATGCTACAATAGGGGCTTGTAGAGGGTGAAAAGAGTGGACCAAGTCAGAGACTGGAACGCTGATAACCTCGCCGTTGGGCGCCCATAAGATCCCCAGACAGAGATTGAAATCCGTCCAGCGAATAATTTAGGGAGTAGGCTGCAACTGCTACTCTGAGATGAAAAGGTTGGAACAGGAGAGGAATTTGTAGCGAGCCGTATCAGACCATTAAGAAGTCTGACGACCCAAATAAATAAATAAATAAATAAAATTGAGAACGCCAAGAAAGAACCTCTTGGGACACCGTGGCTAATTGATTGGAAAGTAGTTTCTGAATTGTTATTTATTAACATAGATATGATACGCACTTATTCTTACAGGCCCAATTGAAAATAAGGATTTCACTGTAGCAATGTTGTATATAATGTCAGTGGGTGAATATGTTTCCCGACATATGACTTGATGATATTCCGACTTGCATAAGTGGAGTTAACGGCTTGACAGCAATTTCCTCATTTCTGGGGAATTCTTTGCACCGTTCGTTGCATAATGGATTCCTCCCGATCAGCACAAATATCGTCTATGAAATTTTTTCTCGCCGAGGGGGAATATGTTTCACGAATTTATCGCAGGATGAAAGAGTTATATGGAGAGCAATGTCTCGCACGGTGCACAATACTTCGGTGATTTTAGTGTTATGAGCGGGCCGTGTTAACATCGAGGACGCGACACGCCCTGGGGTGGCACGCGTTCTCGCCATCAATGCCACGGTTTCGTCTGTGGAAAAGCCCATACATACGAATTGTCGGATCATCGCATTCAATATTGCTGTTTTGATGTCGATAAACGAAAAAAATGTGCATAACGTAATTCACAAGAAGCTTCATTATGGCAAAGTTAGAATAAGTGGGTGCCCAAGCGTATTTCAGAGAATCAGAAGACGGCGAGAATGACTGACCCATCTGCTGAGGTACGCTGAACAAGGAACCGATTTATTGTTCTGATTGTGGCATGTGATGAAATGTGGTGTAGCCATTTCGACCGGCTCATCTCACCTAAAAAGAGGCCTCTCTGCCTCGATTGCCGGAAAAGTGGTGCTCAGTTTCTTTTTCGACGAAGAAGGACCCCTGCTCGCCGAATGGCTACCACGGGGAGCTACTGTTAACGTTGAGCAGTACTGCAACACTTTGCTGCGGCTTAAACAGGCCATCAGGAATAGGCGCAGGGGCAAGCTCTCGAATGGGATAGTGCGTCTCCACGATAAGGCTACGCCACGTATGGCCACGAAGAGCCTCGCCCCCTTCAAAATTTTCGACGGGAGAGCTTGGACAATCCTCCTGTAAGAGGTGCGAGCAGATGTAATTTCGATGTATTGCTCACGCGCTGCCTGCGATATGTAAAGTATAAGAGAATCTCAGACCAGAGAGCAGTGTTGACTGCAGTAGGAACTTTGTAGCGGTAGCAGTAAGTTGTTGCTAGCGAGCAGTCTAGTCTGGCGTATCGTGTTGGCTGGGCCGGTCGTGTGCAGCGATGGCGGAGTCTCAGCGTTGTAGTATAAGGTAAAAGCAGCCTCGCGCATATGTAATATTGTTATCTCAAGTCCCATGTAAATGTTTAAAAAATCTCTTGATAATAATCTTTCTCATAAAAAGTAACTTTTGACAATCATTCATTTTAATTTAAACAATTTACTAATTTCTCCAATCCTTGGTCATCCCGATTATTGAAAAGAAAAATCAGCTGTTTCTTTTTATACATGACAAATCTATCGGCCAGCATTGCACAGGGCTGTGCCAGAATAATTTCTTATAGGAGCAGATATGCGTTATCCGGCGACCTTATTGAGGTAAGAATTTTCAATTTATTATGATCTTTCAGGGCCAGGACGCAGCACTGCTGACGTCCAATATTTACCAGGTTAAATTGACAGTCAGTTATTGAAAGGCTATAAGTGAGTCGCAATTTAATTGAGAGGTTTGTCACATTGTATTATTGGGAGGTTTAGGAATTTTTCTGTTTTGAGGTTACACTAAATGTGAATATTATTCATATTATATTTTATTTTGTGGGGAGGTTACACTCCTTACATCCCGATGTGTATGTGATTGGCATATCTTCGACCCTTGAAACAATTTCACATTAGAGGTTCATCTGTGACAAGGAAGTGGAGGAGACCGTGGAAAACTAGGTCTGTTAGCAAACCAGGAGTTTCAACTCTGAAGCCATCTACCCCATTCCTACGTGCTGGCATCGGTGTATCAATGTCAATGGCAGTTATGTGTTGTATTTATCCACATGAACTGTAACTATAATGTGGTTAATAACATGTATTTGCATATAAATACATGTAACTGCAGTCTCCTTTTCATCTGGGCACACCTGATACGTACATAGCAGGTCAAGTGGATGACTAAGGGTAATTAACATGACAATAGAGATTGAGGTTTCTTCCCGTTCCAAACGCGTATATAGTGTGGGATGAAAGGCTGCTTGAAGCCCATTCCGTGTGCTATAATTAGCTTCATTTTGACTCACGGTGCCTACGAGAACGATACGAAAGCGGCTGAACCATATCTCTAGATTATTCACTTAATGCTGGTTCTTTAAAGTTTATAAGAAGGCGTTCGTGGAATAACTTGAGTCTTACTTCAGAAGTTCACCATTGCTGGTTTTTCGACGTTCTGTCACGCTGACCTGGGTGAAAAAAATCAGTGACCATTCGTGGCGTACTGTTTGCGTACGTTCGGTATCCACTGCTTATCCAAATACTTCAGCAGTTTTCTAAGCTGGGAATCCGAAGTAATTTTGTGAGAATTCTCTGCAGCGTCTGAATACATATAGATATTATGCTTATCCATTACGGATATTTTAGAACTGTGACTGTATATTGAATGTAAATAAGTTATACACAACTGCAACCAGTCACTTTTTGCAATAATAAAGCTTTATTACATGAACCGGTTTTCGAACCTTTTCAGGTTCACCTTCAGACGGTTTCGGGAGGATTCGGGAAGTTACATCATTACTGGTAGTAGCATAATGCTGGGTGCTGGTTTGCGACAGTATAGGTGGCTTTTTTCGTATCTGTCTGCCTCCATTTCGATGTCCAGAACACTTTCACACGAACTATGCTGGATGCTGGTAAAGTGTCACTGTCAAAGTGTAAACTAATATATGCTGGATGCAGGTAAAGTGTCACTGTCAAAGTGTAAACTAATATAGTTCGTGTGAAAGTGTTCTGGACATCAAAATGGAGGCAGACAGATACAAAAAAAGCCGCCTATACTGTCGCAAACCAGCACCCAGCATTATGCTACTACCAGCAATGATGTAACTTCCCGGATCCTCCCGAAACCATCTGAAGATGAACCTGAAAAGGTTCGAAAACCGGTTCATGTAATAAAGCATTGTTATTGAAAAAAGTGACTGGTTGCAGTTCTGTATAACTTGTTTACGTATAGATATATTTTAAAACATGATTTGTTTATGAGAGAGAGTAGCATATGTCTAAGACGCCAGAGATGCCGCGTGGTCAGTTTGAATGTGTTATAATTTTACTCGCTGACTGATCTTATGAAATGATATTTATTTAAACTTCACTTGGTCCTCAGATACCAGAGTCAAAAGACGTAAACTATGGTTTTTAGCATATTTACACCTATTTCCCCGTACCAGTTTGACATAAATATAAGGAAATCTGAAGGAGGAGCATTACTCATAAAATGGCGACTACTTATTTCATATTCCTGCCTCTAACCGTTAGCTAAATTCTGTCTTGCATACGAGCTAGAGAGTAACGCTTTCTAATCTGCTAATTTTTCCTAAATTATTATCAACCATTGCTAACAGAAATTTCGTAGCTGTGGGTGCAGCAGTTGATGTAGCGATTTCTTTGATTCATTCGCTTTCTCCAAAGATAGAATTTCATAGTTGAGTTAATTACGTATTCAGATAAATCAGAAAGCAATCTGCCCTAGCTCATTTTAACATACACTTTAATTAACATTAGTCGACAGGAACACGAAAAAAGAAGTAACGCTTACCTCGGAAATTTGCTTCCCGCTGATCAACCAGAACATTATGGCCACCTACCTAATAGCTGGTATGTCCAACTTTGGTACGGATGACAGCGGCGGCGTGACGTGGCATGGAAGCAATAGGACGTTGGTACGTCGCTGGAGGGCGCTAACACCGCATCTGCTCATAGAAGTTACGGGGAGAAGGGCAATGACCTCTGACGCCACGTTCAATCACACCCCAGATGTGCTCGATCAGGTTCAGATCTGGCGAGCTGGGAGCCAGCACGTGAACTGGAACTTGCCACTTTGTTCCTATAACCACTCCATCACACTCCTGGCCTTCTGGCGAGGCGAATTATTATGTTAAAAAATATATGGTCGCCATGAAGGGGTTTACGTGGTCTACAACCAGTGTACGATACTCCTTGGCTGTCATGGTGCCTTGGACGAACTCCGCTGGACCATGGATGCCCACATGGATGTTCCTCAGAGCACAACGGAGCCGCCGCCAGCCTATCTCCGTCCCGCAGTTAGCCTGGAAGGCGACGAATTCGCGCCATCCCATCAGCATGTTGAAGAAGTTATCGGGATTCATCAGACTTTGCAACGCTCTGTCACTGCGCCAATGTCCAGTACCGATGGCTACAGTCGTAATTACCGATGTCGGGGTGTCTGGCACATGCATGGCTCGTTGGCTGTGAAGGCCCATCATTAGAAGTGTTCGGTGCACTGTGTGATCAGACACACTTGTATTCTCCCCAGCATTAAAGTGTGGGGTTAGTTCCGTCACAGTTAGCCGCCTGATCTGAGTTGCGAGTCTGCCCGGTCTACGACTTCTGACATCTGTGATATGGGGTGGCCGGCCAACCACACGTCGTCCGGACGTAGTGTCACCTTGGTTTCGCCACGTGTTGAAGACACTCATCACAGCACTCCATGAACACCCGATAAGTCGTGCAGTTTCCGAAATGCTCGGGCCGAGCCTCCAGGCCATCACAGTTTGCACGCAGTCAAATTATGATACACAGCGCGCCCTCATCGTTCTACACACGGAAAGCGCGCTCATTGACTCCTCACGCGACGTGCGTTTGTCTTACTAGCAGTCGTTCCTCGCAAAGTGACGCTGCTTTCGCCTGGATTGGTTTCTAGCGATAGCGGGTCGGTGGTCATAATATTATGGCTGATCAATGTATTAATATAATGGCGTCCTCATATCAACGGATTAGGTGTTTTGGTTATGATGACTGAAGGACAAGTGAAGTATAAGTAAAATTCTTCCCTCAGATGTAGTTTTGTCATTAAACTGTGAATGAATCGAGATCAGAACCTGCGAAA